>NC_136421.1:122040000-123263750 GCF_052625555.1 Lactuca saligna | reverse complement strand
CCCATTAAGGAAAGCGGTTTTGACATCCATTTGCCAAATTTCATAGTCATGAAATGCAGCTATGGGTAACATAACCCTAATAGACTTAATCTTGGCTACTGGAGAAAATGTCTCATCATAATCCACTCCAGGAATTTGAGAGAAGCCCTTTGTAACCAGTCGAGCCTTATAAGTGTGTACATTACCATTCATGTCGGTCTTCTTCTTGAAGATCGATTTGCACCCTACAGTCTTACGACCTGTTACATTCTCAACCAAGTTCCAAACTTGATTGTCATACATGGATTGTATCTTGCTATCCCTAGCCTCTTTCCATTTAGCAGACTCGGGGCCTGCCATGGCTTCCTTGTAGCTATTAGGGTCATCCAGACCTACTAGTGTCTCATCACTAATAAGTGTCTCACATTCTACAGTAATATGGAAACCATACTAATGCTCAGGTGCATTCCTAACTCTCTTGGAATGCCTCAGAGGTACAAATTCGTCAATTGGCTCAATAGGAGTTTCCTCCTCAAGTTGAGGGCTAGGGTTTGAAGTTCCTTCACCGCTTGACTCTTGAAGTTCTTCAAGGTCAATTTGCCTCCTACTATCTCCTTGGCTTATATATTCTCTCTCTCGAAAGACTCCTCTTCTTGCTACAAAGACCACATTATCACTAGGTCTGTAGAAGAGGTAACCAAAGGATCTTTGTGGGTAGCCGATGAAAATAAACCTCTCGCTTCGGGGTTCTAGCTTATCATGAGACTCGCGCCTCACAAAAGCCTCGCAACCCCAAATCTTGATGTGGTCTACTTTAGGTACTTTACCAGTCCACATCTCGTGCGGAGTTTTGCCAACTTTCTTTGTAGGGACTAGATTAAGAATATGGGCGGCAGTCTCTAAGGCATACCCCCAAAATGAGATTGGTAGCGAAGCTCGACACATCATGGAACGAACCATGCCCAACAAGGTTCGATTACGCCTCTCAGCTACACCATTCAACTGTGGTGTCCTGGGAGGTGTCAATTGTGATACAATCCCACATTCCCTAAGGTAGTCGAGGAACTCTGAACTAAGATACTCACCACCTCGATCGGATCGAAGCATCTTAATGTTCCTGCCCAATTGATTCTCGACTTCCTGTTTAAATTCCTTAAACCTTTCGAAAGTCTCTAACTTATGCTTCATTAAGTAGACATATCCATATCTACTGTAATCATCAGTAAAAGTCAAATAATAACGATTAGCATCCCTTGTGGCATGTTTGAATGGTCCACACACATCCGTGTGTACAAGGTCCAACAACCCTTCACCCTATCACAAGAACATGTGAAGGGTGACTTTGTCATTTTTCCAAGCAAGCATGATTCGCAACTATCATCTGACTTTAGGTCAAACAACTCCAAGACTCCATCCTTTTGGAGTTGGCCTATGCGTTTCTTGCTTATATGTCCAAGACGCCAATGCCATAATGATGCTTTATCCAAGTTATTATTATTAACAGAATCAATAAACAATACATTATTTTGTAAGTAATTGACCACAAATATTGTTTCATACACGCCATCACAAGGTAATGCTTTAAAATAAAGAACATTATGTCGTAATCTAAATAATAACATATTTGAAAGGTAGGTGAATGATGATTCACCAATTTCCACCAAAGTCGAAATATTAAAATATTTAATTTGGCTCTTAGAAACTCCTAGATTATTTTGAGATTCAATGAACTTTTTAAAGGCATGTTTCAATCTCGAGTGTGCCCTCCAAGTTTTGTGAATGGGATGCTGAGGATCACAAAACGAGGTGTGAAGTAACCATGCAAATTACTTGCTACCCTTAATAAATTACCCCTCAATCGATGTGCCGGTTAACCACACACGCTCCATCGATACTATGACAAATATTAAGTCACCCTTTACCTACCTTGTTAAGTCCAAGTTAGTGTACCGGTTAACCACACACGCTCCACTAACGACTTAGACAAAGTGTAAAGTGTAATTTCATGGATTAGCACCTTATTCACATTTTTCCTAAAGTAACTAAGATTGGCAATTTAATAAAACATTTAGTTACTTTATAATATCCATCATACTTTTAATGAGAATTTATAAGTCCTTGTCTTACCTATTCGGATAACGACCCTCCACTAGTCAAGCAAGTGGTGGGTGAGAGTGGACACCCATTAAGTTGCCATTTTATAGGCAACAACCTTATATCCACCTTATGGACTAGCTTCGTGAATGAGGCGTACTAGCGGTAAGACGACTTTGATCTTTTATATATATATATATATATATATATATATATATATATATATATATATATATATATATATATTATTAACTTATAATATTATAAGTATAAGGGTTGAATTTTAACTTTTAAAATTCTAAGGGTTGGAACTAAAGTTTTAATATGACTTTACTTGTTCCAAAAATTGAGGGCAAGTTTTGTAAACTTTCAAAACTTTTCATTTCTTGTAACTTATGAGTTAAATAGAGTAATAAAATGAAGATTCTTCATTTTTCTAACTCTTGTGTTCTTTTAATGTTTTTAACTCAAGTGTGACTCTTGGTTTTCCATAACTCGAGGACAAGTTATGGACTCCATTAAAACACATTATGATCAAGAATTAAACTACCACATCGGTTACAAATAATTCCTAGGATCATCTAAACATCATAAGATCAAGAACATGAATATGAACACTTTCATGAATCAAAAATTACACATAAAACTTTGTAATTTTGATAACAAGTTGTTGTAAATGGATTAGCAAAGACGTTACACCATCTAAAACAAGTTTTCAAGTACCAAAATAGTTTAGGGTAATGTTTCTAGTCCATTTCCAGCAACTAAAGTCGAAAATTTGCACTCTGTCGCTCCTACTCATCGAGTGCATAAACCTACTCGCCGAGTAGGTGGAAGATACACATGAACTCGGAAAGTCCCCCCATGGACTCGGTGAGTTCAACTGGCAGACAACAAGTTTTTTGACTTTTTCAACTATATTGCATCAAGTATCAAACAAACAAGCCTAGTCTCTGATACCACTGATGGGTTTTGAGCATTCTAACACTTCCTAAGTGTACATGCAACCCTAATAAACCTTGGATCTATGTTTGTCTAATATACATGAAAATAATTATTTTTCCAAGGTTCATATCCTAACTAGCATGGCATGGGGAACATGAATCAAATAAAGCTAGTATAAACACTTACATTGTAGTAGTAGTTGATTGCTTGGAGTTTTAGAGCCTAGCACCAATAGTGTGAATGCCTCAAAGGGAAATCACAAATCACCACAAACTTGGAACTTTGAAAGAATAGTCACTATTATCTTGAAATCGGCCCTCTCCTCAACAATTGTCAACTAGTGTGATTTCAAGAACCAAAGCCTCCTTTATATAGTGTGGTGGATTAGGGTTACATCCATGTAAACTCTAATACCCATGTCTCTTCATTTCCATGAGATCCATGGGTTAAAGCTCCATGGAGTATCCATGGACTTTACCATGCAAGCCTAGCCCATTCAAAATGAGCATTAGCCCACACTATATAAATATAGAAGCCCATATTTAATTAGTATCATCTTTGATCTCTAAATTAATCCTGGATTAATTATAGATCAATACTAATTAAATAATATGATCTTATATTAATATATTAGAACTTATAATATATTAATAAATCATAACTTGTACTATTCTCAAATATTATCCATAAATTGTTCGGGTGAAGTGCAACCCAAATGGACCATGCCGAGTCGGGTCAAGTACATATTAAATATAGTTATGGACTTAGACACTATATCCAACAAGTTTGAGGTAGCATCTGACTCAAGTCAGAAGATTGAAATCAATGTGATTGATAGTATTGTGCTCGTTAAAAAAAAGGAGTGTGTAGCTAGGCATGATACATGTTAAAAATGTGATTATATCACATTAGAATATGAAGGAAGGTATATTCCATTCTGGAATTTGACTCTAAGAGACTTGAGTCTAAGCGTTCCATCATATGATGAGAGGTCATTAGAACATGACCCATAGATATATTGAAATAGATGAATGAAATTACTTATCCTAAGAAGAAGAAGGAGTCCTCAATAAGGATTTATTTTGTAACTCGGAAGTTATGATTGAAAGTACAACATAGTACGATAAGCAGATGTAAGATTGGGCATCGTCTGCAGTCAAGAAAGCCATAGAGTTAAATACTCTTTCGAGGAAACATAGAAGTTATGGTTATTACCTAGGATGAAGAGATAACGTGTGGAATCATTATGCAATCCCTATTTCGTTGATGATTCCGAGACGTAATCATCCTAAAGGGGAGATAATTGTAACGCCCGTAGATCCGGGCTAGCCAATTTAGAGACGATAAGCATCAAAAATGACTTTTTGATGGAAGATTATTTAGAAGGATTAATCTTAACCAAGTTGTAGTATATTTCACAAGGTTTCCGTGCATATAAAGAACGCCAAAATTCGAGTTATCACGAAGAAGTTATGACCTGTCGAAGTTTCATGACAGAACCGACACGACCCAGCTCGACGTAAATAGTGAATTTAACGTAGATAGATATCTATCCTTAGTGATCTAAACAAGAGTCGAAGATTTCTTCGATAGTAGTCGAACGATAAAAAGACAGACGAAAACGGAGTTCAGATGAAGGAGTTATGAATTTCGAACGGAGTTTTCCTGTCCCGGCCTACTAAAGATAATATATAAGTAATATATTAAAACTAAATTCAAAATTAGCCAATGTATTCTAAATGGGAGTTGTAGAGCATAATCTCACCTACGTGTCGATATAAAGAATGTCGAAAACGGAGTTCGTATGCCAAAGTTATGAATTTCTGAAGTTCAGGGCGCGAAACCCCAAAATTGTTAGATACCACGACGTGGCAAGCAGTGCCATGACGTGCCAACTCTTATGACTCCTCCGAGAGTCCCCCAGATGCAACTTGCGATGACGCATGCAGTGATGACCAAGGGCACGACGTGGAAAAAGGTGCCACGACGTGGCAAGGGAAGATTTTGCCCTATAAATAGATTTGAAGGGCCAGCCGAGTTTGGTTGCTCATTCTCTCACCTCTCACTCATATTACATCCTTTACATGGAATTTTAACCCCCCAAAGCCCCGATATCATCCAGAGACCCGAAGCGAGTCCCGAAGGACATAAGATCACGAGATGAAAAGAGTTTCTGAGCCGAAGCTCTGCCCGCGAGAACTCCGGTGTGTGAGGAGATCACAGTTTCACCGAAGGATACTACTTCTACAAGCCGTAGTGCTGCCCGATCATCTTCTGATCAAGTGAGTGTGTGGTCACCTTCTTCTAACACATAAATATTAAGTATTTGCTATGAAATACGTGATATGTGTATAATATATTTTTGTTTATTTGAGGTGATTGTGGATTGGATGAATTATATAAGTTTTAATGAGTTAAACTATATATGTATTTTGTATCTAAAAATATGTTGGGTAGAACATGAGTAGATGAGGTTGTTAGTAGGTGATAAAAGGTGGGTTGGACATTTAGATAAAAGGATAAAGAGATAAACTTGTTTTAGATCTAAGAGTATGGATCAGAGCAAGAGGTTAGTTTTAGATCCAAGGGTATGGATTAGATCAAGAGGTTAGTTTTAGGTTCGGGATTATGGATTAGGTAATGATGCAAATTTAAGATCCAGGGCTACGGATTATGTATTTTAGGACTACGTATTCATTCGATAAGGTATCATGTGTATAGTCCCTTTTAGGAACGTGATTTTAAATACGAGTATTGATTATAATATGAAATATACATATGTATGTGAAGTTGCGACAACCCGAAATTTCCATTCTCTACAAACCATTTTAAGCCAATAGATGTACAACAGTTACAGTGAAAACTCAGACTTCAAGTATAAGTTTGGTAGTTTTCAGGATTTTACACTTAAGGAGATATTAGGAGAGTGGATGCACTAGGGTTTTGTGAAACACTGTTATTCCAATACTCTAGGACATTAGAGTTCGTTTCAGGAATAAAAATATTTTCTGCCAAAAATATATCTCAGGACTATAAATAGAATTCTGAACCAATTTCATTCATTATTCGCATTTTAAACTAGAGAAAAGCCATTTTCTCTCTCACGAATCTTCGAGTTTTTGTCCCAAAACGTGAGTATACTTCTCTAGTTGTCTTATAATGCTTATAAAGTGCTTAATAACTTATATTACATAGCAAATCTGTGAGATTCGGGAGTTTACCACCCATGAACGTTCTTGGAGAGTAAACTCCTATATGTGGCTTAAATGCTACCTAGTCCTTTCCCCGTGAATTGTAACTACCTTAGGCTTGTATGCTAGGGTGTATATGGCTAGAAAACATCAAAATCGGATCAAGACCCCAAGATTTGGGAGTTTACCACCCAAGAACGCTTGGGGAGTAAACTCCATTTTAAGTGCCTAAAGAGTCCCAATGACCCTCAAATCTTTAGAACTTGAACTACAACCCACCATTGCATATTTAGGACACCAAAAGCAATTAAAATCAATGATGAAAGTGAGTTCATGGCCAAGGAGATTCTTGGGCCGTGAACTCCATGTTTAGGTGTCAAAATGCCTAGAAAATCTTCCTTAAGCCAAGAGATAAATTAGGACAAGTACCCTAGTGTGTTTGGAGCAAGAAAACACCATTAAAACACCAAGGAAAGGGTGTTCATGGCCCAAGATGTTCCAGGGCCGTGAACTCCTTTAAAAGGTGCCAAATGGTGCCATAAATCCCCTAAAGCCTTGGACAATTTCCTTGATTCATTACTTGATAATATATGGACTTGAAAGCACCATAAACTTTCCCCCAAAGGAGATTACGGCCGTAATCTCCATGGGATATGGTCCCAGGGCAGTAAACTCCTCAAAGGAGTTAATAGGAAGCCCAAACACTTGATTTAGCCTTGAAACAATTCACCAAACTAGTTGTATAAATGATAGGCTTCATTTAGGGGCCTTGTTGAAAGTTTATGGCCAGGAGTTTACTCCCCTGGGCCTTAAACTCCAAATCATATGGTCATTTGACCATAAACTCCCATTAGAGGTCTTGCACTCCTTTGTTGCAACCCATTTGCCTCCTAACACTTCACCAAAAGCATTTTCCTCGCATTAAAATGCTTATACTTGTATAATTAGTATTTTAATCACTAATTATTTATATACATATGTCTTTATATGTAATTAGGATCATTGTGTGTGTCTAAAGTCTTCACTTGACACCAAGCACTTATCCGATCTTTCCTTACGATAACATTCTGTTCAATTCCAATCCCTTACTACAGGTGAGTTCATACCCCTTAATCAATGTTTTAATAGTTTTTAAATGTTTTATGGGTGGGGGTTCAAGTAGAATTATGCTAGTTACTATATCAATCACATGTGATTAGTAAGCAACATTCAAATGATTGGCTACTCATTAGCCATTTTACCTAACAGATTTCCTTCAAATGATTTTCATAAACATTTGATATGATTAAAACTCCTTATTACACTGTACATTTTACTCTGTATGTTTTATTTCAAACTTATTTACAATTGTGATTCAAACAAATGTTTCCTTATACTAAATTGTTTTATCAAACCCATGCCTTCAAACCGTTTTATAGATTGACATCAAGTCGATCTTTTCTTAAGATAATAATTATGCTAAAAGGTTTTGCAAAACGTACTTTATGCTTTTATATTATAAATTGCATGCCTATATATGTATATTTATATGAGTAATGTTTAAAAGACTTAGGAAGGCTATCCACCCTATTTCCTTTTCGCGCTTGAGATGTGGTCTAGTGGGATATCGGGTACCCGTCCGAAGGTCGTTTAAATATTAGTTATATATCATGTGTACATATGTAGTCATAAAGGTTCTTCCAGTTCAATCAATACCCTTGGGTAGTAAGGGTATACATCCATGTCCATACGTACAAGTTAGATTACTAGTAAACTACCATAGGGGTATTTTAGGAAGATACTAGAACTATTACTATAACACAATATCATACTATGAGTCAATTCATTCATGAGTCAATACTTACTACTATAAGAACATATACAACTATACTAGAGAGGAACATATACAACTATACTAGAGAAGAACATATACAACTATACTAGGAAGAGAACATATACAACGATACAAGAACAAGTAACATTACATTACATATACATGAATACGTTAACAATTGTGATCCACTGTATCGGATCATGCCTTAAATGTCATGGCCCGAGTTGCAGCCAGAATTCTCTTGGAGGGAGAGCATGAGTTTGCGTATAGATCTATACTGGATTGACTATCCTACACCTTGCTGCTAGCTACAGCCGGACCTGCACGTCTGCGGGTGCCAAACGTCATTCCGTTTTACGACCATTCGTATGTCGTTGTTACCAGTCAATAGTATGGTGCAATTAATCACATAATACCTTAATATAAATCCGGTTTAAGGTAGCTAGTGTTGGATTAGTGTCTAAGTCCATAACTATTTTGGTATGTACTTGACCCGATGGTGCATGGTCCTTTTGGGTTGCCTTCACCAAAGCAACTTGATTGGAGAAATAAATAAAGAGAGAGAGGTTATTATGATTTATTAATGTGTTATAAGAATAATATATTAAAGGAGAAATCATATTTGCTTAATTAATATTGGTCAATAATTAATTAGGAATTAATTTTGTGATCAAGTGTAATTAATTAAACTAGAGGGGCTGATTTGTAATTATGTGATAGTTACAAAATAAGGTATGGAGTATCTTAAATATATGGTGAACGAATTTGAGGTAATAAGGCCTTAGAATTCGACTATGATAAGGATTCAAGGATTATCTTATGTGTTGCTTTGTGGATAAGCAACTAGATAAGGATAATGACTGAAACCCTATCTCTACACCTATATAAACCCCCGTTGGCTCATGAATTCGTGTATCCCTTCCCAAGGAGTCCCAAGGACAAATTCTAACCTCTCTCCTCTGTATTTATACCTTCTCCACTTGCTTATGGTGTTTGTAAGCCATTAGAGGAGTGACACTTGTAACTCTAAGCCTTCCAAAGTCAATACAAGGAGATTTGGGATTGTTATTGCTGCATAACAATCAAGGTAACATTATAAACTTATTCTTATGTTAATATGATTACTTGAATGCTAGAATTAGGGTTTATATTCTTGGATAACTTGCATGTACAATAGAGAAACCTAGATCCAAGCATTAGGGTTTGTATGAGCACATAGGATGTCTTATGATCAAAACCCATCAGTGGTATCAGAGCCATTGGTTTGGTTTCAATTGTTTGAACTTGATATATTAGGGTTTATTGCCAATAAACCCTAAGAGGCTAGGGTTTTTCGAGATTAGGGTTTGCAAACCCTAATTTGCAAGAGTTTGAGTAAGATCTTCAAATCCTTTCCTTAAACCCTTAAATTTCGAAATCTAGGGTTTGTTATAATCCCTTGATTTTCGAAATTTGCCTCCTCCCCAAGATAAGGTCCTAATTTTTAGGGGTTTGGATTATCCCATATCTTGTAATTATCCTCTAATTGTTATATATGGTAATTGAAGATCTTGCATTATCCATCCATATTTTCGAAATCTATATAGATATTTAAGGGATTAGGATAACTTAAATGTCTAAATGGTAATTATCCTTATTATTTAGATAATCCCTTATGATTTAATAATTAAATTAATAGTCTAATTCAAGATAATTATTAAATCAAGAGTTTTAATATTTAAAATTTTAATGTCATAAATTCGAAATTTTAAGGTAGATTAAAACTAAATTGTTTTGAAATGTTTCAAAACATGCCCTCAAGTTTTGGAATTTAAAAGTTGATTAAAAAGGTTTAATTAGGAGTGTTCAATTCTAAAACCTTAGTATTGTTTTGAAAAGTTCAAATCACACCCTTATGGTTTTATTAATTAATTAAGGTGTATAATTAAAAGAGATTTAATAAATCCATAAAAGTTTTGGTTTGTAATTTAATTGAATTAAAGGTATAATTATTAAATTTGACCACATAGTATTTTAAAAGTATGAAATGCACCCTATATTATAACATTAAAAGTCTAACATTATATATATGTGTATGAGTAAAAGTCAGTCTTACCGTTAGTAGGCCTCATTCACGAAGCTGGTCTATAAGGGGTGATTAAGGAAATTTCCTATAAAATGGCGATTGAATGGGTATCCACTCTTATCCACCGCACTCTTGACTAGTGGAGGGTCGTTAGCCGAACGGGTAGGATAGGACGAAACCTTCCATTATAAGTATAATGAAATACAAAGTAACTAAATGTTTTTCTAATTCCCAATCTTAGTTACTTAGGCAAAAGTGAATTGATGCAATTCCATGAAATTACACTTTGTGCCCTTGCGAAGACGTTAGTGGAGCGTGTGTGGTTTACCGGCACACTAAATGGTTCTAAGCAAAGGTTGCAAAGGGTGACTCAATGTTTGTCATAGTTCGGTGGAGCGTGTGTGGTTTACTGGCACATCGAATGGGTGATTGTAACATGTGAGGGCACCATGTAAGTTTGCATGGTTATTCACACCCACTTTGTGATCCTCGGCATCCCAGTCACAAACAAGAGGGGCATATCGAGATTTAAACATGCCATTGAAAGTTCAATGAATCTCAAAGGATCTAGGAGTTTTCATAGATTTAAAACTTAAATTTCTTTTTCGTTTTTCATGGTGGAAATTAGTGAATCGTCATTCACTTACCTTCAAATATTCTGCAACTAGATTACGGCATCCCTTTTCTAGGTTGTAGCATATTGTGTTGGGTCCTAGCCTTAGTATCTCATTTGGGTGATTTAATAAGGACTCAATCGATCAACTAACTTGAATTTGTTTTCTCCCGTTTTGTAGATGTCAAAGTTCGACAATCATGGTCTTCCCAAATCCCGTGGAACAAGCATTCCACATGAAGATGATATTCCACGATTCGATCGAGGAACAAGAAATCATGCTTCACTTCCTCCTCCTCCTCCAATTGTTCTCCCTAACCCACAAGATCAAAGAATTGAAAGGTTCAATATCACTAAGGCCCTATTGGAAATGAAACATGAAGATGGTAAATCCGTGTGTGCCCACATTCTAGGAATGAAATCACACATCGATAGGTTGGTTATGTTGGGTGTGTCATTCCCGAATGAGTTGGTTGTAAATTGGGTTTTGCAGTCACTTCCTGAATCATATAATGAGTTCAAAAGAAAGTATTATATGATGGATCATGACAACAACCTCATTGACCTAACCTACATGCTCATTGCTGCTGAATCAGAAATGATTTGGCGAACCAATGGAGCGTATTTGTTGGGAGAGTCAACCGACCATGCTTCCGAGGACGTTCTAGGAGAACCGACCTGTGTTTGATGCTAAGAGAAAGGGTGTTGGATAGAAGTCTACCCCAAGAGCCTGAAAATTCCAAAGATGGGAGAGTCAAAGAGTATGACTGCGCTTCAGGTAAAATCCACTATCTAACTTCGTTAAGTTCCTATTCATTGATTCAAATACATGATGTGATAAGATTGCATTTGAATGTTTTGCAGGATCGGTGAAAAGAAAGGAAGCTTGATAAGAGAGCAAGATGAATCTAATCACAAGAGATGGATCTCGATCGCATGGACTTGAAGATTGGATTTTGAGCTTAGATAGTTATGATAGAGTTAGAAATTTTCATTTTACCTAGTTTATAATATATTTTGCATTGTAAGGACAAATGTTTTTCCACTGCTTTTATAAATAAGATAAATTTTGACTTATTTATTTATTT
The DNA here is from genome assembly GCF_052625555.1 of Lactuca saligna. Taxonomy (NCBI): domain Eukaryota; kingdom Viridiplantae; phylum Streptophyta; class Magnoliopsida; order Asterales; family Asteraceae; genus Lactuca; species Lactuca saligna. The sequence continues at coordinate 123,251,962 of NC_136421.1, read as the reverse complement.
GTTTACTTCCTTGCAATGAAATCGTTATGAAAATTGATGTTTGCATATTTCTACAACGAATGGATATAATTCTTAGTTATGTTATTTATGGAAATGTCGAGAATTTACCAAATAGGGAGAGTTTCTCATCTCCAAAGTTTCAATTGGACTGAAATTTGGAATCACGCAACTTGGTTGCATGGTGAATGAGAAATTTCATATTTGGAAATTAGACAAATTCGTTGACAAAGTGTCAAGTGAAGGACTAGGAGATCGAGTAGACAAAGTTGTGTGTTGATCAAGTTCACCATAAGAGTAACAAAGATATTTGTCATGATTTACTAATGGCTTAGTAAATATGATTACACTTACAAGATTAAGTGTAATTCTGAATTGATTAAAGGGTTTAGATCAATAGTAGAACGAACAAGAAGAATCAAGTAGGCAGAAAGATAAAAATTTCTCCATTCTAAGAAGAAGGGAGAGTAGCTTTTATGCTTTATAATGGGTCTTAATGATTAAGAACCATGTCTCAATTGATCCTCTATGTAAGTCTTAGTACAATTGTATGTTTAAGAAGAGGAATCAAGGATTGAAAAAATGGTTAAATCAAGAAGTCTATCATACTTCGTTCCAATAACAAGTCTTAAAGTTAAGATTGTGGCAATGAGTGAAAAATATTAATGGTTTATAATATTCATAAAATGTGAAAAGTTGTGATGTCTTGAATAAGACAAAGACCAACTTGGACCAATTTATGAAGTGTTTTGATAAAAGCTACACTAACTCTTGAATATTTGGTTGTCAACAAATGTTTATTGACAAGAGAATCTTATATGTCAAGGAGTCAGTGGGAGTCTTAATGGTCTTGAAAAGTTTCAAGAACAAATCAAATAAACCTTATCGATCATCACTAGCACACGAGTTGAGTTTTACAACCTATCGTGTTGACAATATTTTAATTCTGTGCTGTTCCAATTGAGTTAATTATGCATGTGAGTCCTATGAGTACTCATTTTGAACGCATAAAAGGCAAAGCACCTTGATCAATAAAACGTACATTGATAGGAAAAGGGTGAGATGCTTAACTACTTGGAAGACGTGGTGGACAGCTGTGCTACCATAAGGCAAGAAATCAAGATTAAAAAAAAAAGGCTCGGTCTATATGTGTTTGAATTTGCCGTAAACTTTGGTTTTAACAAATTCACATGGATAGGAACAAATACACCATTTAAATCTAAGTGTCATAAGATTTCCTCCTTCATGAAAATGATTGTGAGGAAATGCTTTCACTAAGAAAGATTTTAAGAAGATAATGATTGTAAAATTGCATTCTCGAATTCGATCATGGTTACGGTATCCCTTTCCATAATTTGAATTGTGAGGTTGGGTAATTAGTCTTAATTGTTGAGACACACATATGAACTATCTAAAGGCAAAGGTGTATAAGTTCAAGAAGCCTTGATAAAATATTATCAAAGCAATAAGTATTAGACACATGGGCTTAAGAAATTCAATAGTTATTGTCTCTCTGAAAGTTAAGATGTTTATGAATACATGTCGAAGCTAGTGGGAGCATAAGTGTTATGTTTTATAGTAATCATCATGATAGTGGGAGCATAAAAGTTATGATTGTATGATTATTATAGAAAGTATTGCAAGTTGCCAATATTAATTATAGAAAAAAAAATTTATACCTTGCAAAGTCGTAAGGGTTGTAAAGTTGTTTTGCTATAATTAAGGGAGAGAATATTATGCTTCATTTCAAATCTAAAGGATTTGGTTGAGAAATGTTGATAAATTTAGTCAAAAGTACATAGTGTGTTCTTAAAATTTCGATTATGATTACGACATTCCTCTTCACAATTCGAATTTTGAGAACATAGCAAATAAAACATTATGCGTGGTGTCCCATACGCTTCGGGTATAGGATCGATTGCAAATGCTTTAATGTTTGACCATTCTAAAATTTTCCAAATGTCTAGCGCATTTAGAGGGAAAAGGGACTAGAATTGGTTTTGACTAAAATAATTAAACAACTATCAAAGGATAATCCAAAGTTCGACGAGGATTGGTCGCTTGTGAGTAGTTGGGAGTATAGTATTGGAAAATATGGAAATGTTTCCATATTGGATGGACCATATCGACATTATTGTGAATAGATAAGATTCTATTAAGAAATGAGTCGTCAAATGGAACATATGGAAGCGTGTCCATACTGGGAAGTAAATATTGAAAATTTATGACTAGATTAGAAACCTTTATGCAAAAGGATGTTCAAAGGAATGTACTTTGAGTGAGAGACATCGTATCTAAGGAATTGTCTTGTAACAATCTCCGATAAAGGAATTTGTAATTTCATTGGCAATAGTCTTTGTGACTTTGGTGCAGTGACACTACAAAAGAATCATTGCATAGGATGTTAGAATCTATCATATTCTATAAGTGGCAAGAATTTGTTATTCTTAAACTTATGAAAATGGATTTGGAGTTGTGAAATGAGAATGATTGGAAAGGTGTCCAATGTGATCTATTTCACAAAGAACCATAAGTAAACATTGTGTGCATGCTGGGAGCATGGGACAAGTGTAATAATTCAAGTAAGAAGTTGATTACCCGAAACGACAATTAATGAGTAATAGATATGGTGATGTATAAAAGGTGTTTTATTTATGCTCAAAGGGTTGAGGCCATATGGGATTAGTATTATTCTTGTGTTTCACTTTGCATGTTTTGACTTCCAGAATAATTGAGTTTATTAAGAATAATCGAATTATTCAAACGGGCCACAATCGTTCAAATGTTGGAAGTAGATATGAATGAAGACTATCGTGAATTGGTGTGTGGATTGTCTAGAAGAGTATTAGACATAAGCAAATGTTTGCTGCAATGTTCATGAGTGCTTATGAATATGATTTGAGCATTGGATTAAACCCACGCTCACTTGGACTACTCCATGAATTGTATCACAAGTAATTAGTGAGACAATAACATCTTATATTCTTGAAACCTAGATGTGTGAGTTGTATTTTGCTAATCGGTTGCACATTGATAATATGTAAACGCACTAGTAAGTTGGTGTTATAAAACATATTGTTGTGTGTGATTTGGTTAGTGAGTGCAAGCAAGCATTGTATCAAAGTTTATCCATTCATTTTATCCAAGGTAGGATAAAAGCGATATCTTTTGGGCCCCTCGATGGTTTAGTGATGACAAACGTAAATGCTCGGCCGGGCTAGGGCTAATTTGATTTGTTTAATTAGTCTGTCATCATAAATCGGAAATCGAGAAGTAGTACAAAGAGAATGATTTGAAATCATATCTCATACCATATCTAGAATGGAGGAATATATGATCCCTTATCTAAGGACACGCGTATCTGATAGGATCAGAGTTGATAGTGGCTTTGGAAAGCTACGATTGCAGATCAGGATTCGAAGTCATACGCAGAATAGTTATTAGACTTATCCAAGTCGGAGACTGTTGGATTAGTGTCTAAGTCCATAACTATTTTGGTATGTACTTGACCCGATGGTGCATGGTCCTTTTGGGTTGCCTTCACCAAAGCAACTTGATTGGAGAAATAAATAAGGAGAGAGAGGTTATTATGATTTATTAATATGTTATAAGAATGATATATTAAAGGAGAAATCATATATGCTTAATTAATATTGGTCAATAATTAATTGGGAATTAATTTTGTGATCAAGTGTAATTAATTAAACTAGAGGGGCTGATTTGTAATTATGTGATAGTTACAAAATAAGGTAAGGATTATCTTAAATATATGGTGAACGAATTTGAGGTGATAAGGCCTTAGAATTCGACTATGATAAGGATTCAAGGATTATCTTATGGGTTGCTTTGTGGATAAGCAACTAGATAAGGATAATGACTGAAACCCTATCTCTACACCTATATAAACACCCCTTGGCTCATGAATTCGTGTATCCCTTCCCAAGGAGTCCTAAGGACGAATTCTAACCTCTCTCCTCTCTTTTTGTACCTTCTCCACTTGTTTATGGTGTTTGTAAGCCATTAGAGGAGTGACACTTGTGACTCTAAGCCTTCCAAAGTCAATACAAGGAGATTTGGGATTGTTATTGCTACATAACAATCAAGGTAGCATTATAAACTTATTCTTATGTTAATATGATTACTTGAATGCTAGAATTAGGGTTTATAGTCTTGGATAACTTGCATGTACAATAGAGAAACCTAGATCCAAGCATTAGGGTTTATATGAGAACATAGGATGTCTTATGATCAAAACCCATCAGTTAGTACAGCAGTAGTTCCTATAATACAACACTATAGTACTACATTAATTTCCCCTTTTCATATATTTAGTGATCATTTCACTTAAACATTTAATGTAAAAACTATATTTTGATAATGATAGTTACACTTGGGAAAATTACACACGCTTACAAGAAACGAACATTTAGAATAGTTAAGTCTTGGTAGAAGACACCTTTATATAAAGTAGGAATAATAGGGATTTCTAGAGCTTTTAAAACGTTTACAGTTGTTTTACCAACAATTTTATACTTACAGTTCATCTACATTTTTCCATACTTACAGTTCATTTACAAAAAATTTCTTACATACAAATTAAGACACTAAAATACTTATGATCTCACCAGCTTCAATGCTGATACTCGCTTTCAAAATTACTTTTATCCTCAGGTCATCTATAGACAGGTACCGATGCAAGGTTTAGAGAAGATGGAGCTCGCTCAAGACTCATCTCTCATTTTGATTTATGCTTTAGTGTCTATTATAATTTGACAGAACACACTTGTATTAAAATTATATTATTAATGCAATGGATGATGTTGTTGCTTGTTTACTACTTTTCATTGTTGTGATACTGTACATGACGTCCTCCACCCCAGAACGTTTCCGACGTTCTTGGTTTTGGGGTGTGACAGAAGTATTTGTCATTGTCCGAAATACGTGATAGATATATTTGATAATATACAACGTGTGAATCAGATATGGTTCAATATGTGTTAAGATGTGTATATATGATACTATTACTTAAAATATTGTGTGAAGTATACACTAGTTAGCGTTTCCTGAACGGAGATTTTATTAAAAAATTCATTATAAACATTGTAGGTTTGCCTAGTGATGGGTTAAGACTTAAATGGGATGTTTAGTTCAATTAAGATTGGAATTTGGGTAGTCTCTTATTAAGAGTACGTGTGGGGTGAGATTGATGATTGGTGGTGTACATCCTACGTACAGAAGTACATTTTATGTACGAAGTATTTTTCAAAGCTCTGTGTCTTGGGTGCTGCTTGTGCCAGGGTACTATTATGTTGTGTGGTACGATTCTTTCGCATCCTGAGTACTATAATGTGCCAGAAGTACTATCTTGTACAAAGTCTTTTTGACAATTTTGTGTGTCGGTTACGAGAGCGTATGGGAGTACTCTAGTAGTATTTACCCATACTTTTATTTTGAGAGAGCTTTGGAGTCAGTGTTTCTTTTATGAGGTGATTGACCGAGCTTCATATTTTAGCATTTTCTTTCACGAAGTAATTAAGGGAACTTCGTAGACTGCCTAATAAAGTGTGTTGGTAATAGACACTACAAGGTATGTTCTGTGTTATATTGTTGGATAGGGTGCGTCTGGGGGTGAAATACCTCATGTATTCAGGCCACTGCTAGGCTAAGTTCCATGCTGGGATAGGTAGATTCTGGGGGTATAATACCTCATGATAGTCGGACCACGCCTAGGCATTGTTATCTAGATAACTACCCCTAACTTAAAATGTCTTGTGGTTCTTTCTTTTACGAACAAAGGTTCGTGGTGAAACTTATTCCATTCCCCTCATTTGATGTCTTTATTGATCCTCATTTGCTGCTAGGGAATTTCCGAAGCAGCTTCACCAGTTCTTGTTCATATCGATTTCCTTAGGCTAGATCTCTCAAGATCATTGTATAGGGTCAGTATGTGGGGATCGACGGGATGGAATAGATCGTTTTATAAATATGGTATATATGCGATAATTATATTAGTGGTTTTACAGGATCAAGATATACATGATTATCATCATTTTTTGAACTAAGAGCTTTCGTACTCTGTGTTCCTTAGGTGATTGGGTTCACCAGGGATATTTGAACTAAGAGTTCATTAGGTGTTTTTGAACTAGGTGCTCATTAATTATCGTGAACTGGGAGTTCACCATAGGTAATCTAAGAACCTTTGCATCACTAAAATTTGTGCCAATTCCTTACGGCAATCCTTAGGAATGCATGAGAGATGGGTAATCAGTTCCCAGGATAAATATTTAAGAAATAAATGGAGATAAAGGGGGTAGGTAAGTGGATTCATTATTTGATAATTAAATATAATAATTATATTGTTGTGGGTTAATAACCCTATATGCTCACCAGGCTCCCAAGCCTGACCCTCTCAGTTTTCTTTGTATTACAGGTTATGGAATGAGAGCATAAGTTGGCTGACATAACGAGAGATTTTGGATTGTAGGCCAGTAGTTATGAATAACTGTTGTAAGGTCTATTTTGTTCTGTTTATGCTTTTGGTCTTTATTGAACATGGCATCCCGAGATTTTGTTATAAAATGAAAATACATTTCTTTAAAGAAATGCTTTGATAAATCTCTATCATATTTTGGGAACAAATTCCGCAACTATTTTCTTTAAAAGATTACTCTTATTTTGAAAAACAAAGCATAAACAAATCAGTCTTTTTTGGCCGTGAAATTGGGGATGTCACAATAGCTAGACTATTAATTAGTCTCGGCGAATAATAGACTAAAATCTAGTGGTAATAATACTAGGTTTCGTCAAAGGAAATTATTTTTAAGAAGCGAAGCGTTGTCTGAGTTCGGAATCACCACCTTTTCAAGTGAGTGCATGGTTCTTTTCATCTTACACATAGATATGAAGTATTTTATATAAAAATACGTGCTATGTGTGCATATTATCTGTATACTTCCTATCTATGATGGATGAATGATTTTATACAAGTTTTATATGATTTAAATTGTATATTTATTTTATATCTACAAATATGTTGGGATAAAACATGGGTAGATGAAACTGTTGATGTGTGATGAAATAAAATGATGAGAGATAGGTGATGATAATTAGGTGAGGATAGATACATGACGATGAATTAGTGATGTAGGATGAAAGATACTATAACCTTGTCTGGAAATTTGGAGATGTAGTCATCTACCAGAGTATAAATGGCGACCACAGACTATTATAGACAACCCCGTGGAAACACCAGCAGGCTCATAACCTGTAGGTGATGAATAATGAGTTCAGGCGACGTTGTAACTTTGTATTCATGCGATGATACTCTGACCCCTTACTATGAATTACGAGTTCAGGCGATGTTGTAACTACGTATTCATGCGATGATACCGTAACCCTTGTTTCGCACGTATTTAAGGAGTAATCCCTGAATCAATGATGTCTACGCGATGTAGTCGACGATCTTAAGGGAGAGTCCTTAGGAACAAACATATAAGGAAATGTGATATAAGGAGATGAGAGGTAGATATGATGGGTAATTGGGTTAATTGTTTGATGATTAAAAATAATAATTATATTATTGTGGGTTGAAAACCCTATGCACTCACCAGGTTTCCCAACTTGACCCACTCAGTTTACTTGTATCAAAGGTGACGATGTGAAGTTACATTACACTGAGAGATTAAGGAGATATAGATCACTAGTGTAAATGAATGTAAGTTTTGTTTATACTTATGTTTATGTATTGACGATGACATCCTAAACGTTTTAAAAAGAATAAAAATACATTTATTCGGAAATGCTCTGATAATGAAATTATCATGTTTTTTTGGGAACAAATTCCGCAACGTTTTTATTGAAAGAGATACTCTGATTTTTATAAAGCATAAACAAAATCTATCTTTTCTGGCCGTGAAAATGGGGATGTCACATCAACACTAGAGTCAACAATCCATCTTGACCCAACTCTTCGAGTGCATCTATGCAACTTGTGACAACCGTCAAAATTCTAGTGAGTTTTAGAATTGATAAACTTAGTCGCACATGTAGGCATGACACATACTAGACTTACTAACTAGAAGCTAAGTTATAACCTACTATAAACTTGGAAACAAGTATAATCGAAGGAAAGTGTACTTAGATTTCACATTAGTATGTGAATTCTACAACTAGTTAACTGTAATGACTATCTGTATTCTGGTCATTCCTTGAATTGAGAACCTTTTCATGAATCATACACACACATCATGCATTTGACCTAGTAGTAGAAATTAGGTTCGAGTCTCGTTGGAACTTAAGTGAAAGTTGAAAGTTAGGACTAGTATACTTGATTCCTAAGTTTCACTTGTATCTCGAAACCACTACATAGAATACAAATAAACCAATAAAATAAGTTACAAACATTATTTATAACTGTAAAAGAGTTATAATACCATAAGATAAATTTAATACTCAAAGATTCTATTTATTTTGATATCCAAAGATTTACAAACTCTCAAAAACCCTAAATGCCCTAAAAACATAAATTTATGAAATTAACCTTAAAAATTCTATAAAAATAGTTATGAACCTTATAATATGATCTTATAATAATTAAAATTATGAAAATGCATTCAAGGGAAATAAAATTTGACTCATTAACATTTACCCTTAATTTATAAATCAAAAATCAAGGTTTTATGAATAAAAACTTGATTTTAGTACACACTTTATATAAAAAATGAGATATTTCAGAAAAGAACTTAAATTTTATAAAAGAAAATGAATGAGAAAGGGGTATTGCACCTCAAAAATCACCCCCCCCCTCTCATCATTTAACTCTCTTTGTCTAACACACACACATCTCTTCTTTCTCTCTCGAAAAATTTCTCTCTCACTTCTCTCTAAAACTATCGAACATAGATGCAAAATCTATGGGAGAGATTTTTCTAGTTGATAATTCATGAGTCAACCTGCATCTCAGTATTTTGGTGGACAATTTTGGTGGATTGTAACCCCAACGAGATGACGAGAGAAATGAGCTATCCAGAGAGATAGAATCCCTCTTTTCTCTCTTTTCTTCTCTCTAAAACCCCCATTCCTTCTCTTCCTATTACCCACGAAAATTTCCAGAAAAAACCACCATTTTGCATAAAAATATTCATCATCCATAAGGGCCCATCAAGGTAAAAGTACCAAACTAAATCATGCATGCAAGTTTCTACTATTTTCTTATGATTTTATGTGCATATTACTTCAAAAACCAACTTCTACTTCTTCAGCCTCTTCAAATTAGTTTCCTTTTGGTTAAAATGGCTTTTATAACATCATGGATGTGTTTTAACACCATGCATGTAGAAAAACATGGTTGTATATTTATAATCTTAGCACAAAAATAGGTTTTCAAGTTAGGAACATAAAACTCATTTTTAAGAGTTCTTAAGAAATAAGATTTTTGTATTTTTATGCATGTATGTAAATTATGATTTTTAAATATATTTGATCTATGGAACCATGACCATAACATGCGTGGATCATGATTTCATAAAACATTTCAAAAGATTTACTCAAAGAAATGATAAAAACTCACTTTTCGAACCATTCATCATGCATGCAATCTGCTAGATTTCTTTACCTGATTTTAAATTGCCATATCTCACTCATTTCTTAGAAAAAATTCAAGATTATTTTTATAAAATATAAAAGTGTGAGTTAGCTTTCAATCTCATCTGACCTCACTGGAAAATTCCAACATTTCGCTTTTTAGCAATTTTTACAAAACTATTGCTCAAACAACATCTTTTTGTGAATACTAGTTTTGTATTGCGTGCTCAAAGGTCTTATTCCTTACTAAAAATTTAGGAAAATTAATATGAGCACTTAACATCATGTATTAAGAGGGACAAAAAGATTTTGAATCAAAAGTCTTCGGAACAGGTTGAAAAAATTCTCAAAGTAAAATAAATAATCTTAACCAAAATCACAACAACCACGTTTTCTCTATAATTTATTGAGCCTTTAGGCATGTTTTTCGACATCAAAAATAAGAAAACGATTTTCCATTGTTATTAAATTGAATGAAGATGCATTCTTGAAATTTTCAGCTCAATATATAGTTTTTTTTTAATTTTTACATGAAAATAATAAGAAAATAGAATGTTAAAGCATATAAAATACTTACACTAGTAAATAAATTCTGGAAAAAATTCATGAATGACCTATACTGTAAAGCAACATCCCCCATGAAGTTTGGGAAATTTATATTACAATTTCCTATTAGTTTTTATTTTATTGTTATTAAGAAAAAATAAATAACAAAAGTGGGGTTCCAAGTTATAAAAATCTTATTTATTATTTTGTGAAGGTTCTATGTATTATATAAGCTTCGCAGAAGCATTTGATGAATTTTCCATAACCTTTTACTATTTTTCCAATATTTAATGTATATTAAACGAATTAAATAAGTTAAGAATAGTTAAACTAATCCAAAATTCACAAAAATTTACCAGGCAATCGTTTGTTACATTGTAACCATAAATAAACGTTTTGGGGATTTATCTTAACTGTTTACTATTTATTTCTATTTTCTTGGTATTAAACACACTTAAATTCTAAAAGTAGAGATTTTCTACTCAATAATGACTTTCAATAATTTTCCCAGGTTATTTACATTGTATATGAAGTTTACAAAAAGTTTGGTAATTTTCCTTAACTGTTTACTAATTATTCACGAATTAATGCTTATTTATGTGAATAAAACAAAGAAAATATCTAAGCTATTTGGAAACCAAGTTTTATATTTTTTTTCCAACTTTTATATATGTAATAACACTAGTACAAAAAGTTTAGGAAATTTTTGAAATTGTTTTATATTTATCTCTGTTTTGATAGAAGAAATACACAAAAATCAGAACCATCATGTTAAATTATTTGAAAATACGATTTATTATTTTTCCCAGATTATGTTATCTGTAAAATAGTTACACAAAAATTATAAAAAAAATTCATGATAATTTATTATTTTTCCATGATTTTTTGATTATTCAATGAATTAAAATGGTGAAAAATAGTTAGACAAATCAAAAATTCAAGAAAATTTATGTTAACATCTTTGACTTTGTAACGCCTCGATTCTCACGTAGTGGTTAAATAAGATTTTTTGGGTTAAGCTCTACTCGATGAGTTAGTTGACCTACTCGTCGAGTAGCAGTGGGATGGGATCGCATGTTAAGTGACCTACTCAACAAGTCCATGTTGGGACTCCGTGAGTAGGAGTTGGCAGTGGAAACCCTAAATCCCGGGGTTTACACCTCTTTACAGTCTTTGAGAACCCCCTTAAATCCCTAATTCGTGTGTGTGTGCCTTGGTGTGGTGTTGAGGCTTGGAAAAGAGGATCTTGGAGGAAGAAAGCTAAGAGTGCAATGGAAATTGAAGTAAGGAAGGAGTGGGAAGCAGGATATACCTCAGCTAGCATCCTTGGAGGTATCAAAGTGCCATCCTTACTTCCCTTTTTCCCTTTTGTTGAGTTCTAGGGTTTTATGGATTTTCAAGTTGATATGATGAGCTATGGGATAGATCTGAGGTTGTAACTTCCGATCTGGACCCTCCATGGATTTTAGAAGCATAAAGTCACAGTGTTGGTTGTGATTGAGGTCCCTCTTGGGCATGAAGCCCCATTAAGAACATAGATTTTGCATTTGGATCCTTTAAGGCCATGCATGCATGTAAAGTTTGCAACTTTACGTGATAAACATGCCCTAGAAGCTTGGATCTGTGATCTGGAGCCTTGCCATGGCTTAAAAAAGCTTTTGCATGGATGGACGTATGCAGGGACTCAGCGAGTTGGATGAACAACTTAGCGAGCCCGATGAATTTCGCCATGAACTCGACGAGTTGATGAACAACTCGAAGAGTCCGATGAAGTTTGCCTTGAACTCGACGAGTCATTAGAAAACTTGGTGTAAGTTCCAAAAACTATAGATCCAAATCAGTGATCAATTAAGGCAAACAATCAAATAGAGTGTAGAAGGAGTAGAAGAAGAATTAATCCAACCATGCACACATCTATTACGAATAAATGATAGGTACACCTTGGGAAAACACACACATACGTGACTATACAACTGACATAGACACACTCTATTTATAGGACCACCAGCCGTACACGTGTATACAGTAGTACATGTGTGTACAGACGCACAAGTGTGTTTAACCGCACACGTGTGTACTGCCCCACATGTGTGTACAGCCGCACACGTGTGTATAGCCGCACACGTGTGTATAGCCGCACACGTGTGTTCAGCCGCACACCAGCTACAAATATCATTACAAATCCCAAAAACTCACCAAGACCTATACAAGATGGATGCCTAGCCCAAACCACATAATTATGACCTAACAATCTCCCCCTTGGTTTGTGGCTAGCATGAACTCTGGTCTTCTTGATCAGTGATCACTATCTTGAAACTTGATCACTGCTCTTTGACTATGGTCTTGAACTTGTCACCAAATTCTGCAATAAGTTTGTTCTTCAAGTCAGAGTAGCCTGTTGATAGGGCACCAAGATTAATCTGGAGATCAGAGATCTATGTAGACTTCTGAAAGTTTTCTTCTTCAAGCTCGGAAAATCGAATATCAAGGTTTCTGATCAGAACATCTTTCTCGATAATCTTCTATTTAAGAGTAGTGATCTCCTCCTTGAGCTTTGAGATAGATAGGCCTGCTCCCCCTGAACTTCTTTCACTTATTGATATTCATTTGCCACGAGCTAAAGGATCTAAATCTTGTTGAGCAAGAAACCTAGCAAGCCTCAAAGAGGCAGCATCATGCGCAGGTTGTGGAGGAGAAGATCCCCCAGGAGCAGAAGAACTCCCTACTTCAAACGAAGATCTAACATTACTTGGTCCTTTTTAGGGTCGATTGAGTTGGAGTAGCAGCTATGGAGGGGTGTTGGACTGGTGATTCATGATATTGAATAAACACTCCCTGCCTCGGATCGAGTCAACTTCTTTTTACACAAGTTGTATCCATATCGGTTGAAAGGTGTCGATCATTTGATCAAAAGTTAGAGACATCACTTTGAGAACACCACTAACTCCTTATGTCAATGATCAAGCAACAAACAATCATAATAGAATAAGAAGATGGAAAGAGATCGAGCTTGCACACGTTTATATCAGAAAAATGTCAGGTACAACTCGATGGAAGACTCTGTAACACTATTGCATCGAGGTCTTCACTACTTAACCTTATATCATTATCCGTAGTCTATAAGCTAATCTGTTAGACACTCAATAAGCTACACTTTAACTCAGGAGCGTAGACGATGTTCTCAAAACTCAACACTTCATTTACAACTATTCCTTTTTGAGTGATCTTCCCTCGATCTCCTCCCGTGAAGGAAACATAGCCCCCATTAAAAGTCTGAATGACGTGTAGTTGGGAGATGTCTCCTGTCAATGTGCCTGGAACAGCCATTGTCGACGTACCAAGGTTTGATGACATTCCTCCACAACTGTTCCTGCACAATGAGTAGGATTATTTAGATTTGGAGACCCAGGTCATTACAAGCATGGGTCGCAACAACTAAGAGGGTATACGGCCACACAAGGGATTATGGCCGTACACTTGATTACGGTTGTACACAGGTGTACGGCCGTACACGGGATCATAATCGTACACACCAACCGTAGACACTCAACCGTACACTCCAACCGCACACTCAACCGTACACTCCAACCGCTCACTCCAACCGCACACCTTCAAAGTCTCAACCGCACACCTTTAAAGTTCCAGCCGCACACCAAAAAATACTCAAAAGCCACAACTATCCTCAACCGCACACTCTTATGATTCTTCACATTGACACTGAATTGGCTCTGATACCAATTGTAAGTCCCGAAAACTATAGATCCAAATCAATGATCAATAAAGGCAAACAATCAAACAGAGTGTAGAAGGAGTAGAAGAAGAATTAATCCAAGCATGCACACATCTATTATGAATAAATGTTAGGTACACCTTGGGAGAACACACACATAAATCACTATACAACTGACATTTTAATAAAAAATTATTAACCTTAAAAAATTTAAAGACTAAAAATAAAACAAAATAAATTTCAAAAAAAATAAAAATAAACAATAAAAACTATTAAAATTTTAATTTTAACAGATTTTAATCCTCTATCTGAAATTGATTAATTTTTTTTTAATCCAAGAATGCACACATCTATTACGAATAAATGTCAGGTACACCTTGGGATAACACACACATACGTCACTATACAACTAACACAAACACACTTTATTTATAGGACCACCAACCGTACACGTGTGTACAGCCACACACGTGTGTTTAGCCGCATACGTGTGTACAGGCGCACATGTGTGTTCAGCCGCACATGTGTGTACAACCGCACACCACCTACAAACACCATTACAAATCCCAAAAACCCACCAAGACCTATACAAGATGGATGCCTAGCCCAAACCACATAATTATGACCTAACATATATGTATAAAATTATAATATCCTGGGTAGTTTTGTAATATATTAAAACTTAGTCGGTTTTTGAAGTAATTTGGAGTAACTTGGAGTTAGTTTTTAAGCTTTATTGAAAGTGGTTCTCTCAATCATATGAAAGTGTGGGTCTTTCAATAAACAGATAAAGAAGGAAGTGAAACCGAAGACGAGACAAAAAATGAGATGGAAAACATTGCGGATATGTCTATGGAGGCATATATGAAGAGAATCTGAGAGGACACTTGTCCTGGTGTCATGCAACCTACAATCCTAGCTGCAACGACATTCGTGTTGAAGGGACACATTTTGTCCGCGCTTAAAAAAGTTCCATTTGCCATGCAAGATCTTGAGGATGCTTAAAAACACCTTAATGAAGTCAATAACATTGTTGATTACTTCAACATCGTAAATGTTCCATCCGCTATAGTTTTACCTAAAATGCTACTTGTCACCTTCAAGGGAGCGGAAAAGGATTGGTTGAAGGCTCTTCCACCAGGCATAATCACTACTTGAGCGCAAATGTGTGAGCAATTTTTAGAACACTTTTGCCCACCTTCAAAAGTTGCTAAAATCAAGAACGCCATAGAAAATTTCAAGCAACAACTGGGGGATTCCCTCTTAGCGGCATGTGAACGCTACAATGGATTGATAAGAAATTTTCCCCAAAATGAGTTGAATGAGCAACAAGAAGTATCAATCTTTTATGATCGGATTAATGTCATGACAAGGAAACTCCTTGATTCTCAAGGACCGCTACCCAATAAAAATCTAGCATAAATCAAGTAATTAATTGATGTGTTTTTGAGAATTCGCATGAATAGCACAATCCTAGACATGATGGAGCGAAAGGAATTGGAGGTGACACTTCTGAAGATATGACTTCCGTTCTAGCTATGCTAAACACTATGGACCAAAGGATTGAAAAGATGGACAAGCTCATACATGCGATTCAAGTTGGTTGTGAAAGATGTAATGGTCCTCATTTAACCAAAGATTGCCACTTGGATGAGAACGGGAATAAGAAGGTTTAAGTTTGTTACTCAAGGAGAGAAAGAGTGGTTGCCATATGAAGAAGAAAAGTATAGGCAAATTGATCGAGGTTTTTATAATAAAAAAAAAGCAACCACCTAAAAAGAAGTTTTATTTAGAGTTCGTGCTCACTCAATTCATGGAGGCTTTGGAGAAAAGCCATAATGACATTGATGCGGTGATAAGAGACCATCAAATTTTCAAGAGAGACCAACAAGCTTGGTTGAGGAATCATCAAGCATCAATACACAACACCGAAGCTCAACATGGACAATTAACAACTTTGGTTAATGAATAACTTTCTCCAAAAATTCCCGACAAATAGCCTCAACCGCAAGTTATGGTGATCGAAACTGAAGAAGATACCATCTCTAAATTCTTTGAAGCCCTTGATGTCAAGCCACATCAGCCCAGACCAAAGCCGAAGAAATTGAAGATTGAAGAAAAAATTATTGTTGAAACATCGAACCCACGCGTGAGCATCATAAGCCCACAATGTGGAGTTGATCTGATTACAAATTTTTGCTGATGTTCAAGCTTATCGTCCTCCTCTTCCATTTCCATCTCGTGCAAGAACTCATCCTTTGCAGCAGGAACATATGAAATTTATGACACAAGTAAATAATATTCAAATAAATAATCCTTTTATCGAATAATTGTCCAAAGTTCCTAAATATGCCAAGTTTTTGCAAGACTTACTCGATGCCCGCCAACAATAAGAGAAGAATTCTAAGGTAATCCTTAGTGACCAGAGTTCCAAAGTGGTATTGGAGAATCACTAAAGAAAATAACAGATCCTAGACGGCTCACTCTTCCGTGTGAATTTGGAATTAGATGAAGACTTACGCTTTAGCTGATTCGGGGGTAAGCATGAATCTAATGCCTTACTCGTTCTATCAAATCTAAATATTCTGGATTTAAGGCAACTAGAATGACGATTCACATGGCTAATCATTTAGTGACTCATCCTCGAGGCATGGTGGAGGATATATTGGTCAAAATTGGGAAATATGTTTTTCCAATTGATTTTGTCGTTTTAGATATGAAGGAAGATACCAATGTCCCAATAATTCTTGGTCACCCTTTACCAAATACTACTAGAGCCTTGGTTGATATTATTGAATCTAAACTTACTTTAAGAGTTGGGGATGAAGAAGTTACCTTTGGAGTGGAAGATGGTTTTCAAAATGATTGTGCTCAATGTGAAGTCTTTGACATAGATAAAGAAAAACAACTTGACGAGTTGGAAAAACTAATAGAAGAAGAAATTCAATCAATTCAACAAGTCAAACATACGAAGCCAAGAGCATCCATTTCGAAAGTTTTTAAAGTAATTTCTTACAAAACTCCAACATCTTGGGTGAGTAAGGAGAGTGAAGAAGTCTTAGTATCGAGTGATGAGGAAGAGGTTACGTTAGAAGAAAAAGGATTAACTTTGGACAAGAAGGTGGTACCTATGGAGCTAAAGAATGAAGAAAAATCAGGACATAAAATTGTGGTTAATAAGGGATTGAAAAGAAAGCTTGAAGAGGGCAAAGCTAAGGGAAAAAAGGAAAATTCTAAAAAGGATTTTCTTCGTCGAGTTCAAGAATACAAGAAACGATGGAATGCTCAAAGGGTGCAAAAAGGTGATGGACACTCCTGAAAATTCAACCTGAGGCGGCACATAGTCCGGCTTATGACTCCAACAAAAAGAAGAGCTTCTCGGGAGGCAACCCGAGCTCGGTTTGCAATTTTCTTTTCGTTTTTGTATATTTAATTTCTGCATTTTAGTTGGATTTCAGGTTAAATAATCATCCAAGTCATCTTTTTTTTATAACTACGTAAAAACCAAGTGTGGGTTCATAAATATTGATTGGTAAAAATTAAATTTCAGTTTTAAGAAAAAAAATGGTTTTTGGCAATTAGACTTGACAGCACGTCGTGGTCCAAGGCCCACCTCGTGTTTCTTTTCATCTGACCCGACAGTTAGCAAGGCTACACAAATCATGAAGTGAATTAGAAATCGACATTATGGACTATAAAAAATCACTGAGGGGGAGGGGGGAAGTTTATATTACGTACACTTTGACCAAACCATTACCACTCATATGCACGGACGAACGATTCTAGCATCCCCACTCCAAATTTTTTCACTTTTCTTCCACCATTTCTTGCTTAAGTGTTTCCTATCTACATTTGGTAAGTTGTACATTCCATGTTCATTTTAATTTCGTCCCATTTTATGCATTAAGAGTCTAGGGTTATTCTTGAAGTTGAAATGCCGAAAATTGAGTCAATTGGTTGATAATTTTTTATTACATGTGTGAAATAGGGCCTTACATTTACAGAATAGACAAACCCCAAGTAAAATTTTTAGTTTTTTTTACACTTACGTGGAACAATCAGAATCACGACACGAACCAATTCCACAATGTGGATTAGAAAACCACGAGGTGGAATCTGGGTGAACAACATTCTTTTTTGGCTTTATTCATTTAATTCCTAGGTGTTTGTTTTCTTTGTTTTCTATTTGTTATGTTTTTGGAATAATGGTGCCTCATCGAGAAGTTCCACAAGACCAAGATCTTGTTGATGTATCAATCATTCATCCTCTCTATCGATTCCCTTCAAACATCTCCTAAGCAATGTTGAATAATTATATGAACCGATTGGGGTGGTTGTACAACCGAGTGTTCGCGATTGCTCTGATTATGGATTGGTGATGGTTGCGTGGGATAGGAATGGTTATAGAAATGGAAAGACATTGGTCCAAGTTATTTGTTGGAGACGGATTTTCATTTCCATGTAACGGATGGAGGAATCTTTTCGCTATTCAAGAATCTGTTTATCGGTAGTTATTAGTCAAATTCTTTGCTACCGTGAACTTTTAAGACAAAACAACCGATTTAAACTACAATCAGGCTCTTGCATTGTGATTGGGAGGTGTATACCGAGAGTGTAGCCTTCGTGATTTTGCATGGCGATTAGGGCTTTATACTGATGAAGTGATTCAATCACCTCGTTTTGTTTTATTCTTACAAGGTTGTGTTCAGGACTTCACTTCGGGAGTTATAGATATCCAGTTTTGGAGGAGCATTGCGAATCATGAGTACAATTCTTGTGATGCTTGTGAAGGCCAAATCCTATCTCTCATCTACCGGTTTCTGTATCGTCTTGGCACTTTTTCAATCAACCATAAACATCAGAGGGATAAGGAGCCTACTCAGAATTTGTTTTATCTTTTTAGAATCATTACACCTGGAGTTTTTTGCGACCTTCCTTATACTATTGTGCAATTTTTGGGTAGGAAAGTTGCTAGTTCTTGGCCCGGTAGTCCCATTATGGGTGGACATTTGGTTACCCGTCTTGCCTGATCCTATGGTATTTTAAGTCCTAATTTTATTAGGAACCTTACAGGCTTCAAGGGCAATGATTTGTTGTTCTAATTTTTAAGTATTATACGGGTTGTGGTAAACACGGGTGGAGGATTTGTGTTACCTCCAGAGGATGTTCAGCAACCCGAAGAGTAGCCACATCTAAGGGGAAGGGGGAATGTACGTGGGCGTGGCGAGAGAGGAAAACCAATGCATCAAAATACACCAATGCGAGTTGCTACTTGTGGCGAGGATAATTTGAATGGTTATCTAGATCAAATGGATTTGAGCATGAATTAGACTGGAGGGACGATGGATAATATGGCCCAACACTACAATGTTACACAGCCACCACATTTGGGAGATCAGTATCCAGATTGACCAACATGGGGTGAGTATAGTACGAGAGGTGGAGATGGCGTAGGAACAAGTGGAGCGCAAAGAGACGAGGATGATTATTAGTTCTATCTTTTAGTTTTTTTATTTTCTTTTTAAGTTTGGTTTGTTTTTGTTTTCTTTGTTTTGAACTTGTAAACCAAATATTGGATGGTTGTTTTCTTCTTTCCACTAATATTTTCTTTGTTGCACATTTCGAGTATTTCCGTGAGCGAAATGATGAGAGATTAGAGATAGGAGCATTCAAGTGAAGCTGTTTCGTTAAAAGACAAGATTCGAAAACCATAATCTTTGATAAGTCTGAGGTTATATTAGTGGGAGAAACAAGTTAAACAATGAGGTAAGAGTCTAAGAAATTTATGAGTTGTGAAAGGGTCTAAAAGAATTTATACAATCGGGTTGCACTTGACTTGATTCGAAAATTACATTTTGTGCAACCCAGTTTCCACGATGTGGACTTTATTTCCATGTCGTGAATTTAGAACCCATCGTGATATTATGGATGATTTCAACCGACAACATGTCATGTACTCTATCTATCACACCCCCAAACCGGAACGACAGAAACGTTTGGGGACGGAGGACGTCATGCTCAGTATCATAACCATAGTGAAGAAAGTAAACACAATAATCATAAATATAATTTAAAAGGTTACATTTTTGCAAAAACATACATGTTTCCAGTTAAATTACATATGATGTAAAAATAGTTCAAAAGAAATTTGTGCCTTAGCGTCTTGCCTTCAAAAATATTATGGTTACCTGTATTACTGAATACATGAGAATGCAAGTTGTTTTTGAAAGAGTATCAGCATTAAAGATGGTAAGCTAATAAGCAATTAATAAGTGAAAAATGGATGTTGTTCCTTAAAGTTTGTTATAAGTTTGTTTGCAGAAAATCCAATATTTTCTATGAGGTTTGTTGTAGCCTTAACTGAACCAAGACTTAGTATATGTAAGTAAATCGTCATAACTATGTGTGGTTTTATATTTAAATAAAAATCCTTTTGTGAAATCCATAAATTCCCGTGAACTGTGTGTTTTGTTAATTCCCATGTGAGTTGTTATAACCATGCTCAGACTCAAAGACCTCGTACTTCACATTCTTCAAGCGTCGGAATGTTATGACACTTGTCACCCCAGACCTGCCAGTCTAGCTTTTGCAAGAAACTTAGATGTGGGTTTGTCAGACCCAATATAGAACTATACACAACTATCACACTCCCTCCCTAGAGATTCTGATTATAACTACAGGACTTTTCTGTGGTACTTAAGAGTACCCCAAAGGTGAATGTCTCACAAATTTATTAATTAACAAGTCCACATTGGTGGTAACAAAATACCCATATTTTAAATCAATTGTATTACCATTTCTTTGTTAAATGAGGTTTTCAAACTATACTTATTATAATTTATAAGTTGTTTGTTATGAATTAATGAAACTTTGATATGCATGATTTTGTATTTCAATGAAAATGACATTGAAACTACTAATTGTAAATCTTACACACCTTGCTCAACATGTTACAAGGTGTGAATAACTCTTAAACTTGTGTTTGAACACTTGATGAACACGTGAAGTGTTGGATGATCCTAAGAACGATTTTTGGTGTTAAATGTGTGTAGATGAATCAAGGATGCTATGAAAACATGGAATAAAACTTGAGTTTAGATGGAATACTTACCAAAAAGTGAAGTAATAGCTCAAGAACACTTCCAAAAAGTGGTTGGAAGTAGAGAGAAAAAGAGGCTTTTTTGATGGTTTGATAAGTGTGTAAGTGAAGGAATTGATTAAAGTGAACAAAGAAATCCTCCAGGGATTTCTTTATATAGATGTTGCTGGAGCAATTTGCAAAGTTGAAGGGATGTTTACCTTGGTTTGTGTGATGTGGATAGGGTTGGACCAATGAGAAGATGACACATGGAAGGCAAGTGGGAACACTTAACCCACTTGTGGGGTAGAATATCCTTAGATATTTCTATTAATGAAATAATGATTTTTAATTAATAAACCCTTGAAAATGAATAAAATATGAGTTTAGGGGGTTTAAAATGGTAAAAATATGAATTTGGTGAAAAAATCCTGTAAAAAACATCAAAAACGGGCTTAGGAAGCGAAAGTAGTTGAAAACCAGGAATTAGGAGCGAACTTGCGTGGAGATGAGAACCGAGAGAATGGAGAAGGTGCTGAAGGGAAGAGAGAAGGAACCGAAGGTGGCATCAACAAGGAGCAAAATGGACTGAAGATGGTAGGGAACCGAAATGAACCGAGGGCTTGACTATTTCGGGTGCAAGAGGGTTCGGTGCTTCATGCTCAGTTCCGTTCTAAGGCTTCGGTTCGGATTGGGTAGTTCGATCCTGAGGGACCTTCGGTCCTAATAGGAGGTTTCGGTTCTAGTAGGTTTGGTTCCTAAGAGGGGTTTCGGCCCTATTTAGCTGATTTTCAACTTAACTTCCCGTTTCAAGCGGTTTTTGGCCAAGTTAATGGTCGGGATGACCCGGATGATTATAAAAAGTTGAGAGAGATTTTAAGAGAGTTTTGGGAGAGATTTCACATACTGAAATCTCTCCCAAAACTCGTACAATCTCATAATGAAAGGTTCGTGAACCTCGTTGTGCTTCATTTATGATTGTTTTAAGTCCCCGAAAGGTTCCTTAGTCGTGTTTTGATGCATTTAACTCGCTTTTTAAGGTTTTACATTGCTAAATATATAGATTCTCTGGGACACTTGGATTCTTGACCTATAAATGCACATTTTTATACATAGACTAACTTTTATCATAGAAGTGCACATTTCCACATGAGTGAAGAAATCGATCTCACCACTATTAACCTAGGGTAATATGTTCCTTTTTCACCGTTTTTTTGTTTTTAATTTATTTTCTGCATACAATGAAGCCATTGTATAATAAGTGTGGGTTAGGGGGTCGAAAAAGTAAATTGCTAGTGTTGCGTTGGATGATCCGATGCGAGCTCAAATGTTTAATTGAGCCAACACATGTTATAGTGCATTTGTGGCTTTCCATTCCTAGTGAAAAGTCATGAGATATGAAAGGTAATCTGGTAGTTTATATGGCATAACATTTTTTGCAGCCTTAACCTAAAATCTATCCAGCAGAGCTTATATAGTCATTACACTTAGATTAATACCTCTAACCAATGAAGGTTGAAGTTAAGCTCCCTTTCTTAAGCATGTAAGATATAAGCGAAAAAAGACAGACAGAGAGAGAGAGAGGGAGAGAGAGATAGAGAGAGTGAGAGAGAGAGAGAGAGAAATTATCAATAAGTTGTAAGAATTTTAGAGCTATCAAAGTATGAAGATCAAAATATCAAAATTTTTAAGAAATTCAAAAGTTGAAGATACCAAAAATCATACAATAAAGGTGGTTAATTCAAAGAAACCAAAAAGAAAATATTAAAGAATTGAAGAATTCCAAGGAGCTCCATTGTGGTGTCTAAAGTTGTCATTTTTCTAGATTATGTATGCTTGGGCAGCTTAAAAAAATACCTTGAGGTTAAGAAATATTTTTGAGGATTGATTTGGAGGGTTGGAGAAATGAGTGTCGTATAAGCTAAGGGGTGAAGGTTCATAAGGATTGTGAGTATTTAGGATTGGAAAGTTATTAGGAATTTTAGACATAAATATACGCATTGTGTTCTTGGTATTATGGTTGACTTCAAAATGGATCATCTTATATGATGGTTGTAATGATAGTTTAACTTAAAAATTATTTAGTTTTGCGTGAGGGAAAGCAAAAGATTAGCGTGGGGTATTTGATATTTCCATATTTATACACATTTTTAAGAAATATTTTAATACATTTTGATTAATATTTTGGTTATTTGCAAAGATAAGTGGTACTTATAAGATTGAATTGTATTTTCTAGTCAAAAGGAGAAATCTTGAAGAACAAGGACCAAAAGTGACAAGAAGAGGAACTTTGGAGGATTGAAGAATTAAAATAAGAAAATCCCAGAGAAAAGCTAAATACACATCGTGGACTTTACTTACACGACCTATAGTTCCTGATTCTAGAAGATGAGTAGACAGGAAGTCAGAGTCCTTGCCCAATAAGGATTCACCCTAATTCACGACGTGAAATCTTACTCAATGATGTGGAGTGAAAAAATCAAAAAAACTATATGTATATATATATATATATATATATATATATATATATATATATAGAAGACGAATTCTGAAGTCAAATAAGCCAGAAGAGTCAAGTTTTAGCTCCCACAGAAGAAGATGGATTTGAAGATCATAATGTCCACTTTTAATTTGGTACAATTGACTATGTTTTTATTTATTGAGTTTGTGTGTTTCAATTCAGCCATGAGTAGCTAAATCTAGCTACTTTTGTTTAGCTAGATGAAACTTCAACTCTTGGCCTAGTTATTTAGTTATGGATTTTGCTAGTTGGTAAATTGCTTATGTTTGATTGTTAATACCTAGCATGCTAATATTTGATAATTAAATTGCTTCAAATATTGTTTCTATGTAGCTTAGTGAATATTGAATTGCATGAACTTGATACCTAGTAATTTAGTGACCATTAAATTACTAGAGCTGGGATCGAACCATTCATAGATAAGTAATTAAAGTTATTAAATTTGTCTGTGCTGGAGAACATATATTGAGACTATAATTGTGTTTGTTTAATAAATCATACATAGCTCCATTAAGTATTCATAATTGATTTTGTGTTAAATTATTGATGACCATGCATAGTTCTACATGAATGAGTTAAACATTAGTATATTTGGACTTAAATTGCTAATAATATAGATATCGGTAACCAACGTGAATTATCCATAATTAGTAGCTTACCATTAAGGATAAGTGGATTCAAACTTAAAAGAAGTATTTTTAGTCATCGATTGAATTTGATAATTAGGAGATTAAGTTTTCTGAACTTGTAAAATCAGATAAAAACCAAATTACGTTTGCTTGTTTTATGTTAATTTTTAGTAGGTAAATTAGTTAACTACAACCGTTCCTTGTGATCGATACCTGACTGCTTGTGTTATACTATTTGTGAAAAGGTACACTACCTTCATCTAATAGCTAGTTAGATAGTATGTAAAATTAGGTGTAGTAATAATTCGACATCACGTATCATGGTCTTTCTTGGCAGGTTGGGGTCCAAAACCTTGGGTCTTATAGAAAAGTGCCATGAGCCACCTCATGGTCTTCCATGTGAGCATCACAAAGACAACTAGCATACAATTTACAACTACTTATCTAATTAACTATCAAAGCTCAGACCCTGGTCTTCCATACAGATTGCCAGGAACCTCCTAGTCTTTCATAATAATGCCAAGGGCCACCCCTGGTCTTCCTAATCTACATAAACCATTTGGGCTGGCATTGGTGCCTTCGACTCATACTGCAGTGAGGAGACTCACCTCGACAGATGATCCCACGAATAAATCTATGACTGCTAATCTGCTAGAATCTCTACGCTATCAGACAACTAATACCCAATTAAAATTGGGTTCCATACCAAATCCAGTAATCCATATATGGGGTAAAAAGACCATTTTACCCCTCACCTAGTTTGGCCCAAGACTAAGGCCCAAACTCCCAATCATGAAGGCTCACAACCAAAATCCATCCAAAGCCCACTTAAGGCCCAATTTCAAAATTAGGCCAAAACCCTTACTTGGGCCTTACCCTAAAGCACATTTACATTTCCCTAATCGAAACACTTGTTTACAAATGGCCTAACAAAGCCCTATGACACCCATAAAATTTTAGTAAAATTTAAACTTTCCAAAACGATCCTTTTTCTATAGAAGTGTTTACAAAACCATTGTTTCCAAAACATTCATTTAAAACTGGAATCATTTACACAAGGTTTTCAACACATTCACATTATCAGAGTTCCTAGAAACCATAAGTCCAAAATGCAAGTATGTGTACGGTAATGCCTTTACGTTGCCAAAACATCTGAAGCACCTGAAACAATAAACTGAAACCATAACCACAAAGCTTAGTGAGTTCCCCCAAAGTACCAACACACAAATAGTAGCACATACACAATAACAGCACACATACAGAGCCTTCAGCACGCCTGGACCGCCTTACCGGGCCTTCAGCCTATGTGGACCGCTCTCCGAGCCTTCAGCGTGATTGGACTGCCTCGTAGGTGCTACACCCTATCCGAACTGCTCCTGAGCTTTTGGCATGAATGGCCCGCCTCACAGGGCTTTCGGTCTATCCATGCCGCTCGCCGGGTCTTCGGTATGACAAGTCTGTCTCGCAGGGCCTTCAGTCTATCCGGGCTACCCTAGGTCTATTGGCCTTCAATACAAAGTACGACCGCCTCAACCCAACCACTCACACATGTCGACATGTACATAACAATAAACACATAACCAGTCAACAGACAAATAGGCAGATCTTACAAATCACAGAGCATAGCACCATCCTATAAACTAGGATACAAATCTAATAGATCATGACAACATAGCAACATCCTGTCTACCAGGATATCGATCTAACAGATCACTAGATCATACAAGCATTTGATAAACCATGATAAAAATCCCAAAAGGGTTGGCATTGATCTATTCGAACCTATTAGTACAGTGAGGAAAACTCACCTTGCATTTTCGAACACGCAGACAATCCCTGACCGCTACCTGTTAGATCCCGAACCACGATCATTAGGACAACACCCTCATCAATATCTGACTCCAGAAATAATTTCTGATAATAGATCCACTATCATACCCATGCTAACAGATTCCAGAAATACAATCCATTAACATCTAGCCACTGACACATACTATGAGTCCAATACAGGGTAAAAGACCTTTTTACCCTTCCTCAAGGTTGTCCCAAAGCCAAGGCCCAAACTAGATGACAAAAGGTCCATTATCAAAATAAACTCCTTAAGTCTAATTATGGCCCAATTTCCAAAATTGGGCCTAATGGCCTTCACTCAAGAAGATCCAGCAGGCTAAAAGCCCAAACCATAAAATCCCAAACGGTCCATCACAACCCAATGCAACCCAAACCAAAATCTTGATCTAAAGGTCTGAACCACTTCAAGCCTACATTTGGCCTAATTTTCCAAATAGGGCCCAACTCACTATTAGGCCTTATCCAAAGGTTTGTTCCTCTACTTAGCCCAAGACACACCCATCTAGATAAACCATTAACACCCAAGTATCAAAGCCCAACAAATGGCCTAATACCCAAAGCTCAATAGGGGACGTACGTAGGGCATACCCTTCGGTGCGATTGGCATACCTCGCCTCAAATTGACCACTTACGAGGTGGTTGACTCCAAACGTGGGGCGTATGCAACCTTACCTGGAGCGTACCCTCGTAGAGGCCAAAATCATGATATGTGCTTAATGGCCTAAGCACTTCTGCCCAAATTTTAGATCCACTACTCAAATATGTTCTGGAAGCATAAAGTCTCAAACATTAAGAATTTGGTCGACTAAAAAGAGCTTAATACATGGTCTTAATCCATTAATACCTTTTACGAAGAACTAGATACCAAACTAGCTCAAGGGACCACATTTTTATGCCTTAGGACTCATCCCGGGGTCTGAAAGGACAACTTAACTCGACCAAAACAAAGCATGAACAATATTGGGACTCTTGGGACACAAATAATGCCAAAAAGTAACCAAAACAAGATCTACACAATCCAAGCATAAAGGTAGAAGCTTTATACCTTCTAAAGTTTCCCAAGATGGTGATAACCCAAGATCTACAAGCTAGATTTTTTCCTTGACTCCTTTGATGCACTAACTTCTTCTTTTGGCACACAAAACTACATCATAAGCTCAAGAGGATCACTATTGGGGTTTGGGTTTACTCAAAAAGGCTCAAGAAATTGGAGTCTGGAAAAGATGAGAGGAAATGGTCCATAAGATGCTTAAATAATCCACAAACCCTAAAAGTTAGGGTTTCACCCTGGCACTCATGCAACTAGCATACATATGTGTACGCCCAGCGTACTAAGGTACGCCTTTGCCACTGCATAGATCATGACCGCCTCAACCTAACCAAATACAATGTGTCACCGCAGACAATCAGGAGAATGATCTAACCCAGTTCCTAGAACCTAAAAGACAAGGAAATTCAAACCTAGCAACCCTCGATCTCACAATCGATGACGTCACAACCTGAAATTCGTGAATCACACCACAAACCAAAAGATTTTCGCACTTACCTCACTGACCTCCAAGATGCATGCCTTACACTGATACACTTGTGACTCCCAACGCAAGTTTCCACTACAAGCC
This sequence comes from Lactuca saligna, assembly GCF_052625555.1. Lineage (NCBI taxonomy): Eukaryota > Viridiplantae > Streptophyta > Magnoliopsida > Asterales > Asteraceae > Lactuca > Lactuca saligna. The sequence continues at coordinate 123,224,409 of NC_136421.1, read as the reverse complement.
ATCCTGAAATAGCCATCCGTGAATCCACCCAAAGTTTCTGACCGAAGATACCACAAATCATGCAGAAAAGATCCTCAAACAGGTTAATACCGAACCTCTCCAAATCCGAAACCACATGATTCACTAAAACGTTAGTATAACCTTTGACTCTCTGCCATGCCATTACCAACCTCAGAAGAACCGAAAGAAGATGATTAAACCATGAACTTCCTCATTTCATCCAATCCCTAATAGCAACTTGCAAAAAAGTAGAAATACAGAGCAAACATTCCACATATTCATTCTGATACTTGACTAGCACTCCCAACGGCCCTTGACCGTTCCCGATCCAAACCAACTGATTTATGGGTTCTCCGATCCCCATCAATGCGTCACTACTGAGAGTATCACAAATATATTAAATGAATAATCCTGACCATTAGACCCACATCCCCTAACTGGAATGCTCTTGATCTCATACTGACCTAGTCGGTATTACATTGCTTGCCCAACCTTATGGGTCCAAAAGATACTCTCCTTCTTTCACTGCCTTAAGGGGACCTAACCATCGTCCCACACAACACTAGACACGCACCGCTATGCTGCAACCATACCAAGTACGATTCACTTATAGAACAACCTGCTACCCAAGCAAAACCTTATAAACCCATGGTCGCACCCATCCCGAGGATAGTATAATTTTCGAATTGCTGACCAAATTTGAAGGATATAACCCAACAGAACCATGCATATTCTTAGGGAATACCAAACGTCATCCAAAAGGAAAGATTTCTCGAGATAAAGAAACACACCACCTCCATCGCTAACAGAAGACATCCACATCATCAATCGAAACAGGATCCCACAATTGATCAAGACTTCATGGATCCTACCCACATGAAACTCGCCCACGAAGACTTCCAAGGCGATCTCAAAGGTTTCCAAACCCGATTCTGCTATGAATACGAAATTACACTCTACCATTAAGGGCGAACTTACCCAAGGAGCAAGGGAAACATAAACACAATGCAGTGGAGGGTGGGTGGGTGACGTATTCCTTGTTCTTAACTATCGCCTCTTGAATCCTTCGGGGAATTCCCATTGAAAGACGAACTCAATGACCAATGGTCGAAGACATCCTAACACCTAAACCAGAGAATCACAAACTCACCTTTAGTTGAACGTACCCGCCTCTAAAGAGGTTCACCGATCAAATATCTGCCCAACAATCTACAAACAAGATTCCGAACAGCAATTGACAAAACATTCAATCCCTAGCACTCAACTTGAGAATTCCCAATATTCCCCACTTAGGGTTCTAACTACCACCCAATGGTTAGAAATAAGCTCACAACTCAAACCGGCTCAACCAAGTACGATTGTTCCTGACCATGGAATGAATAACATACGCAAAATGATCCTCCAGCTATAGAATGGCATATAATGAATAACCTGAATTTCAGCTGAAGACTTCCGGAATGCAGAATGGCATATAATGACCCTCAATAACAAAAACAAATAGCAAAAAGTTAGCCCAGGATATAACTTACCCAATCCAGCAAGATTCTAGCACAATACAATACCCGATACAATCCCAAAGAATCAGGAGATGTCACACTCTCAAAAGCATTCGAAGAATTCTTCACTTCCTCCTCCTGAGTTACCCTGACCAACAGGAGGGCTCGCAGGAAAACTCCCCTTCGATCCTAGGTCACATGAACCAATCCATATTTGTAATCCCAATGACAATCTAGTACCCGGCCTACCCGAGAATATGGTACGTAACTTGCCTCTCAAGATACTCATGCCACATCAATCCATCTTCGCTCGCCAGCACTGAAATACTGCCACCAACCCCTGTGACCAACTGACCCCGAGCTAGAAATACAACATGACCCTGGAGTCACAAGCCTGCTCACTCCTTCGAACTCGGAAAGCTGAATGGGTACAACCCTTTCCATAGATAACAAAATACCAATCCATCAATAAACCACCCTACTTCTATCTATAAAACTCAAGCCGATAATCATCGCTCCCTTCCTGAGTCCTGTGACTGACATTCCCAGACTTGAGCAAAACCCTCGAAGCCTCAAGCCAAAACTCACTAGGTCTGCAACAAAAAACCAAAATCGATGACACCACTATGCCCACACCAAATACCAGGACCATCCTCATGTCAAAGCGGCCACAACTGAAAGATTGGCAGGAATAGAAACACTATCACGAATCACGGTATCCAACCATGGTAACTCCTCTTACCAGCCCTTAGAATCCCCGAGATCTTCCTTGATTCGAGTATGGATCCTGTGATTTTAGTAGTACAGGCCCAATACTCCCTTCCACACCTATCCATCCATTCCTCAAGAATCATCTTAGGTCCTCTAAGTCCTAGTCAAAAAATACTTCTGAAACCTGCTCCCTAGGCTATCCTAGGACTCACCCACACCCCCTCTGCAATTAACTATTAAAGAACCCCCACCAATTCCAACTAACTACTTCACGAATACAATTACATGCAACCAGTCTTAAATAATCCTTCAGCTAAAGGACCCAACCGTACAACGGTTGGACTCCGATGAGAGCTACGTAATAGATTCAAGTCCTTTATCCTAAGATTATTTAACCCTCATAGTATGTAATTTAATGTATTCATTTGATGGTTAGATCTCATCAACATAGGTCCCACAAAGCACAAAATAAGAAACATTCGAGAATGGAAGCCGACTAGCACGAAGATGCAATAAAATCAGACATATCCTCCTATGAAATCTTCGATCTTAGACTTCCAGCACCTTGCGTGCATCATCACCCTGCCCTTACTCTCTGGAGAGTGGCTAATCCTTCCTCATATCGACCCGCTATGAATCGCATCCAAACCAAGGATACCACTGCTACCTCATCCAATAATGTGATTGGCCTATTGATCCAACGTGTCTCACCATACCACTAATTGCTACACGATCCTCCATTGGTGCCAGATGACTATCACATGAATACAATCACATACCCCACCGTTTAAACAATCTTAGGCTAAAAGATTCAATCCCATAACAGTTAGACTCAAATGAGAGTTGCGTAGTAGGACCAAACCTCTCAGCCTAAGATCCTTTAAACCATGCGGCATGTGACTTAGCGTATCCACTCAATAGCCAGTTCACACGCGAAAGAGTCACAGATCATCCAAACAAGAAAACTTTATAGGAACTAAGGCATCACATAATCAGGCAATTCTACCATGCAATTCCTAAAGATCCCTAGCCTATTGCTAGCATTTTGTTCTAACATATCATAACATATCATAAGCTCAAATAATTGTGTGGTAATTTGGGGTCTACTTACTAGCTCCGACTGATCGTACACATCACATCCTCCTTTGTATTTTGAAAACCATTTGAAAATCTTTTTCTTTGTTTGAGATTGGATTCAAATGAGTGTTCCTCCAATTCACTCAAACCAAGGCTCTGATACCAACTTGTGACACCCATAAAATTTTAGTAAAATTTAAACTTTCCAAGACAATCCTTTTGCTATAGAAGTGCTTACAAAACCATTGATTCCAAAAAAATATATATTTAAAACCAGAACCATTTACACATAGTTTTTAAAATATTCACGTTATTAGAGTTTCCCAGAAACCATAAGTCCAAAACGCGAGGATGTTATGGTCACGCCATCGCCTTACCAAAACCTCTAAAGCACCTGAAACAATAAACTGAAACCATAAGCACAAAGCTTAGTGAGTTCCTCCAAAGTACCAACACACAAACAGTAGCACGTATACAATAACAGCACGCATACAAATCCTTCAACATGTCTGGTACGCCTCACCGGGCATTCAACATGTCTGGACCAGTCTCCGAGCCTTCAGCATAACTGGACTGCCCCATAGCACCGATAGCCTATCCATACCCCTCCCAAGCCATCAACATGACTCGTCCGCCTCACATGACCTTCAGTGTATCTAGACCGCTCGTTGGGCCTTCGGTCGGATTGGTCTCCCTTATAGGGCCTTCGGTTTATCCGAGTTTCCCTGGGTTTGTTGGCCATCAACACAAAGCAGGACCGCCTCAACCCAACCACACACACACATGTCAACATGTAGATAAGAATAAAAACATAACCAATCAACAGACAAAGTTGAAGATATTACAGATCACTAACCACAGCACCATCCTATCTACCAGGATATAGATCTAACAGATCATGACAATATAGCGACATCCTATCCACTAGGATACCGATCTAACAGATCACTACAACATACAAGCATACAATAAACCAGGATAACAATCCTAAAAGGACCAACATTGGTGCTTTCTGTCACACCGCAAAACCATGAACGGCCGAAACGTTCTGGGGCGGAGGACGTCATGTACAGTATCACAACAATGAAAAGTAGTAAACAAGCAACAACATCATCCATTCCATTAATAATATAATTTTTAATACAAGTGTGTTCTGTCAAATTATAATAGACACTAAAGTATAAAAAAATGAAAGATGAGTCTTGAACGAGCTCCATCTTCTTTAAACCTTGCATATGTACCTATCTACTGTTGACCTGAGGATACAAGTTATTTTGAAAGAGAGTATCAGCTTTAAAGCTGGTGAGATCATAAGTATTTTAGTGTCTTAATTTGTATGTAAGTATTTGTATGTATTTGAAATGTAAGTATTTGTATGTAAGTATAAAAACGTTTTGAACATCCTAGAAAGCCCTATGCTTCCTACTGAGAGTAGCCTTCTACCAAGGCATCTAGTATCTATGTGTGTCTCCTGTAAGAGTGTGTATTTTCCCAAATCCGACTATCATTAACCAAAAATATAGCTTCTACATTACCGTGCATCATGTGAATGTTCACGAAGTGAATGTAATGGCAAAATGAAATAGTACTATGGTTTAGTATCAAATAACTACAACCGTACTAACTACCTTAAGTCTATTGTAATTTTGTAAGTACTATAGTATTTGTAATAAGTGACCACTTCTGTACTATTTTGCCTTATTTGAGGGATAAGGCATAATGTGATGGCTAGATCCTAGTCTAGACACTCCCCTATCAAAGAGAATTTGGGACCCATACACGACCCATGCATGTTTGCAAGCCGTGAACATCCACATTACTATGATCATGTATACCCAATATAACTATCACAATGCGTTGTGATTCATTGGTATACTTAGCTCCTGAAATCCCTCCATGCTATAGCACCTAGTTATGTTTGTCCAATCATCGTATAAGATCTATGTAAAAGTATATGAATGTATACCTTCGCTACCCAAAGTTACTGAACTGACTGAAAGGAACTATTATGTCCATATATGTACACATTATATACAACTAATATTTAAACGACCTTTGGACGGATACCCGGTACCTCACAAGACCACATTCCAACGGTTAAAAGGAAATAGAGCGGGTTAGCCTTCCTAAGTCCTTTAAACATTACTTATATAACTATACATATATAAGCATGCTTATAACAGGGTCTCTATGTAAACTTGTCTATGTAAATGTACTCATGTAAACGTATCTATGTAATAGTATAGTAGTGTACTGTAATGTTCTGCGTGTGCTAGTTCTAACATGTGTTCTCTCTCTATCTAGCATGTATAGTAATGTACTGTGTGTACTAGCTGTAATGTGTGTTATCTCTCTATCTAGTATGTATAGACTCGTGAATGAACTGACTCGCGGTATGATTCCGCATTCTAGTAAACGTATTAGTATCTTCCTAAACTACCCATATTGTAGCTTACTAGTAATATAACTGGTACGTATGAACATGGAAGTATACCATTGCTACCCAAGGGTATTGAACTAACTGGAAGAACCTTTATGACTATATATGTACACATGATACATAACTAATATTTAAATGACCTTCGGATGGATACCCGGTACCCCACCAGACCACATCTCAACGGCGAAAAGGAAATAAGGCGGGCAGGCCTTCCTAAGCCTTTTAAACATTTATTATATAACTATACATACATAGACATGCAATTGATAATAAGTATAACAGAGCTTAAGTAAATGTATTTGATAAGTACAAGAATTTGTAAAACAGTTTGAAGCAAAACAGCTTGATAAACAGTTTAAGTATAAAGAAACATTTGTTTGAAACACAATTGTAAATGAGTTTGAAATGAAACATACAGTGTAAATTGAACAGTTTAATAAGGAGTTTTAAACATATAAAACATTTATGAAAATCATGTGAAGAAAACTGTTTCGTAAAACAGCTAATGAGTAGTAAATCATGTGAATGATGTTTATTAATCACATGTGATTAATATAATAACTAGCATGATTCTACTTGTATCCCCCCCCCCCCCCCCCCCCCCCCCCGTTAAACATTTAAAAACATTTAAAACATAGATTAAGGGGTATGAACTCACCTGTTGTGAATGGTACGGATGAACTGAAGATGTAGGATTGCTAGGTGTCAAGTGAAGTCTTGAACACACTCTATGATCCTAGTTAACATATAATATCACATATATGTATCAAATTAGTCTGTAAACAACTAATAAACAAAGTCAGGACACCCTAGGACATGTTAAACACCTTTAACAAGTGTTTTAAGCCTCAAGGATTGCATCTAAGTGTTGTAGGGAAAGCCTAGTAGGTGTAGGGTTCAAGGAAAACTCCATAATGGAGTTCACGGCCCTAAGGTGATCAACAAAGGAGTTTACGGCCGTAAGCTCATAATTACTTGATCTTTTGATGTTTTGGGGCTTTACAAGACCTTAAGAAGCATTTCTACTGAATGGCAAGGTCTTTGGAAGAGATTAGGGCACCTTTTAACTCCTTTGGGGAGTTTACGGCCTTGGAACCACTTACCTTAGAGATTACGGCGGTAATCACTCATGGAAAGGGTGTTTTTGGTGTTTTTAAGCCACTAACTTAACTAGGAATGAATCTAGACTAGTATCCATGGCTTAAGGAGAGTTTAAAGCACACTTTGGCCCTTTTGTTTGGAGTTCACGGTCCAAGAACTTCTTGGGCCGTGAACACCTTAATCTTGGTGTTCTACGGGTGTTTTCTAGTCCTAAATACATTAGGATACGAGTCTAAGCTAGTTCGTTGCAAGAGAAAAGCACTAGGGTGATCTTTTCCCCTTAAAAAAGGGTTTACGGTCCAAGATGTTCTTGGGCCGTAAACTCTTAATCTAGTATGTTTTCTTATGATTTCTAGTGTCTTAGACACATAACAAGCTCTATAACACACTTAGATTGAAGTACTCATGTTTTGGGACGAAAGTCCAAAGATCCGTGAGAGAGAATTCGACTTTTCTCTAGTTGGAAATGTAACAAATGAATAAATATGGCTTAGAACCATATATATATATATATATATATATATATATATATATATATATATATATATATATATATATATATATATATATATATATATATATATACCCCTAGGGTTTTTGGCAGAAAATATTTAATCCGAAAGTGAACTCTAATATCATAGAGTTCTGGAATAATAGAGTTTCACGATACCCTAGTGCACCCTCTCTCCTGATATCTCTTTAAGTGTAAATCTTGAATACTCAAACTTATACCAATAGTCTGAAAATCTACTGCAACTGATTTAACTTCTATTGACTTGATATTGTTTGCACATAATGGAAATTTAGGGTTGTCACACTTTCGACCCTATTATTGCAGTGAGGAAAACTCACCTCGCACTGTCAAACACACAGACGATCCCTGACCGCTGACTGTTAGATCCCGAACCACCATTATCAGGACAACACCCTTATCAATATTTGATTCCATCTATAATCTCTAACTGTATATCCGCTATCAGACCTGCGCTAATAGATTCCAAAATGACAATCCATTAACATCTAGCCACTGAAACCTACTATGAGTCCAATTCAGGGTAAAATAGCTTTTTACCCTTCCTCAAGCTTGGTCCAAAGCCAAGGCCCAAACTAGATGAAAAAGGTCCAATATCAAAATAAACTCCTTAAGTCCAATTTTGGCCGATTTTTCCAAATTGGGCCTAATGGCGTTCACTGAAGAAGATCTAGCATGCTGAAATCCCAAACCATAAAATCCCAGACGGTCCATCACAACTCAATGCAAGCCAAACCCAAATATTGATCCGAAGGCCTAAACAACTTTAAGCCCACACTTAGCCTAATTTTCCAAATTGGGTCCAACTCATTATTGGGCCTTATCCAAAGGTCCGATCCTCTACCTAGCCCAAGACACACCCATCCAGATAAACCATTAGGGTTAAAGTATCATAGCCCAACAGATGGCGTAATACCCGAAGCCTAAATTCAGAAGCCGAACAGGGGACATACGCGGGGCATACCCGTTCGGTACGTTTGGCGTACCTCACCTCGCATTGACCAACTACGCGGTGGTTGATTCCGAATGCGGGGTGTATGCAACCTTATGCGGGGGGTACCCTTTACAGAGGCCAAAATCATGATAAGTGCTTAATGGCTTAAGCACCTAAGCCTAAATTTTAGATCCACTACTCAAATGTGCTCTGGAACCATAAAGTCTCAAACTTTAAGACTTTGGTCAACTAAAAAGGACTTACTACATGGTCTTAATCCATTAAGACCTCCTACGAAGAACTAAGGACCAAACTAGCTCATGGGACCTGATTTTTATGACTTAGGACCTATCCTAGGGTCTGAAAGGACAACTTAACTCGACCAAAACAATGCATGCACAGTATTGGTATTCTTGGGATATGAAGAATGCCAAAAAGTAACCAAAAAAAGATCTACACAATCCAAGCATAAAGGTAGAAGCTTTGTACCTTCTAAAGCTTCCCAAGATGGTGATAACCACAGATCTACAAGCTTGATTCCTTCCTTGACTCCTTTGATGCAGTAACTTCTTTTCGCACACAAAATGAAACGACCCAAAAATCATGACTAAAAATTTTTATTTTAATTTAACTAAAACCATAATATTAAATGTTATATAATAAAACCATGAATCATATGTCTCAAAATGCCAGAGTAAATGTATCAATTAAAAACTGAAGTCAATATCATATCAAAATATATGAATAAAACTCCCAGGATAAAACTGCAGCTATGGTGCGTGCCATGCCATCAACCCAAGCTTTCCCCCCTGCTAGCTGAAGTACTTGAAACCAAAACTGAAATTGTAAGTACAAAGCATATTGAGCTCCCCAAACTACCACATACCATACAATAACACATATAGCACATATTAGGCCTTGCCCACTGCATCAAACCGAAACCCGAACTAACTAGGTCCTTGCCCCCTACATCGGACTGAAGTCTGTAAACTACATCGGATCGAAGTCCGGACTAATTGGGGCCTTACCCCCTGCATCGGACTGAAGTCCGACTAACTGCATAGGACTGAAGTCCGGACTAACTGGGGCCTTGCCCCTACCTCGGACCGAAGTCCGGAAACTGCATCGGACCGAAGTTCGGACTAACTAGCTAAACATAGCATAGCATAATCATAACTACTATCATAAACACATATACTTCACACTGCATTGGACTGAAGTCCAAAACACATAACACAAAAACATGTTTGAATCACAAAGACATCAAGAACACTAAACTACTACATCGGACCGAAGTCCGGAAACTACTGCTAACTAGACGGGTCGGCATTGTGGCCATAGACCCATTCCTACCAGAAGGAAAAACTCATCTAAACTGCTAAACTCGGCCGATAACCCTCTGGCTGCTAACCGACAACTCTCTGAAATGCTGCTCCTCTAGCTTCTTGAGCAACCAATACCAATAACAACACTTAGACTAAATTATCCTCCCGAAGTTAACTAAGTTAACTTTGGTCAATGTCCTGGTCAAAGTCAACCTTCCTGATTGACTATACTCACTGAGTCAACCTGTCGACTCTTCGAGTTCTTATACTCAGAAAACTCCCATAACACGACTCAACACGCCGAGTCGCCCCAAGACTCGTCGAGTTGAACGATTTCTGAATTTCGTCTTGACCAACTCACTGAGTCGCCAACCGACTCACAGATCCGAAGCTTATCCAAAAGAGGTTGGGGTTCTACGCCCTGAATCGCCGAGTCTAAGAACAGACTCGCCGAATCTGAGGCAATCTTCAACAGACTCGCCGAGTTGTTATTCCAACTCGTCGAGTCCATGCCCATCCTCAAATGACTCGCCGAGTCCACCCAAGGAACTCGCCGAGTCTTTTCAGTCATTCATCCATATAGAGGCTTTTTGAGCCATGCAGGGGCTCCAAAATGTACATCCACTCCTCTAGGGCATAACCCCCACGTAAATTGCAAACTTTAACTGAAAACAAGGAGTTAAAGGTCCAAATCACTCTAGGGCTAGGGCTTAAGAAAAAGGGGCTTTACCAACAACTCTTTGACTGATGCTTTATGACATTCTAGACCAACACAAGTCTAGATCTAGAGTAGCAACCTCAGATCTAAACTCCATACCCGAAATAGATCTCAAACATACCAAAAAGGGCCCAAAATCTCATTCATGAATATATCTAAATGCAAAAGACGGAAATTAACAGCTTATTACCTCCAAGATGTGCCCAAACTGAAGTAGATTCTTGATCTACACCACTCTCTTGATGCAATCCCTTTTGATCTTCAAGTTTCTCCCACTAGAAACAACTTCCAAAGCTTCAATCTCCCTCCAAATGCCTCACACACACGAGCTTAGGGTTTTCTGGTTCTCAAGGGCAATAAGGAGGCTGAGAGAAGGACATAAAGTCCTTTAAATAGGGTGCAACCCTCGAGATTAGGGTTTTTCTCATTCCAACACCAACTCGTTTAGTCTAGCTTCTGACTCGGTGATTTGGTCACTTAATTTGCGACCCAAACCCGCTCCAACTCGGCGAGTAAGTATACCTACTCGTTGAGTCCCTTCTTCAATTTACACTTTAATCCCTTAACTCAAACATCTGAAATTTGGGATGTTACACAAAACTTCATCATTAGCTCAAGATGTTCACTATGGGGGTTAGGGTTTATTCAAAACAGCTCAAGAACTTGGAGGCTGGAAAAGATGAGAGGAAATGGTCCATAAGATGCTTAAATACTCCATAAACCTTAAAAGTTACGGTTTCACCCTGGCACTCATACGCCTAGTGTAAATATATGTACGCCCAGCGTACTAGGGCATGCCTTAGTACGCTTAGCATACTCACATGTACGTCCAACATACTACTCAAGTTCCCAAAACCACCAATTTGTCACTAGGGCCTCCCTTTGCCACTTTTTTCCAAACCAAGGGCCAAAAATGACATAATTCAAAGTCCAAGGTATGAATTTGAAGTTACTTGAAAGATGGGGTGTTACAAGACTCAATCAATCCAAGCCTAGAAGATAGCCCAAACACACAAAGCACATTCAGATCGAGTACGCGGGGCGTACATGCATGTAGGTGCAACGTACTCGTTTCGAGGCTTATACGCTACACATACCTGCTTGTACGCCCATTGTACTTACCTTATTTAACCTAAACCTGATTTTCACTTAATCCATTAAGACGAAGCTTTCTAAACCATAGATCTGACCTCCTTGATTTGGAATACCTCGTAAAGTTGCCAACTTTACGTTCATACATGACTAGAAGAAGCTCGTAAGCTTAAAAGGGATTTATTGGTTGATTTAATGCATGCATCACTCCATAATACACATAAATCTTTCACTATTATGCTCAAGGATATCAAAACAAGCTTAGACGTGAAAGGATAAACCCTTAAACAACCTAACTCGTCCATAATCTCAAAAAGAAGACCAAAATCATAATAAACTAGCCATGAAGAGATCTAATCATACAAGTCAAGATGCAAACTTGATACCTCAAAAAGCTTTCCCACAAGATGATGGTTCTAGATCTAAAGCTTTCCCACCAAGAAAATGAACTTCAAGTTTCTCTTCTTTCCTTTGCAAGGGCAAAAATAAGTATCAAAGCCTCCCAATAGCTCAAGAATATCTCCAAGAGGCTCCAAGGTCGATTAAGGTTTTTAGAGTATAGAGGTTGACATAGAAATGTAGGAAAGGGGCTAAGATTAAGCTTATATAGGGTACAAATACGAAATTTAGTGTTTCAATCTAACCCTCATACGCCCAACGTACTCTTCGTACGCCTAGTGTACAAGGTCTCACACCGATCCCAAACTCGAACTACGCTACGGGTACTCTCCATTACGCACGACGTACTCTTCCTCGCATTAGTACGCCCCGCGTACCACCTTGGTCCGCCTCGCGTACTAGGGTTTACCCGGACCCTAGTTCATTCCGAAGGCCATGAATTCTTTCATACAACTCAGATTCCGACCATCCTAATATCCATGAAAAGGTATCGAGAAGCACCACACTATTATCAACTCACACTTGACATAAAGTTCCCCGAACACAAAATCCAATTTCCAATAAAAGCCTGGTGCCATTTTACCAAAACACCCTGTGGCTCCAAAACCAAATCTGAACGCGCGAAACACCTACATTTCATCAACGACGCCCAAACGAGTAATGATTCAGAACAGGGCGTTACACTAATGGTTTCTTTCTTGGTGTTGATAGGAAAAAACAAAACGAAAGAAGTAAGAATTGTAAAGCTGAAAAACGGGTAGAGATAGGGAATTGATGTCCTTAATTCATCTAGAGATTGTTTTAATATTTTAGGTAGTTGAAGTAGTAGTTGTGTATTTCCTTCTCAATTTGTTTGTGCTTGCGACTCAATTAAGAGGGGAGAAACGAGGACCTTTAATCGAAAAAGATGGGGGAAGGAGATTGAAGCTGTAAACTTTGAGTTTTAGAAACCACAAGAGCCATTCTTGTAAGTTTAGAAACCATGAGGACCATTCTTCTAAAACAATTTAACAAAGACTGAAGTTGTGACTTTTGGTAAACCACAAGGACCATTTATGTAATTTTGTCTAAAATTTACATCCCTACTTACATACAACAAAGATAACACTACACCATACCCTATGGGGTTTTCACGACATATATCAAAACTTAGAGGGGTATATTTTTAATTCATACTACAAGGATCGTAATTGATTATATTAATTGCGAACTTACAATAGATACCTTTGCGGCTTTGTGGCTGAGAGTATGATATTCTTTGTCCTACATTTCACACACACACGAAAGGGACCTGGATCCACAATTTTGTAATGATGTTTCTAAAAATAGAAGTTTTGGTGGTGAAGATAACCATCAGTGACAATTGTGTCGTCAAATGAACAGGTGTCATTTAATGATGTGTCAATATATGCCACGTAGTTAATATGTTAGCAAAAGTACATACTAAATTGTCCAAGGAAACAAACGATTTTACCCAAAAAATATTAAAACCCAATGACTTTTTTTTTTCCTTTTTTGAGCGGGCAGAAATTTTATTAAAACATTACAAAGATGACCGAAAAAGCAGCATATTGTTGCTCAATTGGGTAAGTAACTTCTCATAGGCGACCGAAGTTTAAATCCCGAAGACTTCGATAGGGGTAGTCATGAGAAGGACCCACAATAGAGTTTTAAAACGGGCTGTTTTGTATAATCTCTAATGCCAATCAACCAACCCAATTAATCTTAAGCTTATTACTGCTATTAGTAATCTGAAAGAAAGATTGTGCAACATTTTTATGAAAAAAATCAGACTTCCTCATATTTACCATTCCAAATATCGTATGTTGCAAAGTTTAAAATTACCCAAAAAGTCGTAATAATGATGGACTCCAAACACTTTCTTTGCACCGAATTAATGGTCACATTGTCTACCCAACCAATACAATGACTTAGTATATACAAAATAATAGTAAGTGTTTGGCTAAATTGTATAAATGAAATACATTACTATTTTATGACAGTATCAATCTCTAAAAATAGAATTTTTCGATGTGAAGATGAGCATCGTTGACAGCAGTAAAGTGAAAGAGAAAACGGATACATATTGATTTATTAGACTTGCAAAAATAGAATGTTTGGATGTGAAAGATAACCATCGTTGAGAGTGGTAATGTGACAAATGAAACGGATACTAGTTGATTCATTAGACTTGCGTTTTGTAGTGGAATTTCTAATAATACAAAGTTATAAATATAGAAAGAATGGATATGTTTTGTTGAATGTGCATGTCAGCTTGACAATCGATATGGAGATTGGTGTCAACAACTGGTTCATTCATGCACATATTCTCATTTTATTTAGATAGTACGAACATTCTATTACTATCGACAAACAGTTAACTCTATCTTTTGGCATACGAAAACGACCGATTTGCATTCACTGGATTTAGTTTTTCGGAATAGAGTTTATATTTCTTCGCCGTTCGTCATTGCGCCGTTCTAAAAAAAAATAGTCATCGATTATTAATTAAACCTATCATTTATTAAAATTGAAGTCCTGATGTGAGGTCATAATAAAAAATCCACAACCACACGTTGAATGTAAGGACTTATGATCTAACAATGTGTATCATTCAAGTACAAAGTAATTTAGAATAAAGTTTTGTATAGCTATTTGAAGCGTGGTTTATGCGATATATATTCACTAATTAATAAGAAAGTTTTAAACTTTATAGTAAAATCGTAACTATCGGCAGTTTTTTTTTATACGTTTATCTTTTTTTGCCGGTTAGCCTGTAATTATGATTTTACTGTCAAAAAAATTAAGTTTAAGAATTGTATATTCACTAATTTAATAAGAAAGTATTTGAAGCGTGGTTTATGCGATATATATTCACTAATTTAATAAGAAAGTTTTAAACTTTATAGTAAAATCGTAACTATCGACAGTTTTTTTATACGTTTATCCTTTTTTGTCGGTTAGCCTGTAATTATGATTTTACTGTCAAAAAAATTAAGTTTAAGAATTGTACAGTCAAATGGTTGAAAATATTTTGACTTTACTGTATATATCCTCTTTTTTAAGAAATGTAATTGTATGATATTCTTTAAACGTAAGTGTTATTTAAATAGTCTTTTAAATCTAAACGAACCGACATTAAGAAAAATGAAGATAATCAAAAAGAAAGAAAGAATTAGGGTTATGTTGCTTTTTGCAGTCCAAAAAATAGAGCATTAAGAAAACGAAAAAGATGAAACTGGCCTTCTTACCCATTCTCCAAATTGATCACACCATTTTGACAACGCGTATGTTGTTTGTGTTTCTACAATCTGTGCCTTTTTTTTCAGTTTAAGATTTGGCGGCGAACCAATAAGAAACATTTACAAGTCTTCTCACCCTCTCGTGCTCTCTCTTTTGTATCTGTTCCCCCTGATCGTGATAATTGTACTAGGTTAATGATGATGATGGTAAGAAAAATAGTGGTGTTGCGACGAAAATCACAATTAAAAGTTTTTAGGCTGCGAATTGGGTCTCAAGAGGTTAATAAATTTATTTGATTCTAGGGAAATTGAAACCATACATTAAAGTCTCAATATTCTCAATGACTTAACAAGAAAGTCTTAAACATTATGTTTTTTATAATAAAATCCTAATTCACAATTTGATAAAAAGATCCTAAACCTTATTTTTTTGACAATAAAATTCTAACTACCAGCTAACCCGCAAAATATGGTAAGCGTATCAAAAACTACCGATATTTACAATTTTACTGTTAAAAAATTAAAATTTAGAATATTCTTGTTAAATCATTTAAAATTTTAGGACTTTAATATACATATCCGCTAAACTAAAAAAAATCAATTCCGCACGTAAATCAAAATATAAATAGTCTTTTAATCTATATATGAAACAAGAACCAAACACGTACAGTTGCAAAACATTACAATCAATAAAAGGGTCTATATTCCGATCTGTCCACTTTTACCTCCATTATCATTTATGTGCTTGAACCATAAAAATAAAAATGTAGTTGACTTTTATTATATCTGCCACCTATATTGTTGATAATGTGTTATTGTTCAAAAAATCTTTTTTATATATATATATATATATATATATATATATATATATATATATATATATATATATAAAAGATTTTTTGAACAATAACACAGTTTCAACAACAAAGGTGGCAGATATAATATATATATATATATATATATATATATATATATATATATATATATATATATTCTGTTAAGATTTCGAAAAAAAATAAAGATTTTCAGATTCAATCTCAGTTATATATTTCTTATGTGCCGCTCTAGCGCTCCAACGTATCAGCACGGCGGGAGAGTTATAAAGGGTTATCCAATGTTCCTCGCTCCTTTTCCCCCACCATCACATCGCCACCGCCACCACGAACCGGCCCTACAACGGTCACCTCCATCACCTCTATCAACGTCACATCTACCACTACCACCGCCTTAGCCAACATCAACCATAATCAGATATGATTAATAACTTTGTGAACATATATATATATATATATATATATATATATATATATATATATATATATATATATATATATATATATATATATATATATTTATAATTAACATATATGTATAAACATGTATAATCATATATGTTTATGCGTTTCGTCCATATAATAATTTATGACTAAACATTATCACGCACCGCCGTTACATTGGAGTTTTGGAGCGGAAAATGAAAAATATGTGGCTGAGGTTAAAATCTCAAGCTCTCTGTTTTTTTTTTTCATAATCTCAATGGAGTCGTCTTTATATATATATATATATATATATATATATATATATATATATATATATATATATATATATATATATATATATATAGAGAGAGAGAGAGAGAGAGAGGGGGGGAGAGAGAGAGAGAGAGAAAAGAGAAGTAAGTTCAAATCAAAACAGTAAATAGTATGAAAACATAAAAATACTATGTTTATGTTATTATTCTAATATGAATATTACCATTTGATTATTTATACATTCATTAGAATGTTATTATTGTATTATAAATTTATATATGTAAACATTTGTAGTAGATACTAATTTTTGTTTTAACCTATGATTTTTTATTTATTCATTGCTGAATAATGATATAAAGTTGTGGATACAAATTTCATTGCAGAATAATAGCATAAAAGTAGTGTTTTTACGTTTTCACACTATTTATACTTTTTATTTCAACTATCCTCTCTCTCTCTCTCTATATATATATATATAAGTTCAATTGATAAAATTAAAAAGGTTGAGAATGGAGATTCATTATCAGCCGATAATTTATTTTTGCCGAATAACGCTCTGATGTACCGGGCCGACGAAGGATGAGTAATCTTAATATATGAATGCTCCACTTCCCATCCGCCACTAACCACCGCCACTGACCACCACCACATCTGAAGCCAACCACCATCACCTCCACTACCACCCACCGCCGCCATATTCATATATCAATGACCACTTTCGTTATACTTATACATATATGAATACACATATTCATATATGAATATGACTTGTTATGTCGGCCCGGTGTGCTAGAGCGCTCTAGTGGAAAATTCGAAATTAGTGGTCCGGATTCATTCCCTCATTCTCAACTCTTTTTCTCAATTAATCCCTTACTTATATTGTGACATCCCCAATTTCGAGGCCAGAAAAGACCGATTTGTTTCTACTTTGTTTTAAAATCAGAGTAATCCTTTTTAAGGAAAATAGTTGCAGAAATTGTCCCAAAAACAAAATATGATAACCATTTATCAAAACATTTCTCAAAGAGAATGTATTTTCATTAAATAAAAAAACCTCGGGATGTCATGTTCTGATACAGACCAAAAGCATAAACAATATAAAATAGACCTTACAACAGTTATTTATAACTACTGATCTATAATCCAAATTCTCTCGTCAAGTCCAACAACTTATACCCTTGTGTCATTACCTGTAATGCAAAGAAAACTGAGTGGGTCAAGCTTGGGAGTCTGGTGAGCGTATAGGGTTTTCAACCCACAATAATATAATTATTATATTTAATCATCAAACAATCAACCCAATTACCCATCCCTATTATCCTCTTTATTTCTTAAGGTTTTACCCTAAGAATAAACTATCCTTTATCCATTCATTCCTAAGGATTTACCTAAGGAATCGGCACGAAGTCCATTGCTGCCAAAATTTATCTATCAGGTACTAAATCCATAGCTATCAGGCGCTAACTCCATAGTCACCAAGGTTCACTCAACAAGTGCTAACTCCATAGTCGCCAAGGTTTACTTTAACAGGCGCCAACTCCATAGTCACCAAGGTTTATACAATATGCGCTAACTCCATAGCCACCAAGGTTTATACAATAGGCACTAGGTCTCATATTTGCCACTATTTCATCTACCAATGTTCTACCCAACATATTTTGTAGATACAAAATACATATATAGATTGAATCATTTAACACCCATATAAAAATATCAATTCCAAGCCCATCTCAAATAGACAAATAATACATAACACATAGCACGTATTTCATAGCTATTACTTTATATTTATATGTTAGAAGAAAGTAACCACACAATCAGTTGATTAGACGAAGCTCGGACAGCACTACGGTTCTTCAAGTAGAAATCTTGGGTGAAACCGGGATATCTTCAAACACCGGGTTTCTCGCGGACAGAGCTTCGGCTCGGAAACTCTTTTCTTCTCGGGATCTTTGGGCTACGGGACTCGCTTCGGGTCTCGGGATGTTATCGGGGTTTCGAGGGGGGGGGGTTAAAATAGGGCTTAGAGGGTGTATCAGGAGTGGGAGAGAATGGATGGAGCAACCATAATCGGTTGGTCCTTCAAATCTATTTATAGGGCAAAATTTACCCTTGCCACGTCGTGGCACCTTTTTCTGCGTCGTGGGCTTGGTCGTCAATGCATGCATCATCGCAAGTTGCGTCTGGGGGACTCCAGGTGGTTTTAGATGACTTTCCACATCGTGGCACTGCATGCCACGTCGTGGTATCTGACAGTTTTGGGGTTTCGCGTCCCGAACTTCAGAAATTCATAACTTTCGCATACGAACTCTGTTTTCGACGTTCTTTATATCGACGCATAGGTAAAAAAAAGATCTACAACTTTCCTTTAGACTCCGTCGGCTAATTTTGAATTTATTTTTATTATATTATTTTTATATTATTTTTAGTAGGCTGGGACAGGAAAACTCCGTTATAAATTCATAACTCCTTCATCTGACGTCCGTTTTCGCCTATCTTTTTATTGTTTCACTACTATTAATGAGATCTTCGATTCTCGTTTAGATTTTTTCGGCTAAAAACCGCTCGATCTCAAATCGAGTATTCAGGTTGCATACTGCTAAGTCGAAACTTCAGAAAATCATAACATCTTCATACGAAGTCAGATTTGGGCGTTCTTCTTATGCACGATCTTCGTTTAACGAACTCTTCAACTTTCATTTAGATTACTAAGGCTAAATATCGCTCTAACATAAATTCACTTTTTACATCGCGCTGTGTCGTGCCGGTTCTGTCGCGAAACTTCGACAAGTCATAACTTCTTTTCTATAACTCGGATTTCGGCGTTCTTTATATGTACGGAATCCTTGTAACATATACTATAACTTAGTTAAGATTAATCCTTCTAAATAATCTTCCATCAAAAAGTCATTTTTGATGCTTATTGTCTCTAAATGACTAGCCCAGATATGCGGGCGTTACAATTATCTCCCCCTTAGGATGATTATGTCCTAGAATCATCATCAAAATAGGACTTGTATAATGATTTTATATTCTATCTCTTCAACCTAGGTAATAACACTAACTTCTATGTTTCTTCGAAAAAGTATCTAACTCTAGGGCTTCTTGACTGCAGACGATGCTCAATCTTGCATCTGCTTTTCGTACTATGTTGGACTTTCAATCATAACCTTCAAGTTACAAAATAAGTCCTCAATTTGGACTCTTTCTTCTTCTTAGGATAAATACTTTCCTTTATCTATTGTAACAGATCGATGGGTCATATTCTAATGACCTCTCATCGTATGATGCAACGCTTAGACTTAAGTCCCTTAGAGTCAAATCCCAGAATGGATTATTCCTTCCTTCATATTCTAATGTGATATAATCACATTTTAGCATGTAGCATTTCTAGCTACTAACTTCTTTAATAACGAGCGCGATGCTATCGATCGCATTGACTTCAATCTCTGACTTAAGTCAAATACTACATCAAACTCGATTCTCAGAACCAAGTAAGAAACTCATTGCAGTCGGACTCAATTTGTAATGACCGCTAGGGTCAGAATAACAATCATCTTCTTAGTCACTACCGAAACAATGGTAACGACATACTTGAATAAAATGAGACCAATCACTAGCTTCTTGGTAACCTTGTGACTTTCCCTGATCTAAGTGTGAGTCCTGTGCTTCCAGTAGTATAGATCTCTACTACTATTCACACCTACTCGTACTCGTCCCAAGTATTGTCTTGTAGTCCCCAAGTCCTAATATCACAAAACAATTTAACACATACTAATGTGTCCAATTAATCATACTAATTTTCCTAGACTCTACTAAGACTTCTTCCAAGCTTATCTTCAATCATCATTTCTAATTTAACTCAGTTGGTGATGGAAATTCCAGATGATGGGACAACTTCAAAAATTACACCAATCGTTGCATCATCCTGCCAATCGAAGGTGTACTTCAGACGTACCGTACTCCTCTAAACGTTCTGTTATTTTATCAGAGATAAACTAAAGGCACGACACCACTCTTACGATATCTTCTGATAGGTGTCATTCGCTATCATAAGCCTTTCATTTCCTCTATTTTCTCAATTCTCTATGAGTCTCCACCATGACGTTATTTTCAGAGAAGCATGCATTCTTTACATCGAGACGAAATATAGATAAAGAAGATTTAGACGTGTTATACTCCTTATTACTCCAAAAATTTACATGCCAGTTCTAATACCGTAATTAAACATTTAGAAATCTGAACACATAAAATTTCCAGATCCGGTCGGCAATAGACCATAGATCCAATGACATAACGCATATCACAAACTGTTTAGCACATAAAAGCATGTTAGGCATTTTTCTTAAATAAGCTAGTGCTCGTGTCAAAAATATGGCAGACACTCATCTCACAATCATTGCTTAACATTCTAAGTTTAAGTCTAGAAATCCTACAAATTCCTAGTTCGCTTAAACTAATGCTCTGATACCAATTGTGACATCCCCAATTTCGCCTCCAGAAAACACCGATTTGTTTATTCTTTGTTTTAAAATCAGAGTAATCATTTTTAAGGAAAACAGTTGCGGAAATTGTCCCAAAAACAAAATATGATAACCATTTATCAAAACATTTCTCAAAGAGAATGTATTTTCATTAAATAATAAAACCTCGGGATGTCATGTTCCGATATAGACCAAAAGCATAAACAATATAAAATAGACCTTAAAACAGTTATTTATAACTACTGAACTATAATCCAAATTCTCTCGTCAAGTCCACGAACTTATACACCTGTGCCATTACCTGTAATGCAAAGAAAACTGAGTAGGTCAGGCTTGGGAGCCTGGTGAGCGTATATGGTTTTCAACCCACAATAATATAATTATTATATTTAATCATCAAACAATCAACCTAATTACTCGTCCCCATTATCCTCTTATTTCTTAAGGTTTTACCCTCAGAATCAACTATCTTTTATCCATTCGTTCCTAAGGATAGGAATCGGCACGAAGTCCATTGCTGCCAAAGTTTATCTATCAAGTACTAAATCCATAGCTAACAGGCGCTAACTCCATAGTCACCAAGGTTCACTCAATAAGCACTAACTCCATAGTCGCCAACGTTTACTCAACATGCGCTAACTCCATAGTCGCCAAGGTTTACTTTAACAGGCGCTAACTCCATAGTAACCAAGGTTTATATAGTAGACGCTAACTCCATAGTCACCAAGGTTTATACAATAGGCGCTAACTCCATAGTCACCAAGGTTTATACAATAGGCACTACATCTCATACTTGCCACTATTTCATCTACCCATGTTCTACCCAACATATTTTGTAGATACAAAATACATATATAGTTTGAATCATTTAACACCCGTATAAAAACATCAATTCCAAGCCCATCTCAAATAGACAAATAATACATAACACATAGCACGTATTTCATAGCTATTACTTTATATTTATGTGTTAGAAGAAAGTAACCACACACTCACTTGATTAGACAAAGCTCGGATAGCAGTACGGCTCTTCAAGTAGAACTCTTCAGTGAAATCGGGATATCTTCACACACCGGGTTTCTCGCGGACAAAGCTTCAGCTCGGAAACTCTTTTCTTCTTGGGATCTTCGGGCTTCGGGACTCGTTTCAGGTCTCGGGATGTTATCGGGACTTCGGGGGGTTAAAATAGGGTCTAGAGGGTGTATCGGGAGTGGGAGAGAAGGGATGGAGCAACCATAATCGGTTGGCCCTGCAAATCTTTTTATAGGGCAAAATTTGCCCATGCCACGTCGTGGCACCTTTTTTCATGTCGTGGGCTTGGTCGTCACTGCATGCGTCATCGCAAGTTGCGTCTGGGGGACTCCAGGAGGTGTCAAAGACTTGCCACGTCATGGCACTGCTTGCCACGTCGTGGTATCTTACAGTTTTGGGGTTTCGCGCTCCGAAATTCAAAAATTCATAACTTTCGCATACGAACTCCGTTTTCGACGTTCTTTATATCGACGCGTAGGTAAAAACAAGATCTATAACTTTCATTTGGACTACGTCGGCTAATTTTGAATTTATTTTTATTATATTTTTTTTAGTAGGCCGGGACAGGAAAATTCCGTTATAAATTCATAACTCCTTCATCCGACGTCCGTTTTCGCCTATATTTTTATCGTTTCACTACTATTAACGACATCTTTGATTCTGGTTTAGATTGTTTCGGCTAAAAACTACTCGATCTTAAATCGAGTATTCAGGCTGCATACTGCTAAGTCAAAACTTTAGAAAATCATAACTTCCTAATACGAAGTCAGATTTGAGCGTTCTTTTTATGCACGCTCTCGGTTTAACGAACACTTCAACTTTCGTTTAGATTACTAAGGCTAAATATCGCTCTAACATAATTTCACTTTTTACGTCGTGCTATGTCGTTCCGGTTCTGTCGCGAAACTTCGACAGGTCATAACTTCTTCGTCATCACTCGGATTTCGGCATTCTTTATATATACGGAATCCTTATAACATATACTATAAGTTAGTTAAGATTAATCCTTCTAAATAATCTTCCATCAAAAAGTCATTTTTGATGCTTATCATCTCTAAATTGACTAGCCTAGATCTGCGGGCGTTATATATATATATATATATATATATATATATATATATATATATATATATATATATATATATATATATATATATATATATATATATATATATATATATATCATACGTCCTTATAAAGCTAGCATTTTTCTTGAATCTCATACATTTGAAACCCCTTTTTTAACTAATGCAACTCAAAAGTTTTATTAATTATAATTTAACTCTCAAAATTTTTATAACTTATATTATGTTTAATTAGCATTTAGTGAAAAAAGTTACTATAAAAATGTCAATCTTTTGGGAAGAGATGCATACAAATCATATACAAATTTTAGAAAGAAAACAAACTTAAAGGTTTTTGTGTGGGGTTGAGGTTTTATGACCACTTTTGGAGATATGCTATTATATTAGAGCTTTTAATTTGTAAGTTTGTTATACTAATTCATTTTTATATTTTCTTCGATTTTGGAATATTGTAATATAGTCGTTGTATACTGTGGTTTAATCGTTAATATATTGATCATATGTTATATAGGGTGATGTCGAAAATATTTATATTTTGAATATGTTTTTTTTGTAATTACATCATTTCAAAAACATAATTAATTAAAACTCATGCATATGTTATCCTTTCCATCTTTCTCAACCAAAATTCATTTAAAATCTAATATTTCAAATGTTTTTTAATAACAATTGTAAAAATTTCAACATGTGGTACTTAATTGATTGATTAATAAAAAATTTAATGTTTTAAAACTCCTAACTGTTAAACTTATATTGTGACACCCCAAAACCGAGAACGGCGGAAACGCTCTGGGGCGGAGGACGTCATGTAATGTATCACAACGATGTAAAGTAGTAAACAAGAAACAACATCATCCATTGCATTAATAGTATTATTTTAAATACATGTGTGTTCTTTCATAGTATTAAAACAAGATAATGAATGTTGAAAATAAAAGACGAGTCTTGACTGCTCCGTCTTCACAAAACCTGGTCGACGTACCTGTCTATTTGTAACCTGAGAATACAAGTTATTTTGAAAGTGAGTATCAACAATAAAGCTCGTGAATTCATAAGTATTAATGTGTCTTTGATTTGTAAAACTGTAAAGTAAAGACTTGTAAATATTTGGATAAAAGTTTATATAAGTATGAAAATGTTTGTAAGTAATTGTAAACGTTTGAAAACCCTAGAAAATCCCATATTTCCTACTAGTATAATAGTAGTCTTCTACCAAGACCTGACTGTTTTGAAAGTAGTCTTCTACCAAGACCCAACAATTTTGAAAGTAGGCATCACTGTAAATGTGACGGTTTTTCCCTGTTTAACTATTATTATAAAACTATAGTCTACCTCATCATTTATGCGTATGAGTCACAATACAAAAGGTAATAAGGAAAATAGTCTATCTATATCAAATATATCCTACCTCGTCGTTCATGTGAATGCATCACAAAGTAAAGTTAAAAAGAAAAATAATATAATAACTAAAATTGTATCCTTTTGAACTAGGATATTCACGGCGTGGAGACTCACCGAACAGTACAACTGTAGACACCCGTCGATGATCATTTTCCCTACTGTAGCTAACAACTTTCGGTGTGGAATGGTATGTCCCGAAACGTTTGTAATAGATTCTATGTAATAGTATCTATTAAATGTATTAATGTAAACGTATTCATGTAAGCGTATGTATGTAAACGTATTCATGTAAGCGTATTCATGTAAGCGTATCTATGTAAATGTATCTATGTAAACGTATCTATGTAAACGTATCTATGTAAACGTATTCATGTAAACGTATGTAATCGTATCTATTCATATAGTATGTAATGTATTAGTATAGACTCATGAATGAACTGACTCTTGTGTGAATCCTTGTACTTGGAATAGTAAGTAGTATCTCCTAATTATACCTATTATAGTTACTGTTAATGTACGTATATAATCGAAAGTATGCCTTTGCTACCCAAAGGTACTGAACTGATTGATGGAACTTTTATTTCTATATATGTATAGATGATATATAACTAATATTTAGACGTCATTCACACGAATAACCGGTGCTCTAACACCACATCCCAACGATGAAAAGGAAATAAAGCGAGCTAGCCGGCCTAAGTACTTTAAACATTTCGTATATAACTATACATATATAGGCATGCATTTGACAATATAAAAGTGTAAAAGAAGTTTTGTAAAACCTTTAAAAGATTTAATAACTAAGAAAATGATGAATTGATGTTAGTTTATAAAACGATTTGAAAGTAGTTTGTTTGATAAGACAGTTTTAAGTATAAGGAAAACCTTTGTTTGAAACACAAGTATAATAGAGTTTGAAAGGAAACATACAGTATGTAAACCAGTTTGATAAAGAGTTTTAACATGTAAAAACGTTTGAGAAAGTCATTTGAAGTAATCTGTTTGGCAAAACAACTAAAAGTATAGTAAATCCATTTGTATGCTAGTTATTACTCACATGTGATTGATATAATATCTATCATGATTCAACTTGTATTCCCCCATAAAGCATTTATAAACATTTAAAAGGTTAATTAAGGGGTATGAACTCACCTGTAGTGAGTGGATCGGATGGAAGTGTTGGACAAGTGTTTGGTGTCAAGTGAAGACTTAAACACACACAATGATCCTAATAACATATAAAGACATATGTATGTGTGTGTATATATATATATATATATATATATATATATATATATATATATATATATATATAGTGATTATAACACTAATTAGACAAGTAAAAATATTCTAAGGCGTGGAAAACACTTTGGTCAAAGTGTTAGGAGGCCATTGGGTTGCAACAAAGGAGTATAAGGCTTTGTAAGTGAGTTTATGGTCCATAGATAATACTTGTTGGAGTTTACAGCCTAGGGGAGTTTACTCCTAGCCATAAACTCTCCAATGGGTCACCAAATGAGGCTTAAAGGTAAGTTGTCTTATGTGGTTAAGTGTTTCAAGGCTTAAACAATATGCTAGGTGGGTTTAAGGTCCAAGATTGACCTTATACTGAGTTTACGGCCTGGGGACCACTTCCCCATGAGTTTACAGCCGTAAACTCATGGTATGAAGTACCATTTCGTTTCTTCAAGTCCCTAGTTCAATGGTGTATGGTTCTATACTAAGTTCTAAGGCTTGGTAAGGTGTTAGGGTGCCATTTTCACCACTTATAGGGGTTTACGGCCCAAGAACATATCTTGGCCATACACTACTTGGATCATATGTTTCTTTATCATTTCTAGGCTCTAAACATGTTAAACCTAGCGTACAACAAGTTATAACAAGAGTACTTACGATCTAGGAGCTTGAATGGTCATTTTTGGTCAAGAACACTAGTGTGTGTTCTTGGTGTTCTTGGTGAAACTTGAAGATCTACACAAATGGAATGATTTCACGGATGAAATCATGTATGATCACTAGTTCATGTAAGATATCAACTAGTTAGGACAAGGAACTTACGAGATTTGAAGATCAGGGACGAAGATCAGGATGATACTTGAGAGGATTTCGGCCAAGAGGAGGAAATGAATGAACTAATGACCACCCTTTCATCATATAAGGTGGAGTTTATGGCCCACATGGAGTTTACGGCCATAAACTCCCATGTGGTGGTCGTGAACTCCTTGTAAAGGTGTTTAAAGTTTTTTCGTTGAGCTATAAGTTCAGCAGATAAACCCCAACACTTATCCCTTAATTGTACAAGGCTCAGAACACTCAAATAAACTCCTAATTATGCTAAAAGATAACAGAAATGAGTTTGACTTTTAATGAAGTGTTTGACTATACAGGATAGAAATTTTCGGGTTGTCACATCATCCCCCAGTTAGAGGGAATTTTGTCCCGAAATTAGAATTTAGGTAACGGAGTAAGTATGCATAATCGAGTAAAGAAGTGGGGATACTTCCTAATCGATTGATTCTCATGCTCCCACGTGAATTCAGGTCCTCGGTTGGCATTCCAGTGAACCTTTACTAATAGGAAGCAACTTTGCTTTGTTTACCTGACCTCTCGGTCCATGGTCACTACGGTTCTTTCATGAAGGTGAGGTTCTTGTTGATCTCGATCTCGTCGAGTGGGATTACAAGAGTCCTGACGGAAAGGTACGCTTTGAAGTTCGAGATGTGAAGGGTAAAATGTATGTTACTGAGTTCGCGGGGTATGTTGAGTTGTTGTTGTTTCTTTGCTCTTTCTTACTACGTGAGTAGATAAGTACGTCCTCTATAAGTAGGATGACGAACTGATCCAAGTAAGAATGGCGTACCTATTCATTTAAGTTCATGAATACTACGGGCATATTGGTCCTATCCAAGGGGTATCACTACGGGCTCGTAGTGTCTGTATCGAGTTTGGAATATTGTCATCGGGGCATCCTTCATTAACACCCTTAACTGGTGATATTCGGATCTCAGGTCTATTTCTGAAAGGTAAATAGTTCCTTGCGGTTGGTCAACCAATTCTTCTATGCGAGGCAGAGGGTAATGATTTCTAATGGAAATCTTTTCGAGGTCTCTGAAGTCGATGGGCCTACGAAACAATTTGTCTTTCATCATGAAAAATAAGACCGAAGCTCTCCAGGGTGGGAAGCTTGGTCTTTTCAGTCCATTGATGAGTAGGTCGTTAAGTTGTCCGGATGGTTCTTATATCTCCGTGGGCGTTAGACCATAGGGCGATCTGGTTACAAGAGCCGTATTGGGTTCTAAGTTCGTTTGCAAGGCAATGCGATTACTCGTAGTCTTGGACAGTCTTCGTCCGAAAGTTCATATTAGAAGTCATACATGGTTCATCAATCACCTTCTCGTGTATACGATTCGTATATAATTAAGATTGAAAAGGTAGTCAAATAAATGATTCTTCTTTAAGCTCACATCCCACTGAGGAAAAGAATTTAAAGTGGAATCATCAATTCTAAACCTGTAGAACCTTGATTATATACCACCCCTGCATATACATTCTTCAGAGATAGATCAACTGTAAAGGTCCTTGGTTTGAACTGACGTACTGTACGAGTGCTACTCCAGGGAGGTTTGCTTAGTTTTCTTCGGAAAGGATAAGAAATATGAGGTACTCTATGCATGAGTACTTCGGTGATCTGGAATGAAGGTTTCGCTAGAAAGGCGATTTCGGAGAAAGAGATGTGTGCACGATACTGGTATTGTGCGGATCGAATTGACTCAAGTTGTATGATAATATCGGACTTACTTGGAAATAAAGACATTAGATTTTGAACATAAAGGCGTTACAGACAAAACATAACAGTGCAACTTTTAACAGAGTTACAGTACTTGAGATTTACTACAAGACTATTGCTGCGAACAAGGTATACTACAAAAGGCAAGTATACGCAACATGAGGGTCCCTTTACTGACAAGATCTTGCAAAAGATAAGACTCGAATTGCACTAGTTTTAAGATAGTCTAAAAGCATACTTAATACTGATGATTTGAAGTGAACCTATACTATAGTAGGGTCCTTCGTTGCCTTTTTCCATTTTGAGGTCAAACTCCTCCTGTTCCACCGTCGTTCTTCTCTGTTGGGTAGTCCCTCTTGAAGTGTCCCATTACGCCACATAGATGGCATACTCGAGAGATTTCGACATTGGTGGTTGAAGTAATGTGTTGGATCCGAGTCCTGCAGTAGATGGTATTATGTCCGTTCTTGTTGCATTTATAGCAGTGTAACAGACGACAACTACCTGGATGACGGAAGCTGCATTTATTGCATTTCGGTAGGTTTACAGCATACTGTTTGGCCGGGTTAGGGGCAATTGGGATACCAGAAGGGATGGTAGTAGGAGGTATAGATTTCGTGGATATGAAGGCTGCCACGTGTTGTTGTATTTTGCTCGCCCCGTGGGGTGATTTGCCTTTAACTTTAGCCCAGAACTTTCATTTGTTATTCTTGGGCTTGAGATTCGGGGTGTCGTGGTAGTTTGTTACTCGTTGAGGTACTTGATTGTTACTTGGATTGGAATTATTGTTAACAATCCCGCTAACATTCGCGTTGTTAGCATTAAGGTGAGTCAGAACAGCTGTCACGACAACTGAGACTGCAACATGAAAGGTAGCTGCATCAATCTGAAGAGTTGGTGTTTGGTTGATGGGTTGATCACTTTTCTTCGGCGACATGATTCTGTTACACGGAAAGAAAATGAATTTGTGAGTGAGTATGGTTGAACCTAGATGTACTTCGATCATTCATGTAAAGAATAGGAATATTTTCTCATGGGTTCGACCTACATCCCTATGATGCAGTCCTAGTAAAGAGTAGAAGTAAGTTTGTAGAATGGTCTCAAGACGTTTGTCGTTCAAGCCGGGGTATTATAGGTTGGTGGATAATAAGATCCAACCTTTGAACTAAAAGTGGCAATTTTGGGCAATGCACTACATATTTATATGTGGGATTTCAAGGGTCATGGGTATAACCCAAATCCATACCTATGGGTTTTATGATCCATGGTTTATGTGGCCCAACTCTTTGTGTATCCATATATAAACTTGGTCCAACATGGATCACAAGCCCAACACATATAAATATAACTAATTACCATAATTAATCCCCATATATGTAATTAGTCTCCTTTTGATTACTAAATTAATTCCAAATTAATTCTTGACCAATACTAATTAAAACATATGATTTCATATTTATATATTAGAACCTATAATATATTAATAAATCATATATAACCTTCTCTCAAGAGTCCATCCTAACAAATTGTCCTGGTGTTATGCAACCCAAATGGACCATGCTACTCTCGGGTCGAGTACATACCAATAATAGTTATGGGCTTAGACATCTAATCCAACAGTCTCCCACTTGGATAAGTCTAAAACTATTACTGCAAGTATGACTCCAAAACCCGACTAGCAATCATAGCTCTTAAAAACTGTTATCGAACTCAGACCTAGTCAATGACTTGTCCATTAGATAAGGGATCATATATTCCTCTATTCTAAATATCATATGGACTGAGACATGGATTATAATCATTCTCTCTGTCCATTTGTTGTTTCCCGATTTCCGATTTATGACGACTGACTAATTGAACAAATCAAATTAGTCCAGGCCCGGCCGAGCACTTACGTTTTCCATCACTAAATCATCGAGGGGCCCACATATATTGCTTTTATCCCTCCAAGGGTATAAGGAATTGACAAACTTTGACTTATATGCTTGCTCTATATACGCACCAAATCACACACAAAAATGTGTTTTATAACACCAAGTTACTGCTGCGTTTTCACATAATCAATGTGTAACCAACTTGTAGACTGCAACTCATATCTCTTGGTTTGAAGAATACAAGATATTACCATCTCATGATCACTCGTGATAAAATCAATGAAGTGAGTTAAATGAGCGTGGGTGTTATCCATTACTCGAATCTCATTGTAGGAGCACTCATGAATGTTGCAACAACTTTTGCTATGTTTAAACACTTTAGACATCTACAAACCCAATTCATGACAGACTTGCCTTAATACCTACTTCCAATGTATTATCGACTATGAATGGTTTGAATAACTTAGTCATTCGGGAAGAATAACCTAGTTATTCTGGAAGTCAAAACATGCAAATTGAAACACAAGAATAATCGAATCAAATATGGTCTCAGAACTTATGAATATAAATAAAACGCCTTTTGTTTATCACCATACTGATTACACATTATTCATTGTATAATGTTTAGATTTATCAACATACTTGATTTAAAACAATAGTCATGCCATGCTCCAAGCATGCACACTATGTTTGTCCAAACAATAGTTATGTCATACTCCAAGTATGGATACTATGTTTGTATATGATCCTTACTTTGTGAAATAGACCAATTGAACATAATTTCAATGATGCTTAATTTACAATCCCAAATCCTTCCTACAAATGTAAAAATACCAAAATATTTCCATTTACTGTAATTTCTTAGATTCTAAACTTATATGCAATGATCCTCTTGTAATGATTTTGCACAAAAGTCACAAAGACTTGGCAACATACATCACAAAGCATTCCAATAAAGAGCAAATCCATGGAAACGAGGTCTCTAATTAAAAGTACATTCCTTTGAACATCCTTCTTGCATTAAGTTTTCTAATCTTACACATAATTAAAGAATAACTTCCACCTATGAAAGCATTTCCACATTCCATTTTGACTATCACTTCTGAACAAGAGTTGCCTCCTTTCAGAATATGTAAATATTGTCCTGCCAAAATTAACATTATACTTCCAATTGTCCATGAGCAACCAATCTTTGGTAAACCTCAGATTGTCCTCGACAATTTCTTAATCATTTTAGTCATATCCAATTCTAGTACTTTTTCCCTCTTAATTCCCTAGGCATTTGGAAAAATTTAGAACAGATGAATATTACAGCACATGTAATCGATCCTATTTCCGAAGCATATGGGACACGATTCATGATGTCTCACATTAACACATGATACTATACCATTCTTTTGCTATAATATTTCTATTTCTATTTGTCGTGTTCTCATAATCCATAATATGAAAAGGGATGTCGTAATCATAATCGAATTTTAGAACGCTAATAATGTAATCATGACTAAATTTGATCAAAATCTGACAATCTAAGCTTTTAGAATTGAACTGAAGTATAGTTTCCTCTCCCTTAATTATAGCAAAACAACCTTTTCAACCCTTGCAACTTCATGAATTAAATTTTTGTTTTCTATAATTAACATTGCTTACTTGCAATATTTACTATAACTAATTATGCTCCCACTAGCATAATAATTATTATCCTACTAGCATAACACTTATGCTCCCACTAGCACTAACATGTATCCAAAAATCAGTTGGACTTCTAGAAATTAATACTTTATTGACTTTCTTACCAAACTTCAGATTTCTTATACGAGATGCTTTGATAAAACTTTATCAAAATCATACACCTTTCCTTCGATAGCTGACATGTGTGTCTAAACAATTTTTAGAGCTATGCAAAGGGATGCTGTAATCATAGTCTTAATTGTTTAGACCTTTGTAATTTCTTAAAAGTCCATGTTAATGTGCTAGTTAACCATACACGCTCCACTAACGACTTTGAGAATGAAAATATCACAATTGCTATCTACTTAAAATCTACTTAGTGAAAGCATTTCCTCACCATCATTTTCATGAATCAGAGAGAAACCTTATGACACTTAGATTTTATGGTGTATGTGTTACTATCGATGTAAATTTGTCATAACCATAATAACAAGACAAGGTTAGTGACAAATCCAAACTCATATGGACTGAACTTGTGTAGTCTTAACTTCTTGCCACCTGGCAGCACAAAGGCCTACCATTGCTTCTAGGTTGTTATGAAAACAATAAAGAACTCATAGAACTCATATGTATAATAAACTTTAACTCTAATGGGCACAAAAACAAGAATGTGTCAACATGATAGGTTGCAAACCTCAAGTTGTGTGTTGGTGATAAGCAATAGGTTTCAACCTTGATTAGTTTTTGAGACTTTTAAGACCTGTAAGACTCCCACTGTCCTCTTGACATATAAGACTCTCTTGTCAAGAATCGTTCCGTGACAAACAAATATTCATGAGTTAGTGCGGATTCTTTATCAAGACTAACACTTCACACAATTGGTCACAGTTGGTCTTTGTCTTAGATCACAACTTGCCAATTTCAATTGTACAAAAGTATGAAAACATTTTACTCTACATTTGACAAGTGTTATAAACATTCTCAAGATTATGTCACTCTAGTTACAAACTTGGAGTATTACTCTAAGACTCAATTTTGGAACGAAGTATGACTTATCTTTTTGATTTAACCAATTCAAAAAATCACGATTCCTCTTGTTATTCAAACAAATGCACTAAGATGTCCTTAGAGAATCCGTTGTGATATGGTTTCATAATCACCAAGATAATCATAAAACAAAATACTCAAGTACTCTCCCATCTTTTCAGATTGGAGCAACTTTTATCTTTCTACCTAATTTGATTCTTCTTATTCGTTCTGCCTTACATTGAAACTTTTCCAATGTACCGGAATTACACTTAAACTTGTAAGTATAACCATATTCACTAAAATTTAGTAAATCATGACAAATTACCTAATTGATCTTTATGGTGGACCTAACCAGCGCACAACCAAGTGTACCCGATCTCCTAGTCCTTCACTTGACTCACATATATATATATATATATATATATATATATATATATATATATATATATATATATATATATATATATGTGCACAAGGAAATAGTCTTAATTTCCCAAAAATGAACATTCTCATTCATCATACAATACAAGTTTCATGATTTCAAGTTTCTATCCAACTAAAACTTGTGTGATGAGAATCGTTCCTTATTTGGTAAATTATGACACTACCACAAATGAAAGAATCAAATCTATTTTCCAATATTGATTTTAATGGAAACATATAAACAACAATTTTTCACAAATGCCATTGTAAGGATAATTAAAATAAATAAAATAAAAAATTTTCTTTTATTTTAAAACTTGCGTAAAAAATTTTCTTTACAATGAAAATGCATATGAAAAACTATGTTGTTATGAATTCCTAAGAAATCTATCACAACTCTTTAAGCAACAACTAAAATTCTGATAAACGAACCATACGATTGAAATCCATCTCTTCGCGATCAGAATCAACTTACTCTTCTTTTAAGCTTCCTCTCTTTTCTTTGATTCTAGAAAACATCAAAATGTGACCTAGTCACATCATGTAATAAGAATCTCCAAATAAGAACTTAATAGAGTTAGGTAATGGACTTTATCCGAAGCATAGTCAAACACTTTGACTTTACGATCTTTATGATCTTTCAGGTAAATAGGGCATCTTCGCAACCAATATCCCATCCTTTGGCAATAGAAACATATGCACTCTTTAGTAATGGTACACGAGACTATCTTAGACTTAGACTTTCTGTTTACCATTTGGTCAACCGGTTTGACTATGGTCGATCCCTTTCCATTGGGAAGAGAAAACTTTTCTGGATTTCCAATGTTACCATTGTCCATGTCCATAGAAGTTTGGGAAGTAGATCTTCCAATCAAATTTGTTTTACCAGTACTCCAAATCGTTGCTGATTCAGCAACAACAAGCAAATAGGGAAGATCATTAAGGGTCATGGCATGGTCTGTCATATAGTAGTCTTAAAGGAACTCACTATGTGACTTAGGAAGTGATTAAAGGAATTAGTCAACAACCAACTTCCTCAAGACTTTGACACCCAACTCTCCCGACTTTTCAATATGTGACTTAATCTCCAAGATGTGAGTACACATAGACACTTCTTGCCAATAGAGATTGAGTGACCTTGAACTTCTGGGATAGGGAGAATAATTGGAGGAAGTGGAGGAAAAGAAGTATGATTTTCATGATCCAATCACGGGACATCATCTTCATCAGGAAAGCTTGTTTCAAGGGATTTGGGAAGATCATAATTGTCTTAACCGAATATCGACAATGGGAGAAATTCAATTTAGTTGATTTAAGTCCTTAATATAACACCCAATATGAAATATTAAGGCTAGGACCCAACACAATGTTTTATAACTTGGAAGAGGGATTTCGTAATCCAAGTTATAAAATATTTAAAGGTAGGTAAATGACGATTTACCAATTTCCAACACGAAAAACAAAAAAGAATTTTAGGTCTTAAATGAATCTGAAACTCCTAGATCTTTTGAGATTCATTGAACTATTCAATGGCATGTTTAAATCTCGATTGTGCCCTCTCAAGTTTGTGACTAGGATGCCGAGGATCACAAAAAAGGTGTGAATAACCATGCAAATTGACTTGGTACCCTTAATATGATGGGTTTTAGCCATATAAACATTCCTATGTGCACATGCAAACCCTAATGCTTGGATCTAGGTTTCTCTAATTGAACATATATTGAATCCAAGACTTCTAATGCCTAATAGAGTATAATAACAATAAGAAATCAGAATTAGAAGTTTACCTTGAATCACCTGCTTGATCTTCTTGTCCTTAGAGCTTTAGAGTCACAATTGTCACTCCTCTAATGGCTTACAAACACCAACTAGCAAGAGGATGATTTGAGAGAGATGAGAGGGGATCAAAATCGGCCAGGGTTTCTTCTAAAGCATAGGTGCCGATTCCCTTGACCCTTAGGGTCTATTTATACTTGTAAGGCTCCTAGGGTTTCACGCTTAAAACCCTAATTGGATAACTTAGGCCCTAAGCAATCAAATACCCTAATTGATAAGCCTTTGGACGATTTCAAGGCCTATCCATAGTCCTTAAAACCATCCCCCTTTATCCATAAGGGATTTATAGCCCAAAGTACAACTATCATACAATTGACAGATTAATCTCTTTAAGTCACCAAGTTAATTCCTAATTAATTTATGCCTTATATTAATCAAATAATAATATTATTATTCCTTATATTATTCTCATAATATATTAATAATATTTCTTCTCTCATAATAAATCATCCTGTCAAGTTGCTATGGTGAAGGCAACCCAAAAGGACCATGCACAACCGGGTCAAATACTTGCCTAATATAGTTGCAGCCTTAGACACTATTCCAACAGTCTCCCACTTGGATAAGTCTAGTAACTATATACACAAGTATAATCCGATTAGCAATGGTAGCTCTCAAAGACGCTATCAAACTCTGATCTAATCAATCTTGTCCTTCAGATAAGGGATCATACAGTCCTCTGTTTAGATATCATGCTAACAATTCTATGGAACCAATTTGTCTAGCATTTGGTTTCTCGATCTCTAATTTATTTGACATAGAACTTAATCGAACACATCAATTCAGTTCTGATCAGGCCTGGCACATAAGTCAAATCAAATCATTGAGCGGCCGAGATATCGCTTTACCCTCTTAGGATAAAAGTAACAGATAAACTTCGACTTATATGCATTTACTTATTCATTAATCAACTATACACAACAATGCGTTTTATAACATCAAGTTACTGATGCAGTTTCGCATTATCAATGTACAACCAATTCACAAATAACAAACCATATATCTTGGTTTTAAGACCATATGATATTATCGTCTTGCGATCTCCCTTTTTATGACATTCCATAAGGTGATTCCAGCAAGCGCGGGTTTGTTCCAATGCTCAAAACTAGTTCATAAGCACTCATGAACGTTGCAGCAAACTTTTTCTATCTCTAATACCATTTAGACAATCTACACACCAATTCATGAAAATCTTCATTCATACCTACTTCCAACATATTAACAATTGTGGACAATTTGAACAATTCGATTATTCTTAATAAACTCAATTATTCTGGAAGTCAAAACATGCAAAGTGAAACAATAGTTAAACAATTAACATAAGACAATAACATTACTCATAAATAATACTCTTTTATTTAATCATCAAATGTTAATTACATTTATCTATTACATGTTTCTACTACTATCTAATCTATACTAATAGCATCCTTCAGCCCAATACTCCTAGCATGCTGCAACTGCTTAACCCTACTCAGTCCCTTCGTAAGCGGATCTGCTGGGTTATCTTCTGATGATATCCTCCTCACCACGAGTTGTCCTTCTTCTACACGATGTCTGATGAAGTGATATTTTCTGTTGATATGTCGAGATCTACCATGATCCATCGGTTCCTTGGTCAAGGCAACCACTCCTTCATTATCACAGAAAATCTCCATGGGCTCCTTTATGGCAGGTACAAGTCCAAGATCACCGATGAAGTTCTTCAACCATATTGCCTCCTTCGACGCTTCGCTCACTGCGATGTACTCTGATTCACACGTGGAATCAGCTACGATTTCCTGCTTGGAACTTTTCCAAGTTACTGCTCCTCCATTTAGAGTAAAGACCCAGCCCGACTGCGAACGGTAGTTGTCCCTATCGGTCTGAAAGATGGCGTCACTATACCCTCGCACCTTCAAGTCATCACTCCCTCCGAGGACTAAGAACCATTCCTTCGTCCTCCGAATGTACTTAAGGATATTCTTGACCGCAATCCAATGGGCTTTGCCAGGGTTCCCTTGATATCTACTAACCATGCTCAAAGCAAAGGCTACATCAGGGCGAGTACAAGTCATAGCATACATGATTGAGCCAACTATAGAAGCGTATGGAACTCGGCTCATTTATGCTATTTCAGCTTCGGTACTCGGACTTTGAGTCTTACTCAACTTGGCATTACTTTGTATCGGTAATTCTCCCTTCTTCGAGTTTTCCATACTAAAAGGTTTCAGTACTTTATCTAAGTAAGTGTTCTGACTAAGTCCTATTAGTCTCTTACTTCGTTCTCTCACTATCCTTATTCCCAAAATATAGGAAGCCTCTCCGAGGTCCTTTATAGCGAAGCACTTCCCGAGCCAGGACTTAACCTCCTGTAGAGTCGGGACGTCGTTTCCTATGAGTAGTAAGTCATCGACATACAGAACGAGGAAGCTTACTATACTCCCACTAGCTTTGACATATACACATGATTCATCTTCGCTTCGTACAAATCCAAACTCTTTGAATTTCTCATCGAAGCAAAGATTCCATCTGCGAGACCCTTGCTTAAGTCCATAAATGGACTTCTCAAGCTTACACGCTCTATTTGGATGCTTCGGATTGACAAAACCCTCTGGCTGAGCCATGTAAATATCCTCAGCCAACTTTCCGTTAAGGAAAGCGGTCTTGACGTCCATTTGCCAAATCTCATAATCATGAAATGCGACAATAGCTAGCATCACTCTAATAGACTTTATCTTCGCAACTGGTGAGAAGGTCTCATCACAGTCAACTCCGGAAGTTTGAGTAATTCCCTTCGCAACCAATTGCGCCTTATATGTGTGTACATTTCCATCCACGTCAGTCTTCTTCTTGAAGATCCATTTGCACCCAACGGTCTTACGTCCGACCACATTATCAACTAAATTCCAAACTTGGTTGTCATACATGGACTGGATCTCGCTGTCCATTGCCTCTTTCCATTTTGCAGACTCCGGGCCTGCCATGGCTTCCTTATAGCTATTAGGTTCATCTGGATTTACTAGTGTACCATCACTAATATGCGTGTCCCCTTCGGTAGTAATATGAAAACCATAAAACTGGGGTTGAATTCTAACTCTTTCGGAATATCTAAGAGGTAAGGATTCGTCAATCGGTTTAACCAGAGTTTCCTCCTCGGGTTGAGTGCCAGCGGTAGAGGTTCCTTCATCTATCGACTCTTGAATCTCTTCAAGCTTGATTTGCCTCCCACTGTCTCCTTGGCTTATGAGTTCTCGCTCTCGGAAAACTCCTCTCCTCGCAACAAAGACAACATTGTGCTTCGGTCTATAGAAGAGATATCCAAAGGATTTATGCGGGTAGCCGATGAAAATACATCACTAACTACGAGGTTCGAGCTTATCATGAGTATCTCGGTTTACAAAAGCCTCGCAACCCCAAACCTTGATATGTGCCAACGAGGGAGATTTCCCTGTCCACATTTCGTGAGGTGTTTTGGCAACCTTCTTAGTAAGGACTCGGTTAAGGATATGGGCGGCAGTCTCTAAGGCATACCCCCAGAATGAGAGAGGTAGTGAAGCACGACTCATCATAGAGTGGACCATGTCTAAGATGGTTCAATTACACCTTTCTGCCACACCATTCAATTGCGGTGTCCTAGGTGGCATCAATTGTGAAACTATTCCACACTCCTTGAGATAGTCGTGGAATTCAAGACTTAGGTACTCTCCTCCTCGATCGGATCAAAGCATCTTGATTTTCCTGCCCAATTGATTCTCCACTTCATTCTTGAACTCTTTGAACTTTTCAAACGTTTCTAGCTTTTGCTTGATTAAGTAGATATACCCATATCTACTATAGTCATCGGTAAAAGTCACATAGAAGCGGTTCCCATCCTTTGTGGTTGAGCTAAACGGTCCACATACATCGGTATGTATGAGGTCCAATACACCCTCACCCTTTTCACATGTACTAGTGAAGGGTGACTTAGTCATCTTTCCAAGCAAACAAGACTCACATGTGTCATCTTCCCTAAGGTCGAATGACTCCAACACTCCATCCTTTTGGAGTTGGGCTATGCGCTTCTTGTTGACATGTCCAAGACGACAATGCCACAAGGATGCTCTATCCATACCATTGGAAGAATCCATGCATAAAACATCATTTCCTAAGTTATCAACAATCATAACAGTTTCATAAATTCCATTACATGGTATTACTTCAAAATATAAGACACCATTTAGATAAGCACAAATAGAACCATTCTCATTATTAAAAGAAAATCTAAATCGTTGTCTAAACAAACCATGAAATGAAATGATGTTTCTTGCCATTTCTGGCGAATAGAAACAATTGTTCAAATCTAAACATCAACCATTCCTAAGCAATAAAGAATACACTCCAATCTTGGTCACAGATGACAATCTTCTGTTCCCCATGATTAAATTTATTCTTCCATGCTCCACATCCCTATTTCTTCTTAGTCCCTGCAATTCAGAACAAATGTGGTAACCACAACTAGTATCAAGGACCCAAGAAGTAGCATGAGATGAATCATTAGATTTAATTGTGTATATACCTGCGAAAGACGGCTTGATCTTTCCTTCCCTAATGGCTTGCAGGTAGTCTGGGCAGCTTCTCTTCCAATGCCCTATTTTGTGGCAGTGGTGGCACTTTGCCTCCTTTGGGTTAGGGTTAGGCTTAGCGGGATCAAC
Source organism: Lactuca saligna (assembly GCF_052625555.1). Classification (NCBI taxonomy): domain Eukaryota; kingdom Viridiplantae; phylum Streptophyta; class Magnoliopsida; order Asterales; family Asteraceae; genus Lactuca; species Lactuca saligna. The sequence goes on along the minus strand of NC_136421.1, from coordinate 123,184,515 downwards.
TTTGGTCCCACTAGAAGAGGAACCATCTCAGGACTTTTCCTTGCGGTGGCTCTTAGACGGAGCCTTCCTCTTCTTGCCTCTTCCTTGCCCAATGGCGAAAACAGGAGCAGCGGGTCGATTGGGAGTGGGTGCAACAGACTTGTCCTTGAGGTTGCTTTCAGCAACCCTAAGGAGTCCTTGGAGCTTACTTAGGGTGACCTCTTCTTTGTTTATGTCGTAGGTCATCCTAAATTGATTGTAACATGAAGTCAAAGAGTGAAGCACCATGTCGATCGCCAAGTCTTCCCCAAAGTCAACATTCAACTTGCGAAGACGATCGACATACCTTTGCATCTTTTACAGGTGCACGGTTAGAGATTCTCCATGACCCATTTTGGCGGAAATCATGTTAGTGAAAATCTCGTAACGCTCCTGCCTCACGTTTTGGTGGTATCTCTCCAACAAGTCTTGGTGCATTTCGTACGGGTACATGTCCTCATAGGAATTTTGGAATTCGGCGTTCATTGTGGCTATCATGATGCAACGTACCTTCGTTGCATCACGTTCATGAGTCTCAAAAGCAGTCATTTCAGCCGGAGTAGCGATTTCTGGGCTGATTTTCTCGAGCTTATCATCGAGGACATACTCCTTGTCCTCGTAGAGAGCAATTATGCGAATGTATCTTATCCATTCGCTAAAGTTCGTTCCATCGAAAGTCACCTTTTGGCAAAGGATCATCAATGTGAACGAGCTAGCAGCAGCGTTGTTCACGTTCGACATCTACAAATAGAAAGGACAAAGATATATTAGAATTTGAATCCCTAATTATCACCCAATAAGAAAAATTAGGGCTAGGATCCAACAACAATATTTACATATTAGAAAAGGGATTCCGTAATCTAACATGCAAACAATTTAAAGGTAAGTGAATGACGATTCACTAATTCTCCACCATGAAAACATAACTTTAAGTCTAAATGTATTGAGAATTCCTAGGTTTGGATGAGATTCATTGAAACTTTTCAATGGCATTTTAAATCTCGATATGCCCCTCTCGTTTCCAACTGGGATACCGAGGATCACAAAGTGGGTGTGAATTACCATGTAAATTCACATGGTGCCTTCATTGTAACGATCACCCATTCGATGTGCCGGTAAACCACACACGCTCCAGCGAACTATGATAAACAATGAATCACCCTTTGCCACCTTTGCTTAAAACCAATTAGTGTGCCGGTAAACCACACACGCTCCACTAACTTCTTATCAAGGGTGCAAAGTGTAATTTCATGGGATTGCATCAATTCACTTTTCCTAAAGTAACTAAGATTGGGAATTTTTGAAATACATGTAGTTACTTTGTATTTCATATTATACTTTAAATGAGGAGGTGGGTTTGCCCTATCCTACCCGTTCAACTAACGACCCTCCATCGATCAAGCAAGAGGTGGGTGTGAGTGTACACCCATTAAGTGCCATTTTATAGGCACCAACCTTATACCCACCTTATAGACCGGCTTCGTGAATGAGGCCTACTATTATATATTAATATTGTAATATTATATTAGTATAGGGTTGAATTTTAAACTTGTAAAATTCTAGGGTTTGAAATTTAAATTGTCTAAATTAAACTTTTAATCACAAAACATAAATTTCAAAAGTTGAGGGCAAGTTTTAAACTTTTCAGAACATAGGGGATCAAATAACAAATAATCTAAATTAACATTTAATCACATTATTATCCATATTTGATTTATTTAATGATTTCTTGCAAAACAATTTACCAATTTAATTAAAATAATTAATCAATTATCACAGAAGGAAATAAATATTTTATTAATTGATAAATATCTTCAATTAGATCAAGAATATACTCATATATATCATAAAATCAGATTTATATTGACCTATTATGATTAAGGCAAGTATCTCAAAGATAAACAGCATGAAATCCCGAAAACAGCTCTTTTTGACGCTCGGACTCGCCGAGTCGAGCCTACTCGCCGAGTCCATCAGGCAGAAACACAAAATTCGAATTTTGGAGGCATCAAACAAGCAACCAATGTATCAATTCAATAGAAACCAATCTAGGCTTTGATACCACTGATGGGTTTTAGCCATATGAACATCCCTATGTACACATGCAAACCCTAATGCTTGGATCTAGGTTTCTCTAATTAAACATACATTGAATCCAAGACTTCCAGAGTATAATAACAATAAGAAATCAGAATTAGAAGTTTACCTTGAATCACTTGCTTGATCTTCTTGTCCTTAGAGCTTTAGAGTCACAATTGTCACTCCTCTAATGGCTTACAAACACCAACTATCAAGAGGATGATTTGAGAGAGAAGAGAGGGGATCAAAATCGGCCAGGGTTTCTTCTAAAGCATAGGTGCCGATTCCGTTGATCCTTAGGGTCTATTTATACTTGTAAGGCTCCTAGGGTTTCACGCTTAAAATCCTAATTGGATAACTTAGGCCCTAAGCAATCCAATACCCTAATTGATAAGCCTTTGGACGATTTCAAGGCCTATCCATAGTCCTTAAAACCGTCCCCCTTTATCCATAAGGGATTTATAGCCCAAAGTACAACTATCATACAATTAAATTAATCTCCTTAAGTCACCAAATTAATTCCTAATTAATTTATGATGTATATTAATCAAATAATAATATTATTATTCCTTATATTATTTTCATAATATATTAATAATATTTCTTCTCTCATAATAAATCATCCTGTCAAGTTGCTATGGTGAAGGCAACCCAAAAGGACCATGCACAATCGGGTCAAATACTTGCCTAATATAGTTGCAGCCTTAGACACTATTCCAACAAATTTATCACCTAATCGATGTGCCGGTTACCCATATGCGCTCCACCGATCTGTGATAAACATTAAGTCACCCTTTTCCATTCGAACTAGTCCATATTAGTGTGTCGGTTACCCATACGCACCCCACCAACGACTTGGTAAGGTACAAAGTGTAGTTTCATGGGTTAGCACAAAATTCACATTTTTCTGAAGTAACTAAGATTGGGAATTTATAAGTGTTTAGTTACTTACTATTTATCAATATACTTTTAATGATGGGAGAATTAGTCTCCTGTCAAAACCGTTTGGCTAATGACCCTCCACCAGTTAAGGAAGCGGTGGGTGAGAGTGGACACCCATTAAACTGCCATTTTATAGGCAATAACCTTATACCCCCTTATAGACTAGCTTCGTGAATGAGGCCTACTAACGGTAAGACTGACTTTGTTCTTATACATATATATATATATATATATATATATATATATATATATATATATATATATATATATATATATATATATATATATATATATAACTATTAAATTTTAATATTATAATTGTATAAGGGTTGAATTTTAGCTCTTAAAACTCTAAGGGTTTAACTTTGAATTAAAGTATTCATGGGGTGAAACTTTATGAATTCCAAAACTTGAGGGCAAGTTTTGAACAATTCAAAAACTTTTGGTTTCCATAACTTATCAGTTTCAAGTAGTTTTAATGGAAAAACTCTTCAAGTTCCATAACTTGAGGACAAGTTATGGAAGAGTTTAAAACATTTAAAAAAATGAGACTCTTCATTTTTCATGACTTATGAAAATCTTATGAGGTTTAAAAATCATAAATGAGACTTTTCATATAACGTGAGGAGAAGTTACAAAAACACATTTTATGAACAACTTTTAGATTAATTTGGATCGAAAACAAATTATCACATAACTTTTCTATTAATCTAAACTAACTCATACGGACAGGATAATTCAAATCAAATAGTTTTCATGTAATTAGCCTAACAATTAAACTAATACAAAACATGAATCTATTGACAATTATCTTTTGAATTGGATTAGCATGAACATTACCACATAAAAACAGGTTTATGTTGTCAGAGGCTCCAACTTGCCGAGTGCAAGAACAAATTCGATGAGTTGGATAATTTTGTTCATGGACTCGTCGAGTCCCTTAATGGAATCGTTGAGTCCCCTGTCCAGACAACATAAAACTCAATTTTCTCATCTTTTTCAGCAATTTGCATAAAGTATAATTGAAAACAAGCCTTGGCTCTAATAACACTGATGGGTTTTAGTATATTACAACATCCTATGGTGCACATACAACCCTAAATACGTTGGATCTATGTTTTCACTAATTATACATGCAAATGGTTTCCAAGGAATTATACCTATAACTAGCATGCAATTTGTCATAAACATTACAAGATACTAGTTAGAGTAACATACCTTTTATATGGCTTGAAGTCTTGATGTATTTGATGTTGCTTGAAACACTTTGGCCTATTAGAACTTAGCGCCCCAAGTGTTGCACCTCAAATGGAATCACAACTCACCAAGGACAAAGGTGACTCTTGAGAGAGAAACTCCATGCACCAAAAACACCATCATTCTCTAAGAACTTATTGTAGAACTACAAGTGGCGATTTTAGGCAATGCACTACATATTTATATGTGGGATTTCAAGGGTCATGGGTATAACCCAAATCCATACCCATGGGTTTTATGATCCATGGTTCATGTGGCCCAACTCCGTATGTCTCCATACATAAACATGGTCCAACATGGATCATAAGTCCAACACATATAAATATAACTAATTACCGTAATTAATACCCATAGATTTAATTAGTCTCCTTTTGATCACTAAATTAATTCCAAATTAATTCTTGATCAATACTAATAAAAAATTCGATTTCATATTAATATATTAAAAATTATAATATATTAATAAATCATATATAACCTTCTCTTAAGAGTCCATCCTAACCAATTTTCCTAGTGTTATGCGACCCAAATGGACCATCCTACTCTCATATCAAATACTTACCAATAATAGTTGTGAGCTTAGACATCTAATCCAACACTCTCCATGTAGTTCAGGCGCTCATCAACCTGAATGTCATCTAGCAACACAATCGCGTCCTCATCGAACACACACTTCTGTAGCCGCGATATGTGGAAAGCGCTATGAATCGGACTGAGCTCTTCCAGGAGGTCCAGTCTTTACGCAACCTTGCCAATTCTAGAAATAATCCGGAATGGCCGGGTGTATTAGGGACCCAACTTTCCCCTCTTCCTGAAGCGGATCATACCCTTCCAGGGTGAGACCTTCAGCAACACTATATCGCCGACCTGAAACTCCAACTCGGATCGGCTTCGATCGGCATAACTCTTCAGCCGACTCTAAGTGGTCTACAATCATTTTCTTATCTACTGGATCATCTCTGTAGTCTACAGAACCACCCTAGTCTGACCCATGACCCGGTGTCCAACCTCACTCCAACAGACTGGGGTACGGCATCATCCCCCATACAACAACTCAAAAGGTGGAGCACCAATGTTGGAGTGAAAGGTGTTGTTGAAGGAGAATTGTGCAACGGGTAGGTAGGAGTCCCAACTCTAACCAAAATATATGACGCATGCCCTCAACATATCCTCAAGGGTCTGAATGATTTGCTCCCTCTGTCCGTGTTTCTACGGATGATAAGCAGTGCTAAAATGCAGTCTCGTGCCCAGTTCCTAATGGAACTTCTGCCAGAAACGGGAGGGGAACCGAACATCATGGTCTGAAACAATAGATCCTGACACCCCATGGCGAGCAACAATCTCGTGGATATACACATCGGCCAACTTCTCGGCTAATGAACTCTCCTGAATGGCCAGGAGATGGGGGTTCTTAGTCAATCGATCCACGATGACCCGTATAGCATCATATCCATTTGTCGTCCTCGACAACTTGGTGATAAATTCCATCATGATATGCTCCCATTTCCACAAGGTAACCTCTAGAGGCTGTAGCTTGCCATGCGGCCTCTTGTGCTCGGCCTTGACCATCCTGCAGGTTAAGCACCTCTCGACGTACCAAGCGATCTCTCTCTTCAAGCACGACCACCAGTAATTCAAACTCAGAACCCGATATATCTTGGTAGCTCTCGCTGAATAGAGAAACGAGACTTATGATCCTCCTCCAATACAATCTGTCTGAGTGCACCAAACACGACAACCCAAACCCGATCACAACGTGTCAATAAACCATGACTATCCTACATGAATCTGGTGATCTCGCCCCTGATCCTCTGAATTTTTGAATTCTACTGTAGCACACCCTCATTATATGCTTCCCTGATCAAGCCTACAAGTGGAGAATCCACCGATATCCTCATAAAATATTTCTGAACTGATGATCCAGCCAACTTGCGGCTCAGGGCATCTGCCATAATATTCGCTTTACCAGAATGGTGAAGGATCTTGCAGTCATATTCCTTTACTACGTCAAGCCACCTGCATTGCCTCATGTTTAAGTTCGGCTGATCCATGATATGTCTCAAGCTCTTATGGTCCGTGTAGATGGTACATCGGACCCCATATAGATAATGTCTCCAGATCTTGAGTACGAATACTACTTCTCCTAGCTCAAGATCATGCGTGGGATATCTCGTCTGATGCAGCTTCAGTTGCCGCGAAGCGTAAGCTATCACTCATCCCCTCTCCATGAGGACTGCCCCTGACCCGATGAGAGCCGTAGCACAGAAAACTAAAAAAATCCTCCACTCCCTCAAGGAGGGTAAACACTGGGGCCTCACAAAGTCTCTGGCGCAGAGTCTCAAATGTCGTTTCTTGCTCAGGGCCCAACATAAAATCTACTCCCTTCCTCGTCAGATGAATGAAGGGTACCATAATTTTAGAAAAGTCATGAATGAATCTCCGGTAGTACTCTACTAATCCCAAAAAATGCCTGATATCCGTGGGAGATTTTGGAACCTCCCACTGCATCATTGCCTCGATCTTGGCCAGATCAACCAAAATCCCCAGGTTAATGAGATGTCCAAGGAACTGAACCTCTTGCAACCAAAACTTGCATTTTGAGAACTTGGCATAAAGCATTTCTCACCTCAAATCTCCCAGTAGCTCGCGGAGATGCTCCTCATGCTGCTCTTTGGTCTTGGAATACACCAAGATGTGATCTATGGACATGATAACTGAGCGATCGAGCATCGGTCTGCACACCCGCTTCATCAAGTCCATGAATACTACTAGCAAGTTGGTGAGACCAAACAGCATCTCCATGAACTCGTAATGTCCATAAGGAGTCCTGAACGTGGTCTTCTCCACGTCCTCCTCCCTTACTCTGCCCTGATGGTACCCGGACCTAAGATCTATCTTGGAAAACCAAGATGCTCCCTGCAACTGATCGAAAAGATCATCAATCCGTGGAAGTGGGTAACGATTCTTCACCGTTAACTTGTTCAACTCCCGATAATCAATGTACATCTGGTGTGAACCATCCTTCTTCTTAACAAAGAGAATCGGCGCTCCCCACGGAGAACTGCTTGCCTAGCAGCTCCTGCAGCTGAGATGACATCTCCTGCATCTCAGGTGGTGCCAATCGATACAACGCCATAGAAATAAGGGCAGCACCTGGCACAAGGTCGATCCTGAACTCGACTTGCCTCTCAGGAGGCACTCCGGGTAACTCCTCCAGGAATACATCAACGAACTCTCTGACGACTTGAACCTATGAAATCGAGACCTGGTCCCTAACCAGCGTATCCACCATATATGCCAAATAACTTGCACACCTGTGCTGAATATATTGTCAAGCCCTGGTGGCTGAGCGAAACCCTGAACCCAACCTGGTTGCCTCACCATAGATTACCAGCACTGACCCACTTGAGGTCCCAAGTGGGTTCAAACTACTACACACTGACCCTGGCAGTCGATCATGGCACCAAAACGACTTAGCCATTCCATACCCACTATAATGCAAATATCCCGCATGGGAATCAGGATCAAGTCAATCGGGAAGGATACTAGAAAGATTTGTAGGATGCAACCTTGATAGACTAAAGAAGAAGAAATCCCATGTCCATTGGTGATGGAGAATCGCAACAGAAACTCTATATCTTCTAAAGGCAAACTGAACCCCCTACTAAACGATTGAGAGGAAAATGACCTACTCTCCCCCGTATCAAAAAATACATTAGAATGCAAGGAGTTCACTAAAAACATACCTAACATAGGTACAAACATATGAGAATACAATAAACATAATTAATGAGATAAGGGATAGAAAACATACTAGCCACCACAACTGGCACTGTCCTGGCCTCCTCGGCCATAAGCAGGAAAGTGCGTCCCCGAGCCCTTGGGGGCTCTACCCCACCCTGACTCCCGTCAGTAATCCTCAAGGTAGCCAGCGTTGGAGCCTACTCCGGCCTGGTAGTGAGAAACGGAAAGTTGGCGTTCACATGGCCAACCTGGTTGCAATGATAGCATATCTTGGTGCTAAGAGATGGTGTCTGTTGGCGGTAATCCCTCGCCATATGACCATGTCGGCCACAGTTGTGGCACCCCGATGATTACCGACAAGTATCCTCCTGTGCCTTGCCACACTTACCGCAAGTGCATCCCTTTAGGCCCCTAGATCCAATATCAGCGGTCTTAGACCACTTTGGCACAGGCTGCGACTGTGTCGGGGCCTACCTCTACTCCCTTAACTGAAGCTTGACCTCCAGCTCACGCCGCCTAGCGGCCTGCAGTAACTCCAGTAAGATATCACAATGATGGGTAGCAATGAACTTCCTAATGTCAGTCTTGATCATGCTCAGATAACGAGTCATCTGAGCCTGCTAGGAAACAAACTCCTGGCAAAACATCGCTCGCTCAGTAAACACCCGGGTGATTTCCATCACCGACTCTGTACCCTGTCTCAAATACAAAAACTCATGAGCAAACCTTTCTTGCTCAACCCTAGGAATGTAGCAAGTGCATAACATCTCGCTGAAAGGATCCCATGTCACTGAAACCCATGCTCATCAGAGTATGATCCTTTAACAAGTCTCCACCAGTCCTTCGCTCCAAACCCCAGGAGGTTCAGAGCGCATCTGACCTTTTGGTCAGCAGGGGATGATCGAGTCCTGAAATCCATCATAGGTCAGTGGCTTCATATTATAGAAGTTCTGATATTGAAAAGCCTGACCTGTCCCCGTACCTGCTACTGATACGACTGTGGAGGCTGCAGCGATATCCGTCTCAGCAATGGCTGCATAGATCTCATCAAAGCACTCAACCATAGCAGTCTTAATAGACCCAAGTATCTCTAGAAATTGAGCCTAGAAAAGTGGTAACCTCATCATGCAGGATCTCGTGAAACTTGGCATCCAACTCCCCTGGTCCCGTCTGATCAATGGTCTCGAGAAATGTTGGCCCATCCTGACTGGCAGCTCCTTATCCCGACCATGATTCGGCCCCGAATCATCTCGTAAACTCCATGCTGAAAATTCACCAAAAAGATATCAGACAATTCGGATAATAACAGGGAACCAACTCTGAATGAAACCCTAGGGGTTGTGACTTCCTTACCACATATGTGGGTCCGGTGCTTTCAGTAGTATGGTCCCATACTACCTTCCACACCTACCCATATTTGTCTCAAGGATAATCACTACACCCTAAAACTCTACACAAGCATAGGCTATCGCTCAATCCTCACTCCTAGAGGAAAGCTAAACATCTCACAACTGGCCAACGGACCCCGCACAAGTCATCCTTGAAACTTCCACCAACCCTGCAGCACTCGTGTATTTTAGCCATACATAACACTGGACCGTATAGACATTCAAATATTCAATCCAACCCTAATCCTTCATCAAAATAAAAACAAGAAATAAGGCCAAACCAAATATTCTCAGGCTATAAGATCTTAGTTATGTATAACTGTGATGTATACACTAAGAAACTACAATAATGATGTCAATTTCATATAAGGAAAATCCTTGGCTATCAGGCATCTTATAATCAGGAAATACTCTCATGCAATTCTTGAAGATCCCTAGCCTATTACTATCATGATGTTTTAAAATATCACAATATCAAGTAATAGTATCGTACTTTAGGGTCTACTTCCTGCCTTCGGCTGATTGTACACATCGCATCCTTCTTTAGTACTTTGAAAACCATTTGAAAATCATTTTGAAAATATTTTCCTTATTTTGAGACTTGATTCACACGAGTGTTCCTCCAATTCACCAAAACCATCCATTTTTTACAAATTGTTTTAAAAAATAGTTTAACATTAGAGAAATCCCAAAAATCATAACATAAAATATGAGCAGGTGCACGATCAAGCCTTCGCCTTTCCACGATCATCCGATGTACCAGAAACAAAATCCACAACTGTAAGCCTGAAGCTTAGTGAGTTCCCCAAAATACCAATACATAACAAATAACACATATATAAATAACAACATGTAAATGGGCCCACAATTATAGAGACAGGATTATCCCTGAGCCCACACCATGAGTCTGGATTGCCTGTCGGGCCTACAACACATGTCTAACTTACTCCCTCAGTCCTTAGACTGGAATACAAAAGTTTATCACATAGTGCGAGTCTGGCATGCCCTACCCCACCCTCAGCTCGTATCTGGAATGCTCAAGAGTCCTCAATATTATTCTGGCATCGCTCCCTGGCCCTCAGCTCATATCTGGCATACTCCAGGGTTTGTTGGCTACTGCACGGAGTAGTACAACCTCAACACATCCAACATAACATGTCGACATGTAACAAAAATATACTTATATTGATAAATAGATAGTATTATAGGTAGTCCTAAAGATCTACCAGACTAGCATATCAAATAGTATGCATATCTAACTCATACCCGATGTATTAATAACTACTAGGATATAAACCCAATGGGCCGCCCATGGTGCCTTTGAACCCTAAGTATAGTGATGAAACTCACCTCACAAGTAGTGTTGAACAGGACTGAAAGTCTCCGACCGTTGTCTCACCGAAAATCCCGAACTATCAAAATAATGAATACTAAGTCAATAGTTGGAATATCAATCTTGACCAAGGGTCCAAACATAGGGTAATAGTCCGTTCTATCTTTTCCTTAAGTTAGGCCAAGGCCCAACTCCAACTCCTTAATCCAAAAGCCCAATACACAAGGCCCATATTGGCCCAATCTTCCAAATTGGGCCTCATCCTAAGATCCACTTCCAAAATTTGCCCAAAACACTTCTACTCGGAAAGCCCAATAAGAGTCCAAGTCAACTAGCCTAAAGGTGGTCCAATCCTGACGCCCAAATCACAAAAACCCAACAGAAGGCGTACGATGGGTGTACCCCGAAGCTACGTGGGGCGTACCCGAGCCTCGCATTGACTGGAAACGAGGGTGTTGGCGTACTCCCCCTTACACGGGGTGTACCATCACAAATACCAAAACCCTAATAAGTGCTTAATGGCTTATTCACTTGAGCCCAAATTCCAGATCCATTGACCACATGTGTCTTACAACCGTAAAGTCTCAAACTTTAAGACTTTGAATGTCCTGAAAGTCCTTAATGTAAGGTCTTACTCCATTAAGACCTTTCCACCCCTTTCATGGGAAACTTCTAGCCATTATTATCTCATTTTTATCACTTAGAACCCCTTTTAGGGTCTGAAACGGCAGCCTAACACCTCCAAAATACAACATGCACAATATTGGGACTTTTTTGGGACAAGAAGGGTGTTATAAAGCTATCAAGGAAAGATCTAAAACATACAAGCATGAAGGCAGAAGCTTTTAACCTCTTGTAGCTTCTAGAGGACAAGATAATCTAAGACCTTCTGGCTTTCCTCACTTGTACAACAGTTGATGCAACTTCTTCTTTTATAACTACTTAAAAGACCCACTTTTAGCTCATATACTCAACAGAGAGGTTATGGTTTGGGGAAATTGGCTCAAAACTATGGAGGCTGAAATGGTATAGGGTTATGAGTTCATAAGGATACTAATATACCAACGAAACCCTAAATATTAGGGTTTTCCCCTGACGTGAGTACGCCCAGCGTACACAAGTGTATGCCCAGCGTACTAGGATGCGCCTAGCATGCTCAGCGTACCATTATGTATGCTTAGTGTACTTCTCCTAAACAAAATTTGTAACTTTAGCCATTAGGGCATCACATGGCTCCACCCTTCCATCCCTAAGGACTAAAAATGACAAGGATAATAATAAAGGGAAGATTCGGAAATACCTGCAACTTTTGGGATGTTAGAACTGATAACATGTGACGGCGATCGCAGACCTCTTTAATGATGTAGGATGAAATGTTGAGCTTTTTTTTGGCAAATTTGTGATTGCATAAGGCTAAGTTGCAATCACATGTTTTGTCGCATGTTTTGAGTTTTTACTCCCAGATGAATTTTTTGCACTAAAAAACCTCAAACACTAGTTGCGAGCAAAGTTGCGATCGTATAAAGGATCCATGTGATTTCATGGACCTGATTTGCGATCGCATGTTTTTCCTAAGATGTCCAAAATTTAATCTACTTTTCAGAACATTATGAATCTAGTCAATCGGAGTTACGATTCAATAGATATGGTCAAACTACTGACAGGGGGTTAAAGCTGCCATCAACATCCTTTAGCTTCAGATAGTAGATTCTATCTTCATGTGATCAATTCGATCGAATGTTTCTTCGTCAAAACATATTCCAAGCATTTCTCATAATCCTTCATAAGTTCCAAGCTCCATTTTAAGCTCCAAACGCGCATCGAACTGCTCCCAAAGCACTGCTCCACTCGAACTATCTGAAATTGACATAAAAACATGAGCAATACGAGAATTCTAACAAAATACATGAGATGAACATTATTTAAATAAATTACATGTAAATGTACCAAAGATGATCCTAAATGATAATGAAAACTACTCTAAATGATGCATATAATGGAATCTAACAAATCTCCCCAAACATAAACAGTACTTGCCCTCAAGTAAGAAAAAGATAAAACCTTATAAACAAATGGAAATATGTAGATGACATAAAAAAAATTTAGAATAAAATAAAAAGAAAAAAAACTTAATCTAAAATACTTCACTGTTTTTTTGTCACATGATTAGATTTCATAACGAGGAAGCTCCAACAAAATCACTACCTAGACAACAGTCTCAATACATTATATTAACGATTCAGATTTCATATTTAATAAGTTAAACAAAGCTTGAGCAAATAATTTTTACACCAAATTAAATTTGTGAAAAAAATATATTTTTAAAAATCATTTCACAAAATTTCGTTTATATAAAATTAGCTTGACCAACCCCTCTTGTTTTTTGCGAACTCGTCCAGTAAACGCGGTAAGCTCCATTATGGACAGAAAATTCAAGCTTCCTCCTATGATGCCACTATCATGGGATCAATCTCATTATACCCAACATCTTCTTCTTCTTGATCAACTCTTCAGATTCAACTTGTTTGGTTCTTGATTTCGAATTGAACTTGACTAGGATTTGACTTTGAATTGCAGATTTCTTCAAGTTGCTTGATGTACCATTTCGAACACACACACACACACACTCACATATATATATATATATATATATATATATATATATATATAATGGGTGCGAAGTTTACTTTAAAGCCCACCATATCTCCAATACTTCAAAAATGATAATAAATTGTAGGTATAACAAGAGTTCCCTCCTACCCTCAAAAGGCGCAGAAACTATAGGGTTCAGTACTTCAGGGAATGATAAGGGTTATTCAATCTAGGTTCTTTTTAAGACATTTAAGGCATTTATTTCTAAAACATTGTTCGTTTACCATCCTACTCTTCCATTGTAAAAATTATCCTACTCTTATATTGGTTCATATTGAAAACATTTAAAGCACTTGAAAAGATACTTCTTAAAATTGATTGTAATGAGACCGTTATTTTCGGTAACTATCACACTTCATCTTAATAGTGCTATCGAATGTAAAAAAGATATCGTCATCTCATGTAAAAAACATTAAAATTTTTTGATTTTTTTAAAGATTTTTAAGAATTTTTTTAATATGCGAAAAAAAAACTAAGATAACTAGAAATAAAATCTTTTTTGGTTTTGTTTTTATGAATGCTGAAAAAATAAAAACAAAAAATAAAATATTTTTGGATTTTTCAATTTTTATATGCAAATGCAGTGCATAAAATAAAATACAAAAATAAAATATTAAAAATTTAACCTAAAACTGAAAAATTAAAATTTAAAACTAAAAATGCAATTTTTACACAAACCCCCTCCCCAAGCTTATAATGATGCATCGTGCTAAATGCTTAAAGAGGAATGAACAGCTCAATAAAACAAATAAAAGCAAAAATGTGTAGCTAGGAAAGAATGTACCTGATAAGTTTGCAAAAATTTGATTTTGACGAAAATGTGGCGAAAATTCTCAATTTCAGCAACTCTGTCAATCCTCTTATTTCCCCAAGCTTGCTTGAAACAATGACCATCTCTTTATTGAAAGCGTAAAAAAAACTAAAACTACTCATCGGGTTGCCTCCCGGAAAGACACCCATTATTAAATTCGTTGGCTCGACTTTTCCCAACCAGATTAACTAACTGGTGTGGTTTTGACTTCTCTGAACCTTAACTAGATCTCTTTCTATTCACTCCGGATCCCTTCAAGTACGAAAATATGGCAGATCTGGAACTTGCTCAATAGCCTCGGAAAACTCCAGATTGTCTTCAGATATACCTTTCAGATTATTTTCAGACTTCTTCCGTTTTTTGATCTTCTTCTTTTTCTTCCCAGAATAATTCTTTTCAGATTTATATCAGAAATCACATTTCCCTCTTTTTCTTTCTCCCAAACCAATTTCTGTTTTCCGACTTTTATCTGATTCTTTCTCAGCAAGAATCAGATACTCCTCTTCCATCTCCCAACCTTATTTTCTGCCAACTCCTCCAATGTGTATGATAAATTCTTGTCTGAAAATTTTCCTTGCATAGAGACATTAGAAAACTCACAGCAGCCCTCTAATAACGGACTACTGGTACCCACACAATTGATAGAAATATTTTCATAAGTAAAATCATCATTATTAATTTTAAAGTTAACTACTTCCTCATCAAATTTCATTGAAAGTGTACAAGCAAAAACAACAATTTTTGTTCTAGAAGTTTTCATAATAGGTCTTCCTAAAATGATTGAGTTTTTTTCAGACGTATCAAAATTCCCTGTATCCAATATATAAAAATAAGCGGGAAAAATAAGCTTACCCACTTGGACAAGAGCATTCTCAACTACACCTTTTGGGTGTACAGTTCAATGATCTGCCAACTGGATGATGGTCCCGGTATTTTGCAAAGATCTCAATTTAAATTTTTCAAAAATAGAAAACGTGAGGACATTAACTAATGCACCTAAGTCAAGCATACCTTTTCAAAAATTAAGGTACCCTAATTTACAAGGAACTGAGAAAATCCCAAGATCCTTGCAGTTTGGAGGCAAACCATTTTGCAAAATAGCATAAATGTTTTCGCCAACTTTAATTATTTCATTAGATTTTAGTTTTTTCTTTGAAATGCATAATTCTTTTAAAAACTTAGCATAACGAGGAACGTGTTTTATAACATCCAGAAGTGAGATATTTACCACAACTTTGTGAAAAACTTCCATAATTTCCTCGTCCTCACGCTTGCGTTTCGTGCTTCTCAGTCGTGATTGGAAGGGCGGTAGTGACTTGTACACCTTTAGAATTGGCTTGGGTGGTCTTGGAATTTCTTTTTCTTTAACTTTTTCTACATCATCTTCAACTAACACTTCTTCATACTCTTCAGCTTGAACTTATTTTTCTGTCCCTTTCATATCTCCTTCTTCCACCAGAACTTCTTCGAATTCTTCATCAACTTCATCTGCTTCAGATGCGCTTGTGTAACATCCCGAAATTCAGATAAAGCTATTTAACCCTTCTCCATTTCCCAAGTTGTCAAATTAAGTCCCTTAAGTAAAAAGTTAGGCTAGTGAGTACGTCGGACGTAAAGAGGAGTACGCTCCACGTACTCGCGCGCTTAATTTGGACGCGGACTCATTTAGGTACGCTGGGCGTACCCAAGGTTACGTTGGGCGTAGCGAGCCCAAGTGTAAACCCTAATTTGGGGCTTGAGCACTATAAAACGAATGTTATGGCCTTGACCATAGCCTCCATTCCAGAGAGTGGAACCCTTTTGGAGAGTCGTCCTTCGTTCATAGCTAGTGTGTTTGTGTTCTAAGCTCCTAAGTGTCATTTTAAGGTAGTGGAAGAGAAGAAGAGGCCATTTTGGAAGCTAGAAGTCTATGGGAAAGAGTAGATCTGAGCTTTTCAGAGATTGGAGCTTCTTCCTAAGGTAAAAAGCTCAAAACTAGCCTTGTCTTTTGTGTTGGGTGCTTCTTGGACAAATTTCTAGGGTTTCTAGTCCCAAGATGGAGACTTTATGAGCAAATGGTCTCCATTGGCCTAGATCTATCATTTTTCAGGACTATAATAGTTGTATGTTCATAAAAACGTAATCTTGGACGTAAATATTAAGCCATGCATGAGATCTAGACCTCTGGAGGAAAAAAGCAAAGGTGTTAGAGGGTGTAGGAAGCTTTACAACCATGCCAAGGCTTAAAGGTTCCAGCTTTACGAGATAAGAGACGTAAGGAGAGCCAGATCTGGAAGTTGAAGCAGTGTCTTAACCGTTTAAGACCAAAATCTATGGAATGACTGAAACTGAGACTTACGCTGGCCGTAACTCTCAATACGCGCAGCATAAAGGGTTGAGACCCCGATTGTGGTTCGCCGGTGTACGCCCCACGTATAGAGAAGGTACGTGCCGCGTACTGCCTCCTGTTGACTTTCGTTGACTTTTAGGGTTTTGGTTAACCTTTGGACTTTTGGATCAGAGAGGGGTAAAATGGTCTTTTACCCTTCTGTGGAAATCGTAGAGTGGATTTAATCTAGCCTTTGCGAGCCGTTATTTATTTGAGAGTATTATTGTGTGTTTAGGTAGGGACTAGACCAGTGTGTTCGAGTGCAAGATTATCCGAGATACCGTGGTGAGTCTTCTCACTATACTATACCTGGAAGGGTACCTATGTGTGACTGGAAGGTATGGGATGTGCTATACGTTGTTATGTGATATGTATGTGTTATGTATGTTATGTATGATAAGGACCGGAAGGTCTGGAAGTTACGGGCCGGAAGGTCGATATGGGTAGGACCGGAAGGTCTACCGGGATTCGGGACGGAAGTCCCTTGAGACACTTGGATCGGAAGATCCTACAAAGTCATGGCCTTGAAAGGCGTATGTGTTGTATGTGGTATTTTGGGGAACTCACTAAGCATTTATGCCTACAGAGTTATGTTATGTGTCTCAGGTACCAGTGAGGATCGCGGGAAGACGTCGGCCTGATCAGTATACACATGAGGAGTTTTTACATACTATTATCTTGGGATGTAATGTTATGGCTTATTATGTGATACAATGACATTTTTATAACTATTATTAATGAAATTGTGTTTTTAAAATGTGAAAATTTGTTTTGAAATTTTGCGTTGTTACAAGTTGGTATCAGAGCCTTGAGGGATTCGGGTACACCTTCGGGCGTCTCTGAACTCAAACTAAGGATTTGAGAGATTTTCAAAATAAAAATTCACAAAATTTTCTCAAGAGTAAAAGTTTTTTGAAAAAGTAGAGCAGAGCAGTGTGTACGATCAGCCAGCGCCCGAACGGTGATTTACCAAAATACCATTACATTATGTGTTATATGTTATGAAATGATATGGATGCTAGAGTAGGCTAGGTATTCATATTAGGACTAGAGTTGCCTGATTTGTGATGTCGTAGCCTAGGAATATTTCTACTACTTGAGAGTGAGTAGGTAGCCGTGGGGAGCTTATGAGAGATCTACCGAAGGGTAGCCTATTCTATCAAGGTGTAGAGTACTTGCAATCTGGGATCCAAGGAGGAGGACTTGGGGTGAATACTGATGCGGTGTGGGTAGTACTACCGAAGACACTGTATCAGTGCACAGTCCAAGTAAGAATCCTTACGGTTCTAGGGAACAAGTAGGGATGTGTTATTGAGTGTGAGTATGCTCAAGTAGGGTCTTTGATATTTTAAGTTGTATTTCAGAGAAACATCTTGGTTGGTACTTGCCACAGACCAGAGACCAGCGGGGTGAGTGATGAGGAGCTCCGCCAGATGATTCATGAGGAGGTGGTTGCAGCCATCCGAGTTGAGATTCCATTGATGTTTGGGTCTCTCAAGACCACATTGATTGAGACTTTCAATGAGCGATACACAACAATGACTGAGGTTGCAGCTGCAGGCAGTGACAGAGGCTGCGGCTGCTGCAGCTACTGCTGCTGTTGCGGCTATCGGGCCTCAGGGAGGTGACTCGCTGTTGTTTCGAGAATTGAGCAAAACGAAGCCACCAGAGTTTGATGGGATGCAGGATACGATCGCTACGATGAGATGGATTTCTGATATCGAGGGATGTTTTTACACGTGTTCTTGTCCAGAGCATTTGAGGGTACGGTTCGCATTGAACCAGCTTCACTTAGGAGCGAAGGATTGGTGGAAGTTTGTGACGGCGAGCTTCACTCTTGCGGAGATTTTTGAGGTGACCTGGGAGAGGTTCACCACCATGTTCAGAGACGAGTATGTTCCCCCTGTGGAGAGGGAGCGGTTGGCTCAGGAGTTCTTGACCCTCAAGTAGGGTACTGATTCGGTTACTGTGATTACCAGAAAGTTTCATGAGAGGGCGATGTTCTGCCCTGAGCAGGTGTCTACCGAGCAGGCACACATGAGCCGATATTTGAGCATTTTGAGGAGGGATATTCGGGAATTCGTATCGAACTTGACTTACTGGACATTTGTTGAGCTTCAGGAAAATGCCCGAAAGAGGGAGATTGAGTTGGAGACTCATGCTAGGGAGGAGGCCGAGTCTTAGGGATGGATAGGTGGCCAACACAGTCTCAGCTGGCAGCCAAGCGGGCAAAGCCCGCCGATTCGAGATTTGGAGGCCAGAAGGGCCGCACTTACGGAAAGTGCGGCAAGGGACATGACGGGGTTTGTCGATCTGGTGCTTGCTACAAATGTGGCAAGGAGGGGCATATAGCCAAGGATTTCCCGAAGGGATTCATGGTTTTCTTTCATTGCAACCAGATGGGCCATCGGAAGGCCGAGTGTCCGCAACTGCGAGGGACAGCAAAGGGAGCACAACAGGGATCTGCCCCTACCGCTGTGCGCGCTACTGAGGTTTGGTCGGTGAAGGCCGAGGCACCGAAGGCTCGCATGAGAGCCTTCCAGTTGATAGCAGAGGAGGTTCGTGCAGCGCCCGATGTTGTGGCTGGTATGTATTCTTTCATTTATTTATGTTGAGATTGAGGTGTTGTGCTTATATTATGATATGCATAAGTACTTTTCTTGTGAATTCTTTACCTGCTTTGGTGTTATTTGACTCGGGTGCGATTCGGTCATTTGTTTCCTTAGCATTTAGTCAGCACATCAGTATCTGGTGAGAGGCGTTGAGTCGACCTCTACGAGTTTCTATAGCTAACGAGCGAGCGGTGTATGCTATGGATGTGATTCGAGGATGTATGCTTGAGATCTTCGGTGTGGAGTTCCCAATAGATCTGGTCCCGATTGTGATAGGGGACGTATGTGTCATAGTGGACATGGATTGGTTGAGCCAATTTGTAGTTGTTATAGACTGCGAGTATTAGTTGGTGACAATACGAGACCCTAGTGGGGGAGTACTTACGGTGTACGATGAGGGTACCTGATGTGGGTCAGCGTTTTGTTCGGCTACCAGAGCGAGATAGAATTTGCAGCAGGGCTGCAGCGGGTTTGTAGCCTACGTGATGGACACACGAGTGGTCACTGGGAAGCCAAGTTCGATTGATAAGGTCCCGATAGTGTGTGTGTTCTCGAATGTTTTTCCCGAGGAATTGTCAGGTGTGCCTCACGAGAGGCAAGTAGAGTTCCGTATAGATTTGGTTTCGGGGGCAGCACCTATCACCAAGGCGCCTTACCGCCTTGCACCACCAGAGATGCAGGAGTTATCCTTGCAGCTTCAGGAGCTGCTGGGGAAAGGGTTTATTAGACCGAGTAGCTCACCTTGGGGAGCGCTGATCCTTTTTGTCAAGAAAAAGATGGTTCACACCGGATGTGTATTGATTACCGGGAGTTGAACAAGTTGACTGTCAAGAACTATTATCCGTTACCGAGGATCGATGATCTTTTCGATCAGTTGTAGGGGCATCTTGGTTCTCCAAGATAGACTTGAGGTAGGGATATCATCAGATGAGGGATCGGGACGAAGATATCCAAAAAACGGGGTTCAAAACTCGTTATGGGCATTACGAGTTCATGGTGATGCCTTTTGGGCTCACCAATGTGTGACAACCCGAAATTTTCATTTGTACGAACATCATCTATTCAATAGGAGCTAGTCCAATTTCTGTAAATTTCAGACTTGTCCGAACAAGTTTGTGTACATTAGGGTTTACGTTTCTGGACATATCTGAAGAATGGATGCTCCTATGATCGTGAAACTTGAACATTGTAAGTTTCACAATGTTATAGTCTGACTTCCGGAATAAAAATATTTTCTGTCAAAATATTCCAGGACTATAAATAGTTTTCTGAATTAAATTAATTCATTATTCACAATTCCAAATAGAGAAAAGCCATATTCTCTCTGACGGATCTTCGGGTTTTCATCCCAGATTGTGAGTTTACTTTTCTAAATGTGTTTCAATACTTGTTTAATGCTTATTAACAACAATAACATGTTTGGATTTCAAGATCCGGGAGTTTACCGCCCAAGAACGTTCTTGGGGAGTAAACTCCAAAATGGAACTTTAATGCTTTCTAGACCCATCCACGTGTTAGAGGACTTATCAATGACATTGTGTATGATCTTTATAGCCTAGAAATCATCCAAGAAACATAAGTTCTAGGAGTTTACAGCCAAGGAACTCCCTTGGGCCATAAACCCCTTTTCAAGGGCTTAACTTCCCTAAAACTTTCCCCAAATGCTTAAGGACTTTAACTACTAGTACTTGTGCTTGTTTAGAACATCAAAAGCTCATCAAAATCAAAAGTTAGTAGGAGTTTACGGCCAAGAACTCCTCTTGGGCCGTAAACCCCTTTTTGTGGGACAAAATCCAAGCAACCCTTAAGCCTTTAGACAATTTACCTTGCACCTTTGGGACTAGAATGGAGAGAAGAACACATAAAAACCACTCCTTGAAAGGAGTTTACGGCCAAGGAACATATCTTGGGCCGTAAACTCCAAGTGAAGGCACCAAAGTGTGCCTCTTGTCCCCATAAGCCTTAGATAAATTCATGAAAGCAATCCTTGATGTTTAAGAGCCTCAAATCAATTTAATTCCAAGAGTTTACGGCCATAAACTCTAGGGTGAATGCCTTTGGGCCGTAAACTCCCATATGGAGTGTTCTAGAGCCTTAAACTACTTCATGTGTTATTCCAACAAAGCTAGGAGTGAGCTAGGACCAAGATAGCACCACAAAACACCCTAAACAACCCTTTGAGGAGTTCACGGCCATAAACCCATGAGTTTACGGCCGTAAACTCCAAGATGTGGGGTTTGTTGGGTGGTGAACTTCTATACAAGGCCATTTGATGTTTCAAACCCTTTTGCCTTGTCCCGTAGCAACTTAGATGCAACCATTTGAACCTTAAACACTCATAAGAGTGTTTACATGTTCCTAATTGTATTAACTTACTTTGTTAAGTTATTATGTGGCTAATTAGTTATATATATATATGCTTATTATATGATAACTAGGCTCGTACGTGTGAACAAGTCTCCGTTTGACACTTAGCACGGTACCCAATACCTCAATTCAAGCGACTCACCACAAGTGAGTTCATACCCCTTGAATCAATATTTGAAATGATTTTAAATGTTTTAAACACTTTATGGGGGGGGGGGGGATACAAGTCAAATACTTATAGTTATTGTTTCAATCACATGTGATTGCCTTTAATCACGTGTGATTAATAACTAGGAAAACAACGATTTTTACCAATGTTCAACTGTTTATCAAACTGTTTCACTTCAAATGTTTTACAAACTCTTTTTACTTATCAAATGCTTTATTTAAACTTTGTTCTACTTCTTATAAATTGCATGCCTATATACGTATAGATGTATAAATAATGTTTAAAAGGCTTAGGAAAGCCACCTATCCTATTTCCTTTTCCTCGATTTGGATGTGGTCTGGTGGAGTTTCGGGTGACCATCCGAAGGTCATTTCAACATTAGTTATATATAATATATACTTGTATAGACATAAAAGTACGTCCATATTCATATTTATCAGTACATCAATAGTTAGTTACCATCGGGGTAACACAGTACAATACATATACTAGAAACAATACATATACATATACTAGAAACAATACATATACAATGATGCTAGAAACAATACATATACAATGATGCTAGAAACAATACATATACATATACTAGAAACAATACATATACAATGATGCTAGAAACAATACATATACAATGATGCTAGAAACAATACATATACATATACTAGAAACAATACATATACAATGATGCTAGAAACAATACACATACAATGATGCTAGAAACAATACATATACATATACTAGAACGAGAAACAGTACATATACATGAGCACTTTATTACTGTGATTTAAATCGGAGCATGACTTAACTGTCATGGCTCGAGTTGTAGCCAGAATTCTCTTGAAGGGAGAGCGTTGAGTTTGCGTATAGATCTATACTGGATTGACAATCCTACACCTTGCTGCTAGCTACAGCCGGACCTGCAGGTCTGCGGGTGCCAAACGTCATTCCGTTATTACGACCATTCATTTGTCGTTGTTACTAGTCGATAGTATGGTACAATTTATCACGTAATGCCTTAATATAAATCCGGTTTAAGGTAGTTTAGTACAGCAGTAGTTCTTAAAATACAAAGGCTACAGTACTACATTAATTTACCCATGACATATTTTAGTGATAACCTCACTTACACGTTTATGTACAAACTATATTTTTATAAATGATAGTTACATTTGGGAAATTACACACTTTTACATCAAGCGAACATACAAAACAGTCAGGCCTTGGTAGAAGGTTTCTTTGATAGAAAATATAGGATTTTCTGAGAGATTCAAACTTTTACAAACGATTGCAAACTTTTACACACATTTTACAAACTTATACTTGATACATGTTCAAACATTTTTGAATGACAAATACAGACACTAAAATACTTATGAACTCACCAGCTTAATGCTGATAAACTCTTTCAAAATAACTTGTATTCTCAGGTCATCAGTAGACAGGTACCGATGCCAGCTTTTGAGAAGATGGAGCGCATTCAAGACTCATCTTATTATTTTGATATACGTTATTTTTGGTGTCTATAATGTACAGAACACGCTTGTATTAAAATTATATATATTTAATGCAATGGATGATGTTGTTTTCTTATTTACATTTACTGTGTTGTGATACTTACATGACGTCCTCCGCCCCAGAACGTTTCCGCCGTTCTTGGTTTTGGGGTGTGACACAATGCACCGGCAGCATTCATGGATCTCACCCACCGAGATTAGAAGTTTTCTAGGGTTGGCAGGCTATTATCGGAGATTTATCATGGATTTCTCCAAGATCGCCATGCCTCTCACCAGGTTGACCTGGAAGGGTGTTACTTTTTCATGGGTTCTAGAGAAGTAGACCTCGTTTGAGACACTTCGCCAGAGATTGGGCCGTTTAGAGTGATCACGAGGGTGGGTAGAGTAGCATATCGTTTGGAGCTATCTGCAGAGTTTAGACAGATTCATGACACCTTCCACGTGTCTCCGCTGAGGAAGTGTATAGTCGACGAGTTGGCAGCGATATCCAAGTGGACGTGAGTCTGAATTATGTTGAGAGGCCGATCGCAATCTTGGATCGGAAGATCAAGGTTGTGAGCAGCAAGGAGGCGCCCCTAGTTCAGGTTCAATGGCAGCATCGGAGGGAGTCTGAGCTAACTTGGGAGCCGGAGTCGGAGATGTGGGAGTAGCATCCGGAGTTGTTTTCGACATGAGACTTCGAGGGAAAAGTCTGGTTCTAGTGGGGGAGAATTGTAATATCC
The DNA here is from genome assembly GCF_052625555.1 of Lactuca saligna. Lineage (NCBI taxonomy): Eukaryota > Viridiplantae > Streptophyta > Magnoliopsida > Asterales > Asteraceae > Lactuca > Lactuca saligna. The sequence goes on along the minus strand of NC_136421.1, from coordinate 123,160,536 downwards.
CGAAATTCAGTTAAAAGTTATTTAACCCTTCTCCTTTTTCCAAGTTGTCAAATTAAGTCCCTTAAGTAAAAAGTTAGGCTAGTGAGTACATCGGGCGTATAGAGGAGTATGTTGCGCGTACTCGCGTGCTTAATTTAGACGCGGATTCATTTGCCTACGTTGGGCATACCCAAGGTTACGCTGGGCGGAGCGAGCCTAAGTGTAAACCCTAATTTGGGGCTTGAGCACTATAAAAGGACTGATATGGCCTTGACCTCAGCCTCCATTCCAGAGAGTGAAACCCTTTTTTAGAGTCCTCCTTCGTTCCTAGCTAGTGTGTTGGTGTTCTAAGCTCCTAAGTGTCATTTCAAGGTGGTGGAAGAGAAGAAGAGGCCATTTTAGAAGCTAGAAGTCTGTGGGAAAAAGTAGATCCGAGCTTTTCAGAGGTTGGAGCTTCTTCCTGAGGTAAAAGGCTGAAAACTTGCCTTGTCTTTTGTGTTGTGTGCTTCTTGGACAAATTTCTAGGGTTTATAGTCCCAAGATGGAGACTTTACGAGCAAATGGTCTCCATTGGCCTAGATCTATCATATTTCAGGACTATAAGAGTTGTATGTTCATAAAAATGTAATCTTGGACGTAAATATTAAGCCATGCATGTGATCTAGACCTTTGGAGGAAAAAAGGAAAGGTGTTAAAGGGTGTAGGAACCTTTACAGCCATGCCAAGGCTTAAGGGTTCCGAATTTATGGGATAAGAGAATTAAGGAGAGCCAGATCTAGAAGTTGAAGGAGTGTCTTAACCGTTTAAGACCAAAATCCATGGAATGGCTGAAACTGAGACTTACGCTGGGCGTAACTCTCAGTACGTGCAGTGTAAGGGGTCGAGACCCCGATTGTGGTTCGCCGGCGTACGCCCCGCATACTGCCTCCGGTTGACTTTCATTGACTTTTAGGGTTTTGGTCAACCTGTGGACTTTTGGGTCAGACAGGGATAAAATGGTCTTTTACCCTTCTGTGGAAATCGTAGAGTGGATTTAGTCTAGCCTTTGAGAGCCATTATTTATTTGTGAGTATTGTTGTGTGTTTAGGCGGGGACTAGACCAGTGCGTTCGAGTGCAAGATTATCTGAGATACCGAGGTGAGTCTTCTCACTATACTGTACCTGGAAGGGTACCTATGTGTGATCGGAAGGTCTGGAATGTGCTATATGCTGTTATGTGATATGTATGTGTTATGTATGTTATGTATGATAAGGACCGGAAGGTCAGGAGGTTACGGGCCGAAAAGTCGATATGGGTAGGACTGGAAGGTCTACCGGGATTCGGGACGGAAGTCCCTTGAGACACTGGGATCGGAAGATCCTACAGAGTCATGGCTTGGAAAGGCGTATGTGTTGTATGTGTTATTTTGGGGAACTCACTAAGCATTTATGCTTACAGAGTTGTGTTATGTATTTCAGGTACCAGTGAGGATCGTGGGAAGGCGTCGGCCTGATCAGTACACACATGAGGAGTTTTTACATATTATGATCTTGGGATGTAATGTTATGGCTTGTTATGTGATACAATGACATTTTTATAACTATTATTAATGAAAGTGTGTTTTTAAAATGTGAAAATTTGTTTTGAAATTTATGTTGTTACGGCTTGGGCCTCTATGTGACATCTCCAATTTCACGGCCAGAAAAGACCGATTTGTTTATACTTTGTTTTTAAAATCAGAGTAATCTTTTAGAGAAAATAGTTGCGGAATTTATTCCCAAAACAAATATGATAAGAATTTATCAAAGAATTTCTCTAAAGAAATGTATTTTCATTATATAACAAAATCTCGGGATATCATGTTCAGTACAGACCAAAAGCATAAATATAAGAAAATAGACCTTACAATAATTATTCATAACTACTAGCCTATAATCCAAAATGTCTCGTTATGTCATCCAACTTATGCTATCGTGTCCTAACCTGTAATACAAAGAAAAGTGAGAGGGTCAGGCTTGGGAGTCTAGTGAGCATATAAGGTTTTCATCCCACAATGTTATATCATATATATATATATATATATATATATATATATATATATATATATATATATATATATATATATATATATATATCAGAACTAACAAACTTATATAATTTCACCATATAAAAGCAACTCTTATCCCACCCCATCGATCCTCACAACGACACGATCTAAACTCTCATATCTAAAACCTTCCTCTTTACCTAATCCCTACTCACGGATCTAAAACTAATCTCTTCACCTAATCCATACGCCCGTATTTAAAACTAATCTCCTGATCTGATCCATACTCCCGGATCAATAACCGTGCCCAATCAATACTCCCGGACTAGGGACAATTAACTTAGTCTTAATCCATACTCCCGGACTAATAACAACTTTATCTCTTTACCTGATCCATACTCCCGGAACTAAAACTAACATCTTGATCTCATTATCCAACTCAACTTTTATCACCCACCAACTATTTCATCTACCCATGTTCATATACAATTGAACTCATTTAAAACTATATAAAATATCCATTCCGCACTCTTCTTAAATAAACAACAATATATAAACACATAGCATGTATTTCATAGCAAATACTTCATATTTATGTGTTAGAAGAGAGTGACTATACACTCACCTAAAACATATAATTAATACATTCAAAAAATACTTGTATTAAAATCGTGTTTATGAAAGGGACTATACACTCACTTGATAAGACGATGATCTGACAGCACCTCGTGTCTTAAAATAATATTATTCGCTGAAACCGGGATGTTTTCGGAATAAACAGATCTGATTCGTTCTACAAGGGAGTTCCTTGTGGTGTACAGGTTTCTGGAGGTTGGCAAGAAGACGAACCAAAGAGACCACCTGATCGTTTCTTTCTTGTTGCTTCTTTCTTCAGTCTCCTTGCAGTTCGCTCGATTTCTGGATAAAAAACTAAAGGTGTACCTGAATGAAAATTTCTTGGCATAAAACTATTAGAAAGCACTTTGTACCCAACAACGGCACCAATTTGGTAACACACTGTCTCGCGCATATTAAAAAAGTATATTAATCACTGTTGGTTACACTAAAAATATAGGACAGGGAAGCAGGGTTGAATCCTTAGGGACACAGCCTAAAAGTCAATGCCTTTTTGCATCGGGCACAATCTAGTCAAGATAGAGATTATTAAAAGGGGGATTTTGATTAAACTGCAAAATAAAATTGTAGTGACATTAAAGTAAACAAAAATCAATATTAAAAATGGTTTCCGCTCTGTTGCTACTTTCTAATCCTGCAACTAGCCCAGATCTGATTATTTGAGATGCGTTCTGTCTAAGTTGGTATTAAGAAAAACTAACAAGCTCTAGTATAATCTCTTTTACCTAAACTAGTTAATCAAAAGAAGCTCTTCAATTAACTCTAACTTTTTACTGTTCAATTAAACAAACTCTTAATTAAATCATAAAAATTGCATTAAGTTCTGTGTAAAATTCCTAACAATACCCAATACTTCCTACATGCTCGGAAGCGTAAAGGTATGATTTTTATAGTTTATATCAAAGTTGAATCCCAAAATGGAACCAATATGATACTTGTTACTTTACCAGTTGATAAGAACAATTACGGATTCTATTGACTTATTAACAGGAATGATTAAACCCTAATTAGGTGATCAGAATAACAAGAATTTAAAACCAAACGTTCATTAAGCTCAAAACTGAAAAACTCTAGATAGAAACACAAAAACGAAAATCAGATCTGAAAACCAATGACATGAAAAATACTAGTCTATGCAAAACTGAAAACTAAAGTTTAGCCAAACATGGCCAAAAACGAAATTAAACTAGATAAAAGAAACATTTATTGATAAATCTTATAAACTAAATGGATGAGATGATTCGCAATCTTCAAATCTTCAAAAGTCACTAAAAGAATTTAAAAATCACCTTAAGAAGTGGTTTTCTTCATCTGGAATCGTCCAACAATTACAACTGATTATCAGGGTTCTATTTATACTCAAGGTGACAGCTTCCGAAACAAGAAACTGATAACATGTGATCACATGTTTTGAGGCAACGATCGCTGGTTTTCAAGAAAACATGTCACAAGCCTTTTTAATGAAGTAGGATGCAATTTTGGGCTCTTTTTTTTTGGCAAAGTTGCGATCGCATAAGGCTAAGTTGCGATCACATGTTTTGAGTTTTACTCCCAGATGAATTTTTGGCACTAAATAACATTAAAGACAAGTTGCAAGCAAAGTTTCGATTGCATAAAGGCTCCATGCGATCGCATGGACAAGAGTTGCGATCGCATGTTTTGCCTAAGACGTATGGAATTCCATCTACTTTTCAGAACATTTTGAATCTTGTAAATCGAAGTTGCGGTTCATGAGATATGGTCAAAATACTGACAGGGGGTCAATGCTACCAGCAACATCCTTTAGCTTCAGATTGCAGATTCTATCTTCGTGCGATCAATTCGATCAAATGTTTCTTGAGCAAAACATATTCCAAGCATTCCTCAGAATCCTTCATAAGTTCCAAGCTCCATTTTAAGGTCCAAACGCGCATTCAACTGTTCCCAAAGCATTACTCCACTCAAATTATCTGAAATTTACATAAAACCATGAGCAATACGAAATTCTAACGAAATACATGAGTTGAACATTATTTAAATAAATGACATGTAAATGTACAAAAGATGATGCTAAATGATAATGAAAACTACCCTAAAAGATGTATAAAATGGCATCTAACACCTATGCGAACAATATTGTTCCAAAAAATAAGATTAATATGTTGCCTTTGCCCAATCCCTACTGATGGTGGTAGCCGACAACCCGAGCTTTACAACGACTAGCTTTTCTTGACCAACCAACTTTTCTTGAACTTCAAGGTCCCAAGGCACTTCTCTCTGACCCCTAATACAAGTCATTGGCAACTGATTGGTTGATGAGGAGAAATATCTCAATATCAAACAAGCACGCAATCCGACCAACCACTTACTTGCGCTTAAAGCAATTCCCATGTAACCTGAAACTGACCTCGCTCCGAAGGTGTGAACTTGAAAACTACTCATCTTATACCCATGACCGAACCAATTCCTAACCACCCCGAAACCAAGAACACCCCTACACATCCTGCATTCAACCCGACATGCCTACCTTGCGTAATACTCACGCCTCTTCTAAACACGGCCCACAGTATTCAATATTGAATATGACAACTTTCCAAATAAAATAACTATATTATTCACATAAGTACCTCTATTCTAAGATAATCAGGGCATAACATTTCATACACATTAACTTTTAATCATAAGCATAATGATCTAAAGCATGAAAGAGAAGAATACGATACACACCTACAACTTGTACTGATGGAACTTGGATCCCCTCGATCTGTGACTGCAATGCTTGCCTCCTCACCACAGGAACCTCCATTATTCCCTTGTAACCATCAGTAGTCCTCAAAGTGGCTGGAGTGGGCACCCTCACTGCTCCTCTCATCAACTCTGCACTGTCGGCCTTCTTGTGGCCCACTTGGTTGCAGCAAAAACATATCGAAACCGAATCTTGAGGGCAATCCCTGCCGAAATGACCCATTAGCCTGAAAATGAAACATCTTCTTCTCGTCTACCGATAGTCTCCCACATGGGTCCTCCCACACTTGGCACAATGTCCCCGACCCTGTTAGCCTCCTAACCGTGAATCCTGAGTCCTGAGCCTCTTCGCTTGACCCACTATGGTCTGAATCGAGTCTGCCTTCCTCTTCCCGAGGTGCTTCAAATCAATACCCTACTCATGGGCTCCTGCAATCACATCATTCAGGGTCTTGCACCCTGACACGCTCATAAACTCCCTTGCTAACGGTTCTACGAAGACAGTTGGTGCATCGTCAGCCAAGAACCGGGCCACAAACTCTTCCCAAGACATAGTCTCCAACTCAGTAAGCGTAACAGATTATGCAATCCATTACCAACAACTTCTTGCCACATGATGCAATAGATCCAAGGCAAACTGAACCGTGGCTCCTATGGGATAGGGACTAGTGTGGAAGACACCTTCCATCTCCTCAATCAATCACAAACTCAGCACCATGGCAGTCCTTCCACTGATTAGCTCATCACTAGAGCCTGAACCAAGACCTAAATCTCCTCCATGCATGCTCATCACCATTCTGAAAAGCAATCATAGACATGATCAAAATGTACCCAAATATTCCTTATCCCACCAGCTTCCTAGATTCTCCGTAACTCTCCTCGAGTCAAATATGGATCAAGTGCTTTTAGTAATACGGGCCCAATACTACCTTCCACTCCTACCCATACCTTCCTCAAGAATCATCCAGAATTCTCCAAGTCACCCTGTCAAACTAATACTCCAAATACCCACTACATAGTGTACCCGAATCCGCTAAAACACTTCCTAGGCTCTCCTAGGTTTCAGATCCCCCCTGTCATCAGCTGCTCAAGAACTCCCACTAATATCATCTAACTACTTCATGAATGTAATCACATGTCATAAAGCATAAATAATCCTTCGAATAACATACTCAACCTTACAACAAATAGACTCAAACAAGAGCTACACAATAGAGTCAAATCCATCACTCTGAGACTATTTAAGCTTTACAACAAGTGACTTGACACATTCACTTAATAGTTAACTCATATTACTAATAATCCCAGAAAGCACAAAGCAATTAAGAAGCATTTGTGCGGAAACACTCCAAATCACAAGCCAATCAGAGGACATCTCAAGTTCACTTAATATCCATAAAGATTTTGAATCTAGAACACCATTCAATTCTCCTTTGGCTACAAGGCATCACATGAAAGGCCAATCCCTACATTCATCTGAAAATCCATACTAGCATGCAATTCTAAAAGATCAAGCTATCAGGCATATAAGGCATCTATCCTAGATTAAAATCATGAGCAGATCTCTAGCGTAATCTAGATGAAACTCTAATATCATATAACATAATAACATGTATGGGTATTCTCGGAATCACTTACTTGGACTCAACTGATTGCACGTACCACCCCCTTTCTTTTATTAGAAAATCATTTAGTAAAACATTTAGTTTACGAAAAATGTACCAAACCCCGAGTTTGATTTCAGACACACTCGAGAGTATGTCTGAATCTCTCAAACCAATGCTCTAATACTAACCTGTAACATCCTAAAAATTATAAGGTTACATTTTCATTAAAAAACAACCATAAACACCATTTAATCATTTCAAGTATATCAGAGTAAAGTAGTTATCAGAGTACAATTTTAAATTCATAAACTACGGAAACAAGGGTGGATGCGCTAAGCCATCCTCTTCCCTCGTGAACCGGTAATACCTGAAAATCATTTTAAACATAAATCGTAAGCATGAATCTTAGTGAGTTCCCCAGAATACCACATACCATACAAACATACAATCAAGCATATATGGGTGCTTGCAATCCCCTTCGGTCTATTTCAACCGGATACAGTCACGCATAGATCGGTGCATGCAATCCCCTTCGGTCTATTTCAATCGGATACATTCAAACATATATGGGAGCTTATAATCTACTTCATTCTATTTCAACTGGATACCAGATTTATTTTACCCTTACCGCTACCATATAATATCATAACAAAAGAATCACAAAGTCATCAAGCAAATATAGGCATAACATACAATTGTCACGAAGACAACCATCATACTAAAAACATAAACTAGTGGGTCAGAATTTTGTGCCTTCGACCCTTGGATACAGTGAAGGAAAAAAAACTTCAATTGCTGAAAAATCAAAACAAGGTATTTTCTATCTTTTAGTTTTTATATAAAAGAAAACATTTATGATTTATGAAATAGTCTTCCTAGGAAAACAACTTACTTTTGTTTCTTAGTATAACTGATTTTTTCAAATTTGGTCCCAAAAAGTCATTTTCTTGAACAGGGAGCAACCACGTTACAAAAACCTCAAATAAGGACCAAAATTAAAAAAAAAAAAAAAAACAGTATATCAGGGGCCAAAATTGCAAATGAAAGTAGGATGCTATAATATCAATAATATCATATGTATAATTTATGTGCAGGTGATTTATAGAGGATTTGTGAGACTGATCTTGGCATTGTATAATTTGCGCCTTCAACCCACAGATACAGTGAAGGAAAAAAAAACTTCAATTGCTGAAAGTGTGACAACCCGGAATTTTCATCCGGTCAAACCCTCAAAGTCAATCACTTCATATTATAAGTCAAGTTCACTTTTACTTGTTTTTGGAAAAAATAAAGTTCATTTGATTATTTTAATATTATTTTTAAACGAACGGGTGAAAGAAAGTGTCGTCTCAGGTTTTGAATTTTAAAAACCGCAAACACCGCATGTCTTAGAAGTTCCCGGCCAAACTATTTCATTTGGGTCAAAAGATCATCCCAAAATCCGTAAACTCATGATTATCCATGATTTGACTCCCTAAGTCTAGTCAATATTAGTTTACTCCCCATTTATCCAAAAGAGTAAACTCAAGAAAACCTCTCAAGTAGAAAACTAGAAACAATTCAAGATCTTCGAAGTTGTAAGTGTTCTATCCATTTCAAGTTGATTAAACACTTAATCTAGTGTTTGTGCATCTATTCATCCATTCACTTTTATATTTTGACTAGATTTCCAAAACACCAAGAACACACAGTAAGTGTTCTTGGCATTTTAGCTCAAATCAAGCCTTCTAATAGTAAGTGCTTTCATCCTTGAGTGATTTTAAGCTAGTATTACATTTGAATATCAAGGAAATTTGTCAAGAACACAAGGATATAAGTGTTCACGGTCCAAGGAGATGCTTGGACCGTAACCACCAAAAAGAACACCAAAGTGTGCCTAAGTCCTTATCTAAGCCCTAGTTTGATATTTAAGCCTTCCATGAATTGATTAAACCTTCCTTTGATGTATCTAAGCCTTGAAAAACACCAAAATCTAACATTTATAGGTGTTTACGGTTTGGGGATCTCCCAAAACCGTAAACACCCTAAAGTGTGTCTAAATGGGTTATTTTCCTTCCTTATGCTTAGAAACTAGCACATACACTTACCTAATTGTGTTAGGGACTTGAAAACATGGCAATACACTTCTCCATAAGGGTTTACGGTAGTAAATCCAAAGGAAAATGCCATTAGGCCGTAAACTCCTCAAAGGGGGTGTTTTGTTGCCCTAGTCCCTTGCAAAGGTCAAACCACTTAGTAGAAATGCTTCAAAGGACTTGCAAAATCTCAAACCAACTTATGGTCAAAAAGAGAGGAGTTTACGACTGTAAACTCTTGAGTTTACGAAGCTAATCTCATTAGGTCAAAGTCATGAAAACCGTAAACTCCAAGGGAGTTTACCCTTGAACCCTAAACACAATAGCAAGGTCCTTTAGCACTTAGATGCAATCCTTATGACTTGTAGCACCTAAATAAGGTGTTTTACATGCCTTAGGATGTCTTAACTTTGTCAATTAGTGGTTTAAAGTCTAATTGGATAAATATATGTGTGATTATATGTTAACTAGGATCATTGAGTGTGAACAAGTCTTCACTTGTCACCTAGCTATCCTACATCATTCAGTACATCCAAACCACCATCTACAGGTGAGTTCATACCCCTTAATCAATGTTTTAAATAATTTTAAATGCTTTAATGGGGGGGGGGGGGGAATACAGGTAGAAAACAACATGTTATTAAATCAATCATATGTATTTATAACTGTGTTTTCATTCAGCAGATTTCACATACTACAAAATGTGATGCATGAAATGGTTTTATATCTTAAAAATACCTTGATAGCAAAAGCGTTACGTTTGAAATGTTTATTAAAATGACATCAAGTCATTGTTACTTATTGTTGAAAACTCTTAGATGTTTTACAAAACCATTTTTAAGCTACTTGAACAACCAATTACTTTCCAGTTAACTATTATAGGGATAGTTAGAAGATACCAAACATTATTCCTATTACAAGGAATGACATCAGAGTCAGTTCATTCATGAGTCTATACAGTACATTACATGAGTACCTTACATGAATACATTACATGAGTACCTTGCATGAATACATTACATGAGTACCTTACATAAGTACCTTACATGAATACATTACATGAGTACCTTACATGAATACATTACATGAGTACCTTTACGTAGATACATTTTCCTGTATACATTTACATGGATACTTGTACCTCGATTCATTAGGATGATTTATTAGTACCTTCTATGTAAATTGTCCTGCCTATCCCAGTTCAACGGGATATCTAGACGGGACTAACCATTCCGAAGCCCAGCTGTTAGCACCAGTGGTTGATGAACATCTACGGATGCCTACGGTTATTTCTTATATTAGGAGTACCTTTATGGGACTAACCATTCCTTGGGCCTACTGCTCGCCACAGAGGTTGATGAACATCTATGGATGCCTACGGTTAATACTTATATTAGGAGTACCTTAACGGGACTAACCCTTCCTCCTCCCTACTGTAGCTACAAAGGACAATTGAACAATCTACGGATGTTCAAAGGTTATACATTTCGCAAATCGTGATGTTGTGTTAATCCTAATACAAAAGGATAACACTTACATGATTATATTTTTCCTATTACTTTATTTTGTGATACATTCACATAAACGATGAGTTAGACTAAGTACTGTTTGTAATAGTCAAAAAGAAGGAAAAACTATCATTTTCATAGCAAAACATTCGGGTCTTGGTAGAAGACTATTATATTCTTTTCCTATTTACTTTATTTTGTGATACATTCACATAAACGATGAGTTACACTAAGTACTGTTTGTAATAGTCAAAAAGAAGGAAAAACTATCATTATCATAGTAAAACATTCGGGTCTTGGTAGAAAACCATCATTGTTATAACAAAACATTCGGGTCTTGGTAGAAGACTACATTTCATACTAGTAGGAAATATGAGATTTTCTAGGGTTTTTATACTTACATCAACTGTTTCATTTAAAGATTTACATGGCATTCATAATAGCTTTCCAAAACAAGACAATGACACTTAAATACTTACGAATTCACCAGCTTTAGGCTGATACTCGCTTTCAAAATAACTTGTATTCTCAGGTCACCGGTTAGACAGGTACGATGGCTAGGTTTTGAGAAGACGGAGCACAGACAAGACTCATCTTATTTTGATTATTCATTTTATTGTTGTACATTATGAAAGAACACACATGTATTAAAACTTTACTTTTAATGCAATGGATGATGTTGTTGCTTGTTTACTACTTTACACTATTATGATACTTCACATGACGTCCTCCACCCCGGAACGTTTCCGCCGTTCTTGGTTTTGGGGTGTGACAGAAACCACTAGATAAGTGCTCTGAATGCTGATCCGGAAAATCCCCATGCTTCAATCACTTAAAATCCCAATTAACAATTGGGCCATAAACCATAATGAGGAATCCCATTCATATGTACAGCTCCCGTGGTAAAAGACCATTTTCCCCTTTCCTCAGTTGGCCTAATAACCATGGCCCAACCTAATGGCTCCAAAAGCCCAATATGACCCTAATTCCTAACTAAAGCCCAAAACCCATTATAGGCCCAAATCCAAGAAGATCCAGATCCTAATAACGTCCCCAAGACAGATAGACTATTGGCCCTACAAGGTCCAAAATCCTACTAGTCCACATATGGCCCAAATAGAAAAAGTCAACGTTGCTGAGTACCCCTTGTGTACTCAAACTTATGCCCCGCGTACGCCACTTTGGCCGGTACGTGTTGCGTATGAGTTGATTATGCCCAGCATACTCCGTAGTGGCCCAAGACGTGCCATTAAGTGCTTAAATTGTTAAGGCACTAAGTCAAATTCTCGGATCTAATCCTAAATGATATCTTAACACATAAAGTTTGCAACTTTGCTCCATTTCATGTCTTAATGGGACCCAACACTTGTTTATATCCATATATATTCATAATAGGAACACCAACTCTTACATGGTTTATCCAAACTCACTAAGATGACATTTTTATCCACTAACATCCTCAGAAATGCTAAGATCCAACATTCTTAGCTCTTAGAGTAGCCCATACTTACAAGGAAGACTCAAGGAACCAAAATATGCCCAAAAAATGCCTTAGACTTGATCTAACATAAAGAGTGACCAAGATAGAAACTGTATACATTCAAATGCTAGAAAAATGAATGAAGACTCTGGATCTAAGAGCTCCACCCCAACCACTGCTTGAACATCAAGCTCCTTCTTCTTTAAAGTGAGCAAAAACTGTTGGGATAGTGTCTAAGGCTACAACTATATTAGGCAAGTATTTGACCCGATTGTGCATGGTCCTTTTGGGTTGCCTTCACCATAGCAACTTGACAGGATAATTTATAATGAGAGAAGAAATATTATTAATATATTATGAGAATAATACAAGGAATAATAATATTGTTATTTGATTAATATAAGTCATAAATTAATTAGGAATTAATTTGATGACTTAAAGAGATTAGTTGAATAAAGGGGCGTAAATTGTCAATTGTATGATAGTTGTATTTTGAGCAGTAATCCTTAATGGATAAGGGATGGACGATTTTAGGGTTTAGAAGGACCTAGAAATCGTCCAAAGCTTATCAATAAGGAGATTGGATTTCTTAGGGCCTAAGTTTTCCAATTAGGGTTTAAGGGTGAAACCCTAGGAGGCTCACTTGTATAAATAGACCCATGGGGTCAAGGAAATCGGCACTCTTGCAATATAAGAAACCCTAGCCGATTTCTTGCCCTCTCCTCTCTCTCTCTCTCTCTAATCATCCTCTTGCTATGTTGGTGTTTGTAAGCCATTAGAGGAGTGACATTTGTGACTCTAAGCTCCAAGGACAAGAAGATTCAAGCAAGAAACTTAAGGTAATCCTTTAGATCTGTTTTCTTATGTTATTATACTAGATCTATTTATCAAAGTCTTGGATACATTACATGTTCAATTAGGGAAAGCTAGATCCAAGCATTAGGGTTTGTATGTGCACATAGGAATGTTCTTATGGCTCAAACCCATCAGTGGTATCAGAGCCTTGATTGGTTTCTATTGAATTGATGCATTGGTTGCTTGATTGTTGATTGTTAAATTCATTTTTTTCCTTCTTCCTGGTGAACTCGGCGAGTACCACTGTGTACTCGGCGAGTACATTGTGGTACTCGGCGAGTTCAAGCGTCAGAAGGAGCTAGTTTCGGGATTTCTTGTTGTTTATCTTATGGAAACTTGCTTTTATCTTAATGGGTCAATATAAATCCAATTTTAACATATATTTGAGTATATCCTTGACCTAATTGAAGATATTTACCAATAAATTGAATAATAATTTCCTTATGTGATAATTGATTGATTATTTTAATTAAATTGGTAAATTGTTTTGCAAGAAACAATTAAATAAATCAAATATGGATAATTATGTGATTAAATGGTTAATTTAAATTATTTGTTATTTGATCCCTTATGTTTTGAAAAGTTTAAAACTTGTCCTCAAGTTTTGAAATTTATGTTTTGTGATAAAAAGTTTAATTTAGACAATTTAAATTTCAAACCCTAGAATTTTACAAGTTTAAAATTCAACCCTACACTAATATAATATTACAAGATTAATATATATATATATATATATATATATATATATATATATATATATATATATATATGTATGTATGTATAATTAAAATGCTAGTCTTACGGTTAGTAGGCCTCATTGACGAAGCCGATCTATAAGGTGGGTATAAGGTTGCTGCCTATAAAATGGCGCTTAATGGGTGTACACTCTCACCCACCGCTTGCTTGATCGGTGGAGGGTCGTTAGCCGAACGGGTAGGATAGGGCAACTCTATCTCCTCATTAAAAGTATAATATTAAATACAAAGTAACTACATGTTTTTCAAATTCCGAATCCTAGTTACTTTAAGAAAAGTAAATTGATGCAATCCCATGAAATTACACTTTGCACCCTTGCTAAGAAGTTAGTGGAGCGTGTGTGGTTTACCGGCATACTAATTGGTTCTAAGAAAATGTGGAAAAGGGTGATTCATTGTTTATCATAGTTCGATGGTATGTGTGTGGTTTACCGGCACATCGAATAGGTGATTGTTACAATGAAGGCACCGTGTAGATTTGCATGGTTAATCACACCTACTTTGTGATCCTCGATATCGCAATCACAAACGAGAGGGGAATATCGAGATTTAAACATGCCATTGAAAAGTTCAATGAATCTCATCTAAACCTAGGAATTCTCAATACATTTACAACTTAAAGTTAGGTTTTCATGGTGGAGAATTAGTGAATCGTCATTCACTTACCTTCAAATTGTTTGCATGTTGGATTACGGCATCCCTTTTCTAATATGTAAATAATGTTGTTGGATCCTAGCCCTAATTTTTCTTATTGGGTGATAATTAGGGATTTTAAATTCTAATCAATCTTTTTCCTTTCTATTTGTAGATGTCGAACGCGAACAACGCTGCTGCTAGCTCGTTCACATTGATGAGCCTTTACCAAAAGGTGACTTTTGATGGAACAAACTTTAGCGAATGGATAATATACATTCGCACAATTACTCGCTACGAGGACAAGGAGTATGTCCTTGATGAGAAGCTCAAGAAGATCAACCCAGAAATCGCTACTCCGGCTGAAATGACTGGTTTTGAGACTCATGAACGTGATGCAACGAAGGTTCATTGCATCATGATAGCCACAATGAATGCCGAATTCCAAAATTCCTATGAGGACATCTATCCATACGAAATGCACCAAGACTTGTTGGAGAGATACCACCAAAACTCGAGGCAGGAACGTTACGAGATCTTCACTAACATGATCTCCGCTAAAATGGGACATGGAGAATCTCTAACCGTACACTTGCAAAAGATGCAGAGGTATGTCGATCGTCTTCGCAAGTTGAATGTCGACTTTGGGGAAGACTTGGCTATCGACATGGTCCTTCACTCCTTGCCTCCGTGTTACAACCAATTTAGAATGACCTACCACATGAACAAGGAAGAGGTCACCCTAAGTAAGCTCCAAGGTCTCGTTAGGGTTGCTGAAAACAACTTCAAGGACAAGTCTGTTGCACCCACTCGCAATCCACCCGCTACTCCTGTTTTGGCCATTAGGCAGGGAAGGGGCAAGAAGAGGAAGGCTCCGTCTAAGAGCCACCACAAGGGAAAGTCCCGAGATGGTTCCTATTCTAGTGAGACCAAAGTTGATCCTGCTAAGCCTAACCCTAACCCAAAGGAGGTAGAGTGCCACCATTGCCACAAAATAGGGCATTGGAAGAGAAGCTGCCCAGAATATCTGCAAGCCATCAAGTAAGGAAAGATCAAGCCATCTTTCGCAGGTATTTACACCATTAAATCTAATGATTCATCTCATGCTATTTCTTGGGTCCTCGATACCGGGTGTGGTTACCACATTTGTTCTGAATTGCAGGGACTAAGAAGAAATATGGATGTGGAGCTTGGAAGAATAAATCTAATCATGGGGAACAGAAGATTGTTGCCTGTGACCAAGATTGGAGTGTATTCTCTAGTGCTTAGTAATGGATTATGTTTAGATTTGAATAATTGTTGCTACTCGCCAGAAATGGCAAGAAACATCATTTCGTTTCATGGTTTGTTTAGATAAGGATTTAGATTTTCTTTTAATAATGAGAATGGTTCAATTTATGCTTATCTAAATGGTGTCTTATATTTTGAAGCAATGCCATGTAATGGAATTTATGAAACTGTTATGATTGTAGATAACCTAGGAAATGATGTTTTATGCATAGATTCTTCCAATAGTATGGATAAATCATCCTTGTGGCATTGTCGTCTTGGACATCTCAACAAGAAGCGCATAGCCCAACTCCAAAAGGATGGAGTGTTGGAGTCATTCTACCTTAGGGAAGATGACACGTGCGAGTCTTGTTTACTTGGAAAGATGACCAAGTCACCCTTCACTAGCACATGTGAAAGGGGTGAGGGTTTATTGGATCTCATACATACCGATGTATATAGACCCTTTAGATCAACCACAAAGGATGGGAACCGCTTCTATGTGAATTTTACCAATGACTATAGTAGATATGGGTATATCTACTTAATCAAGCAAAAGTCAGAAACGTTTGAAAAGTTCAAAGAGTTAAAGAATGAAGTGGATAATTAATTGGATAGGAAAATCAAGATGCTTCGATCCGATCGAGGAGGAGAGTACCTAAGTCTTGAATTCCACGACTATCTAAAAGAGTGTGGAATAGTTTCACAATTGACGCCACCTAGGACACCGCAGTTGAATGGTGTGGCAGAAAGGCGTAATCGAACCTTGTTAGATATGGTCCGCTCTATGATGAGTCATGCTTCACTACCTATCTCATTATGGGGGTATGCCTTAGAGACTGCCTCCCATATCCTTAACCGAGTCCCTACTAAGAAGGTTGCCAAAACACCTCACGAGATGTGGACAGGGAAAGCTCCCTCCTAAGCACACATCAAGGTTTGGGGTTGCGAGGCTTTCGTAAGATGAGATACTCACGACAAGCTTGAACCTTGTAGTGAGCGATGTATTTGTTGGATTTTGAGCATTCTAACACTCCTAAGTGTACATGCAACCCCAAATACCTTGGATCTATGTTTTCTCTATTATACATGCAAATATGAACATCCAAGGTATTATCCTAATCTAGCATACACAACAATGAATATAACAAGATAGAATACATACCTATTTGATATAGAAAGTCTTCATGAAGCTTGAGTGCCTAGTGCCTCAAGTTTGACACCTTAAATGGTTCATACAACACCAAATACACTTGGAATAACTTGAGAGAAATCCACAACTCATGAAATCGGCTAGCCCTTCTTTTACACACACTAGTGGCCGATTTTGGTCAAGAATAATATGCATATATAGTTAGGGTTATACCATGTAAACCCTAATTGACCTGGCCTTTCATTTCCATGATCCATGGGTACAAAAACACCATGGAGCATCATAGGGTTTTAGCCCAACTAGATAATCCATGGAGCATTAGCCCACTATATAAGTATGGATGATTTGCACAATCAACCCATATATTTAATTAGTCTTCTTTTGATCACTTAATTAATCCTAGATTAATTCTTGATCAATACTAATTAAATAATCTTATTATTCTTATTATTAATATACTAGAACTTATAATATATTAATAACCATAAGTGTCTTATATCTCTCATTTTAGTCTATCCAAATGGATGATGCCATGCAACCCAAATGGACCATGTCGGGTCGGGTCAAGTCTTACCAATTATAGTTATGGACTTAGACATTAATCCAACAGTCTCCCACTTGGATAAGTCTAAAAACTATTATTCTGAATGACTTCAAGAACCGACTGGCAATTGTAGCTATCAAAAGCTTATGTCGAACTTTGACCTTGTAGATAAACTCTGACCTTTGTCAATGACTTGTCCATTAGATAAGGGATCATATATTCCTCCATTCTAGATATCATGTGGACTGAGACATGGATTATAATCATTCTCTCTGTCCATTTGTTGTTTCCCGATTTCCGATTTATGACGATTGACTAATTGAACAAATCAAATCAGTCCTGGCCCGGCCGAGCACTTCCATTTGTCATCATCAAATCATCGAGGGGCCCATGGATATTGCTTTTATCCCAAAGGTAAAAGGAATGGATAAACTTCGACTCATATGGCATGTTCTACTACTTGTTGAATCGTACACAAAGGCACGTTTTATAACACCGAGTTACCGAATGCGTTTTCGTGCAATCAATGTACAATCAACTCATAGTAACAACTCATATCTCTTGGTTTGAAGAATATAAGATATTATCATCTCATGATCACTCGTGATAAAATCCATGAAGTGATTCCAATGAGCACGGGTTGAATCCAATACTCAGAACTAATGAGCACTCATGAGCATTATAGCCCTTTGGCCAACACCTTAGACCTCTACAAGCCAACCCAAGACAGTCTTAATTCATATCTACTTCCAACATATGACTGACTGTGGATGGTTTGAATAACTAAGTCATCCCGGAAGAATAACCTAGTTTATTCGGGAAGTCAAAACATGCAAAGTGAAACACAATAATAGTTGAATCCAACATGGTATCAAAACCTATGAACATAAATAAAACACCTTTTATTTATCACCATATGATTACACATTATTCATTGTATCTTGTTTCAGCTATCAACTTTATTCTTGAATTTAAAACAATAGTTGTCCCATGCTCCAAGCATGTACACTATGTTTTCTAAACCCTAGTCATGCCATACACCAAGTATGCATACTACGTTTGTCTATGATCTTTACTTTGTGAAATAGATCAATTGAACATAACTCCAATTATCCTCTTTTCACAGTCCCAAATCCTTACTGCAAATTCAAGAATTCCAAATTCATGCGATTTACTGAAATCTGTTAGATTCTAAACTGATATACACTGATCCTCTTGTAATGATTATGCACAAAGTCGGAAAGACTTGACAACAACCATTATAGAGCATTCCAAAGGAGATTAGCTCCTTAGAAACATCCTTCTTGCATTAAGTTTCCTAATCTTAAACAGATTGAAAATTCTAACTTTGAAACATTTCCATATTCCATTTTAACTATCACTTCTAAACAAGAGTTGCCTCCTTACAGATTATGTCAATATGGTCCTTCCAGAATTATCACTATACTTCCAACTGTCCTTGAGCAACCAATATTTGGTAAACCTTACATTGTCCTCGACAATTGTTTAATCCTTTTAGTCATATCCAGTTCTAAACCTTTTCCCTTCTTAATGCCCCAGGCATTTGGAAAATTTTAGAAAGGATGAATATAGCACATGTAATCGATCCTATATCCGAAGCATATGGGACACGATTCATGATGTCTCACATAAAGACTAAACCAGTCTTTTGCTATAATATTTCCATTTCTATTTGCCAAGTTCTCATAATTCAGATTATGAAAAGGGATGCCGTAATCATAATCGAATTTTAGAACGCAAATAATGGACCCATATACAGAATTTCCTTATGTTGAGCCATTCCAACATGAAATTCATATATATATATATATATATATATATATATATATATATATATATATATATATATATATATATATATATATATATATATATGTATGTATGTATCCTTGACTGAATGATTAAAACCTCACGATCTAAGCTTATAGATTTGAGATGAAGTATAATTTCCTCTCCCTTAATTATAGCAAAACAACTTTTTCCCAATTGAAACCTTTTTTTTTCTATAATTAACATTGCTAACTTGCAATACTTATCATAATTATCATGCTCCCACTAACATGATGATTATTAGCATAACACTTATGCTCCCACTAGCTTTGACATGTACTCAGAAATCAGCTCGACTTCTAGAAATCAATACTTTATTGACTTTCTTACCAAAGTTCAGATTTCTGAGACTAGATTGTTTTGATAAAACTTTATCAAAATCATACACCTTCCCTTAGATAGCACACTTATGTGTCTAAACAATTATAAAGAGGGATGTCGTAATCATAATGGTTAGACCTTTTTGCCACTTCTCACAAGTCCAGGTTAGTGTGCCCGTAAACCACACACGCTCCACTAACGACTTTGAGAATGCAAATATCACAATTGCTATCTAGCTAAAATCTACTTAGTGAAAGTGTTTCCTCACCATCATTTTCATGAATCGGAGAGAAACCTTATGACACTTAGATTTAATGGTGTATGTATTCTTATCCATGTAAATTGTCAAAACCATAGTCACAAGACAAGGATAATGATAAATCCAAAATCATATGGACTGAACTCAATCTTAATTTCTTGCCACCTGCCAGCTCAAGGGCCTGCCATTGCTTCCAAGTTGTTGTGAAACCAATTGAGAACTCTAAGAACTCATATGCAAATCCAACTTTAACTGGAATGGGCACAAAATATGTCAACACGATAAGTTATGAACCTCAAGTGCTAGTGAAGAACTTTAGGTTTTATTCTTGATTAGTTCTTGAGACTTTCAAGACCTTTAAGACTCCCACTGTCCTCTTGACCTATAATACTCCCTTGTCAAACATCCAAGAAATAGTGCGGATTCTAATCAAGACAAACACTTCAGACAATTGGCCTAAGTTGGTCTTTGCTTTATCCAAAACATCACAACTTACCAATTTCAAATGTACAAGAGTAGGAAACTTTTATTCTTACATTTGACAAGTGTTTTAAACCTTCTTTAAGACATGTCACTTAAGTTACAATCTTGGATTATGACTCTAAGACTTGTATTGGAACGAAGTATGACTCATCTTCTTGATTTAACCATTTCAACAATTCATAACTCCTCTTATTAGTCATAAGAATGCACTAAGATTTCCTTAGAGAACTAATTTTGATATGGTTTCTTAATCATTAAGATGATCACAAAAAATGATACTAAAGTACTCTCCCATCTTTTCAGATTTGAGAAACTTTTATCCTTCTGCCTAATTTGACTCTTCTTATTCGCTCTGCCATACATTGAAATTTTTCCAATGTTTTAGAATTATACTTAAACTTGTAAGTATAACCATATTTACTGAACTTAAGTAAATCATGATGAATAGTCTTATCAATCGTTTGTGGTGGACTTAATCAGTGCACAAGAATGTGTACTCGATCCCTTAGTCCTTCACTTGACTCACACATCCATGTGAACAAGTAATTAGTCTTAATTTTCCAATACTTGAAAGTTCTCATTCATCATGCTATACAACTTGCATGATTCCAAGTTTCTATCCAACTGAAACTTGGGTGATGAGAATCTTTCCTTACTTGGTAAATTTAGACATTACCACAAATGAAAGAATCAATTTCATATTTCCACTCTTGCTATTAATGGAATCATATAAGCAACTATTTTTCCTCAAATGCCATTGTAAGGATAATTTTAAAATAAATAAAATCAAAAAAATTTCTTTTATTTTAAAACTTTGCGAAAAACCTTATCCTTACAATCCATATGAAAACTTGTTGTTATCTATTCCTAAGCAATATCTCATAACTCCTAAGAAGTAGCTCAAGAATCCGATCTTCAAACTACACGATAGAAATCCATCTACGCGATCAGATTCAGCAAATTCTTTCTTTAAGTTTCTTAACTTTTCTTTGATTCTTAAAACATCACCATGTGACCTAGTCACATGATGTATCAAGAATCTCAGAATAGAAACTTAGCAGAGTTAGATAGTGGACTTTACCTGAAGTAGAGTCAAACTTATTGACTTTAACATCCTTAGGTAAATTTGGCAGCTTCGCAACCAATGCCCCTTTCTTTGGCAATATAAACATCTGAACCCTTTGTTAATGGTACACGAGACTATCACAGACTTAGCTTTTCTCTTTACCATTTGGTTAACCTAGTTGACTATGGTCAATCCATTTCCTTGGGAAGAGAATGCTTTTTCTGTATTTCCAGTGTCACCATTGTCAATGTCCATCAAGTTTTTAGGAAGTTGATATTAGGAAATAGATAAGATCATTAAGGGTCTTGTCATAGTGTGTTTCATAGGTGTCCCAAAGGAACTCACTATGTGACTTAGAAAGTGATTGAACCACCAACTTTCTCAAGACTTTGACACCCAACTCTCCCGGCTTGTCAATATGTGACTACATCTCCAAGATGTGACCACACATAGACCTTTACTTGCCAATAAGGCTTGAGTGACCTTGAACTTGTGGGTTAGGGAGAATAATTGGAGGAGGTGAAAGAAGTATGATTTCCATGGGACATCATCTTCATTTAGGAAAGCTTGTTTCAAGAGATTTGGGAAGATCATAAATGTCTAAACCATACATGTTTTGGGAGATATTCAAGATAGTTGATCTAAAGTCCTTAATATGACACCCAATATGAAATATTAAGGCTATGACCCAACACAATACTTCTATAACTTGGAAGAGGGATGTTGTAATCCAAGCTATAAAATATTTGAAGGTAGGTGAATGACGATTCACCAATTTTCACCACGAAAACGAAATAATTTAATTAGGTTTTACTTGGATTTGAAACTCCTGGATCTTTTGAGATTCATTGAATTGTTCAATGGCATGTTTCAATCTAGAGTGTGCCCTTCAGCTTTTATGACTGGGATGCCGAGGATCACAAAACAAGGTATCAAGTAACCATGCAAATTACTTGGTACCCTTAAGTGTTTACCCCTCAATCGATGTGCCGGTTAACCACACACACTCCATCGATATTATGATTAACATTAAGTTACCCTTTGCCTACCTTGTTAAATACGAGTTAGTGTGTCGGTTAACCACACACCCTCCACTAACCGACTTAAAGAAAGTGCAAAGTGTAATTTCATGGATTAGCACCTTATTCACATTTTCCTAAGTAACTAAGATTGGGTATTAATAGAAGGTTTAGTTACTTAGTATTTATAATTAATACTTTTAATGAAGGGAGAATTCTAGTCCTTGTCCTACCCGTTAAGCTAACGACCCTCCACCGATCAAGGAAGCGGTGGGTGAGAGTGGACACCCATTAAACTGTCATTTTATAGGCAGTAACATTATACCCTCCTTATAGACCGGCTTCGTGAATGAGGCCTACTAACGGTAAGACTGCCTTTACTTTTATACATATATATAAATATTATTAACTTATAATATTATAAAGTATAAGTGTTGAATTTTAACTTTTAAAATTCTAAGGGCTAACTTGGAATTAAAGTATTCATAAGAGAAAACTTTACGAATTCCAAAACTTGAGGGCAAGTTTTGAAACTATTGAAAACTAATTAATTCCATAACTTATGTGTTTAAAGTAGTTTTAATCCAAAAACTCTTCAAGTTCCATAACTTGAGAACAAGTTATGGAAGACTTTAAACTAATAAAAGAATTAACTTTTCTTTATTTTATAACTTATGGAATTAATTAAGGTTAAATTTTTTATTATTATTTAATGAAGAGACTCTTGGTCCTCCATA
This sequence comes from Lactuca saligna, assembly GCF_052625555.1. Taxonomy (NCBI): domain Eukaryota; kingdom Viridiplantae; phylum Streptophyta; class Magnoliopsida; order Asterales; family Asteraceae; genus Lactuca; species Lactuca saligna. Next base: position 123,137,555 of record NC_136421.1, on the reverse strand, counting down.
ACTTGAGGACAAGTTATGGAGTCATAAAACCATTTAATTAGAACTTGACTCTTCATTTTGTAACATTTGCCAACTTTTATGAGTTTTATGAAACTTAAATGTGACTTTTCATATAACTTGAGGACAAGTTACAAAAGCACATTTTAGAATCAACTCTTAGACTAATTTGGATTGAAAACAACTATTTCACTTAACTTTTCTATTAATCTAAGCAACTCATAAGAACAAGATAATTCAAATCAAACTTTTTCATGTAATTAGTCTAAGCCTTAAACTAATACAAAACATGAATCTATTGACAATTATCTTTGAAATTGGATTATCATGAACATTACCACATCAAAAACAATTTTATAAGTCCAAAAACATCTTAAGGTTATGTTCCTAATCCAATTCCAGCCGAAAAGGTCGAATTTATGTTGTCTGGAGGTCCAACTCGTCGAGTGCACGAACCAACTCGGCGAGTCTATTCATGGACTCGGCGAGTCTGCTGGGCAGATAGCATCAAAACTCGATTTTTCAGCTACTTTTGCAAGTATAACAAGAAAACAAACCTAGGCTCTGATACCACTGTTGGGTTTTGAGCATTTTAACACTCCTAAGTGTACATGCAACCCCAAATACCTTGGATCTATGTTTTCTCTATTATACATGCAAATATGAACATCCAAGGTATTATCCTAATCTAGCATACACAACAATGAATATAACAAGATAGAATACATACCTGTTTGATATAGAAAGTCTTCATGAAGCTTGAGTGCCTAGTGCCTCAAGTTTGACACCTCAAATGGTTCATACAACACCAAATACACTTGGAATAACTTGAGAGAAATCCACAACTCATGAAATCGGCTAGCCCTTCTTTTACACACACTAGTGGCCGATTTTGGTCAAGAATAAGATGCATATATAGTTAGGTTTATACCATGTAAACCCTAATTGACATGGCCTTTCATTTCCATGATTCATGGGTACAAAAACACCATGGAGCATCATATGGGTTTTAGCCCAACTAGATAATCCATGGAGCATTAGCCCACTATATAAGTATGGATGATTTGCACAATCAACCCATATATTTAATTAGTCTTCTTTTGATCACTTAATTAATCCTAGATTAATTCTTGATCAATACTAATTAAATAATCTTATTATTCTTATTATTAATATACTAGAACTTATAATATATTAATAACCATAAGTGTCTTATATCTCTCATTTTAGTCTATCCAAATGCATGATGCTATGCAACCCAAATGGACCATGCCGGGTCGGGTCAAGTCTTACCAATTATAGTTATGGACTTAGACATTAATCCAACAGTATTTTCATCGGCTACCTGCAGAAATCCTTTGGATATCTCTTCTATAGACCGAAGGACAATGTTGTCTTTGTTGCGAGGAGAGGAGTTTTCCGAGAGCGAGAACTCATATGCCAAGGAGAAAGTGGGAGACAAATCGAGCTTGAGGAGATTCAAGAATCGATTGATGAAAGAACCTCTACCGCTGGCACTCAACCCGAGGAGGAAACTCCGGTTGAACCAATGGACGAGTCCTTACCTCTTAGACATTCCGAAAGAGTTAGAGTTCAACCCTAGTTTTATGGTTTTCATATTACTACCGAAGGGGACACGTATATTAGTGATGGTACACTAATAAATCTAGATGAACCTAATAGCTATAAGGAAGCCATGGCAGGCCCGGAGTCTGCAAAATGGAAGGAGGCAATGGACAGCGAGATCCAATCCATGTATGACAACCAAGTTTGGAATTTGGTTGATAATGTGCCCGGACGTAAGACCGTTGGGTGCAAATGGATCTTCAAGAAGAAGACTGATGTGGATGGAAATGTACACACATATAAGGCGCGATTGGTTGCGAAGGGCTTTACTCAAACTCCCGAAGTTGACTATGATGAAACCTTCTCACCAGTTGCGAAGATAAAGTCTATTAGAGTGATGCTAGCTATTGCCGCATTTCATGATTATGAGATTTGGCAAATGGACGTCAAGACCGCTTTCCTTAACGGGAAGTTGGTTGAGGATGTTTACATGGCTCAGCCAGAGGGTTTTGTTGATCCGAAGCATCCAAATAGAGCGTGTAAGCTTGAGAAGTCCATTTATGGACTTAAGCAAGCGTCTTGCAGATGGAATCTTTGCTTCGATGAAAAGTCAAAGAGTTTGGATTTGTACAAAGCGAAGATGAATCATGTGTATATGTCAAAGCTAGTGGGAGTATAGTCATCTTCCTCGTTCTGTATGTCGATGATATACTACTCATAGGAAACGACGTTCCGACATTGCAGGAGGTTAAGTCCTGGATCGGGAAGTGCTTCGCTATGAAGGACCTCGGAGAGGCTTCCTATTTTTGGGAATAAGGATAGTCAGAGAACTAAGTAAGAGACTAATAGGACTTAGTCAGAACACTTACTTAGATAAAGTACTAAAACGTTTTAGTATGGAAAATTTGAAGAAGGGAGAATTACCAATAAAAAGTAATGCCAAGTTGAGTAAGACTTAAAGTCCGAGTACCGAAGACGAAATAGCAAAAATAAGCCGAGTACCATACGCTTCCGCAGTTGGCTCAATCATGTATGCTATGACTTGTACTCGCCCTGATGTAGCCTTTGCTTTGAGCATGATTCAACGTGCTAATCAGAGTACATTACAGCGAGCAAAGCGTCGAAGGAGGCAATATGGTTGAAGAACTTCATTGGTGATCTTGGAGTTGTGGCTGCCATAAAAGAGCCTATCGAAATTTTATGTGATAATGAAGGAGCGATTTCCTTGACCAAGGAACCGAGGGATCATGGTAGATCACGTCATATTAATAGAAAATATCATTTTATTATACATCGAGTAGAAGGACACCTCGTGGTTAGGAGGATATCATCAGAAGATAACCCAGCAGATCCGCTTACGAAGGGACTGAGTAGGGCTAAGCATTTGCAGCATGCTAGGAGTATTGGACTAAGAGATGATATTAGATTAGATTAGATAATTTTAGAAACTTGTAATAGATAAATGTAATTAACATTTGATGATTAAATAAAGGAGTATTATTTATAAGTAAAGTTATTGTCTTATGTTAATTGTTTAACTATTGTTTCACTTTGCATGTTTTGATTTCCTGAATAATTGACTTATTTAGAATAATCAAATCATTCAAACAAATCCACAATCGTTCATATGTTGGAAGTAGGTATGAATGAAGATTGTCATGAATTGGTGTGTAGATTGTCTAAATGGTATTAGACATAGAAAAAGTTTGCTGCAACGTTCATGAGTGCTTATGAACTAGTTTTGAGCATTGGAACAAACCCGCGCTTGCTGGAATCACCTTATGGAATGTGACGAAAAGGATGATCGCAAGACGATAATATCATATGGTCTTAAAACCTAGATATATGGTTTCTTATTTGCTAATTGGTTGTACATTGATAATGCAAAACCGCATCAGTAAATTGATGTTATAAAACGCATTGTTGTGTATAATTGATTAATGAATAAGTAAATGCATATAAGTCGAAGTTTATCTATTACTTTTATCCTAAGAGGGTAAAAGCGATATCTCGGCTGCTCGATGATTTGATTTGACTTATGTGTTGGGCCCGGTCAGAACTGAATTGATGTGTTCGATTAAGTTCTATGTCAAATAAATCTGAGATCGAGAAACCAACTGCTGGACAAATGGTTCCATAGAATTGTCTGCATGATATCTAAATAGAGGACTGTATGATCCCTTATCTAAAGGACAAGATTGATAAGATTAGAGTTTGACAGCGTCTTTGAGAGCTACGATTGCTAATCGGATTATGCTTGTGTATATAGTTACTAGACTTATCCAAGTGGGAGACTGTTGGGATAGTGTCTAAGGCTGCAACTATATTAGGCAAGTATTTGACCCGATTGTGCATGGTCCTTTTGGGTTTCCTTCACCATAGCAACTTGACAGGATGATTTATAATGAGAGAAGAAATATTATTAATATATTATGAGAATAATATAAGGAATAATAATATTGATATTTGATTAATATAAGTGATAAATTAATTAGGAATTAATTTGGTGACTTAAAGAGATTAATTGAATAAAGGGGCATAAACTGTCAATTGTATGATAGTTGTATTTTAAGCAGTAATCCTTAATGGATAAGGGGTGGACGGTTTTAGGGTTTAGAAGGACCTAGAAATCGTCCAAAGCTTATCAATAAGGAGATTGGATTTCTTAGGGACTAAGTTATCCATTTTGGGTTTAACTGTGAAACCCTAGGAGGCTCACTAGTATAAATAGACTCATGGGGTCAAGGAAATCGGCACTCTTGCAATAGAAGAAACCCTGGCCGATTTCTTGCCCTCTCCTCTCTCTCTCTCTCTCTCTCTAATCATCCTCTTGCTAAGTTGGTGTTTGTAAACCATTAGAGGAGTGACCTTTTTGACTCTAAGCTCCAAGGACATGAAGATTCAAGCAAGAAACTTAAGGTAATCCTTTAGATCTGTTTTCTTATGTTATTATACTAGATGTATTTATCAAAGTCTTGGATACATTGCATGTTCAATTAGAGAAACCTAGATCCAATCTTTAGGGTTTGTATGTGCACATAGGAATGTTCTTATGGCTCAAACCCATAAAAAACACCAAAACTTAACCACCAAAAGCTCAAGAACACCCAAGAACAAGCTAGGGTTTCGTATTTAGGATTTAATGTGATGGGGGCTGAAGAAAATAGGGTTTGAACATAAGTTAAGGCCCTTAAATTAGGGTTCAACACCCTAAATTAGGATTTGCAGTTAAATAGAGTACGCCATGCATACTCAAAGGCAAGGCGTAATCTACTCGAGCTAGTACGCCCGACGTACACCTTGTACGCCCAACGTACTAGGCTTAGCCCAAAATCTCCAAACTTCCGAAAACCATAACTTCTTCGTAATAGGTTTGATTTCGACGATCCTTATATCCACGAAAAGGTAATGCGAAGCTCTACCATCCTATCAACTCTATTTTGTCTTGAAACTTTCCGAACTTAAATCAAAAATTCATAGAAGGTCTGCACCATCAATTCACTAAAATGTCTTTGGGTGCCTAAACAGAAACAAACACTTGGTACCCACGACCTACATTATCTACCACTAAATTGGGCCTAACTCTCTTTTGATTTTGGAGCATCTAGTTGAAAGCTACTCCATGTAGCTTTTGATTTTGGAGCGTTTTCTTTAGGCTAAATGTTAAACGTTCATGTCGTCGAACGAGACTTTTTCTTTTTAACTAGCATTTTCTTAAAAGTTAGAAGCTAAAAGCTCCCAAAAGCTGCATGCCGAACACGCCCTAAATAAAACACTACAAATCCAAATGTCACTTCACGTAGCGTTTAACAAAACGCTACCCACTATCTGCTATATGCTACCCGCTACCAGCTAGTTTTGTCGAACACACCGATAACTTTTGATGATTTGAAAATTAATGCCCCAAAATTACACAACCAACTATTCGGAAATTACTGCATTATAGTTTTCTTTTCGGACCATTATAGTCTCCACTTTAAAACCTTTATTTCCATAATACCAATAGACTTTATTTATAAGAAAACTCTCAAATTCAGTATAAGTTCATTATACTAATAACATTTATTAAAGTTCTAATACTTTTAGCATGATATATATATATATATATATATATATATATATATATATATATATATATATATATATATATATATATAGAGTACAGTGCAGTGCGGTTTGAACTGCAATTATATATTCAAAAATCACAAACCGCACCATAAAGCGTGGTTTGACAAAACTACAAACCGCAAACTGTGTCGTCAACTTTCTAAACCACATTACACGATGAAGTTTAGTGTGATATAGCCGATTTATGAGCTTTAACCTCTAGCTGTTAGTGTTTTAATTTGCGTTTATGAGTATTCTTTTATGTTATTTATTATGACATTTAACTTTTATATAATTTTAACTTAATCTATATTATTATTATTTGAAGTAATTTTTATTGATAAAAGGGTTTTATAAATTTATATAAACTGTTTAATGCATGTTTATAAAAAATCTACATGCACGTTTTTTTACATTATATTATTTAGAAAAAACATCATAACCGGTTCATGTGGTTTCTCCTGAAGTTTAGTCATCGTGGTTTAAAAACATCATAGATGGTCTATGTGCTTTCAAAACTTTTGACTTTTGGTCCTTATTATTAACTCTGTTAAGTATTGTCCGTTAACTGAAGGGCATTTTCGTCATTTCACTACTAAAGGGACAATTTATGATGTTTTCTCTTATTTTTTTTAAAAAATGAAATAATATGCAAGGTAGGTCTCTCTCTCTCTCTCTCTCTCTCTCTCTCTCTCTCTCTCTCTCTCTCTCAACCAATAACACATTGCATTGTTCTTCAACATTCAAGAACATCATTGTTTCTTTTTCGCTCACATCCTCTCTAGACTCCGGCTCCGGCGAGGATTTGCTATGTAATTGGTTGTACGGTAGCCTCCTCTCTTTCGATCAACACCTTCGCCTTGTCGTCCTCACGTTCATTTATTTCGCGCCAGTAAACAAAGATGAAGTAGAAAAACCATAACAATTTCACCATCGCTGCAAACCCTACCTCTGCAAATCCAAAGATAACCTCCATGGCAGGCGGCGCTGTAAAGCCTATATCTCAAGAAAACCCTGAAAATGAAATGAAATTTGAAGACAAGATTTCTATTTCTCACCAAAACTTTGTCTCTGTCTACCTCTACCTCAATTCAGAAACATCAATTGCCAAATATACAAGACTATCATCTTCTTGAAATCTCCAATCGATTTTTCTTTGAATCGATTTTTGATCTAGAAGGCTTGACCTTCTGAAATCGAGTTTTGAACCGATTTATATTCTTCAAGACTCGATGGAAATAGATGAAATCTGGAGTTGAGTTATAGAGAAAAACCAGACGTCCAAGAACACGTAGATCCAAAATCGGAGGTCCAAAAAAAGGGATTTTCAGAAGAAATCAAGAAATTTGTGTGGATATATATGTTCTTGTGAGTTTCAAAATTTGACTCCAAGAAATTTGTTGTTGTTGTGTTTGTTATTGTAACATCCCGGAATCGCAAGAATAGAGTTGAAGGGCTAAAAGTGTAAGTTTTAGAGGGTGACTCGGCTAGTCCATGGATAGACTCGGCGAGTTAGGTCGCGGCTATGGTCGCGTGTCTAGTGGCTTACTCGGCGAGTCCAAATATGGACTCGGCGAGTAGGTGCTGTATGGAGAAAACCCTAATTTTTGGGGTTGAGCCCTATATAAAGGGCATTATACCCCTCCACAGCCTCCCTTATTCCCCCCCCCCCCCCTTGAGTTCCAGAAACCCTAGATTCGTGGAGAGTTCATTTGTGGAGCAAATTAGAGCTTGGAAAGGTGTTGGTTGAAGAAATCTTGAAGGAGAAGTGGCTTGGATCAAAGGGCTTTGCTTGGATTCGAGTTTGGTTGCTATTGAGGCACCTTTTGGAGGTAACACTTTCATTCTTGGGCTGTATCTTCCTAGTTTCATCATTTTGGGGTTTGTGGGGAGTATATCTTGGAATGTTTTGGAGTTTGGAGGTTAGATCTGAGGTTGCTACCACAGATCTGGAATATTGAAGGCCTAGAGTGCATTAAAGTTCCTGTGTTTGAGTGCTTAGTGAAGCCACCATGTCCCAAACCTTGGTTCTAAGGTGAATAAGGCTTAGATCTCCTTAGATTCACGTAAAGTTTGCCACTTTACGTGATGGATGGATTGTAGGAGGTTGGATCTATGTTTTGGATCAATTGCATGGCCTGAGATGCTTCTGTATGGATTCAGACCGGTGGTACTCGACGAGTCACATGGGTGGACTCGACGAGTTGCTTGAAGATGGCCTGGAACTCGACGAGTTGGAAGAACAACTCGGCGAGTAGGTTGAAGATAGCCTTGGACTCGGCGAGTCTTGTCGAGGAAGTACCAATATTTCTGGTTAAGTCGAGGAATCGGTGAGTCAAGGGATGACTCGGTGAGTTGGGTGCGACTTGCGAGTGGACTCAGAGTCGTTGGACTCAACGAGTCTTGGGGTGACTCGGCGAGTTGGGTCGCTGATCGAAGGAGGTTCTGAGCGTATGGACTCGGCGAGTCATCGGGTTGACTCGGCGAGTAGGGTCAGTCAGGGGTTGACTTTGACTTGTCCAAGGTTGACCAGTTGTCTTCCAGGGGTATTTTGGTAATTAAGCATATTTGTTGAGTTGTATGTTTTGATGTTCAGTGGAGGAGTTCGTGTCAGAGTTCGGAGCAGCGGGATCTTATCTTTTCAGCCGACAGTTTCGAGGTGAGTTATTCTCACTATATCAACAGGGTCTAAGGCACCAAGGCCGGCCCTTTATTGTATTGAGATTCGGTTATGGTTATTATGTTATTGTTTGATGTGTCTGCATCCTGGTAGCTAGGATGGTACATGCTAGGAGGCCTTGCTAAGGTCAGTTTCCCGATATACAGAGTGGTGCTATGCTAGTGACTGGTTAGGTCGGTAACCCGGTTAGGGTAATGATATGCTATGTGATCTGCTTGCTCGTTTGTTGACCATGACTGTTATATGAATGTATGTTTTGTGCACATGGTTGTTGGACTGGAGATGGGTTGAGGCGGGTCCTGCTTTGTGCTGTAGGCCAAGATACCCAGGGTGGACCGGTTGTTCCGAAGGCCCAGCGAGCGGTTCGGATAGGCTGTAGGCCCCACGAGGGCGGACCAGATGTGTCGAGGCTCGGAGTGTGGACCAGGCCGACTGAAGGCCCGATGCGGGCGGACCAACCCCACTGTAGACTCGAAGGACATGACTAGACCTGGAGGATGGATCCGATGGACTGAAGGCCCGATACTGCGGACCAGTCACACAGTAGACCCGATATGCATGGATGTTCTATGTTCTGTTATGTTATGTATGTTTTGTATGTTTTGGACCGGAAGGTCGCAGCCTGGAAGGGCGTATGCGTGGTTGGTATCTTGGGGGTATCTCACTAAGCTTTCGGGCTTACAGTTGTGGTTTAATGTTTTTCAGGTTCTTCAGGAGACCGTGGCAAGGCGAAGTCGCGATCGTACCGCTCCTCATGATTTTGTAGCAATGCGATTTTGGGAACACTCTAATAATTTGTATTGAAAACCTTTTTGTAAACATTTTAATGAAAATCGGGTTGTTTTGAAAAATTTAAATTTGGTTGTATTTTTCGGATGTTACAGTTATGTTTCTTTCCCTCTTCTTCTTCCATCTCGATCGTTGTTGTTGGGTTTGTTTGAAATTGTTCTTGTGACGACACTCACCGACAAACACATACATATCTTTGATTTGTTTTTAGATTTTAGATTGTTGTTGTTGGGTTTTCTTGAAATGTTTAATTAAGGAAAATGGTTAGAATATATAAGAAATATTATGATGATACTTAGATACTGAGATGATGTTGGAGAGAGAGAGAGAGAGAGAGAGAGAGAGAGAGAGAGAGAGAGAGAGAGAGAGAGAGAGAGAGAGAGAGAGAGACCCTTTGCATATTATTTCATTTTTTTGTAAATAAGAGAAAACATCATAAATGGTCCTTGTGGTTGTGAAATGATGAAAATGTCCTTCAGTTAACGGACAAAACTTAAAGGAGTTAGCAGTAAGGACCGATCGTCAAAAGTTTTGAAAACACAAGGACGATCTATGATGTTTTTAAACCACGAGGACTAAACTTCAAATCTGTGAAAACCAACATGGACCATTTATGATGGTTTTTCTATTATTTAAATAGCATAGTGTAAAGTTATTTAAAAGGAGCCATTTGCCATCACGGCTCGGGAAAATGATTTAAAATTTAATATTGTTTCTTTTGTATCTTTAGATATTAATATTATTTTTATATAATATATTTGTTAACTTGTTGGTTTTGTCAATATTATATTCTTATGATCTATTGTTGCAAGTTTCCAATCAAAAGATGATTTTTTTGGCAATTTTGGCATTTCGGACGAACATCCGGTCATCTTCTTTGTTGATATATGATTTTTCCGTCAAACTTGTTTTTCCAATGATCCTTTTTTTTCGATGATTTTGTTTTTCCGGCGTGCATTGTGATAGCTCATTAAAAATATAAAATGGAGGTAAATAATTATTAGCATAATTATTTTGGTAGGGTAATTTATGTGTATTAAACCCTAAAAACTGTCACTTTGATTATAGGCATAAATTCGGACTTTTGAGTGAGATAGAAAGGTTAGAAAACTGGACATTGTAAAGGGCTCGAGAAATCGAGTGGAATGTCCGCTAGAATTGCAAGAGACGGTCAAAAAATGAAGAGGAAATCAGTGTTAGAATTTCATGAAGATTATTGGGATTTTTTAAAAATCAAGGTATGTCTATCCAATTTAAGCTCAAATTAGTTGTTTGAATAGGCTTACATGATTGCATTACATGTTTTGGTTCCACATAATGTCTTTGTTCGGGCCGATATTAGATTAATTAATGAATGTTTGAAGTATATAAATTCTTGGTAAATCAAATATATTAAAAATTCGTTTTATGGATTTATTATGATAATTGATAAGGAGTACATGTTAATAAGAAGTGGAGAGAGTTAGTGGTGATTTTACCTAGTTATTTGACCAATTTTATCAGTAAATTTGAAGCTACAAACGACTTAAAATTGGCAATTGATTTTTTTTTTTTTTTTTTTTGGGTTTAGGAAGATAGATTCCTTGGTGGAAGATTAAAATTCCACTCGTATTAAGAAAAGAAGAAGAAGAATTTCATTTGTATTCATGTAAATTTTCATAATTACGTCTATATCCTTGTAAAAACTTCAAATTACATATATATCATTGTAAAACCTATACACTCACATATATACCCAAATACTTAATATAACAATATTTAATAAATTAAAAAAATATAAACAATATATTTAAATTACTTGTTATTATTGAAAAAATAACTAATTTGTAATAATACAATATTACCCTTCTCCAACATTGTTATTCCCGACCTATTATTTTATGATTCCTTACAAAATATTGAAACACAGATTGAAAATAATATTTCCATGATTTTAGTTGTAAATGAGGAAGAAGAAGAAAAACAAAATTGTTTAAAAAAAATAGTCCTATGTCTCCTAAATTGATTGTAGACAATAAAATATATATTTTTAACATGATTAGTAATATACAATCATAAGGTTTGCAAATCGTTTATGCGAAATATGAAACGATAAAATCATGTCGTGAATAAAGATATCGATTATGAGACGGATTGCAAATAAGTATTTTAGTAATTTAGTTATAATCTAATTTAAAGATATATATATATATATATATATATATATATATATATATATATATATATATATATATATATATATATATATGGTACAAACGTAGGGCCAAGATTCATTATGGTGTGGGTTATATGGATCACCGGTGGAAACCATTAGTAAAGCCTCTTTTAGCGACGACACCATACGTATCTCGTCTAATGTTGTTACTAAAGCATGTTTCGTCGCTAAAAGAGGCGTTGCTAATGGTAACATTTCTTGTTGTGACTATACCAAACCCTTAATGCAAAAAACATTGCATCAAAACCCTATAAGGGAACACCTTTAGTTACTAATGGGTGCTTTTTTTTTTTTTTTTTTTTTTTTTTGCAAAATACAACCATTAACTTTTAATTTTATCCACATTACGTCCTCATGACCCGTTGTTGTAGTTTTACTGCCAAAAGATTGATTTTTCGGTGATTTTGGCATCTCCAGCGAGCCTCTGGTCATCTTCTCCATATGGTTATTCCGGCCAATCTCCGTCGATTCTTTTTTCTGGCCAATGTTGGCGGAAGTGGGCAAAGGCTATTGATATCAAGTGTGGGACTCCGAGTTTGAACCCCCGATAGGTTGTTGATGCCATGACTGTCAAGATACATGTAACACCATAATTCTCAATAATAGATTAAATAACAAAATAATCATTCCAACATCTACCAAGATCAGTTATAATTTTAACTATTGACTAAGCTGTAATGGAAGCAATAAAAATAAAATAAGGTTTTCAAACGAAAAACTCTATTTGTTATGTCTTTGCAGAACTTCTTTGTCGTCTTCTTGATCAATCCTTTTTCTTGGCCTTCTCACTTCTACTTACTAAATAGTTTCATGGGTTGCGCTCATTTAACAATCCTAATTAAATAGGTAAGCCTAGGGCTTAGTGATTTCGTGTTACCCATACATACCTATCATTTGAAAAAACAAATAGTTTTATCATATATTTTCCATAAATCATATAGCAAAACATAGCACCCGATAAAACAATTTAAGGGAACAATTAATTATCCAATGAAAGAACCAAATGCTTGTTTCCCTTCCCCCCGGCACAAACTATCCATTGTACTAACGTATTTTAAATATCCAAGGAAGTTATTACAATTCTCAATTTATATCTTCACCGATCACACACACCTATCATGCTCACGATTATTAAACACTCATTTGTTCATGCTAAATATGTCATCCCAAAAAATCACGCAGTAGATAAACAAGTCCAACTAACATTTACATTCAACTATATTTATCATAAAACCCATTGGCAATAAATAATTTAAAACCGCATATAAATCACATGATAAATATTTATGTGCGAGCAACCAGAGCACACGAAAAACTCATCTCGTTGTCATTACGTCTTAATCGAATCTTGTCACACTACTTGCACCTACATCCGCCGATAAGTTATTCTAAGGTCACAATCATAGAAACATTATACATGTCCATTTTAGTTTTACTATCCACATGTTTCGTCCGGCCATTAAATATTGGTCATCCAATTTTATTTGTCATGAGATTGGTACTAATTTTAACTTAAATATAATATTTTCTCTTTTAGTTAATTGCATCATTGTTGAACTAAGAAGGCCCCTCTTAGAATTAATACTCCATAACACCGTAATATAAATATGTAAAAGAATATTCATATAAATTTATTAACCCTTGAAAATAGTTTAGAAACTTAAATATTAGCTAAAAGCTATACTCTTGTTGTAACATCACAATAAGTTAAAAAAAATGTCGCCAAACTATAAGGACTAAACCAGTAACTTCAAGTTTCATTTCAAATGAAATATAAAAAGCATATGCAAATTTCATTTAAAAAATAGCATGCTATAAAAGTACAAGGGCTGAAAATCTATACGTTTTTTAAATCCAAAAATATGCGTGTGACCGTGTCCGTGCGGACGTTGACGAGACCTTGTAGTCTAACAACTCAAACCCCAAGCCAACGCTTAATTATTTTATTTGCATTTCCAGGTTTTTTTAAGGATAACTTTATGTATATAATTACCTTTATATTTTTATAAAATCTCAAATTACATACATATATTCTTATAAAAAAACCTGGAAATGCAAATAAGATAATTAAGCGTTGGCTTGGGGTTTGAGTTGTTAGACTACAAGGTCTCGTCAACGTCCGCACGGACACGGTCACACGCATATTTTTGGATTTAAAAAACGTATAGATTTTCAGCCCTTGTACTTTTATAGCATGCTATTTTTTAAATGAAATTTGCATATGCTTTTTATATTTCATTTGAAATGAAACTTGAAGTTACTGGTTTAGTCCTTATAGTTTGGCGACATTTTTTTTAACTTATTGTGATGTTACAACAAGAGTATAGCTTTTAGCTAATATTTAAGTTTCTAAACTATTTTCAAGGGTTAATAAATTTATATGAATATTCTTTTACATATTTATATTACGGTGTTATGGAGTATTAATTTTAAGAGGGGCCTTCTTAGTTCAACAATGATGCAATTAACTAAAAGAGAAAATATTATATTTAAGTTAAAATTAGTACCAATCTCATGACAAATAAAATTGGATGACAAATATTTAATGGTCGGACGAAACATGTGGATAGTAAAACTAAAATGGACATGTATGATGTTTCTATGATTGTGACCTTAGAATAACTTATCGGCGGATGTAGGTGCAAGTAGTGTGACAAGATTCGATTAAGACGTAATGACAACGAGATGAGTTTTTCGTGTGTTCTGGTTGCTCGCACATAAATGTTTATAATATGATTTATATGCGGTTTTAAATTATTTATTGCCAATGGGTTTTATGATAAATTTAGTTGAATGTAAATGTTAGTTGGACTTGTTTATCTACTGCGTGATTTTTTGGGATGACATATTTAGCATGAACAAATGAGTGTTTAATAGTCGTGAGCATGATGGATGTGTGTGATCGGTGAAGATATGAATTGAGAATTATAATAACTTCCTTGGATATTTAAAATACGTTAGTACAATGGATAGGTTGTGCCAGGGGGAGGGAAACAAGCATTTGGTTCTTTCATTGGATTATTAATTGTTCCCTTAAATTGTTTTATCGGGTTCTATGTTTTGCTATATGATTTATGGAAAATATAAAACTATTTGTTTTTTTAAGTGATAGGCATGTATGTGTAACATGAAATCACTAAGCCCTAGGCTTACCTATTTAATTAGAATTGTTAAATGAGCGCAACCCATAAAACTATTTAGCAAGTAGAAGTGAGAAGGCCAAGGAAAAGGATTGATCAAGAAGACGACAAAGGAGTTCTGCAAAGACATAACAAACAGAGTTTTTCGTTTGAAAACCTTATTTTATTTTTATTGCTTCCATTACAGTTTAGTCAATAGTTAAAATTATAACTGATCTTGGTAGATGTTGGAATGATTATTTTGTTATTTAATCTATCATTGAGAATTATGGTGTTACATATATCTTAACAGTCATGGCATCGACAACCTATCGGGGGTTCAGACTCGAAGTCCCACACTTGATACCAATAGCCTTTGCCCACTTCCGCCAAGATTGGCCAGAAAAAAGAATCGACGGAGATTGGCTGGAATAACCATATGGAGAAGACAACCAGAGGCTCGCTGGAGATGCCAAAATCACCGAAAAATCAATCTTTTGGCAGTAAAACTACAACAACGAGTCATGAGGACGTAATGTGGATAAAATTAAAAGTTCACAGGTGTATTTTGCAAAAAAAAAAAAAAGTAAATAAATAAAAAAAATAAAAAGCACCCATTAGTAACTAAAGGTGTTCCCTTATAGGGTTTTGATGCAATGTTTTTTGCATTAAGGGTTTGGTATAGTCACAACAAGAAATGTTACCATTAGCAACGCCTCTTTTAGCGACGAAACATGCTTTAGTAACAACATTAGACGAGATACGTATGGTGTCGTCGCTAAAAGAGGCTTTACTAATGGTTTCCACCGGTGATCCATATAACCCACACCATAATGAATCTTGGCCCTACGTTTGTACCATAATCCATAGGTTAGGGTTTATTCTTGTAGAAGGAAATAGCGATGACATCGTCGCCACTAATACTCACAATATGTGTGACCCACGTAAGAAGCATTCTTATCCCTATGTTTATTCCCTGATCCAATGACTAATACTCATGAGTAAATGCATGTCCATTTCCTTCTAAGTTGTCACCACTATTATTTTGGTGTCTCCGCTAGAGGCGTACCCTGTTTTATTCGTCCTTTGTCCCAGAACAGGTACTCCCTAGCCTTGCACTCCCTAGCCTTGCTTCTCTCTTTCGATTTATCTGACGAGTATATGGTATCACCGACGAAGGACAAAAAAAATTCACCCATATCTTCGACCTACGCCACTGGCCTCCACCCTCACTCGTCTAATTATTTCAACCCTGACTTACAACCTTGACGTTACCGACGAGAAAAGGGCAGCTTCTCTGGGCATCTTCGGTGACGGTATATGCTCGACATCCCTCAATTCTTTTTCTCTTTCTCTCTCTCTTTTGACCTTATTTTCTACTCTAATTTGTTGAATTTTAGGTTTTGAGGAGTGCATATCACCACCGCCACTTTGTTGACTGTTGTTGCTCTCCAGCAACTACGACCTCTACAATACCACTTGTTCTCTTCCGTTCTTTCTATTTCTCTTTCTATTCTAACCTTAATTCTGAACCTACTTTCATGATTTTTTTTCTTTTAAGGTACCACCAAAGCCACCACCAAAATAACAGGTTTGTTCACCAGCGACCAGCACCACCAGTCGATTGTTCTTGCCACATTTGCATTTTTCCGGACTCATGTACATTTTATTCATATGTATTTTTTTTATACATGCATGTATTGTGTGTATTTGTTATACATGTGTATATGGTGCAGTGAATGGATGGAAGTTTCTTCATATGAAATTTGTGTATGCATGTATTGTGTGTATTTCGTATATATATGCATGTATTTTGTGTTTGGTATATATGTTTTTTTGTATATGATTTTTCTTTGAAACATTTTTAGGTTTTGTGGTCAAGTATGAAATTACTGGTACAAAATGTAACACCCCGATTCCTAGGTATGAATTTAAAGCTTAATATATACTCATTTTATGGTCAACTCGACGAGTTAGAAGGCTCTGACTCGCCGTGTAAAATTTTAAATGGCCACGTATCTTTAAGTTCTACTCGACGAGTTGGAAGGCCCCAACTCGACAAGTCGAGGGATGAATATGAAACCCTAATTTTCAAGGTTTTGCACCCTATTTAAAGACCTTATGACCCATTATTCACATCCTTCACCATCCCCTCAGTACAGAGAAAACCCTAATCATGCCTCTTTCCCCATTTTGAGTGTGTGTGAGCTTAAAGAGTGTTCTTTGGTGATTTTCTTGAAGGAGTGTGAAGTTGGTGGTGCAAGGTTAAAGGGAGAAGCTTTAGATCCGGGATTTTCATTGTTGTTGTAACCATTTCGAGGTATAAATTCGTTATCTTGATCATGATTTTTCTATATCTCTTCTTTTGAAAGTTTATGGCCATTATCAGCTTATTTTGGGACCATTCTTGGACTTGAGCATGTTATGAAGCCATGGTTTTAGATCTTGACATCTCATGGCCTTTGTAGACTTAAAGTAGCCAACTTTATAAATTCTTGGCCATCCTTCATGCACTAAGTCTCTTGATAAGCCTTGTTTGAGTGATTTAGCCCTCTTGATGCCATGCATGGACATAAAGCTAGAAACTTTACGTGGTATTTCAGTCTTAAGGGACCAGATCCATAGTTTGGGGCTTGGGTTTCTCTTGGAAGTGTCTGAATGCATTAAAGCTAGGAAAACTCAACGAGTTGCCCTGCCAACTCGACGAGTTGAATCGGGTTTTCCCATTTTCTGGATGTTGTAAGAACTCGAAGAGTTGTCCTGTCGACTCGGTGAGCTAATTAGGGTTTCCCAATTTATTGAACATTGAAGGAATTCGACGAGTTGATAGTTGCACTCGATGAATTGGGTCAACATGGACTGTTGGCCTTGACTGTTGACTCTGAATTTGACCGTGGTTGACCAAGTTTGACTTTTGAGGACATTTTGGGTATTCAGGATTTTCATGAAGTTAGTCACATTGTTGTTGTAGGTAGTTCAGTTTGGAGCTGTGTTTTAGGAGTTTAACCTTATCATTCAGTGTTTCTTGTGAAGTGAGTTTTCCTCACCGTATTAACAGGGACTAAGGCATCAAGGTCGGCCCTTTGGATTGTTATCCTGATTTGTCGTATGATTGAGTACTGTTATGATCTGTTAGATTGGTATCCTAGTAGATAGGATGTTGTTTTGCTGTCATGATCTGTATCCTGGTAGATAGGATGTTGCTATGTTTAGTATCTGTTAGATCTGTTTGACTGGTTGTAGACTGTTATATGTTTATCTGTTATATGTACACATGTTGGATTGGTGGTTGAGGCTTCACTGCTTTGTGCGTAAGCCAACAGGCTGGGGTATTCCAGCCCGATGGTTGAGTGCCCAGAGTATTCCATCTCGGGGATGATTGGACTCTCAGTATGTTGGTATTCCAACCCGAAGGTTTAGGGTCCTAGGTTATTCCAACCCGATGGTTGATTGGACCCATAATATGTTGGCATTCCAACCCGATGGTTGAGGGGCCTGGGGTATTCCAACCCGATGGTTGATTGGACTCATAGTATGTTGGCATTCCAACCCGATGGTTGGCGGCCTAGGGTATTCCAACCTGACGGTTGATTGGACTCGTAGTATGTTGTATGTGATATATGCTATTTTGTGCATGTTGGTATTTTGTGATGGGTTTTGAGCATAACAACATCCTTATGGTGCACATGCAACCCTATTTTCTTTGGATCTAAGTTTTTTTGTCAAGTTATACATGCATAATAATTTTCCAAAGGAAAACCCTAGATCTAGCATACACAATTACAAAATCATATGTATAAAAGGGTTAGAAGATTGCCTCACTTGTTATATTGTAATAACAAGAACAATCATTGACCTTCGAAATCTTAGTGCCCCAAGTGTTTCACCTATAATGGAGTCACAAACACTCAACACAACAAGAATAACTTGGAGAGTGGATAAAATCGGCCAAAGTTCTTCTTAGAAGTATAGAGGACGAATGCCTTATGCTTTAGAGGGTTTCTATAAGGCTAGGTTGCTTAGTCTTCAAGTTGGACTTGAGTAAGGAAACCCTAGTTCCTAACTTAAGCCCAAAAAAAACCCATGGACCTCCTTAGCAAGCCCTTGGATGAAATCTTATGGGGATACCTATATATTTAGTCCACTCCACTTACAAGGAGTCCTAAGCCTAGTTTCACAACTTTGCAAAATAACCCCTCCATTATTAATTAGTTCGTTTAATCCCAAAATTAATATCAAATTAATTTCTGATTAATTACTAATTAATAATATGACTTCCAGATAAAATATTAAGCTTGTAATATATTAATAAAATCATTTTCAGTACCAATTTATTATTCATATAATAAATCCTACTATCTCTCTCTCCACTAGTCATCCTATCAAGCTGCATGAGTGAAGGCAATCTAAAAGGACCATGCTCATAATCAAATCAAGTACATACTAAAAACTAGTTATAGGCTTAGACACCTAATCTAACAATCTGCCACTTGGATAAGTCTAACAACTACTAAGTATGAATTCAGGATCTGATCAGCAATCGTAGCTTTCAAAAGCAGTTGTCGAACTCTAATCTTATCAGAAACGCGTTCTTTAGATAAGGGATCAAATATTCCTCCATTTTACAAGATAACCTATGTACATGAGACATTGATTATAATCATTCTCTCTGTCCAAGTTTTGTTTCCCGATTTCCGATTTATGAAGATCGACTAATTGAACAAACCAAATTAGTCCAGGCTTGGCCAAGCGCTTAGGGTGTCATCACTAAATCATCGAGAGGCCCACAGATATTGCTTTTATCCCATTTAGGGTAAAAGGAACGGATAAAATTCGACATATTTGCTTGTACTATTTACTCATCATATCACACACAACAATATGTTTTATAACATCAAGTTACTGATGCGTTTACATATTACGAACGTGCAACTGAATTGTAAACAACAACTATATGTCTCTGTTTCAAGAATATAAGATATTATCTTCTCACAATCACTCGTGATAAAATCCATGAAGTGATTCAAATGAGTGTGGGTTTAATCTCTCTCTCTCTCTCTCTCTCCACTAGTCATCCTATCAAGCTACATGAGTGAATGCAACCTAAAAGGACCACGCTCATAATCAAATCAAGTACATACTAAAAACTAGTTATGGGCTTAGACACCTAATCTAACAATCTGGCACTTGGATAAGTCTAACAACTACTAAGTATGAATTCAGAATCTGATCAGCAATCGTAGCTTTCAAAAGCAGTTGTCAAACTCTAATCTTATCAGAAACACGTTCTTTAGATAAGGGATCAAATATTCATCCGTTCTACAAGATAACCTATGTACATGAGACATTGATTATAATCATTCTCTCTCTCCAAGTTTTGTTTCCCGATTTCCGATTTATGAAGATCGACTAATTGAACAAATCAAATTAGTCCAGGCTTGGCCAAACGCTTAGGGTGTCATCACTAAATCATCGAGGGGCCCACAGATATCGATTTTATCCCATTTAGGGTAAAAGGAACAGATAAACTTCGACTCATATGCTTGTACTATTTACTCTTCATATCACACACAACAATATGTTTTATAACATCGAGTTACTGATGCGTTTACATATTATAAATGTGCAACCGACTTATAAACAACAACTATATGTCTCTGTTTCAAGAATATAAGATATTATCGTCTCACAATCACTCGTGATAAAATCCATGAAGTGATTCAAGTGAGTGTGGGTTTAATCTAATACTCAAATGCTTATTGCAGGAGTACTCATGAACACTGCAGCAAACTTGTGTTATGCCCAAGCTCTTAGACAATCTATAGTCGGATTCATGACAGCCTTGCCTCACTACTTACTTCCAAAGTATGATAGATTATGGATGTTTGAATAATCTTATTATTCGGGAAGTAAAACATGCGAAGTGAAACACAAGAATAACCTAATCCAATATGGTCTCAAAACTTTTGAATATAAATAAAAAAACTTATTATTTAATCACCATATTGATTAGACCTTATACATTGTATAATGTTTCAAACAACCAACTTAATACTTGAATTAAAACAATAGTCATCCCATGCTCCAAGCATGCATACTATGTTTATCTATGGTCCTTCTTTGTGAAATAGATCTATCAAACATATTTCCAATGATGCTCTTTTGACAATTGCAAATCCTTATTGTAAGTGTAAGAATACCAAATTTTTACCACTTACTAGAATGTGTAAGATTCTAAACTTACATGCAATGATCCTTTTGTAATTTCAAAGCACCAAAGTCACAGAGACTTTGCCAATGATATTACAAAACATTCCATTGGAGATTTGTTATCAAACAATTCCATGGAAATGAAGTCTTACATTCAAAGTACATTCCTTTGAACATCTTTCTTTCACTAAAGTTTTTAATCTTACATAGATTCTTAATATCCAACTCCTACTATGGAAAACATTTCCATATTTCCATATGATAATCAATTCTAAACAAGAGTCATATCAATATGGCCTTTTCTATAATTACGTTATACTTCCAGCTATCCTTAAGAACCAATCTTTAGCAAACGTTAGATTGAACTTTACAGTTGTTTAACAACTTTTGGTCACATCTTGTTCTAGTATTTTTTACCTCTTAATGCCTTTGACATTTGGAAAATTAGAAGATCGAATATTATAGCATATGCAATCGATCCTATACCCGAAGCATATGGGATAGGATTAACATTGTCTCACATAAAGACATGATTCTTGACTAGTCTCTTGCTATAATATTTCCATATATGGAATATCCTATGTTGAATCATATCAACATGATATTCATATATGTTTATGACTAATTTCCATTAAAATTTCAATCTAAGCTTTTAGATTCGAAATGAGGTATAATTATCCTCTCCCTTACTATAGCGAAACAATTCCTAAACTTTGCAACTTTGCAAATTGAAAGCTTTGTTTCCTATAAACAATATTGCACTTGAATCACTCATTATAATGATTATGCTCCCACTAGCATAATAATTATCTTCTTACTAGCATAACAATCATGCTCCCACTAGCTTTGACATGTATCAAAAAAAATCAGCTAAACGTCTAGAAATCAACAGTTATTGACTTTCTTACCAAAGTTCAGATTTTTGATACGTGGTATTTTGATAATTCTTTACTTCGACTTCTCAAGCCCATACACTTTTCATGAGATAGCTAATGTATGTGTCTAAACTCTTCCAGGACTTATAATAATAAGTCCTGAGTTTTCAAACTATTTGCCATTTCTCATAATTCACACTATGAAAAGGGATGTCATAATCAAACTCGAATTTGATAACGCAATTATCACAACTGCTAACATTTTAAAATCTACTAGTGAATGTGTTTCCTTACAATCATTTTTCATGAAGTAGAGAGAAACCTCTTGCCACTTAGATTTTATGGTGTATGAGTTCCTATCCATGTGAATTTTTCATTCCCATCCACTATCATAAGACAAGGTTTATGACAAATCCAAACTCATATGGACTGAACTTGCTTAATCTTAATTTCTTTCCATCTTCCAGCACAAGGGCCTACCGGTGCTTCCAAGTTGCTGAGAAGCTCACCCATGCGATTAATGAACTTTCAATTATCTAGGTGATTTTCCTTGTGCAATGAAATGAGAACTCATAGAACTCTCATGCATAGTCAACTTAACTGGAATAGGCACAAAAACAAGAATATGTCAACATGATAGGTTATTAACCTCAAGTAGTGTGCTAGTGATAGCTAAAAGGTTTATTCTTGATTAGTTCTTGAAACCATTCAAGACCATTAAGACTCCCCCTGACCTCTTGACATATAAGATTCTCTTTTCAACGAACATTACTTTACAACCAAATATTCAAGAGTTAGTGCAGATTCTTATCAAGATAACACTTCACATAATTGGTCTTAGTTGGTTTTTATTTTATCCAAAACATCACAACTATCAATTTCAAATGTGCAACAGTTAGAAAACTTTTCTACTCCACATTTCATGAGGTGTTACAAACCTACTTAGAACATGTTACTCAAGGTAGAACATGGAGTAACTAGATCATATCTTTAAAACTCAATTTTGGAACGAAGTATGACTCATCCTTTTGATTTAACCATTTCAACAATTCTCGATTCCTCTTCTTAGTCATATAAATGCACTAAGGTGTCCTTTGAGGATCAATTTAGACATGGTTCCATAATCATTAGGATGATCATAAAACACGATACTAAAGCTTTCTCCTTTCCTTTCATATTAGAGAACCCTTTATCTTTCTGCCTAATTAATTCTTCTAATTCGTTCTACTATACTTTGAAACATTTCAAGGTATTAGAGTTATACTTAATCTTGTAAGTATAACCATATCTACTGAACCAGCAGTAAATCATGACGAACAGACTTAATCGTCCTTTGTGGTGGATCTGACCAGTTTATAGCAATGTGTACTAGATCCTTTTGTCTTTCACTTAACTCACATATACATGTGAACAAGGAATTAGTCTTAGTTTCCCAATGATCAAAATTCTCATACATCACATAATTCAAAACACATGATTCAAAGTTTCTGTCCAATTGAAACTTGGGTGATGAGAATCCTTTCTCACTTGGTAAATTATGACACTACCACAATCGATACAACTAAGAATCAAATCCATTTTTCAACATTGCTAACAATAGAAATAGAAACACCAATTTTCGTAAATGCCATTGCAAGAAAATGTAAAATAAGACAAAACAATTCATTTTATTGATAACATGCGGAAACTTGTCCTTACAATGCAATTAAAAATGAAAACTATGTTACTAAATATTCCAAAGCAATCTATCATAACTCTAAAGCAGCAGCTCACAAATCTTATCATCGAACCATGCGATCGAAATCCATCTCTTCACGATCACACTTAGCTTACTCCTTTCCTTAAGCTTCCATCCTTTTCTTCGGTCCTACAAAACATCAAAATGGAATCTTATCACATCATGTAATAATAATATAGGAACGTAATAGAGTTAGATAGTGGATTTACCTGAAGTAGAGTCATATAGTTTGACTTTACTATCCTTGTGATCTTTCAGGTGGATATGGCAGCTTCATATCCAATGCCCCTTCTCTTGACAATAGAAACATATGGACTCTTTGTGAATGACACATAGGACTATCTCAGAATTTGTCGTTCGCTTATGGTTAAACTTTGCAACCATGGTGAAGGTCCAAAATATATATGGTTTGGGCTAGGCATCAATGTATGGATGTGTTAGGGCATTTGGCAATGTATTTTGGAGTCTTTTGTGTATGCTTAATGTTTTCGGTCTAGGAAGTATTATTGGTCAAAGTGTGACCGAAAAATAGTTTTCGGTCTGCCAACCGAAAACTGTTTTTGGTCCTGTTCTGTATATATAGAGGTCAGGTTGTTAGGTTCACTGTTCGGTTGTACTTTCAGGAGTTTTTGGTCCCTGAGTTGTATTAGACGGTTCGTGTGTTTAATCGTATGCAAGCTCAGTTTCATTCATCTTCTACTCCATTTCTTCTTTGTTTTCTTATGCTTGATTGATCATTGGTGAAGATCCTTCCATCAAGGACCTAACAATTGGTATCAGAGCAAAAACCAGTGTCAATTAAGTGTGTTTAATAAGTTTTCTGCTTCACAATTCATGCTCTTCACGTTCTCGGTTTTATTGAAGTTTGTTTTGCTCGAGTTTTGAAGATCAGATCACAGTTTGCATCGTGTGGAATAGAGATTTGCTTGGATTTCAACTTTTTCAAATTGAACTATTATTGTTTTCGGTTTGATCTTCATCAACTGAAAACGTATTTTCAGTTGATTTTCTCTCAGATCTAAGCTGTGTTTGAGGTTTCAATCGTGTGGAAATCAAAATTGGATCGAAAATTTAAGTTACTCATTGAAATCTGTTAGTTTTCTGTTCAATCTTCACAAACCGAAAACTGTTCTTCAATAGCAAACCTTTGAATCTTCAGAAACCAAAAATTGTTCTTCAACTGAAAATCAATCAGCCTTCAAAAACCGAAATCCTTGATCCTTGATTCTTCATAAACCTAAAAACTCTTAAATTCTTCATAAACCGAAAACCCTTAATTGTTCATAAACCGAAAAACCTTATAATTCAGAAACCGAAAACCTTCGTTTACTTCAGAAACCGAAAACACTTTATCTTTTTGTCTATTTTCATGTTAATTTAAAAAAAAATGGAATCTCAAAGCATGTCAGCTCACAATGAATTGGATGCGATTATGGGAACTACTTCTTGAATTCCACAACTGTTATCTGCGGAAGGATTTCCAGAATGGAAATATCGGATCGAGAAGTACATCAAAATGAAGGATTTCAAGATATGGAAAAGTATTCTTAGGGGTCCAATTCGCATTACTACTACATTGGAAGATGGAACCATAATTTATAAGCAAGTTGAGAACTATACCGATGATGATTTTCAGAGACCCGAGGAGTAGGAAAAGGCTCTTGCTACACTTACCATGGCATTATCTCGGGAAATTGCTCAAGGTTTCCGTGAATATACATCAGCAAAGGCCTTATGGGAAGCATTGATAGAAGTCTATGAAGGCAATGAAGACATGAAACAGAGTCGCGAAGACCTGCTGCGACAAAAGTTCAATATGTTTAACTATGTCTTGGGAGAAACACTTGAGAACCAACTGCAAAGGTTTATTACACTCACCACATAAATGAGCTCTGCTGGTGTGATGGTTACAAGATCAGAGATCAACAAGAAGCTGCCTAACTCTCTGCCAAAATCCTGGGATATGAATGTCTCAGTGATTAAGGAAACCAAAGATTTGAACCATAAGTTTGGCTGAAACTATGGCAATCATTAAGGCTTGTGATCTCGATGATAAGCAAAGGGAAATTAAGCGTGTCAATTCATACTCCACAGCAAATCTTGGGATTCAAACCACCAGCAACACTGCTTTCTCAAGCTTTTCTACCCCACAAGCTCCTCAAGTTCATATTCCTCAAGTTCAACCCTATGTGACTCATCAGCCCATCTCATACGTTACAACTCAAATGCAACACATTCAAGTTCCTCAACCTCAAACTTTAGCTCAACAAGTTGGTTCTAGTGTTGGTTCATCCACAGCTGCACCAGTTCAATCTCATGGTCTCAGTCCTTAAGTTTCATCTTTAAAAGAAAAGGAAGAAAATATGGCCTTCGCCACTGGTTTGGTAAACTGTTACAACGCCTTTATGGTTGGAGAACTCTCCCCACAACTCTCATTTGCTGACCTAGACCAGATCCATCCTGAGGATGTTGAAGAGATGGACATTACTTGCCAAATGGCCATGGCGGTTTTCAGGGCAAAGCAGTTCTCCAAGAAAACAGGAAATAATAATGTGAGTGTAAATTCCAACAAGAAAGTGGGATTCAACAAAGGAAAACTGCGATATTACAACTGCCATTAGCCTGGGCATTTTGCAAGGGAATGTCCAAAGCCGGATAGAAGAGAGAATTCTGAGCAAACCATGGTGCCAGTGACCTATGTCAACAAGGGATCCTCATCAAACAATCAGACTGCTAACATGGTGGTGGTGGCTCAATCCTTTAATTGGGAAGACTAAGTTCAGGCTCTGAATATTTCAGGACCTGAAAAAGCACATCATGCCCAGATCAAGGATGGTGTGGAAGAAGAAACGGAAAAAGATCCTGAAGAAGAGATAATGAATCTTCAGTTCTCATTCATGTTGCAAACCACTCCAGAGCCTGCTAAACCCGAGGTTAGTGAATTTGGTTGCTCTCAATCTTGTATTAAAACTATTAAATTTTTATGAAAGCAAATTGAATTAATCAAGAGAGAGAACGAGGACCTTAAATATGAGGGTTACACACTTAGGAAACATCAAAAGCCTTTAAAGACACAATTAGAAAATAAAACAAAGGACTTTAAGAAACTGCAAGAGGATTACAGCAACAAATGTGAGAACTATGATCATCTCAAAAGAAAATTTGTTGTTGTGACCACTGAACTTGACGCATTGAAAAATCGCATTGAAAAGGCTAAATTTATTTTTAACAAATTCGATAGGTCAAGTAAAGTTGTTGCAAAAATGATAGAAGGACAGATGCAGTGGAAGGATATTACTTATGGTAATTAGATAAAAGTAGGGTTAGGATTTGAGAGTGTCCCTCCTCCCTTCAATCATAATTACACTACTATTCCCTTTTCTCAAGAAGAAATTGATAGAGAACCTTTCATGGTTTATGGGAAATCAGCTTCTGAACAGGCAACACAATCAAATGATAAACTCTTGGATACGAACATTTCTACCTCAAGTGCAGATAAGTCAATAGTTCAGGGGAAGCAAGAAGCTGAAAAGTCTGAGTCGAATAATTTTGTGTCCAAATTTGGTATTGAATTCTGTGATGAATCTGTTTTAAGTTCAAACACTAAATTTTTTGTTTCTGGTGGTTTGTTGTTTCACACTGATGCTTTTGAAAATAATGATGTTGTTTCTGATAAAATTGCTAAATCTTATTTGAATGCTTCTACATCTTCCACGTTTGCTACACAATCTAGTGCTTGTTCATGCAAATGAGAAAATGCTAGAAAAGAAAATAAAACCAGAAATCTGACAAGAGCAGTACTCAATCCAATGATAATAAACAAATTTGGTTCAATTGTGGTATTGCTGGTCATATTGCCAGAAATTGTTTAAACCGAATGTTTGTGATCACATGTCAAAGAGGGGAGAGAATGAGTCTAGAGGACGATCTTTAATTAGAAAATCCTCCAGAACCCGTTCTCGAGATGATGACTGGAAAACAAATCAAAACAAGAAAATGGCAAGTTTTAAAATGAACAAACAGGTTTATAATAAATTCACAAGCAGTTTGCCAAAATCGACCCAAGCCAAGCCAAAGTCGATTTCATCAAAGAGTAGGTCTGGATCTTCAAACTCTTCGAGTAGAAAATCCACTTGTTCAAAGCAAACTAAAAAGAAAACTATTTCAAAACCTAAATA
Source organism: Lactuca saligna (assembly GCF_052625555.1). Lineage (NCBI taxonomy): Eukaryota > Viridiplantae > Streptophyta > Magnoliopsida > Asterales > Asteraceae > Lactuca > Lactuca saligna. Next base: position 123,110,081 of record NC_136421.1, on the reverse strand, counting down.
CCAATGGATGCCAAAATTAAAATATGATCAGTCATCATCCTCCTCTGTATGTGTTGAAAAAGGAAGATCAAAAGAAAATTTGAAAGATGAATCTGTGAAAGTTAAGGGTCAACCCAGGACTTTAATGACCTGGGTCCTCAAATATAAATGATTCCGCTCATCGTGCAGTGACAGTTGCGGAGGAATGTTGTCAGACCCTGGTATGTCGACAGTGGCTGCTCCTGGCATATGACTGGAGATATCTCTCAACTACTCAACATTCAAACATTTAATGGGGGTATGTCTCCTTTGTGGGTGGAGAAGGCGGAAAAATAACGCATAAGGGAATGGTGACCAATGGAGTGCTCAGTTTTAGAATGTCAATTATGCTCCTGAGCTGAAGTACAGTCTTCTGAGCGTCTCTCAAATCTGTGACAAAGGTTACTCAACACACTTTACCGATAAAGATTGTCTAATCTTAAAGCAAGGCATTGTCATCCCGAAGGAATGGATTCTCGTAAAATCAAAGCGGGATGGGAATGCCTATATTATCGACATGAACAGCAATGTACCCGATGAAGTCACTTGTCTCATTTCCAGAGTCTCAGAACAACACGCAATGCTGTGGCATCGTCGACTTGGCCATGCAAATGCAAAGAATCTAAATCGTCTTGCTAAGAACGAAATGGTCCACGGTCTGCCTGTCAGAGATTTTATTACCTTTGAAAAATGTGTTTCCTATGCTCAAGGCAAACACCATCGGAAACCACATCTGCCAAAGCAGGTCAACTCCATCAGTCAGGTGCTCCAATTGTTGCATATGGACTTGTTTGGTCTGGTCAACGTTATCAGCATCAACCGAAATTCAAATTGTCTCGTTTTGATAGACGATTTCTCTCGTTTCACGTGGGTCTTCTTTCTTTCCAACAAAGTTGGGATCGCAGATCTTATCAAGAACTTCATTGTGATGATCGAGAACCAAACCAACAACCAATTGAAATCGCTTCCTACAGACAATGGAACCGAGTTTAAGAACACTCTTCTTGATCATTTTTGCGCAGAGAAAAGAATCGTGCGTCAATTTAGCTTTGTTCAGACACCACAACAGAATGGTGTTGCCGAGCGGAGGAATCGGACGTTACAAGACGCCGCAAGGACGATGCTTTGTGATTCTAAACTTCCAGTTTTCTTTTGGGCGGAGGCGATCAATACAACTTGTTACATTCAAAATCGTGTCCTGATCAACAAAGCCCAAATGAAAACACCGTATGAGATTCTCTTTGGACACAAGCCATCTGTCAGCCATTTCCGAGTATTTGGTTGCCCTTGCACCCTTCTCCACTTAGAATCAAACCCAAAGTTCAATGCTAAAGTTGATGATTGCTATTTTTTCGGATATGCTGCTCGTACTGCTTACTGGGTATACAACAAGAAGACGAAGCAAATCGTAGAGCCTTTCGATGTTCACTGGCTTGAAGAGAACGAGACGAATGCTAGGGTGGGTCCTGATTCGCTATTTGACTACACATCTCTATTTAAATCCTTTAGTGTGTCGTCTAATAACCAAGTTGGGTCTACCTCTGGCTTGAAGACAATCATTGAAGACGAGGATGAAGAGGTTGTTTTACAGACCACCATTGGTTTCTGCTACTGATCTTCCGGCAGAGTCACCTGTTTCAACTACTTTTCCTGAGTCCCCAACACAACATTTTGCTCCAGATGCTGACGTTACTCCTCTAACTCCTGTTGAAATGGAGTTAATGAACCAAGATGTTTCCTCTGTCACTCAAAATCTAATGGAACTTCTGTTTAAGGAACAGATCGCAGATGAGTTTGTAGGAAATTCACCACTCGAAGCTGGTACATCTACCGTGGATTCTTCAGCACATGACGGAGCTATTAATATCCATAATCTTCTTGTTTCATTCAATGACAACAGTCACGCAATCCCCTCTCGCATACGGCGTGATCATCCTATAGAAAACGTCATTGGCCAGCTGGGTGACAGAGTTCAACCGAGAAGCAAGAGCGGAGATGTCAACACATGTCTCTATTCCTGATTCATCTCTCAAATAAAGACTAAGAACGTCGAAATGGATTTGAATGAGCCCAGCTGGGTAGATGCCATGCATGATGAGCTCAATCAATTCGAAAAGCTTGGGGTTTGGAAGTTGGTGGAACTACCTAAAGGCAAGAAATCTCTTGACACTAGATGGTTGTTTCGGAACAAGCAAGATGATTCGGGTGTCATTGTTCGTAATAAGGAGAGATTGGTGGTCTGTGGGTTTAGACAAACTGAGGGTCTTGATTATACAGAAGTCTATGCTCCGGTGGCACACTTGGAGGCTATTCGTATCTTTCTCGCTTATGCTTCCTGCATGAACTTCACCGTATATCAAATGGATGTCAAGACGGATTTCCTGTACGGAAAGGTGAAGGAGGAGATTTATGTTAACCAACCTCCTGGGTTTGTTAACTCAAAACTTCCTAACCATTTCTACAAGTTAGACAAGGCTTTGTATGGGTTGCATCAAGCTCCCAGAGCCTGGTATGCTACCCTCACACAGCACTTGCTCAACCATGGCTATTCCCGCGACACTATCGATCAAACTCTATTCATCAAGCATGTCGGTGCACACCAGATTCTTGTTCAAATATTTGTGGACGATATCATTTTTGGGTCGACAAGTCCTAAGCTATGCAAGGAGTTCGAGGACATCATGAAAAAGCTTTTTGAGATGAGTTCATTAGGGGATGACCATGTTTTTGGTGCTTCAAGTCAAACAATGTTCAGCCGGAATACTGATTCATCAAGCCAAGTATGTGGAAGATATGCTTGAGAAATTTGGGTTCAGAGACGCTAAACCTACTTTGACGCCCATGGCGGAGAGACCACTGCTGACTCCTGATCTTGAAGGCGAATCCGTAGATCAAACGTACTACAGATTGATGATCGGATCGCTGATGTATTTGACTACAAGTCATCCAGACATTACGTTTGCAGTCTGTCAATGCGCGCGCTACCAGGCTAATCCTAAACTGTCTCATCTTATTGTTGATAAAAGGATTCTTTGGTACTTCAAAGGCAGCCCAAAACTGGGTCTTTGCTATCCGAAAAAATCTGAATTTGAACTTTATGCTTTTGCAGACAACAATTATGGAGGCTGCGAGCTTGACAGGAAATCGACTTCAGGCAGATGTCAATTTCTTGGAGATAGGCAGGTGTCTTGGCAATGCAAGAAGCAGAATACTGTCTCGACCTCACCAGTAGAAGCAGAATACGTACCTGCGTTTGCCTGTTGCTCTCAAGTCATATGGATCCAACATCAGTTGTTGGATTACGGTTTGAATTTTCAAGAAACCCCTATATTCTGTGATAATGAGGCTACTATCCAAATTGCTAAAAATCCGATCCATCACTCAAAAACCAAGCACATCAACATCAAAGTTCATTTTATCATAGATTGTTATGAGCGCTCGCTCATTGGGCTAGAACAGGTCCACACTGATAACAATGTGGCGGATTTGTTCACCAAGCCATTTAACAAAGCTCGATTCGATGTGCTGGTAAACTTTTTGAAAATGATTCGCTTTGAGGATTAATTTTTTTTTAGGTTAGTTTAAATTTTGTGCATTTTAATTTCATTCTTTCTCATGCACAAATTTAAGGGGAGAAATAAATAAAAACCAAACAAAAATTAAAAAAATTAAAAATCGAAAAACAATACAAAATAAAAAATCTAAAAACATTAGAAAAACAGAAAAATCAAAAATATTTCTGAGAAGTAATGTAATGGCAAGTGATATCAACAAGTGATAACAGGCAATCCGAATCTGTGTAAGGCACCAAAGTTGAGTTGTCTAGGCTCTGTGTTCGATGCGCTAGTAGGTACGAAAAGTTTAACGGACTTGACTAGGCAAAGCTGAACTTAAGGAATCTAGAGACTTGATAAATTTTGACCTAGACAGTTCTGTTTAGCCTAACAATATGACGCTTGGGTAGGTTGAGCAGGGAGATATACATGAGAATCCCCCAGTCACATTAAAGAAACCCGTATCTAGAACTGTGGATTAAATTTTCCTCGATGTATGGATTATGTCCTTAATTTCGGTATTGATGGAGCGACTGGGGAATTTCGATAAAGTAGGTATGTAGAAAATTATTTTCTTTCTCTCTTACTGTTAGTCATATGTGGCCTCCTCTGTGTGATCGAAAGATCCGACCTGGACTGCAACATATGCAAATCTATTTCTCTGCATCTTATATTTATGAAATTCTTCCTATCTGTTAGCCATATGTTGTCTCATTTGTGTGATTAACAATCCGAGCTGGTACATAGCATATGCAACCTTTTACTTCTCAATCCCTCTAAAAATCTAGTTAGTCGTAATCTAAATCTATCATCTCTCATAATAATTGTCTACTCACCTAAAGTAAGGAGTATCTCGGAAGTTCTTGTGTATTGGGGTATGTCAGGAAGCGGGAAACATGTTCTAGTACATCTAAAATTGAACAATTATACATTGTCTGTAGATCTCGCTGCTCAATTTAGGTGGACAACAATATCCTTGGTCATTGTCAGATAAGTGGTCCTTAGGTATTTTTATCTAGTAACTTCGGATCATTCTGTCCAATCACTGATAGCGTTCCTAAAATATGTCACAATTTTTCGTGCTTAAGTGGACCACAATACCGGCGATCGACCAGATCTATTCATAACAGGAGAGGTAATGAAATTTGGAAAATAATTGTCTAACAACTTTGATCCCATATCACAAAAGGTTAATCATTTCAAGTTAGAGGATTAAATTTAGTTTGAATTAAATTTTAGTGTTTTTATTTTATTTCATTTTCATTTTTTAGGATTGATAAACTTTCGAAAAAAAATTTATTTTACTTTTATTTTTAGACTTTAAATTTTTAGAATTAGCAAAATTTAGAAAATTTTATTTCACTTTATTTTGTTTTATTTTATTTTGAAATTAATCCTCAAAATGATTTATTTTTGAAATTTTTTTGAGTTTTGGGCTTAGGCTAAGTGAAAATGGGATCAACCCATGGAGGAAAAACCGGGTTTGGGTCAGTTATATAAGGGAAAAGGGGACCCCGAAATCAGTTCTTCGCTCTTTTCTTCTTCTCTTACCGAAAACCTCCTGAGTTCTCTCAAATCCTCGAAAAAAATTTGTGTTATTTTCTCAAATCAACCTGTTTTTTCTTGAAGGTATGAAGATTCTGACCATGCTCATGTAATTTTTATCGAGAATCGAATGTGAAATCATGGCAAAACCGTGAAAACATGAACTGTCGGCAAGTTTTCGGTTGAAGACCGTTTTCGGTCCATCGGCTTTTCGGCTTTCGGTCGATCCGAGCCGTTCTCAGTCAAGCCGGCTTAGACGGCTTTCTGTCAAATCTGTGTTCGGTCAAACCGGCTTATTAAAGCCATTTCGGTTCAAATTGGCTTTCAGTGTTCGGTCCAGGAGTTTTTGGTCTAACTGTCTTGACCGAAAACTAAAGTTTTGTCAAATAAAATTCAATTTAAAAAGGGGGGCAAATATTAATGGATTTAATTGAGAAAATAATTTTAATTTGTTATTATCAAATGTTTTCTCACCTGGCTTGTTTTGTGTAGATAAAATGGCAAGTCTTAAAGTTGCAGAAAGTCACAATGTGTCCATTCTTCTTGATGATCCTCCAGTAGCACAGAACGAGTTCAAATAAGGGAATGTTGCATCTCAACTGCACTTACATGGAATTCCATCATTTATCTGAACCTGATCAACGAATTCTGGAGTTTTGCAAGAGTCAAGACTGGAGAAAATGGATCAGTGAAGATTGAAGATTCTATCAGGGGATGCAAAGTTGTTATCTTCGAGTAGTTCATTAGAGATATCTTGAAGATTGATGATCAAGCTACCTTCCCAACTGATATAGATCTGAGAATTGTTGATGATTATCTCGAGAATATGGGATACGAAGGAGTCTTTCCACCAACCCTAAAGAAGTGGTTACCTCCTTACTGGAGATTTCTATCCCACGTGTTTGTCAACTGTATATCTGGGAGAAAGGGTGGTTCGGATGAGATATCCTCGAGAAATACTCAGACGATTGTTGCATTGGCTGCTGGGATTGACTTCAACTTCTCAAAGTTTATTTGTGAAGAACTGATTACTAATGCTAACAAGAAGTTGAAGGATCAATTCCGGCTCTATCCAAGATTTATTCAAATCTTCATCAACAGTCTATTTTCCGATATGGTCAAGACAGGAGAAATACTTGATATAAAAGCCTTTGGACCAAACACTATGAGCCTAATCAAGCAGAATCATAATGCAAAAATTATGTTTCATGGGAGGTTCCCTCTTGTGAAATTTGAAAAGTTTATTGAGCTGTCAGATTCTCCGGAATCCCATGGGTCGTCTGAACAAATGTCAACTGATCAAGCATTGTCCGAACATGCAAATGTGAATGACGATGTTATCACTGTTTCAGACCACCAGATTGAAAATGTTTCTCCGCTCACCATGGTTGCTGAAGAGCATGATCTCACAAATATGGCAGTTCAGAGTGATTTCAGTGAGGGAAATACAGAAGAAGCTATTGAGAATGAAGGAGGAGAAGAGGATGAGTATGAAAATCTTGATCTGTCCGGTTATGATGACCGATGATATTTCGATGCAGTTTACTGGTCTTGAGCACTCTTTCCCAAATGAATACCTCGATGACTTCCTCAAATATATCGATGATGGTGTCAATTCAACACCGAAGATAAGGGAGAAAACTAACAAACAAGAAGTTGAGCCTCCGGTTACCATTCAAGCGGCTGATTTTTCAACTCATATGGACACATCATCAGGGATTCGTCCCCTTGATAATGTGGTTCCAACATCCGAGCCAATTACAAGTGATACCGAGTTTTTCCTGACCTCCCAATTCCCAATGAAAAGATGCAGAATTGATCCAAGGGTGAGACTAGTTTTTCCTGACCCAATTCAAACCACAGAGACTCCTCCATCTACGACATTTGCTCCATCCTCATCTGTGCCCATTCAAGAAAATCCCAGATCTATCCATGAAGCTGGTGGTTCGTCTGCTGGCCTGAGATCGTCTCCTCCAAGGCCTTATCATGATACTGTCTCTAAGAGACTAGCTATTCAATTGGCCTAGTCTTTAAGTCCAACTCATTCCTCACGCGAAAAAGGAATATCACTTGAGGAAGGTATATCTAGAGATGATGATGATGCCTCTATGCCTGAGCTGAGAAAGGAGATTAATGTGCTAAACCAGATAAATATTGAGCTTGATATCAAGGTTGCAGATCTACAAACTGAGAACACCAAGCTCAATACTCAAGTTGCTGATCTTATTAAAGATAATGCTCAGAAAACAAAGCAGATCACTAATCTCCAGACGTATTTTGGCTTGTTGACCGCCAACTATTATGATTTGAAGAAGAAGCTTGAAGAAGAATTTAGTGATAAATTCAAATCACCTGTCAGTGAGCCAAGAGTCTACATTCCCAATCAAGATGCTCCCATAGTTCCACCTCCTACAAGAACAACCACGGTGGTAAATCCTTTTGACAAAGAACCAGTGCAGGCTCCAAATGTCGTGGCATTAAAACATGCTAGACAATCCAAGTCTGCTAAGAAGGGCCAATTTTTGTTCAAGAGGAACTCGAATCAGAATGCTCCCGTGGGCCAACCAAACATCACCTTTAAGGATCTTGGAGAAAATCGCTTCAGAGACATTTATGGTGATAGGTCTGGAATCATCTCATGGGGATTCCACGATCCTCTGAAAATGTGGATTGTACAAAGGAAGAGCGGAAATACCATGTTATATAAAGATGCTCACGACTTCAACTCTTAGGCCAAGGTTGATCTTTCGAAATTATCCAAGGCTCCTTTTTCAAATCCAACAAATGAACCCAAGGTGACACGGTTCGGATTATTTTTGGAAGGTCAAGTGGCAAAGGGCTTCCCCTCAATGAAGACTGTTGAATCTATCATCAAGATATACCCAAATGTCATTGATCCCAAAACCAATCAGCACCTTCAGCCTGTGATGTGGCCTGCTACTAATAAAGTCAAGCAGATTCCTATCCTTCAAAACCATCCAGATGGATCTCTAGAATCCATGCAATACTGGGTGTTTGATGAATCTACAACTTCTGCTGTCATCAAACTTAAACATGGATGTATTCGTCTTTATGACAAGAGGGATCTGTTGCAGTTTGGAAAGTGGGATATACATCAGCTCTCTTAGCATCATATCAAGGTGGCTGAAGAGATTTTTGAGTCTACTGCTAAGGAGTATACTGCCATGGTTGCTGACATTATTGAAAAGGAGATGTGGAATGGAGCTATGGGAAGGTCAGACGTGCTGGTTGTTGACAAAAGTTGAATCATGCTAGCCCCAAACCAAGGGGGAGATTGAAGGTCCAAAATATATATGGTTTGGGCTAGGGATCAATATATGGATATGTTAGGGAATTTGGCAATGTATTTTTGAGTCTTTTGTGTAAGCTTAATGTTTTCGGTCTAGGAAGTATTCTTGGTCGAAGTGTGACCAAAAACTAGTTTTCGGTCCTGGTCTGTATATATATATATATATATATATATATATATATATATATATATATATATATATAGAGAGAGAGAGAGAGAGAGAGAGAGAGAGGTCAGCTTGTCAGGATCACTGTTCAATTGTACTTTCAGGATTTTTCGGTCCCTGAGTTGTATCAGACGGTTCGTGTGTTTAATCGTATGCAAGCTCAGTTTCATTCATCTTCTACTCCATTTCTTCTTTGTTTTCTTATGCTTGATTGATCATTGGTGAAGATCCTTCTATCAAGGACCTAACACATGGCCGATTTCCTTCCCTTAGGAGTCAAAACCTTTTATGGACTATCACCGTTGGCATCACCAACATCCAAGAAACTTTGGGACGAAGATTTTCCAATCAATTTTGCTTTACCAATGCACCAAATCATTGTTGATTCAGCAGCAATTAGCAAATATGTCAAATCAATTAGGGTCATATCATGATCAGTCATATAACAGTCTTTAACAAACTGACTATATGACTCAGGAAGTGACTGAAGAACCAAGACAATAACTAGCTTCCTTGGGAAAACGACACCCAACATTCCCATTCTATCAAGGTGCAACTTCATGTTAAGAATATGTGCACCTACAAAATTTCCATCTTTATGTTTGCATGCCAATAGGTCTTGAGTCACCTTGAACTTTTCAAGTTAATGAAAACGTGGGTTAGGGAGAATCACAGGAGGATGTGGAGGAAGTGAACTATGATTTCTAGTTCCACCATTGCATGAAGAAGGGAACGATCTTTCACCTTCATCGACACGTGCAAGATCATCTTCAGATGGAAAGCCTTTTCCAAAGAATTTAGGAAGGTCATAGTTGTTAGAACTAGACATCTACAAAAGGGGAGAAATTCAACTTAGTTGATTTAATCCTTAATATAACACCCAAACGAAATATTAAGGCTAGGAACCAACACAATAATTCATAATTCGAAAAAGGGATGTCGTAATCCAATTGTAAATTATTTGAAGGTAGGTAAGAGATGATTTACCAATTCCACCATGAAAATGAAATTTTTAACGAATTAGGTTTTAAATAAAATTCCTAGATCTTTGAGATCCATTGAACTTTTCAATGGGATGTTTAATCTCGATTATTCCCTTCAATTTTGTGACTGGGATACCAAGGATCAAAAACAAGGTGTGAATAACCATGCATATTAGCTTGGTACTCTCGATGCCATTTATCACTAAATCAATGTGCCAGTTAACCACACACGCTCCATTGATCAATGATAATTTATGAGAAATCCATCGCCATCCTTTATTAGTCTACATTAGTGTGCCAGTTAATCACACACGCTCCACTAACTTACCAATAAGGTGTAATATACAATTCCATGGGTTAGCATCAAATTCACATTTCCATTAAATAACTAAGATTTGGAATTTATATAAGGGTTTAGTTAATTTATATTTTCATTATACTTATTAATGAGAGTTGGTGTCCTATCCTACCCGTTTGGCTTAGGATCCTCCACTAGTCACGGGTGTGGTGGGTAAGAATGGATACCCAATGTCGGTCATTCTACAAGCTGCTTCCTTAAAAACCCCTTATAGACCAGCTTCGTGAATGAGGCCTACTAACGGTAAGACTGACCTTTTCTTATACATATATATAAATTAAAATTTTAATATTATATTAGTATAAGGGTATATTTTAAACTTTTTAAAATACTAGGTGGTTTAATCTCTTAATAAATTAAACTTTTAATTAATTAAATTTAAACCTATCTATGGAATTATTAATTATCTCTTAATTAATCTTTTAATTAGATTATTAATAAAACCATGAGGGTTTATTTTTAAAACCTTTTAAAAAACACTAGGGTTTTAGAATTTAATATTTTAAAATTAAAACTTTTAATTAAATTTTAAATTCCAAAACTTGAGGGAAAATTTTAAAACTTTTCAAAACTTCTAGATCAAATTTAAAACAATTAATTAATCATATAATTTCATCTTTTTCATAAATTTGACCTTTTCTTTTATTTGGTAAGAAAATTCAAATCAAATTTTACAAATAATTAATTTATTACAAAATCTCATAATTATATTAAAATTTGACAATTATCTTTCAATTAAATGAGGATATTCATTACCATATCAAAAAATTCGAATTTAATCATTAAAAAAAGATATGGTAATTATCCAAATCTAATTTAGACCAAAAATCTGAAAATCTACCAACTGACTGGTCTTAACGTCATGCTAGGCCATCACACGTCATGAAAGATCATCATGTTGTGGACATCTATGAACATGACATGTTCATCAGGCAGAGTCCAAAAACGATTTTCTTCCAGCTTTGAACAAATCATGAATGCATCTAATACAACAGAAAAACGACCTAGGCTCTAATACCATTGATGAGTTTTGAGAATAACAACATCTCTATGGTGCACATGCAAACCTATTTGCTTTCGATCTAGGTTTTTTCTCAAGTTATACATGCATAATAATTATCCAAAGAATAACCTTGGATCTAGCATACACAATTTCGAAATTTATATGTATAAAAGGGTTAGAAGATTACCTCACTTGTTATATTGTAATAACGAGAACAATCCTTGACCTTTGAAAGCTTAGTGCCCCAAGTGTTGCACCTCTAATGGAGTCACAAACACTCAACACAACAAGGATGATTGGAGAAAGGATGAAATCAGCCAGGGTTCTTCTTAGAAGCATATGGTTCGAATTCTTTAGGGTTTAGAGGGTTTATATAAGGCTAGGTTGCTTAGTCTCCATGTTGGACTTGAATAAGGAAACCCTAGTTCCTAACTTATGCCCAAAGCAAACCCATGGACCTCTTTAGCAAGCCCATGGATGAAATCTTATGGGGATACCCATAAATTTCATCCACTCCACTTACAAGGAGTCCCAAGCCCAGTTTGACAACTTTGCAAAACAGCCCCTCCATTATTAATCAGTTCCTTTCATCCCAAAATTAATATCAAATTAATTCCTGATCAATTACTAATTAATAATATGATTTCTAGATAATATATTAAACTTGTAATATATTAATAAAATCATTTTGAGTACCAATTTATTATTCATATAATAAATCCTACTCTCGCTCTCCACTAGTCATTCTATCAAGTTACATGAGTGAAGGCAACACAAAAGGACCATACTCATATTAAAATCAAGTACATACTAAAAAATAGTTAGAGGCTTAGACACCTAATCCAAAAACTTGGGGGAACTCACTAAGCTTCGGGCTTACAGTTGTGGATTTTGTTTCGGTACTTCGGATGATCGTGGGAAGGCGAAGGCTTGATCATGCACCTCCTCACATTTTATGATTTTGATTTATAGGAATTTCTCTGATGTGAAACTATTTGAAAATAATTTGTAATGAATGATGGTTTTTGGGACGTTTAAAAATTTTAAATTTTTAATGAATTTTAAGAATGTTACGCAAAATAATGGTAATTTCATAAAATGACTCAACCATTTTGACAATAGTGAATGTGTGTGTGTGTATATATATATATATATATATATATATATATGTGTGTGTGTGTGTGTGTGTGTATTTGGTATGTGGATATTTGTGTTACATATTAGTGTATATGTGTATTTGTATGCATGCAAATAGGAATTTTATGTATATGTGTAATTGGTATATGTATATGAGTATTTGTTGTATGTATATGCGTATTTGATATATATGTGTATATGTGTATTTTGTATATGTGTATATATGTATTTGTATGTAAAATGTTATGAATTAATTAGGCTACTCCTCCAAACTCCATAATATGTAAAGTACAATGTTGTAGTTGAAAAAAAAAGGCAGGATGATATAATTCACAATGTCATTTAAAGTACGATACTATTATAGAAAAACAACATAAGTAAGATGTTATAAATAAAAAAATGGACAATACAAGGCCATAATAGAAAAATAAAAAACAAAAGTAAGATGCTATAAATAACTGAAATTCATAAAAATAAGATGCTATAAATAATGATTATATACTACAACTCTAATAAGTTATTTAAATCAAAATATTATAATATAATACGAAAAATATAAGATGCTAAATGAACTAAGTTATAATTTAATTACTTAATTATTTAAAGTACAATGTTGTAATAAAAAATGTTGGTGTTTCAGTTTAAGTCTCTTCCTTTTAACTCATCAAGAGCCTAGAAATATCCGCGCAAAATTGATTTAGAATTTACTTCTGGGTTGCCTGTGTTTTTGGTACTGCTTTTTGAATACTTTATCTCATTTAGGATGTGAATGCATATTACATGATTGATTATTAAGAAAGATTCAATTGTTATTTTCTCTTTACTCCTTCAATATATATTTCTATATATACTTAGGAGCTATGGAGAATTGTTGCCGAATTTTTCTTTAATGGTCAATCATGCAATAAACATTTGCATATGAGGTAAGATATTCACAAAGTGGGTTTAGAAGCCTACCTATTTTAATACTCTATCCATTGTCCAATTTTTTATACTGCTTTTTGAATCATCGATTTCTACTACACCGTTATGAATATTCCATCCAATTTAGCAGTTACTCTATCGTTATACATATTCCATCCGATTTTTAGTTCTTGTAAAGTAAACACTAAAACCTAATGTAACGTCCCAAAATTTAGAAAGAGATTTTTCATTATAAAATAGATTAACAAATTTAAACATTTGTTTCAAAAACCATTGAATAACATTTGATTGATTGGAAACCATACACTATCAGAGTTAAGTTCACAAAACAGCGTAGATGAATATCTTTGATGCGTGTGTACAGTCCTGCCGAGCTCTTCTCACGAACGAAGTGCAAAATTTTTAATCCACAATTGTAAGTATAAAGCTTAGTGAGTTCTCCATTGCACCATATTCAACCATACCTACAATGTATCCATATACAATCCTTGACTCTAGTGTCGAGTAACCAAACCTCCTAACAACATACATATATCGTATGCAACGGACCCAACTCAAGAGTTGACGGGCCCAGTCCAACTCACATAACGAGCCCCGCCCAACCATACATAACGGGCCCCACCCAACGATACATAATGGGCCCAAGTCAAAATCTCCAATCTTAAGTCCATTAAGTCTTTAATGAGACCAAAACTAACTTATGGACACAAGATAGATCCAAAATATGACTTTGTTCTTATTCTCATAAACCTAATGACAATTTCAGATCCACCACAAGCTCAGGAGTTCCTCAAACTCCAAGATAATTCAAGGAGGGGACCAAAATCATCCAAAATGGGCTCCAACTTGAAACATAAAGAAAAAAGTCAAGCTATAAATTTGTACCTTCTATAACTCAGAAATCAAAAAAGGGTGTTGGATCAAAGATTGGTCCTTGCTTCCTTGCACCAATATGAACTTCCCCTTCCTCAAGTTTCACCTAAAGTCAAAGAACAAACTCCTCAATCAAGAAAACAAGACCTCAATCATGCATGGAAGTTAGGGTTTCGAAATGAAGAGGTGGAGGTTGAAAGAGATGCCCTAAGAGCCTTTAAATATGGGAGAACCCCCAAAATCATGGGCTTGAGATGCAACAGCTGCCACGTCATGGTCATCATTTGCTATGCCACACCGTATTCATCAACCCACCACTCTGTGACATGTGGTTTTCTCCAAAAATCATTACTTTGACACATTTAAGTCTTTAGCCGATCTGTTATGGAAAACGGGTGTTACAACTATCCCCCACTTAAATTAGATTCCTTCCTTGAAACCTGTCCTTATAGGTTACTCTTAAAACACCCTTCGAACACCTTAAGCAGATGACCACCTTATGATACCGATGTTGAAACAATATTTAGCGAGAAATATGTGACTCGACGAAGGACAAACACTAACATGTCCCCACTACCCCACAACAACAAGAACTAACTTCTATGCCTATACCTTGAAAATTCGAAAGTCATGACTGAATCCTAGGTAGACAAAGCCACCCCATACGTCATGTTGACTAAAAGCTTACAGGTCTGATCCGACCGATACCTCCCCGACCTCGCACTGTTTAACTAATAATTGCAAAATAGACTCCATGACCAACCGTCGATGGTGACAACCTCACACTCAGATATAAAGGATAATCAAAACCTGAGACCTAACAAATAAAGACTACACTAACCAATACATCAATCATGCTGACCAAAAATTCGCAAATTCGATCTATCCAAGATCTTCCTGGTCCCATGTCGTCCTACTAATAAACTGAATACATAATCGACAACCAACCGCAGTCGTTGACAACCTCGCATACTGACGCAAATGGGAGACCACGAACAAAACCTAACAAACATATAAACACACCTCCCTCACGAGCCTCACGCTAGATAAGAAAAACAACGGGCCTCACCCACGGGTCTCACCCAAGATAACATAAACAAATGGGCCTCACCCCACAACCAAAAGCTATGCAAGCCTAAATGTCGACGTAGATCTAATAACTCTCACACCTGAATAAGGATCAACTAAAACACAATGATTGGTATGAATCAACCCACATGGATTTTGTGGTCCTCCTACAGTATACAATCAGCCCTGCAACGACCTATCTCAGCTAAGTGAATGTTATGGTCCAGATCGTAGTCTTACAATACTCCTGCGATTGTCATGGGCTCTTCTATGGTCTTTCAAAAAATCTACAAAAATACAAAGCAAATCTAACACGAGATGGACCCCTAGTATACTAGACCCTATTAGGTGTTCGGTTCTTGTTTCGAACTCCAAAGCCTTCATAAAAAAAATAGACATAGGGGCTCTCACACAACCCTCGACCTGAGCCTAATCACCAACCCTGACTTGTGCCACCAAAGATGCTTCAAGTCTTCAGACGAGATAACCTTGAATCCTCTACATCTACTTCCCTGATCACAACTGGCTACTGAAAAACATTCCTTGCATAAGCTTTATTCCTGGGAACAAAAAAAACCTACTATTTTCTTATCCTTGAATACGACTTCGGGATGACTTGCACTCTGAAGTCTTTCCATTTGACAAGGCGATTCTCTTATACTTGGAATTTACTAAACTTTGTTGACTTCATACCCATTGAAATTTCCAAGCCAACCTAATAACTTCACCACATCTTTCCTAACAACCATGTCGGACATCACTAGGCATAAGAGAATCCAAACCCTCCAAAAAAAGCCAAAGAGGTCCAATATTCACCAACAACCTTAAAATAGAAACAATCTACACATACATAATCATTCAAAAATAGAACCATAGTTGATTAATACAATATCATTCAATAGGTCGTGCAATATTATATTAAGAAAACGAGAACATAAATTAAAAAAACTGAAGACACCAACGAATGTTGCATCCGACCGAACTGAAGAAACCACTACTCAAACCCTTATTCTTACGACTCCAGGTACCTATGTCTTCCATTCGTTAACTGCCAAGATAAAGGTATAGGATCCAAAACCACCCCATCTGCTCTCAAAGGATAATCAATCCAAACATATCTTGCCTAACTACAAATAAAATATACCCTTGACTCCTTCTGACTATATTCCCGGACGTAGTGACCCTCCTAATCGCATCTAAAACACCCATAAACTAGTATACGGAAACTACGCCAATGAGTCCATCTACACCTGCCGCAAGATCCGAGAGTATCTTGACCTCCTATCCGAAAGTCAATAAACCTAGCTTTCTTGACTGTTTCTGCAGATACATGAACCTGATCCTGCTTCCTTTTTGTTGTTGGGTCTCCAACTTTAGCTCCCAGAGCTCCGTCTTGAACATGTCATGGTAGCGAGTCATCCTCATCTCTTCCATAACTGCATACTGAGGGAAAAACAACACTCTATCTCTAAACTTGGTGGTGATCTCAGCCTCTGTCTTCGTAGTCCGCTCAAGCACCAGATAACTCCGAGTCAACTGTTAAACCTCAATCACTGGCACAAACTCCTTCATGAATCGAGTGACAAAATCCACCCATGACATAGACTCGACCGTATCACGTTCACCTCACGCCACCAATCCATCGCTCCATCGCACAAAATACACTCTAAAAACCTAACATCGACCTCATCCGGACAAAAGTTAGCGCGAAAGGCACTCTCCACATCGGCAATCCATCTCATACTAACAATAGACTCCCTTCTCCCCATGAAACATAGAGCCCCGCAAGTATAAAACTCCCTAAAGGTGACTCCAAAGTCATACGGCCAACTGGCCTCCAACTCAGCCCGCAGAACCCTAAGGCGGTCATCCATCACTAAAATAAAC
Organism: Lactuca saligna; assembly: GCF_052625555.1. Lineage (NCBI taxonomy): Eukaryota > Viridiplantae > Streptophyta > Magnoliopsida > Asterales > Asteraceae > Lactuca > Lactuca saligna. Next base: position 123,093,255 of record NC_136421.1, on the reverse strand, counting down.
TCATCCCTGATAGTGCTAATCCAACAAGGCAATTCCACACTCACGAACCTTGAAATCTCTGCAGCTATGATGTCACAGAGATTCCTCTGACTCAGACTTGAACCTCTAACACGAAAGGTCGTCATCCTGAATCTGAAAGATAACAGAAACACATAAAAATAATTGCACAATGCAAACCCCCACTACGCATACCCACCTATAAGTTCCTCGGAAATCCTAAAACACCCCTGACCCAAGTATGGATCCTATGATTTCAGTAGTACGGATCCAATACTACCTTCCACACATATCCATACTTGTTCCAAGGACTATTCCAAGACTCCGAAGTCACTTCATAACACTTCACTAAACTCCTCACACACATACATCTGTATAACCATATGCATAATACTACACTTCCTAGACTCTCCCTCTAGGATTCTTCCCTTCCTACTCGCTCCTGTATTAGTAGAAATCTCTAATAACACTGTTGGTTTCCTCGTGCGTCCAACTTATACACAGTACATGATCACATAGACTGTCAAATAAGTAATTGTACCCTAAGCCTACCACCAAAAAAGGAACAAGAAATAAGGCTAAATCAATCATTACAAGGCTATGTAATCCTAATCATGTAAAACTCTAAAACATACACCTAGCAATTAACATTATTAATCTAGACTTCAAGCAGAACATAACACATAATTCCCTAGGCTATAAGACATCAAAGATGTCAAAAAATTCCATTATGCAATTACTGAGTAGATCTACCTCCTATATTCTATCATGCATACCCATTCATAACACAAATACAATATCATATGGGTATATCGGGAATTACTTACTTCCTGAGCTCATATCGACTGTATGCATCACATCCTCTAATTGTTTTAATCATTCTATTGAATAAACACATTCTTTTTCAAAAACTTATGTAGAAAATCTCTCAATCTTCAGTTTGAGTTCAGACACACCGCAAGGCACACCCAAATTACTTAAACCAAGGCTCTGATACCAACTTGTAACGTCGAAAAAATTACAAAGAGATTTTTCTTTTTAAAATTGGTTAACCAATTTAAACTTTTGTTTCAAAATCCATTCAATAACATTTGATTGATTAGACACCATACATTATCACAGTTAAGTTCACAAAACTGCATAAATGAATATATTTTATGATTGTGTACAGTCCCGCTGAGGTCATCATACGCAATGTGTAACGACCCGAAAACCAAGATAAAATTTTTCATTTTAAAAACAAGGATTACAATCATCACATTGTTCCAAAACCATCACATATCAATAATGTAAAATCATCAGAGTATAATATCAAAAGTGCGGAAAATAGTGTGGAGAGAATGTTGTGCCGTCACGTCGGGCCCTTCCCCTTAGTACCGGAAGCACCTGAAACCACAAATATAAAATGTAAGAAAAATATTACTAAGTTTCCCCAAAGTACCACATACTAAACATAAATAGTTTAGGGCTATGGGCCAAACCATAGTCTTACAAGCAATTTCCTGCTAAGGGCCAAATGTTGATCTTCCATACAGTTGCCAAGGGTCAGATCCTGGTCTTTCATACAGATGTTAGGGGCCATATCCTGGTCTTTCATACAGTTGCCAGGGGCCAAACTCTGGTCTTTTATACACATATTCCAAATATAGCTAACACCCTATATCACAAATAATGGGCCGACCTTGGTGCCTTCGACCCATTGATATAGTGAGAAAACTCACCTCCATCCGTTGATAAGTAACTAAATGCTCAGCTACCGAACCAGAAGATCCCACACTGAAAACAAAAATCACCCTAATCAGAGAAAGTTATTGACCATAACCATAAACCTAATCCCAAATCCAGACCCCTAAGATAAAAACCCATTTTTCCCATTCCATAATGGACCTAACCAAAATTGGCCCAATAATACAATAATGGACCCTATATCCCAATAAGGCCCAACTCATGCAACAAATAATCCAAGCCCCAAAACCTAACTAAGGCCCAAAGAACAATGACCCAAACTCTAGCAAATGGTTCTTATGTCGTGACCAGCTCATGGTTATGTCAGGAGATCCAACTCGACCCAGTCCCAAATCAGCGGATCAACTTAGCCCATCAAAATGATTCCAATCCTTGTCACATCACGATCACACCCTAAGTCACGTTGCGACCTAATCCTGACAAAAATTTGGGATGGCTAGTATTCTCACGACATGACATCCTTAATCCTCACGTCATGAGATCTGTACCAACCAACTTTGAGCATTAAGCTCTTTTTCCTTAGAACCATATCTTGGGGCTTTCTAGAGGGTCTTCTTTTACCCAAAGGATGATAAAAATCATAACTTTTCAGTCATGCATGTCCAGTGTATGACTCAAACTATTACTAGGCTAAGAGTGGGAAAAATGAGATCTAGACTCATGGTTGGAGTCTCAAACTATACCAAAACTTAGATCCAAAGACTATCTTATAGAGAATGACTCAATGATCCATAAATTTTCCAACTTTATGGATACCAAGCATGCAATCCAACACAACCATGCAAAAAGGAGCTTAGAACTTGATCTATCATGCAAGAGGTATAAAGGTCCAAGCTTTAAGACTTATAATGGTCCAAAATCTCCAAGTGATTGCAAGGTAGAAGCCAAAATGGAAAGGGGATGCACAACCAAGGTATTCTTCTACTTCAAAGAGTCAAAAACCACAAAAGAATGCTTCAAGAATCTCAAAAATGACTAAGGACATCAAGAGGGTTGAGATTAGGGTTTTTAGGAGGCAAAAGAGTGCAGGAGGCTAAGGATGGGTAACCCTAGCCTTCTTTTTCCTTTAAATACCCGAAATATTAGGGTTTGGTCATCACCCACTCTCACGTTGTGAGCATTCAAAGTCTCACATCATGAGTATCAAAATCACGGGTCAACAATTCAATGGGCATTCACGACGTGGACATCATGATTCACGTCGTGACCTTCAACCAAAGCTAAAAAATCATGAAATTAAGTACGTCCATGATCAAAGTATTACACAATGGGCCCAGCCCAAGAGTTCACGGGACCGACCCAACTCACATAACGGGCCCCAACTAAACATACATAACGGGTCCCGCCAACAACACATAACAAGCTCCGCACAAGGAGTAAACGTGTCCAACCCAAACTCCATTTTTAGGAGCTACATCCTGGTCTTCTGTACTTTTTCCAGGGGCCAAATCCTGGTCTTCCATACAATTCCAAAGCCATAACTAGTAGGGTTGGAAAATATGTGTAACGCCCGGGTTTCAAGGTTAAGCATTTTTAGGCGATGTAATAGTCTAGGTCAACTATTGTATCTCTTTTTGAAGTAATAAAGATGAAATATTTGAATTCTATGTGAATTATGTTTATTTATATGCTTATTACTTAATTATTAAGATATAATTAATAAAGAATAAAAATAAGCGTCGAAATTAAAATGTGAGATAAGTCTGATATCTTTACATAAAGTTGTAGTGGTCGATAAAAGGATTCCAGGGATATAAAGAACGCTGAAATCTTATTTATAACGAAGAAGTTATGACCCGTCGATGTTTCGCGACGGAACCGGCACAACACCGACAAGCGTAAAAAGTGAATTTACGATAGAAGACTTTTTAGCCTTAGTAATCTAAACAAAGGTCGTAGACTATGTAATACTGAGAAAATTGATAAAGAGAACGTCCTAATGTTACTTCGTATGAGGAAGTTATGATTTTTCGAAGTTTTAAGTGAGCTACGCCTACGTAACTTTTAATATAGGTTTTAAATACTTATAGTAACGTTATTAGGAACTTATAATGAGTACTTGGGCTATTATTATGAGTTATATAGAGTGTTGTTTAATGCTTATATAATAATAATAATAATAGCTAGACTATTAATTAGTCGCGGTTAATGTTAGACTAAAACCTAGTGGTATTGATACTAGGTTTCGTCGAGGGAAAATTATTTTGAGAAAACGAAGCGTTGTTCAAGTGCAGAGTCACCACCTTTCAAGTGAGTGCATAGTTACTTTCATCTTACACATAGATATGAAGTATTTTATATAAATTAGGTGTTATGGTGCATATTATCGATATACTTGCTATCTATGTTGGATAAATGATTTTATACAAGTTTTAATTGATTTAAACTGTATATGTATTTTATATCTACAAAAATGTTGGAGTAAAACATGGGTAGATGTAATAAGACGGTGTGTGATAAAATGAGGAGAGGCCTCGATGTTGTTGTTGGTGATCCAGTCATCTAGCGGAGTATAGATGACGACCACGGACTCTTCTAGACAGTCCAGTGGAACGCTAACAGGCTCACAACCTGTAGGTGTTTGTGAACGATGTGTTCACCGGTGTACTCCATCTCCCTCATGGTTGCCTTTAGGATATTTATTGTTGAGGAACCCCCTTAGCAGTACTGTCCATCCCGATGATGATCTTTAGGCTAGGTCCCTTATGATAGGTGTTTAGGGACGTAAAGTGAGGATAACGGGAATGTGTAATCGGGTTATTGTTGTTAGATGAAATTAATAAAACTTATTTATTGTGGGTTGAAAACCCTATGTGTTCACTAGGCTCCCAAGCTTGACCCACTCAGTTTCTTGTATTACAGGTAGTAGCGCATGAGCATAGATGTTTGGATGAGAGATAAGGGATTATAGGCCTATAAATACGAAATAATGTAGTAAGGCTTATGTTGTATTGTTTATGCTTATGATCTATATCGAACATGACATCCCAAGTCTATTAAAGAAGTACATTTCTTTGGAAATGCTTTTGATAAATCTTTATCATATTTTCCTTTGGGACAAATTCCGCAACACTTATTTAAAATGTTACTCTGATTTTCAAACAAAGCATAAACAAAAATCTATCTTTTCTGGTCGTGAAAATGGGGATGTCACAGTTAGTATGAGAGCAGTAGTTTAAGCGAACTAGGAATTTGTAGGATTTCTAGACTTAAACTTAGAATGCTAAGCGATGATGGTGAGATGTGAGCACTAGCTTATTATAGGAATTATGCCTAAAATTCTTTTATGTGCTAAATGCTTTGTGCTTGATATGATGTTATTTGTTCGAATCTATGGTTTGTTGCCGACCGGATCTGGAAACCTTATGTGTTTAGGATTCTAAACGTACGACTAGGATAATAGAACTAGCATATAAATGTTTCGGAGTGATAAGGATGATTTGAACTTCAATCCTAAATAAAGATCTAAAATCACCTTATTCGGTGTATAGATCAAGATGGCAAGGACTCGTAGCGGAAACGTGAACGGGAATGGGAATAGGAATCAACAGCCTCAACAACCTCCAGTGATACAACAAATGCCCGTCATTGTAGATGTGGCACCTGAGCCAATGACGATGCCCAGAGTGCAAGCAATGATCCAGATGATGTTGGATCGACAGATGAAGGAAACAAGACATTTACTTCAACAGAACCGAGAAGAACTTACGGTACCAATTGAACAACTCGGGCTTAATGATGGGCAGTCAGAAGGAGGAAACTACAGTGGGACTGTTGGTCAAGCCAAATCACCGATAGTTAGGCGAAACTACCAGGATGGTGGAAATGATGAACGTAGATGCATATACAAGGATTTCATGGCATCCAATCCACCATGTCTATCTGGAATCCCGACACCGGTGGAAGTCATGAACTGGATCTCCGAGATGGAGACGATGTTTGAGAGTTGCGAGTGTAGCAACAGGCGGAAGACCGGTCTCACAGTTCCCTTGTTGAAATCTGGAGTGCTGAGCTAGTGGAAACTACTAGCCGATTCTATGCCGAAAGGTGAAGCTAGTAAGATGACTTGGGAGGATTTTCTTGTATAGCTAAAGATGCAATACTGCTCCGAGCAGGATCTTCTGGAAATCAACAATGAGTTCCATAATCTGAAGAAGGGAAGGATGAGCGTTACTGAATATGCTGCAAGTTTTACGGAAAAGATGAAGCTGGTTCCTTACCTAGTCCCAACTGAACCCTCTAAAGTTAATAAGTTTGCTCATGGGTTACCAGTAGACTTTGGTCCAATTGTTAAGCAAACAACCACTCTGAAAGCCGCAATCTGGGCTGCTAAGAATGTGGAGACCTAGATACAAGATAAGGGTTTGGAGAGGGTGGAGGTTGGTGAGAAAAGGAAATTTGATGGGTCATCGAAATTCAACAAGAAAAGCAAGTTCTCAAGGTCTGGTACACAGAAGTCTGGTGGAGGTGAATCCAAATGGTGCGACAAGTGCAAGAAGAAGCACCAGGGAAGATGTGATGGAGGAATCACTTGTTTCAAATGTGGAAAACCTGGGCACTATGCTAACGAGTGCATGTTCACCAAGAAGGTCTGTTATGAGTGCAACGACAAAGGGCACATTTCAAGGCATTTCCCGAAGAAGAAGGAGGCAGGGAAACCCAACATTCCACCGAAGTCGAAGTTAAGGGCCTTCCAAATGACACTTGAGGCTGCAAAGGAGGCAGCAAATGTCGCTTCAGGTACCTTTATTGTAAATGGATTGCCTGCAAATATACTATTTGATTCGGGAGCCAACTATTCCTTTGTATGGCATAAGGTTGGTGGGAAACTAGCATTGCCTATAGAAAAACTCGATAATGCCTTTATTGTAGAAGTTGCCAGTGGAAAATTCATACCTGTTAGTAACCATATTAGGAACATTGTCATCGACCTAAATGGAAACGAATTCCACGAGGAGCTGTTACCCATGGAGTTGAACGATTTCGATATCGTTTGGGGTATGGATTGGCTTAGCGCCAACGATGCTGAAATTTTGTGCAAGAAAAAGATAGTAAGGGTAAACCCACCCGGAAAAGAATCATTTATGGTGTACGGGGACAAACAGAGAGTAAATTCTTGAATCATCTCCTTGATGAAAGCCAGAAAATGTTTGTCCAAAGGATGTGCATCATATTTGGTGTTTGTTATTGATGCTAAGAAGGAAAAGAAGGAGGTGCAGAACATACCAGTTGTGTGTGATTATCCGTAAGTCTTTCCCGAAGATCTTCCCGGATTACCACCTGATAGACAAGTAGAATTCTTAATAGACTTGTTACCAGGGACGACACCAACAGCAAAAGCACTATACCGACTAGCACCGACGGAGATGAAGGAGCAATGATGCAACTTCAGGAGTTGTTAGACAATGGTTTCATTCGACCTAGTTCGTCACCCTGGGGAGCTCCGGTGTTATTTGTGAAGAAGAAAGACGGAAGCATGAGGATGTGCATAGACTACAGAGAGCTTAACAAGGCAACGGTGAAGAAAAAGTATCCATTGCCGAGGATTGATGACCTATTCGATCAGCTGCAGGGTTCGAGCTACATCTTAAAGATCAATCTTAGGTCATTGTATCATCAGCTGAAGGTGAGAGAGCAGGATATTGAGAAAACTGCATTCAGAACAAAATATGGACACTATGAGTTCTTGGTTATTTCATTTGGACTAACCAATGCTCCTGCGGCATTCATGGATTTGATGAGCAGGGTTTGTAGACCATTCCTCGATAAATCTGTGATAGTGTTCATCGATGCATCCTGATTTACTCAAGAATTCAGGAGGACCATGGCAGACACCTGCGAGAAGTCATAGAAGTACTGAAGAAGGAGAAGCTTTACACTAAGTTCTCCAAATGTGACTTTTGGATATGAAAAGTCTAGTTCTTGGGACATGTGGTTAACCAAGAAGGGATAATGGTTGACCCAGCAAAAATTGAAGTTGTAATGAATTGGGAACGTCCAAAAAGTCCCATGGAGATTCGAAGCTTTCTTGGATTAGCACGATATTACCGACGATTTATCAAATGCTTTTCTTTGATAGCTGCTCCATTAACAGCTTTGACCCACAAAGGAGCTACCTACATGTGGATTGAGAAACATGAAGAAGCATTCGAGAAACTAAAGAAGAAGTTATGTGAAGCACCGATTCTTTCTCTACCCGATGGAGTTCAAGATTTCTCTGTGTATAGCGATGCATCAGGAGTCGGGTTAGGGTGTGTTCTAACCCAAAGAAAAAAGGTGATAGCATATGCGTTTCGACAATTGAAGGAACATGAAAAGAACAACCCCACTCACGATTTGGAGTTGGCACCAGTAGTTTTTGCTCTAAAGATATGGAGTCATTACCTCTATGGCACGAAGTGAAAGCTTTTCACTGATCATAAGAGTCTCCAGTATCTCTTTAATCATAAAGAATTGAACATGAGGAAACGACGTTGGCTAGAATTACTCAGGGACTATGACTGTGAGATACTTCACCACCCCGGTAAAGCAAATGTTGTTGCTGATGCTCTCAGTTGGAAAGACAATCTTGAAAGGAAAAGGCCAAGAGCATTAAGAATATAAGTTGTCTCGACAAGTGTGGAAAGTATCAGGAAATCCCAAGAAGAAGCTTCAGAGAAGAATGACTGAAAGGAAGAACGATTGGGCAAGACGTTAGTCTTTGGTACAAACAGTGAAGGACTGAAGGTATTCCAAGATCGGATTTGGGTACCTAAGACGGAAGGAATAAGAGAACTTCTGATGGAAGAAGCGCACAAGACCATGTACTCAATTCATCCCGGTAGCACTAAAATGTATAGGGACCTAAAACCCTACTACTGGTGGCCGACGATGAAGCTTGATGTTGTGAAGTATGTGGTCGAGTGTGTGACATGTGCGAGGGTTAAGGCATAACATCAGAAACTGTATGGGAGTTTAGAACCTTTACCTGTACCCATGGGTAAATGGGAAGACATCACCATGGATTTTGTGACTAAACTGCCCAGGACGAAGAATGGTCACAAGATGATTTGCTTAGTCGTGGATCGGTTCACTAAGAGTGCACACTTCATAGCTGCCAACGAAAGGTGGTCTATGGATAAGCTCGCAAATGCTTACGTGAAGGACATAGAAAGACTTCATGGTGTTCCTCTAACGATTGTATCAGATCATGATAGTTGTTTCACATCATGGTTTTGGAGAAGTCTACAAGAGGAATTGGGTACGAAGTTGTGTTTGAGTACAGCTTACCATCCGCAGACTGACGGTCAGAGCGAAAGAATGATTCAGACACTTGAAGATATGCTGAGAGCATATACCCTGGAGTTCCAAGGTAACAAGTACGAGCACTTACCTTTGGTAGAATTTTCATACAATAACAGTTTCCACTCGAGCATCAAGATGGCACCCTATCAAGCCTTGTACGGACAGAAGTGTCGTATGCTGTCTTGTTGGCTTGAGGAAAGAGAAAAGCTGTTTATGGGCCCCGAGATAGTCCATGAGACTGCTGAAAAGTTAAAGGTGATTAGGGAAGAATGTTAGCAGCTCAGGATCGTCAGAAGAGCTATGCTGACAAGAAAATACGACCGATGACCTTCGAAGTCGGGGATTCGGTTTTGCTTAAAGTCTTACCGTGGAAGGGACTTATACGATTCGGGAAATGAGGAAAGCTGAGTCCAAGGTTTATTGGACCGTTCAAAGTTCTTCAGAAGATTGGGAACCAAGCGTACAAGCTGGAATTACTCGAAGAACTCGATGGTATTCATAACACTTTCCATGTGTGTTATTTGAGGAAATTCACAAGAGAAGTTCCTGACATAATTCCAATCTCGGAGTTAAGAGTGGATGAGAATAAGAGGCTAATCGAAGAGCCTGAGGCAATTTTTGACCGTAAGACTAAGAAGTTACGACGCAAGATGGTCGACCTAGTGCTAGTCCGATGGAAACATTCGAATGGGTCGAATCTCACTTGGGGAACAGAGAGTGACATGATGAGTCTCTACCCACATCTGTTTGCTGATGCATGATTTCGGGATAGAATCATCCTAAGGGGGAGAGAATTATAACGCCCGGGTTTCAGGGCTAATCATTTTTGCACGATGTAATAGTTTAGGTCAACCAAAACTCCAAACCACATACATATATCATACGCAATGTGTAACGACCCAAAAACCAGGATAAAATTTTTCATTTTAAAAACAAGGATTACAATCATCACATTGCTCCAAAACCATCAAATATCAATAATGTAAAATCATCAGAGTATAATATAAAAAGTGCGGAAAATAGTGAGGAGAGAATGTTGTGCCGTCATATCGGGCCCTTCCGCTTAGTACCGGAAGCACCTGAAACAACAAATATAAACTGTAAGCAAAAGATTACTGAGTTTCCCCAAAGTACCACATACCAAACATAAATAATTTAGGGCTATGGGCCAAACCATAGTCTTACAAGCAATTTCCTACCAAGGGCCAAATGTCGATCTTCCATACAGTTGCTAGGGGTCGGATCCTGGTCTTTCATACAGATGTCAGGGGCCATATCCTGGTCTTTCATACAGTTGCCAGGGGCCAAATCCTGGTCTTTCATACACATATTCCAAATATAGCTAACACCCTATATCACAAATAATAGGCCGACCTTTGTGCCTTCGACCCATTGATATAGTGAGAAAACTCACCTCCGTCCGCTGATAGGTAACTAAATGCTCGGGTACCAAACCGGAAGATCCCACACTGAAAACAAAAAATCACCCTAATCAGAGAAAGTTATTGACCATAACCATAAACCTAATCCCAAATCCAGACCCCTAAGATAAAAACCCATTTTTCCCTTTCCATAATGGACCTAACCAAAATTGGCCCAATAATACAATAATTGACCCTAGGGCCCAAAAAGGCCCTACTCATGCAATAAATAGTCCAAGCCCCAAAACCTAACTAAGGCCCAAAGAACAATGACCCAAACTCTAGCAAATGGTTCTTACGTCATGACTAGCTCATGGTTACGTCGTGAGAACCAACTCGACCCAGTCCCAAATCAGTGTGTCAACTTAGCCCATCAAAACAATTCCAATCCTTGTCACATCGTGACCACACCCTAAGTCACGTTGTGACCTAATATAGACAAAATAGTCGGGATGGCTAGTATTCTCATGACGTGACATCCTTAACCCTCACATCATGAGATCTATACCGACCAACTTTGAGCATTAAGCTCTTTTTCCTTACAACCATATCTTGGGACTTTATAGACGGTATTATTTTACCCAAAGGATGATAAAAATCATAGCTTTTCAATCATGCATGTCCAGTGTATGACTCAAACTCTTACTAGGCTAAGAGTGGGAAAAATGAGATCTAGACTAATGCTTGGAGTCTCAAACTATACCAAGACTTAGATCCAAAGACTATCTTATAGATAATGACTCAATGATCCATAAATTTTCCAACTTTATGGATATCAAGCATGCAATCCAACACAACCATGCAAAAAGGAGCTTAGAACTTAGATCTATCATGCAAGAGGTATAAAGGTCCAAGCTTTAAGACTTACAATGGTCCAAAATCTCCAAGTGATTGCAAGGTAGAAGCGAAAATGGAAAGAGGATGCACAACCAAGGTCTTCTTCTACTTCAAAGAGTCAAAAACCACCAAAGAATGCTTCAACGATCTCAAAAATGACTAAGGACTTCAAGAGGGTCGAGATTAGGGTTTCCAGGAGGCAAAAGAGTGCAGGAGGCTAAGGATGGGCAACCCTAGCCTTCTTTTTCCTTTAAATACCCGAAATATTAGGGTTTGGTCATCACCCACTCTCACATTGTGAGCATTCAAAGTCTCACGTCGTGAGTATCAAAATCACGAATCAACAAGTCAATGGGCATTCACGACGTGGACATCAAAATTCACGTCGTGACCTTCAACCAAAGCTACAAAGTCAATAAATTAAGTACCTCCATGAGCAAAGTGTTACACAATGGGCCCATCCCAAGAGTTCACGGGACCGACCTCACTCACATAACGGGCCCCAACTAAACATACATAACGGGTCCCGCCAACTACACATAACAAGCCCCGCACAAGGAGTAAACCTGTCCAACCCAAACTCCATTTTCGGGAGCTACATCTTGGTCTTCCGTACTTTTTCCAGGGGCTAAATCCTGGTCTTCCATACAATTCCAAAGCCATAACTAGTAGGGTTAGAAAATATGTGTAACGCTCGGGATTCAGGGCTAAGCATTTTTGGGCGATGTAATAGTCTTGGTCAACTATTGTAACTCTTTTTTGAAGTAATAAAGATGAAATATTTTAGTTCTATGTGAATTATGTGTATTTATGTGCTTGTTACTTAATTATAAATATATAATTAATAAAGAATAAAAATAAACGTCAAAATTAAAGTGTGAGATAAGTTCGATATCTTTACATAAAGTTTTAGTGGTCGAAACAAGGATTTTAGGTATATAAAGAACGCTGTAATCCGATTTATAACGAAGAAGTTATTGATGGGTTTTAGGTAAAACAAATAAACTAGAAAAACAATTCCTAAGTTCGCATGCAACCTACTTTGGATCTATGTTTTATCTATTGAACATACAACTTTGAATTGCAAAACAAGAACCCTAGAGGAGAGAGGCTATAATCGAAATCTACAAACTAGGGTTTAGTAATTACATACCTTTCAATTGCTATAGTAAACAATTGATGATTCCCTTGATCTCGATCTTGATCTTCTTGGAAGCTTAGCACCACAAGTGTAATGCCTCTAATGGAATCACACCCAAACTAGCAAGAAGGAAATTTGAGGAGAGAGGGAAGAGGGAGTATGCAAAATTTCGGCCCTTAGGGTTTCTTCCAAAGAAAAGAGTGACCAAAACATGAACCAGGAGGCTCCTTATATAGCTGAGGGATCTAGGGTTTAGGAAAACCCTAGTTATCCTTTGCTTAGGGCCTAAGGAAACCCAAGGGCCTTATCCAAGCCCCTATGGACGAAATTATTAGGGTTTCCCCTAAAGATTTCGTCCACCCTTATCCAAGGGGGTTCTAGAGCTTTCCACTCAACTATTAGATAATTGCAAACTAGTCCCTGCACCTTATAATTAATTCTTTTAACCCCAAAATTAATTCTAATTAATTTCTGGCTAACAACTAATTAAACCAAATGATTTCTTATTAATATATTAATCTTTTAACATATTAATTCATTTATATTAATTTATTAATCTTATAATAAATTAATATCTCTCCTTTCATAATTTCCTTGTCCGGTTGCTAGGTTGGAGGGCAACCCAAAAGGACTGTGCTGCTATCAATTCAAGTACATACCAATTATAGTTATGGGCTTAGACACCTAATCCAACAATCTCCCACTTGGATAAGTCTATAACTATAATTGCTAGTATGCCTTCTAAATTTGACCAGCAAATTGTAGCTTCCAAAAGCTGCTGCCGAACTCTGACCCAGTCAGTTATGTGTCCTAAGATAAGTGATCATATAATCCTTCGTTCTGCTAGATATCCCTAGAAAAAAGACATGGAATGCAATCAACCTCTTTGTCCAGAATCTATGTTTCCCGATTCCTGATTAGTGATGATGTAGGACTTCTAATTGAACACATCAATTTAGTCCTGGCTGGGCCCAGCACATAAGTCAACACCAAATCATCGAGGGGCCCACAGATATCGCTTTTTCCCATTAAGGAAAAAGGAACGAATAAACATTGACTCATATGCTTGTATCTTTTACTCATCAAATCATACATGATAATATGTTTTATAACACCAAGTTACTGATGCGTTTTCGTATTACCAATGCATAACCGACTTGCAAATTACAACTCATATATCTCTGTTTCAAGATTATAAGATATTATCGTCTCAGTATTACTCGTGATGAATTCCATGAAGTAATACTCTGAGCGAGGGTTTATCCAATACTCAAATCTCAATTTCTGAGTACTCATGAACGTTGCAGCAAAATCTATTGCCATGTCTATCCTTAGACAATCTACAATCCAGTTCATGATAGTCTTGATTCACTACTTACTTCCAAAAGTACGAGCGACTGTGGAGTTTGAATAATCTTATTATTCAGGAAGTAAAACATGCAAAAAACGAAACACAATAATAAACAATTGACAAAAGGTAGAACCCAAACTTATAAATAATACTTTATTATTTAATCACCAAAAGTCAATTACATTTACTTTGTTACAAGTTTCAGAACAAAACTAATCTAACTACTAAAACTAATATCATCTTTCAGTCCTATGCTCCGAGCATGCTGAATATGCTTAGCCCTACTCAGACCCTTTGTGAGGGGATCTGCTGGGTTATCTTCAGATGATACCCTCTTCACTATAAGATGGCCTTCTTCTACTCTATGTCTGATAAAATGGTACTTTCTGTCGATATGTCTGGTTTTACCATGATCTCTCGGTTCCTTTGTCAAGGCAACCGCTCCTTCATTATCGCAGAACAGTTCCATAGGCTCCTGGATGGTTGGAACAACTCCGAGATCCCCGATGAAGTTCCTAAACCAAGCTGCTTCTTTCGACGCTTCACTTGCTGCTATGTACTCTGATTCACAAGTAGAATCAGCCACCGTATCTTGCTTGGAACTCTTCCAAGTAACTGCTCCTCCATTTAATAAGAATACCCAGCCTGACTGAGAACGGAAGTTATCTCTATCCGTCTGAAAGCTAGCATCACTGTAACCATCTACTCTCAAAGTATCATTGCCGCCAAGTACAAGGACCCAGTCCTTCGTTCTTCGCAAATACTTGAGTATATTCTTCACGGCTATCCAATGAGCTCTACCTGGGTTTCCCTGATAGCGACTGACCATGCTCAAAGCAAATGCCACATCAGGACGAGTACATGTCATAGCGTGCATGATCGATCCGACAGTGGAAGCATAAGGTACACGACTCATGTCATCTATTTCCTCATCTGTACTCGGGCATTGAGTCTTACTCAATTTGGTATTGCTCTGGATAGGTAGCTCTCCCTTCTTGGAATTTTCCATACTAAACCTCTTTAGTACCTTATCCAAGTATGTGCTCTGACTAAGTCCAATTAGTCTCTTCTTTCTATCTCTCAATATTCTAATCCCAAGAATATAGGCGGCTTCTCCTAGGTCTTTCATGGCAAAACACTTTCCAAGCGAAGACTTAACTTCATTCAAGGTTGGAACGTCGTTACCAATGAGTAATATGTCATCGACATATAACACCAGAAAAGTTACTATACTCCCACTAGCCTTGATATACACACAAAACTCATCTTCACTTCTAGAGAAACCAAACTCTTTGACTTTCTCATGGAAGCAAAGATTCCAGCTGCGAGATGCTTGTTTCAATCCATAAATGGATTTCTCAAGCTTGCATACCCTATTGGGAAACTTTGCATCAACAAAACCCTTTGGCTGACTCATGTAAACATCCTCAGCCAACTTCCCGTTAAGGAAGGCAGTCTTGACATCCATCTACCAGATTTCATAGTCATGAAAGGCAGCTATGGCGAGCAATATCCTAAAAGACTTAATCTTAGCCACCGGCGAAAAAGTCTCATCATAGTCAACCCCTGGGGTTTGAGTGAAACCTTTTGCAACCAGTCGAGCCTTGAACGTATGCACATTCCCATCCATGTCTGTCTTCTTCTTAAAGATCCATTTGCACCCAACTATCTTCCGACCTGGTGCACTATCAACCAAATTCCAAACTTGGTTGTCATACATGGACTTAATCTCGCTGTCCATTGCTTCTTTCCACTTGGAAGCCTCTGGGCCTGCCATTGCTTCCTTATAAGTGACTGGTTCATCTAAGTTTACCAGTGTTTTGTCACTTATGAATGTGTCACCATCTGAAGTAATATGAAAACCATACAACTCAGGTGGCACACTCACCCTAGTGGATCTTCAAAGCGGTAATGATTTATCAACTGGTTCAACAGGGACTGTTTCCTCTGGTTGAGTGCTAGTGTCATCTAAGGTTCCTTCATTGGCTGACTCTTGAATCTCTTCAAGGTCAATGGTACTCCCACTGTTCTCTTTGAATATGAGCTCTCTTTCCAGAAAGACTCCTCTTCGAGCTACAAACACCACATTTTCACTAGGTCTGTAGAACAAATATCCAAAAGACTGCTTTGGGTAACCAATGAAAACACATTTCTCACTTCTAGCTGCTAGCTTGTCGTGAGTCTCTCGTCTTACGAAAGCTTCACAACCCCAGACTTTAATATGTGCTAACGAGGGAACTTTCCCTGTCCACATTTCGTGAGGTGTTTTGGCAACCTTCTTTGTAGGGACAAGATTGAGGATGTGGGCAGTTGTCTCTAAGGCATACCCCCAGAAGTGAATAGGAAGCGAGGCACGACTCATCATAGAACGAACCATGTCTAACAAGGTTCGATTACGCCTCTCAGTTACACCATTTAACTATGGTGTCCTAGGAGGAGTCAATTGTGAGACTATCCCACATTCTTTCAGATAGTCGTTAAACTCGGTACTAAGATACTCCCCGCCTCTATCGGATCTAAGTATCTTGATCTTTCTGCCCAATTGATTTTCGACTTCATGCTTAAACTCTTTGAACTTTTCAAAGGTTTCTGACTTATGTTTGATCAAGTAGATGTAACCATATCTGCTATAATCGTCAGTGAAAGTCACATAGAATCGATTAGCATCCCTTGTGGTTGATCTGAAGGGCCCACACACATCTGTGTGTATGAGATCCAACAGACCTTCACCTATTTCACAAGACCCTGTGAATGGTGATTTTGTCATCTTTCCCAAAAGACAAGATTCACACATATCATCTAATTTTAGGTCAAATGATTCCAACACTCCATCCTTTTGGAGTTGGGCTATGCATTTCTTGTTAATGTGTCCAAGACGACAATGCCACAAGCATGCCTTGTCTACACTATTAGACAAGTCAATATTAAGTACACTATTTCCTAAGCTATCAACACAAGTCACTGTTTCATACACACCATCACAAGGTAAAGCTTCAAACACAAAAACACCATTCTTATAAACAGAAATTGAACCATTCAGATCATTAAAAGAATATTTAAAACCTTGTCTGAACAATGCATGGAATGAAATAATGTTTCTCGTCATCTCAGACGAATAACAACAATTTATTAAGTCTAATCTAACATCATTACTAAGCAATAATTGATAAACTCCGATCTTGGGCACTGCTGAAGACTTTCTGTTCCCCATGATCAAGTTTATCCTCCCGTGCTCTATCTCCTCACTTTCCTTTAGCCCCTGCAAATCAAAACAGATATGAAAACCAGATCCTGTATCAAGGACCCATGAACGAGAAGATAATGAGTTATTAGCAGAAATAGTGTAAATACCTGTCGAGGATGGCTTCACTTTGCCATCCTTGATATCTTGCAGATATTGTGGGCAAGATCTCTTCCAATGCCCCTTTTGATTGCAGTAAAAGCAAGTGGCCTCTTTTGGATCAGAAACATGGGGAGTGGAACCATTGGGCTTAGCCTTCGGGCCATTACTAGATGACACAGCTTGAGCCTTTCTCTTCCAGTTTTGCTTGGGAGGACCTTTCCTCTTCTTCCCCTTACCCTGTCCAATGGCCAAGATGGGGGCACTTGCAGGTGTGGAGGGTACACTTTTACCCTTCATCCCTGCCTCAGCTATCTACAACTAGTTGTGCAATTGGGCCAAAGTCTGCTCAGTGTTGTTCAAATGGTAAGTTAAGATAAACTGACCGTAACAATCAGGCAACGAGTTCAAGACCATGTCAATGGCCAATTCCTCATCGAAGTGAATGTTGAGCTTGACCAAACGCTCTATGTAGCGTTGCATTCTTTGCACATGAGATACAACCGATTCCCCCTCTTTCATCTTGCAAGCCATGAGTGACTTGACTACCTTAAACTTTTCTTGACGAGCTCGCTTATGGTACTTTTCCATAAGGTCCTTGTTCATCTCAAAGGGCCAGTAGTCCTCATAGTACCTCTGCAATTCTGAGGACATGGTTGCAACCATGATGCATGCCACTTTGGTAGCATCATCATAGTGTTTCTTGTAGGCAGCATACTCTTCGGGAGTGGCTTTTGACTCATCAAGTTCTTTGAGCTCCTTTTCAAGGACATACTCTTTGTCCTCAAATCTAAGCGCCATCTTGATGTTACGCATCCAATCGTTATAGTTGGAGCCATCCATAACGACTTTGGAGCAGATATTTAGTAGAGAGAAATTGTGGCTGGAGGATGATGAAGCAGAAGTGTTTCCAGGAGTAGACATCTGAAAAGAAAGATAGTTTTAGTTAGATTCCAAGACACCTCAATATAATAACCCAAAGATATCATATCAAGGTTAGGACCCAACTATGACGATTTACAACTTAGAAATGGGATGCCGAGATCCAAGTTCAAATCTCATAAAGGTATGTGAATGACGATTCACCAATTCCACCATTAGACAAAATAAACGAAGTGAAATTCCTAATTCTTTTGAGATACATTAAAACTATTTAATGGCATGTTTTAATCTCGGATTATGCTCTACTATTTGTGACTGGGATACCGAGGATCACAAACTAGATGTGAATAACCATGCAAATGTGCTTGGTAACCTTATTGTCTTTATCATTAACTATTGATGTGCTGGTAAACCACACACGCTCCATCAAAATGATAATTATAAGATACCCATTACTACTCTCTATTAGTTCCTTTTAGTGTGCCGGTTAACCACACACGCTCCACTAACGACCAATAAAGCATAATGTGCAATTTCATGGATTAGCATACTTTTCACATTTTTCCTAATGTAACTAGAGTTGGGATTTTGAAAAATAGTGTTCTAGTACTTTCTTTAATAGCATTATACTTTTAATGAGGAGTAGTTGTCCTATCAAATCCGTTCTGCTAACGACCCTCCACTAATCAAGGAAGCGGTGGGTGAGAGTGGACACCCATTCAACTACTATTTTATAGGCAGTTTCCTTATACCCCCCCTTATAGACTAGCTTCGTGAATGAGGCATACTAGCGATTTGACTGACCATATTCTTATACATATATAATATTTAACTTTTAATTATAATATATATAAGATGTGTTTTAAAACATTTTAAAACTCCAAGGGTTTATATAAATTTTTTCGAAATTTAAACTATTAAATTTTAAATTTAAATAAACCAATTAATTAGATTTAATATTTATCTATTAATTAACTTTTAATTAATTTATTAAATCTTGTAAGGATTATCTAATTAAATTAAACAATTAATTTAATCCTAATCCATATCCCTTCTAGATTTCGAAAATATGGGGATAGGATAATATCCTTATTTTTCTCAATTATCTAATAAGGCAACTATTATCCAAAACAAAGAAACCCTAATCTTTTATAGCATATTTCGAAATTTCCAAGGGAGGAGGCTAGGGTTTTCAAAACCCTAACCCTAATTTCGATCAGGGTTCTTTGGAGGCTAGGGTTTTCAAAAACCCTTTGATCCACAACCCTAAAATCGAAAAAATGGCCTTTAGGGTTTAATAGCTATAAACCCTAATTTGCAATTCCACAATTATAACAATTCAATTTAAAACAAAGAAAGGCTCTGATACCACTGATGTGTTTTAGGTAAAACAAATAAACTAGAAAAACAATTCCTAAGTTCACATGCAACCTACTTTGGATCTATGTTTTATCTATTGAACATACAACTTTGAATTGCAAAACAAGAACCCTAGAGGAGAGAGGCTATAATCGAAATCTACAAACTAGGATTTAGTAATTACATACCTTTCAATTGCTATAGTAAACAATTGATGATTCCCTTGATCTTGATCTTGATCTTCTTGGAAGCTTAGCACCACAAGTGTAATGCCTCTAATGGAATCACACCCAAACTAGCAAGAAGGAAATTAGAGGAGAGAGGGAAGAGGGAGTATGCAAAATTTCGGCCCTTAGGGTTTCTTCCAAAGAAAAGAGTGACCAAAACATGAACCAGGAGGCTCCTTATATAGCTGAGGGATCTAGGGTTTAGGAAAACCCTAGTTATCCTTTGCTTAGGGCCTAAGGAAACCCAAGGGCCTTATCCAAGCCCCTATGGACGAAATTATTAGGGTTTCCCCTAAAGATTTCGTCCACCCTTATCCAAGGGGGTTCTAGAGCCCTCCACTAAACTATTAGATAATTGCAAACTAGTCCCTGCACCTTATAATTAATTCTTTTAACCCCAAAATTAATTCTAATTAATTTCTGGCTAACAACTAATTAAACCAAATGATTTCTTATTAATATATTAATCTTTTAACATATTAATTCATTTATATTAATTTATTAATCATATAATAATTTAATATCTCTCCTTTCATAATTTCCTTGTCCGGTTGCTAGGTTTGAGGGCAACCCAAAAGGACTGTGCTGCTATCAATTCAAGTACATACCAATTATAGTTATGGGCTTAGACACCTAATCCAACAGTTATGACCCGTCGAAGTTTTGCGACGGAAACGACACGACACCGGGAAGTATAAAAAGTGAATTTACAATAGAAGACTTTTTAGCGTTACTAATCTAAACCAAATTCGTAGAGTATGTTAAACTGAGAAAATCCATAAAAATAACGTCCAAATCTGACTTCGTATGAGGAAGTTATGATTTTTCGAAGTTTCGGCTTAGCAATGTACAACCCGATGTTTGAATATTAGATCAAGTGGTTTTTATCTGACACAACCTAAACGAGAACCGAAAATCTCGTTAAGAGTAGTGTAACGATAAAAATATGGAAGAAAACGGACATCGGATGAAGAAGTTATGAATTTTTAACGGACCAATCCTGTCCCGGCCTGTTAATAATATAACTTTTAAAGTACGTTCTCGCCTTCGCGTGGATATAAAGAACGTCGAAAACGGAGCTCGTATGAGGAAGATATGAATTTTTGAAGTTAAGTGTGCAAATTGAGAGACCTGATGCGAGATAGGCGACGTGGTAGCATTTGGACCGTCCATCACTGATCAGTGCACGCTTTGGATTCGGACACGTAGCCCCTCGCATTACGCCCTGCATACGAAGTCTGGTACGGCTCGCGTACCTTCGGCCTTATCCGGGTCCTGTCCGAGTGCGAGCCAGCTGTGTACCGCTGGCAACCCTATCCGAGACTACACCCAGCGTAGCTGCTAGACGCGCAGCATAGTCCGAGGCTGCTGGAGGCTATAAATAGCATGCGAGCCTTTCCGAAAATTTCACACCTTTCTTTATTTCTTCTCTCACTACTTTCTCTCTCTAGGGTTTTGAACCCTCCCTAAAGTCTAAGTGAACCCCTAGCACCCGAAGGAAGCCTCGAGAATCCTAGAGTCCCGAGAAAAAGGGTCTTTCGGTTTTGAAACGCTGCTCCAAGCAAAACCCGGTTTTCTTTAAAACCCGTTGTAAGTGAGCTACGCCTACGTAACTTTTAATATAGATTTTAAATACTTATAGTAACGTTATTAGGAACTTATAATAAGTACTTGGGCTATTATTATGAGCTATATAGAGTGTTGTTTAATTCTTATATAATAATAATAATAATAATAATAATAATAATAATAATAATAATAATAATAGTTAGACTATTAATTAGTCACGGTTAAAGTTAGACTAAAACCTAGTGGTATTGATACTAGGTTTCGTCGAGGGAAAATTATTTTGAGAAAACGAAGCGTTGTTCAAGTGCAGAGTCACCACCTTTCAAGTGAGTGTATAGTTACTTTCATCTTACACATAGATATGAAGTATTTTATATAAATTACGTGTTATGTGTGCATATTATCTGTATACTTGCTATCTATGCTGGATGAATGATTTTATACAAGTTTTAATTGATTTAAACTGTATATGTATTTTATATCTACAAAAATGTTGGGGTAAAACATGGGTAGATGTAATAAGATGGTGTGTGATAAAATGATGAGACGCCTCGATGTTGTTGTTGGTGATCCAGTCATCTAGCGGAGTATAGATGACGACCATGGACTCTTCTAGACAGTCCAGTGGAACGCTAGCAGGCTCGCAACCTGTAGGTGTTTGTGAACAATGTGTTCACCGGTGTACTCCATCCCCCTCATGGTTGCCTTTAGGACATTTATTGTTGAGGAACCCCCTTAGCAGTAGTGTTCATCCTGATGATGATCTTTAGGCTAGGTCCCTTATGATAGGTGTTTAGGAACGTAAAGTGAGGATAACAGGAACGGGTAATCAGGTTATTGTTGTTTGATGAAATTAATAAAACTTATTTATTGTGGGTTGAAAACCCTATGTGCTCACCAGGCTCCCAAGCTTGACCCACTCAGTTTCTTGTATTATAGGTAGTGGCGCATGAGCATAGATGTTTGGATGAGAGATAAGGGATTATAGGCCTGTAAATACGAAATAATGTAGTAAGGCTTATGTTGTACTGTTTATGCTTTTGATCTGTATCGAACATGACATCCCGAGTCTTTTAAAGAAATACATTTCTTTGGAAATGCTTTTGATAAATCTTTATCATATTTTTCTTTGGGACAAATTCTGCAACACTTTTATTTAAAATGTTACTCTGATTTTCAAACAAAGCATAAACAAAAATCAGTCTTTTCTGGCCGTGAAAATGGGGATGTTACAATATGTACCACGAAAAAGCAACCAACATGTTACCAACCGCATCAAGGATGTCAGTAACCAATATGGTACAACGTATTCAATACCATGATAATACCATACCAATCAGTTTAATATATATATATATATATATATATATATATATATATATATATATATATATATATATTGTATATTTTAAATTTTAGTGTGTTTGAAACATATCATTTTCAAGATTTGATATTAGCATTTACCAAATTAAAAAAGTTTAAAGTATTAAAGTAATATTGACGTGTCTAATTTTCCTTCACCATTTTCACTTATAAACTGATGATAAAAATTAATAAAATCATTTTGGTTTGAATTTTCAATCTCAACCATTAGATAACTCTTATTCACAAAACCTCCCATTGAAGTTTTACAATGCTCAACAACACGAAAATCATCATTCACAAAAGCCCACATAAATGTTGGTATATACCATTACCAACATGTACCTATCAAAATTATTGGTAGTCAAACAAGTTGGTACCAAGTATACTTTATACGGTAATGGTAACAAATTTTGTGTACCAACTATAATTGATACGGTACACGGTTTACTAGAAAAACAAATTTTACCTACCAATTCCACCCCAAATACCTAGTCGGAATCAGATAGACATTCGAATAGATAATCCACCCAAAAGCAATAAATCAAATAAGAACCATGTAGTCGAGCAATATACCAAGAGTTCTCAGGCCATCCAACTTGTCTTCATACAATCCCTTAGGGTAAACATTCAACAACTAGTCAATACTATCATTACCCTAACCAATCATGACACCTAGTAGTATCATATAATCAACAGACAAAACCCTACCGATCTAGCATACCAAGACACTAAGTGTTCTATATTGCACAAGCACAACAAGGAGTCCTCCTACTTAACTAGCATACTCGTATCCTAACAGTACCATTATCATATAATGCAAAGGGTATACAATGGGATAGGTGGCATAGTGAGAAACTCACATGAACTAAAGAATCGGAGATACACATCAATACTCTTACACCTTGTACAACTTAATCCCACAAACCGACTAACACCAAAAGAGATAAATCATTTATCGACAATCTAAATCCTCCAAGTTTGACCCCAAGCCAAACTGGTCAAAAGTCAATGGTCAATGGTCAACAAAATTTAACGCCCACGATTGTGTGGATACCTATTGACCATGCCTTGGGCATGCTAAGACAAATCAGTCGTGAAGCTAGACACCGCTACGCTGTGGCAAGTCCTTGGCCACACCGTGGTCGGTGACAGATTCCTTAATTATTCATTAAGAGCTTAATCCTTACAAATCAAATCTTAAAACTTCAAATCTAATCCTTCTCCATGACTTAATGGTCAAGGTTTCCAACTTTATCCATTGGGACTTCATCCTAAGTCAAAATCTCCAAACCTAAATCCATTTAGTCCTTAATGAGACCAAAACTCACCCATGGACGTAAGATAGCTCCAAATATAACTCTTTTCTTATTCTCATAAACCTAATGACAATTTGAGAGCCACTACAAGCTTAGGAGTTCCTCAAACTCCAAGATCATTCAAGGAGGAAACCGAAATCATCCAAAATGGGCTCCAACTTGAAACATAAAAAACAAAAGTCAAGGTATGAACTTTATACCTTCAATAACTCATAAATCAGAAGAGGGTGATGGATCCAAGCTAGCTCCTTGCTTCATTGCACCAATATGAATTTCCTCCTTCCTTAAGTTTCACCAAAAATCCAAGAACAAGCTCTTCAATAAAGAAAACAAGCCCTGAATCATTCATGGAGCCTAGGGTTTCGAAATGGAGATGTGGAGGCTGAAAGAGATGCCCTAAAGTAAGAGTTAGACCCTTTAAATATGGGAGAACCCCTAAAAATCATGGGCTTGAGCTACAACAGTGCCACGTTGTGGCCATCACCTTGCCATGCCATGGAAAACGAGCCATGCGCATTTCATTAACTTGTCATGCCACACCGTGATCATCAACCCACCATGTCGTGGCATGTGGTTTTTGCCAAAAACCATTACTATGACACAGTTAAGTCTTTAGCCGATCCGTTCTAGAAAACGGGTGTTACACCTAACTTATGTTTCAGTTGCAACATGTATATTGATAAAATCTGGACTATTATTGAAAACTGTAAATCTACCATGTTTCAACAAGGACTCAAACTCAATTGATTTTCTTTGTGAAATACATAATGTTTTAGTTCATGAGATTGCTTTACAAACTCAACTTCTAACCTCCTCCGATGGTGATTCGAGATCGATTAATTGGACATGCATATTTGAGAAGTTGTTAGGTAATCGGAGAGGACATGTGAGAGCATCATGCCTAAACCTCCTTCCAAAGCGGGTACTAGTGCTCTCTCTCAGTAGCAGTCACAGTCACAAGCACCGCAACCAACTCAGGTACTTATTAAACTGTTAAGAATATTGGTGGACTTTCATAATTTGGTACGTTGCAACCTAGCCATATTATTAAGGGATTAATGCATTTATTATGACATAGGTACTTTGGAACTTTTTTATATTGTTAAGGATTTGATGTATTTTATAGTGAATTTTTGTATTTTGGTACTTTGCTTATTTGTTAAGTGCTTAATGCATTTGTTATGAATGTGGTAGGTTGGTAGTTTGTTAATTTGTTAATGGCTTAAATTGTTAAGGACTTAATTGATTTGGTATTTTGATAGTTTGTTAAATTGTTAATGACTTAATTGGTTTGGTAGTTTGATAGTTTGTTAAATTGTTAAGGACTTAATTGATTTGGTAGTTTGATAGTTTGTTAATTTGTTAAAGACTTAATGTGTTTCTCACATAATTGTTATGTAATAATTTTTGTATATTATAATTTCTGTATTTTTATAATATAAATTATATAAAATATAAACTTTATATTAAAAAAAAAAAAAAAAAAAAAAAAAAAAAAAAAAACATTAGCGTCCACACTCATTTACAACGACAAGCCACATTTGCAACCACTAATGACTCCGACCACCTTGGCCGTAAATTTTTTGGCACATCTACCTGAAAGGTAATAGCGACCTACCTTTTTGCGACGACAGCACCCTCTAGCGACGGAGCCTATTAGTGGCATTTTTTAGTGTTGCGACGACTTGTCGTCGCTAACGGCCATCAATTGCGACACTTTTTGTCATCGCTAAAAGTGAGTTTTTTGTTGTGAGTGTTGTTTGCATTAAGAACTTCCTCAAGTACCATAATCCGTAACTACTTTTTGTTTGCTCTTTGTTTATACGTTGAAACATGGAATCAGTTATTTTTTATGAGTCAGATAAGTAATGAGGGTAAATTTGTTGCTGTTCAAAAAATGTTCAAATTTATTGATATCTATTTGTTTAAGGGGTTGTCATGACATATATCGAAACTAGTGGGACACCATATTAATTACTCAACACTTCAGGGATCACACTTTGAATTTTTTTCATCGCTAGTTCCCAATAAATACTTCAACAAATCACATTCCAATGACTCGTCCCCTGGTTTTTCTCAGACATTCGACAACGTTGCTGAGCATCCATTTCACTTTACACACACATATATATTTTATATATATTACACATACTCCCACCGGCCCCAATCATCCTAAGTTCAAATCTTTCTGGGTATTTGTTACCAAATAAGGAAAGAATGGATAGAGTAAGAACACCAAAGTTGCGTACATACATAGCAATACTGTGTGTCATTCTGTTTCTAAATATAGAATGTTCAGAGGAGGTAGACATAACCATCATTGAAAGTGCCGTGTCTAAAGGAGCTGGTATGTAGTATGTAATAGTTGATTCATTAGATTAAACCTACGTTTCATATCAGTATTTCTAATAATAGAAAGTCATAAATTTAGAAAGATTTGACGAGTCTAATTGCTTGAGGTGCAGTTTGTTTAGATGGAAGCCCACCTGCTTACCAGCTTGATAGAGGGTTTGGAGATGGTGTCAATAATTGGTTGGTTCATATACAGGTCTGTCTTCCTTAATTTGTTTGAAGTACTCACGACTTTCTATTTTTAATAATAAAACTTTCTTAACTTAGAAAGAACCTATACGTATTGCTTTTCATGAAGCCCAAATACTCGGTGGTCAATCCAGTCTCAATTTGCGCATTCACTATGTGATAAAAGAAACGTATTTTTATTTGCGTAAAGCATACACGTGTTACGTCTATATACAGTGTAGTCATATATACAATCCAGCAATGGATTTACATCATGCTATGTACCAGAGCATACATGTGTTTAGGCCATAATATGTTTCATCTTATGGTTGTTCTAAAAGTGTCGTTCCTGTGCAGCTTCCACTATATATATATATATATATATATATATATATATATATATATATATATATATATATATATATATATATATATATATATATATATATATATATATATATTCTCACTATACACCACTAATTGTGAAAAACTAGATTGCATTCCACATCATATATATATATATATATATATATATATATATATATATATATATATATATATATATATATATATATATATAATCTAAAACTAACAAAAAGAAAGTGGAAAAAGATAGAGATAAAGAGAAGAAGAGTATTTTGATATGCTTCTTATTGTGTCTCTATTCGATCAAGAGTGTTTGATATCATACTTATAAATCATAACCAAAGAAAGAAAAAAAAAAAAAAAAAAAAAAAAGTGGAAGACTTGATTCTAGAAGCTTTTATTTTATCTTATATGACTTTTACTCGGTCATTGCTTATGACTTCTCTGATATGCCTCTTATTCAGAGAGATTCTGGATTGTGTAGGTTGTGTCTAACTTAGTCAAATATTGATGCAATTAACAACTATCAAATAACCCCACACAGTCCACACGGACAAATACTCCCACTTGAAAATTGTGTTCACACGTGGAAGATATGAAAAATTACTCTTACGGGTCGAAGGTCCCTAAGGACCACCGCAAAGCTTTATTGAATTCCTTTTCGGTCGGATTCTCTTGTTAAACTCAAACAAATTATTGCAATTTTGCAAGCTCCCTATCTAGATCTTTTTCATAATTCACATAGTATTTTATTCATTTACATAGTGTTTTTCATTTTCGTAGGACTTGCAAATAAACATATTGTGAAAATGGTTTAAAATAGTTAGACATCTTGAGGTTTTAGTTTTTTGAATTGGCGCGCATCCAAAAAAAATGATTAGCGAAAAAAGTTTTCTTATCATGGATGCTATAGCGATGCCACTTTTTGCAACATATAAAACCAAAGCCCAAATAGCAACACATTTGCAACGAATATTTCAATTTCTAATGCTAATTTTCTAGTAGTTCCATAGTGAAACCTTATATGGGATCTTTTTTCAGGGAGGAGGATGGTGCCATACGGTAGACGATTGTGCTTACCGAAAAACTATGGACAACGGGTTGGGATCATCCAAGTTGATGCAAGTGATGGACTTCTATGGGATTTTGAGCAATAAACAAGATCAGAATCCACGTACGAATTTTAATATTTAGTTAACTAAATTAATGTTTCAATTTTTTTTTTTTTGTTTTAACATGAAAATGGTTTTGCTTTTAGACTTCTATAATTGGAATAGGGTATATATGCGATACTGTGACGGGTCATCGTTCACCGGAGATGTCGAAGAAGTCGATCCCGTAAGTCGATTAATTCTATTTAATTAATTAATATAACAATAATTATATGAAAGTATAAGATTTGATTTATGACCCTTTGTATATAGGGTACTAATCTTCACTTTAGAGGTGCAAGGATCTTCAATGCCATAGTTGAAGAGCTCATGAGGGTTGGAATGTATGATGCACAAAATGTAAACCTTTATACTCCTCAACTTCTATTCACCAAAAAACCATTATTTTTTCGAATAACTAATTAAATCTTGTATATATGATTGTATATTGTCAATAGGCGATTTTATCAGGGTGTTCGGCTGGAGGGTTAGCGTCAATATTGAACTGTGACAAGTTTCACGGATTCTTTAAATCGGGTACTAGAGTAAAATGCGTTCCTGATGCGGGTTATTTTGCTCATGTGTAAGCTAATTTATTTATTTTCAAAATATTCTATCACGTTGCTTAATTTGTTGATGTGAATATAATTGTATATATGTTTTATTTTTACAGGAAAGATTACTCTGGAGGGTATCATTTTGAGCAATACTACGATAAAGTCGTTACATTGCATGTACTCCATCTCTCTCTTTTTCTCAAATTACCAAAAGTTCACTTATTGCTTTTGTTAAACAAGATGACACTGAATCAGACAAACTTTTAGTGTTATTTTTTATCACAAGGATTAGGACATTTATGTCTTTTACATAGTTAAATATTGAAAACGAGTCCCTGTTGGCTTTTTGGGTGTGAAATGCTATGTTGTTTTTGTCTCGTTGATATCATTTTCAGTATTTGAATTATGCATGTTAAACATATTATAACATGTTCCTATTAAACATATTAAACATATTATAATATATTAAACATATTATAACATGTTCTTATTCTAAGTAACAATTTGACACTCTACATATCAAATGAATAAATAATTGATTTCCTATGTTGTATAGGGATCAGCAAAAAATCTGCCTTCTGGTTGTACATCTAGTATGAACCCTGGTTTAGTAAGCACTCACCTCCCTCTAATTTCATAATTTTTGTCACTTTGTTGCACAACAATACTGATTTTTCGAAATTTGATTGGCCTTATTACAGTGTTTCTACCCTCAATATTCTGTGCCTTATATCCAAACGCCTATCTTCATATTAAACTCGGCTTATGACACTTGGCAGGTTAGTAGTACACGTCTATTACATCACATTAAATCGTTATAGTGTTTCTCATCACTTTGAAATTATGTAAATTTTATCAAGATATACAACATTTTGGCATCATATGAAGCCGATCCTAGTGGCAGTTTCACCAAGTGTAAGACAGCATTGAATGAATGCTCCACAAGTGAACTTCAACGATTTAAAGGTGACCAATGTCATTACATTTCTATATAGCGACAGTTTCAACCGTTGTAAAGTTTGAATCTCAATCTGAAAAATGTTTTGTGCTACAGATTTTCGTTCAGAGTTTTTAGGAGCCGTTTCAGCCATTGGTAATAGTTCTTCCAAAGGAATGTTTATCAACACTTGTTACACTCACTGTCAATCTGAAGACCAATCAACATGGTTCGGAAAACCTACTTCAAAATTGTATGATAAGGTAAAATGTTCTTTCACTTGTTACATTCTTGTTATATGTCTTAAAAAAATTAATAACTTTTTTTTCCTTAGAAAGTATTAATATATATTTAATCTTTTTTGTCACAGACAATGGCAGAGGCTGTTGGTGATTGGTTTTATGAGAAATACGACTGGCGAATGATTGATAACGAGAATGTGTTGCCACACTATTGTTAAAAATCACTCGATCATTGCAACAAGCATATAAAGACAGTGTAACATTCTCAAATAGGGTTGTGTGTATTTTCTTTGTTTAAAGATAGTTCTCTTGTACTCATGGAATAAAGATAAGTCGGCAAATAATAAGCATAAATTATAAATAGTATATAACAATTATATGTACTTTATATATGTGCATGTTGTAATAAAATATATGATACCCTCCATTGTTCTTTGCATACATTTTCTTTAATTTTCTTTAATTCTCGTGATACTTAGGTTGTCGGCTGTGGAATTGTTGTTAGCCCACGGACCATGTGGTTGTGGTGCCAAACTCACATGGAGATCACAAGTTATTAATAATTATAGTTTATATAAATTTGGAAATTAGACATGGTTACAAAATGTAATACTCCAAAACATGGGTCAAGGAATAATGGTTATTTGTTGTTTTCTGATTTGAATAAATGATTACATTGTCGACAATTTTTCTTTCAATGTCGTATATGGACCATATTTTTGTATTACTTTTTATAGACGAGATATAATTTGAGTTAGTTGTAAATCCATCGTTAATTTACCACGTCAATGTTAGTTTTGGTTTATAATTGTTTCATTTTATCATGCTAATAAAGTTATAAAGAATTTGGCGTATGTTCTTTTGTGGGTTTGTTGTTTGCTACAAGCCTTTGGCACTTTTATATAGTGGTTAATTATAAATCACGTGACCACATTTTCCAAGCCAACTGCCACACCGCATCCGTAAATATTTTTCAATGTTTTTCTAAAAGATTATTTTAATAAATAATTATGATTTTTAAGAAATACGCAAACAAAAAAATATATACTGAAAAGTCCACCAAGTTGCAATTAACTCGAAAAGATTTGACTCTATTCGAATTTTGTCGATTTTGACGTGTTATCTTGATCGCTCTGGTCATACATTTTGCATCTTTATTTTTTGTAAGAATTATATAAGTAAATTACTTTTTCACGTCTCTAACATTTTAATAAAAATTAGAACTTATTTGTAGAAAAGAACCCTTGTCCTTTTCCAAACTAAGATTCTAATTTCAATTTTGTTTGATTTATTGTTGTTCATGACGTGGACTTTGATAGACAGCTTTTTTTAAATCTTGTTTTATTAAACTATATGTACAATTTCAAACGGACACTTAACAAAAAATTTAAAATTATTTTCATATATGCTCCAGTTTTGAGTGAATCGATACTTTCACAAAGTTTTATTGATTGATCAAACATTAAAACTTAAACTTTTAAAAGGAAAGCATTACAAGACAGAAGTGTACACATTTGAATTATTATATTTATTATATACCGGTCATGCATCCATGTTAATCTATGTATTTGTTTTATTTGTGTACTTATATAGGGTCCTTTGTGTAAATACTATATATTGATTGTACTCTAATAGTTATTTTAATAAATCAACATTGTATCAAGCCCTCATCAGTCATGTATGCTCTCTCTGGCAGCCTAGATCACCGTCATCATCTTCTGTAGTGGTGCTTTTCTCCTTTGCCGACTCTGCTGCATTCGTCTACCTTCCGTTTTTGTCTTTTTCTTTTTTTCTTTTTTTTTTCTTTTTTTTTTTGTTATCCGGGTCCCTTTGTGTCCACTTTCAATTCCGCAACACATATCAAACAGTTTCAAGGATTAGTACATTATCTTCCAAGGTCATCAGTTATATCACAACTAGCAAGTCCCAACCCTAAGGTGGTGATGATGAGAATTAGGAATCAATAGACTCTCTGTGTCACATTGTGGTTCTACTCTATGTGCTATCCAAATTTACTACAAATAATCTCAAACTACAACTACAGGACTAAAGGCTTATAGGATAAGCTTGATGAGTTCTTTTTGAATAATAAGATATCAAGAATGCTTCTATTCGAAAACCAATTCCTAATATAAAAAAAGGTGCATCATCGTTTATAGAATATTTTCATGCTCTCAAAAACCTTGTCGATGCACTATATGATGTGGATTCCGCCATCAACGAAGTGGAACTTTTGAAGCAAATTCGATGACAAATTCCACCCTCGTACCATAGCTTCGTGGATGTAATCACTATCACGAAGCCTTTCCCTTACTTCTTGGAGGCTAATAACATGCTACTCATTCATGAATCTTGCAAAGAGAATATTGATTCCATGCACAATTCTTCAAATTCAAACCTTTTTGGCTCTTATTCAGTATCCACACAACCTGAAAAACCGAAAAAAAAAAAAAGGAATAAAAATAATAATTGTAACATCCCAAAAATGGTAAAGTCAAAATTTCATTTTTAATTCAACCATAAACACCATTTTGCATTTCCAATCATTCTAACGCATATCAAGGTAAAAACACTTATTAGAGTACAATCCATAAATAATAAAGTTGCGGAGACATTGGTGGATGCAGTGCAGTCACACTGGGTCCTTCCCTTTTATACCGGAAGTGCCTAAAACCATAAAAAATATGTCGTAACCACAAAGCTTAGTGAGTTTTCCAATAAATCATATATCATACATACAATAGAGACTACTATTTGCCAATCATAGACTTGTCATTATGTCACAAACCATATCATGGTCTTTCCTTGTTAGGTCGGGGGCCAAAACCCTGGGTCTTACAGACAATTGCTAGAAGCCACATCCTGGTCTTCCATGTTAGTATCATAAAGACAACTAGCATACTATATCAATATATATATATATATATATATATATATATATATATATATATATATATATATATATATATATATATATATATAACTGCCAGGGTCCGATCCCTAATCTTGCATACAATTTGTCGGGAGCCACCTATGGGTCTTTCATACAAATGCCAAGGGTCACCCATTGGTCTTCCTATATAACATAAGTCAATGATCCGGAATTGGTGCCTTCAATTCATAGTATAGTAACGTAACTCACCTAAGTTACAAATATGAACTCAGCTAATTGCTCTCCTGCCAAACAACTGGTGCTCCACAACTCCTATCAATCCACATATGGTAAACCCTAAGTCTACCTTCTAAAATAAAATCTTGACCCAAAAGTCAACCAAGACAAAATTCAACGCTCAAAGTCAAAGTCAACGGACCATATTGTCAATTCTCCACCCTCACATCGTCACCAGCCGTGGTCATGCTGTGAGATCTTACTCGGTCCGATTCCAACTCATCCTAACTAACCTTGGCCAACTCAATCAAGAAAAGTTAACGGAGCTGACCTCAAGTCGTGAGCTACCTCCTCTCACGTCGTGAGCTCCAAGATGATAACTAGAAATGGGGTCACTCATTCCTCATGTTGTGAGACCCCATGTCTCACATCATGAGAACAGTCTGAAGCAAAAAGTCCAAATTTTAACTCTTTAATCCATTAAGCCTTGAACTCAAACTTTCCATAGGATCTTATAACTTCTCAATACACCAGAAAGTCGATGCTTTAAGACATATATGTCAAATACATGTCTACATCTCATTTTGGGTCAAAAGTTGAAGAAAAAGACATCCGAATTTCATTAAAGGTTGCAAAACTCAACCATTCACTAAACCTGAACTCTGTAACACTCTTAAGGCCCTTATAGCACATAAAATTGCAAACTTTACGGTTTCCATTAATCAACTTGTACAATTATGAGGGAAAATGGGACAAAATTTAGATCTAGCCTCATATAACAATATAGGAGGAAGTTTTGATACTCACAAAGATCCAGCAATAATGTGAGGTGATAATGATGATGATTCCTTGCAAGCCTTAACACAATACCACCTTATTCTTCTTCTCTTCTTCTTCCACACCAAGAAAGGCTCTCAATTCACCAAAGATCAAGAAAGGATGGAGACTAGGGTTTTCTGAGGTGAAAGAAGGTTTAGGGCTCATAAGAAACCCTAAAATTAGGTTAGAGATGCTTAAATACGAAGTAAACCCTAAAAGATCATGGGCTTGGGCTGCAACATCTGTCATGTCGTGAGCACTCTATGACTCTGACGAGAGTTGTGTAGTAGGGGTAAATCAATTACTCGAAGATTATTTAACCCATGAAGAAAGAGACTTAACATATTCACTTAATAACAAGTCGACTCCTAACACGAGTCCCAATCACTAGTACCACCTCAAGCTTATCTTGTTGCCTTATAATTGTTGGAATAGTGTCTAAGGCTGCAACTATATTAGGCAAGTATTTGATCCGGTTGTGCATGGTCCTTTTGGGTTGTCTTCACCATAGCAACTTGATGGATGATTTGTTAAGAGAGAGTAAACATTATAAGGAATAATATATGGTTATTTGATTAATATAAGTCATAGATTAATTGGAATTAATTTGGTGACTTAAAGAGATTAATTAAATAAGAGGGTATTAACTGTCAATTGTTTGATAGTTACACTTTAGACTATAAATCCTTATCCATGATAGGATGGACGATTTCTAGGGCTTGGATAAGCCAAAATCGTCCATAGGGTTATCAAGGAAAGGATATGGATCAACTTAAAGTCTAAGTTATCCAGTTTGGGTTAAAGTTGTAATCCTTAAGGAGTCTACAAGTATAAATAGACTCTAGGGGTGAGGGAATTCGACACACCATCAAAAGTAGAGATACTCTGGCCGAATTCCTCCCCTCTCCTCTTTCCTAAATCATCTTACTTGCTATTGGTGTTTGTAAGCCATTAGAGGAGTGACATTTGTGACTCTAGAAGCTCCAAGACAACAAGATCAACAAGGAATCCAAAGGTATGATTCTAGATCTAATTTCAATGTTGTTATTTAACCTAATTAGCCATTAGAAGTCTTGGATTCAAAGCATGTTTAATTAGAAAGCCTAGATCCGAGCATTAGGGTTTTGCATGTGCACATAGGAAAGTTCTTATGGCTAAAAACCATCAGTGGTATCAGAGTCTAGCTTGGTTTTCTTTAAATTGTTGCTTGATTAACTGAAACAAACCTGCAAAATTCGTTTTTTGGGTTTCTGAGTCATGGACTCGGCGAGTTCCAAAGTGGACTCAACGAGTAGGCCTGACTCGGCGAGTCCCTTTG
Organism: Lactuca saligna; assembly: GCF_052625555.1. NCBI lineage: Eukaryota > Viridiplantae > Streptophyta > Magnoliopsida > Asterales > Asteraceae > Lactuca > Lactuca saligna. The sequence goes on along the minus strand of NC_136421.1, from coordinate 123,058,401 downwards.
TGTACTCGGCGAGTCCGGGCGTCAGGATTAGGCAAAACCGGGATTTTTTCATGTTTATCTTATGGAAACTTACCTTAATCATATTAGATCAACCCTAATCCGATTTTTTGATATATATGACTATAATCTTGATCTAATTAAAGATATTTATCATCTAATAAAATATTTAATTTACTTATATGATAATTGATTAATTATTTTGATAATTATCTTAAAAGAAATCTTGGATAAATCAAATAAAGATAATTAGGATATTAATTGTTAATTGGAATTATTTGTTATTTGATCCTCCATGTTTTAAATGTTTAAAACTTGCCCTCAAGTTTTGAAATTTATATTTGTGATTAAAAGGTTTTAATTTAGACAACTTAGATTTCAAACCCTACGTTTTAAAAGGTTTAAAACACAACCTTATACTAATATCATATTACTAGAATAATATATATGTATAACTAAATGCTAGTCTTACCGTTAGTAGGCCTCATTCACGAAGCCGATCTATAAGGTGGGTATAAGGTTGCGGCCTATAAAATGGCGCTTAATGGGTGTACACTCACACCCACCGCTTGCTTGATTGGTGGAGGGTCGTTAGCCGAACGGGTAGGATAGGGCAACCTCATCCTCTCATTAAAAGTATAATAAGAAATACAAAGTAACTACACGTTTTAAAAAATTTCCCAATCTTAGTTACTTTAGGAAAAGTGAATTGATGCAATCCCATGAAATTACACTTTGCACCCTTGCTAAGAAGTTAGTGGAGCGTGTGTGGTTTACCGACACACTAATTGGTTCAAAGCAAAGGTGGCAAAGAGTGATTCATTGTTTATCATAGTTCGATGGAGCGTGTGTGGTTTACCGGCACATCGAATAGGTGATCGTTACAATGAAGGCACCATGTGAATTTGCATGGTAATTCACACCCGCTTTGTGATCCTCGGCATCCCAGTCACAAACAAGAGGGGCATATCGAGATTTAAACATGTCATTGAATAGTTCAATGAATCTTATCCGAACCTAGGAATTCTCAATACACTTAGGACTAATAGTCTAGGTTTTGTAATGGAGAATTATTGAATCGTCATTCACTTACCTTTAATTTATTTTCATGTTAGATTACGGCATCCCTTTTCTAATATGTAAATGTTATTGTTGGATCCTAACCCTAATTTTTCTTATTGGGTGATAATTAGGGATTCTTATTCTAATCTATCTTTGTCCTTTCTATAGATGTCGAACACAAACAACGTTGCTGCGAGTTCTTTCACGTTGATGAGCCTTTGCAAAAAGGTCACCTTCGATGGAACGAACTTTAGCGAATGGATAAGATACATTCGCACCATTGCTCGCTATGAGGATAAGGAGTATGTCCTCGATGAAAAGCTTGAGAAAATCAACCCGAAATTGCTACTCCGGCTGAAATCACCGCTTTTAAGACTCATGAGCGAGATGCAACGAAGGTACATTGCATCATGATTGCCACCATGAACTCTGAATTCCAAAAGTCCTACGAGGACATGTATCCATACGAGATGCATCAAGACTTGTTGGAGAGATACCACCAAAACGCGAGACACGAGCGTTATGAGATTTTCACTAACATGATCTCCGCTAAGATGGGTCATGGAGAATCTCTTACCGTGCACCTGCAAAAGATGCAAAGGTATGTCGATCGCCTTCGCAAGTTAAATGTTGACTTTGAGGAAGACTTGGCGATCGACATGGTGCTTTACTTTTTGCCTCCGATGTACAACCAATTTAGGATGACCTACCACATGAACAAAGAGGAGGTCACCCTAAGCAAACTCCAAGGTCTTTTGAGAGTCGCTGAGAGAAACTTCAAAGACAAGTCTGTTGCACCTACTCCCAATCCGTCTGCTGCTCCTGTCTTGGCAATTGGTCAAGGAAAGGGAAAGAAGAGGAAGGCTTCATCAAAGAACTATCGCAAGGTTAAAGCCCGAGATGGTGCCTCTTCTAATGGGACCAAAGTTGATCCCTCTAAGCCCTATCCTAACCCGAAGGAGGCAGAGTGCCACCACTGCCACAAGATAGGACATTGGAAGAGAAGCTGCCCAGAATACCTGCAAGCAATCAAAGAAGGAAAGATCAAGCCATCTTTCGCAGGTATATACACAATTAAATCTAACGATTCTAATCATGCTATTTCTTGGGTTCTTAACACCGGTTGTGGTTATCACATTTGTTCAAATGTGCAGGGACTAAGAAGAAGTAGGGATGTGGAGCAAGGAATGATCAATCTAATCATGGGGAACAGAAGATCGTCGCCTGTTACCAAGATTGGAGTGTATTCTTTAGTGCTTAGGAATAATTTATGTTTAGATTTGAACAATTGTTGCTATTCGCCAGAAATGGCTAGAAACATCATTTCATTTCATGGTTTATATAGACAAGGATTTAGATTTTCTTTTAATAATGAGAATGGTTCTCTTATGGCTTATCTAAATAGTGTCTTTTACTTTGAAGCTATACCATGTAATGGAATATATGAAACTGTTATGATTGTTGATAACTTAGGAAATGATGTTTTGAATATTGATTCTTCCACTAGTTTGGATAAAGCATCCTTGTGGCATTGCCGTCTTGGACATGTCAACAAGAAACGCATAGCCCAACTCCAAAAGGATGGAGTGTTGGAGTCATTCGACCTTCAGGAAGATGACACATGCGAGTCTTGTTTACTTGGAAAGATGACTAAGTCACCCTTCACGAATACTTGTGAAAGGGGTGAGGGGCTATTGGACCTAATACATACCGATGTATGTGGACCCTTTAGATCAACCACGAAGGATGGGAACCGCTTCTATGTGACTTTTACCGATGATTATAGTAGATATGGGTATATCTATTTAATCAAGCAAAAGTCAGAAACCTTTGAAAAGTTCAAAGAGTTCAAGAATGAAGTGGAGAATCAATTGGGCAGGAAAATCAAGATGCTTCGATCCGATCGAGGAGGAGAGTACCTAAGTCTTGAATTCCACGATTATCTCAAGGAGTGTGGAATAGTTTCGCAATTGACGCCTCCTAGGACACCGCAGTTGAATGGTGTGGCAGAAAGGCGTAATCGAACCTTATTGGATATGGTTCGCTCTATGATGAGTCATGCTTCACTATCTATCTTCTTTTGTGGGTATGCCTTAGAGACTGTCGCCCATATCCTTAACCGAGTCCCTACTAAAAAGGTTGACAAAACACCTCACGAGATGTGGACGAGGAAAGCTCCCTCGTTGGCACATATCAAGGTTTGGGGTTGCGCGGCTTTCGTAAGACGAGATAGTCACGACAAGCTTGAACCTCGAAGTGAGCGGTGTATTTTCATCGGCTACCCGCAGACATCCTTTGGATATCTCTTCTATAGACCAAAAGACAATGTTGTCTTTGTTGCGAGGAGAGGAGTTTTCCGAGAGCGAGAACTCATAAGCCAAGGAGACAGTGGGAGGCAAATCGAACTTGAAGAGATTCAAGAGTCGATAGATGAAGGAACCTCTACCCCTGGCATTCAACCCGAGGAGGAAACTCCGGTTGAACCGATTGACGAATCCTTACCTCTTATACGTTCCGATAGAGTTAGAGTTCATCCCCAGTTTTATGGTTTTCATATTACTACCGAAGGGGACACGTATATTAGTGATGGTACACTAGTAAATCTTGATGAACCTAATAGCTATAAGGAAGCCATGGCAGGCCCGGAGTCTGCGAAATGGAAAGAGGCAATGGATAGCGAGATCCAATCCATGTACGATAACCAAGTTTGGAATTTGGTTGATTATGTGCCCGGATGTAAGACCGTTGGGTGCAAGTGGATCTTCAAGAAGAAGACCGACGTGGATGGGAACGTACACACGTATAAAGCACGATTGGTTGCGAAGGGCTTTACTCAAACTCCAAGAGTTGACTATGATGAGACCTTCTCACCAGTTGCGAAGATTAAATCTATTAGAGTGATGCTAGCAATTGCCGCATTTCATGATTATGAGATTTGGCAAATGGATGTCAAGACCGCCTTCCTTAACGGAAAGTTGGCTGAGGATGTTTACATGGCTCAACTAGAGGGGTTTGTGAATCCGAAGCATCCAAATAGAGTGTGTAAGCTTGAGAAGTCCATTTATGGACTTAAGCAAGCGTCTCACAGATGGAATCTTTGCTTCGATGAGAAAGTCAAAGAGTTTGGATTTGTACGAAGCGAAGACGAATCTTGTGTATATGTCAAAGCCAGTGGGAGTATAGTAAGCTTCCTCGTTCTATATGTCGATGACATATTACTCATAGGAAACGACGTCCCGACTCTGCAGGAAGTCAAGTCCTGGCTCGGGAAGTGTTTCGCTATGAAGGACCTCGGAGAGGCTTCTTACATTTTGGGAATAAGGATAGTAAGAGAAAGAAGTAAGAGACTAATTGGACTTAGTCAGAATACTTACTTAGAGAAGGTACTAAAACGTTTTAGTATGGAAAACTCAAAGAAGGGAGAACTACAGATACAAGGAAATGCCAAGTTGAGTAAGACTCAAAGTCTGAGTACTGAAGCTGAAATAGCAGAAATGAGCTGAATACCATATGCTTCCGCAGTTGGCTCAATCATGTACGCTATGACTTGTACTCGCCCTGATGTAGCCTTCGCTTTGAGCATGCTTAGCAGATATCAAGGGAACCCTGGCAAAGCACATTGGATTGCGGTGAAGAACATCCTTAAGTACCTTCGGAGGACGAAAGAATGGTTCTTAGTCCTTGGAGGGAGTGATGACTTGAAGGTGCGAGGGTATAGTGATGCCAGTTTTCATACCGATAGGGACAACTACTGTTCGCAGTCGGGTTGGGTCTTTACCCTAAACGGAGGAGCAGTAACTTGGAAGAGTTCCAAGCAAGAAACCGTAGCTGATTCAACGTGCGAATCAGAGTACATCGCAGCGAGCGAAGCGTCGAAGGAGGCGATATGGCTAAAGAACTTCATTGGTGATCTTGGAGTTGTGCCTGCCATAAAGGAGCCCATGGAGATTTTCTGTGATAACGAAGGTGCGGTTGCCTTGACCAAGGAACCGAGGGATCATGGTAGATCTTGACATATCGACAGAAAATATCACTTCATTAGACATCGTGTAGAAGAAGGACAACTCATAGTTAAGAGGATATCATCAGAAGATAACCCAGCAGATCCGCTTACGAAGGGACTGAGTAGGGTTAAGCACTTGCAGCATGCTAGGAGTATTGGGCTGAAGGATGATATTAGTATAGATTAGATAGTATTAGAAACGTATAATAGATAAATGTAATTAACATTTGATGATTAAATAAAGGAGTTTTATTTATAAGTAAAGTTACTGTCATATGTTAATTGTTTAACTATTGTTTCACTTTGCATGTTTTGACTTCCAGAATAATTGAGTTTATTAGGAATAATCGAATTATTCAAATTGTCCACAATCGTTCATATGTTGGAAGTAGATATGAATGAAGATTGTCATGAATTGGTGTGTAGATTGTCTAAATGGTGTTAGACATAGCAAGGGTTGTTGCAACGTTCATGAGTGCTTATGAACTGGTTTTGAGCATTGGAACAAATCCGCGCTTGCTGGAATCACTTTATGGAATACGATATAAAAGGTGATCGCAAGACGATAATATCATATAGTCTTAAAACCTAGATATATGGTTTATTATTTGTTAATTGATTGTACATTGATAATGCGAAAACGCATCAGTAACTTGGTGTTATAAAATGCATTGTTGTGTATAGTTGGTTAATGAATAAGTAAATGCATATAAGTCGAAGTTTATCTGTAAATTTTATCCTAAGAGGGTAGAAGAGATATCTTGGCCACTCGATGATTTGATTTGACTTATGTGTCGGGCCCGGTCAGAACTGAATTAATGTGTTTGATTAAGTTCTATGTCGAATAAATCGGAGATCGAGAAATCAAATGCTAGACTAACCATTCCATAGGATTGTCAGCATGATATCTAACAGAGGACTGTATGATCCCTTATCTAAAGGACAAGATTGATTAGATCAGAGTTTGATAGCGTCTTTAAGAGCTACAATTGCAAACCGAATTGTACTTGTATAGTTACTAGACTTATCCAAGTGGGAGACTGTTGGAATAGTGTCTAAGGCTGCAACTATATTAGGCAAGTATTTGATCCGGTTGTGCATGGTCCTTTTGGGTTGCCTTCACTATAGCAACTTGATGGATGATTTGTTAAGAGAGAGTAAATATTATAAAGAATAATATATGGTTATTTGATTAATATAAGTCATAGATTAATTGGAATTAATTTGGTGACTTAAAGAGATTAATTAAATAAGAGGGTATAAACTGTCAATTGTTTGATAATTACACTTTAGACTATAAATCCTTATCCATGATAGGATGGACGATTTCTAGGGCTTGGATAAGCCAAAATCATCCATAGGGTTATCAAGGAAAGGATATGGATCAACTTAAAGTCTAAGTTATCCAGTTAGGGTTAAAGCTGTAATCCTTAAGGAGTTTACAAGTATAAATAGACTCTAGGGGTGAGGGAATTCGACACACCATCAAAAGTAGAGATACTCTGGCCGAATTCCTCCCCTCTCCTCTCTCCTAAATCATCTTACTTGCTATTGGTGTTTGTAAGCCATTAGAGGAGTGACATTTGTGACTCTAGAAGCTCCAAGACAACAAGATCAACAAGGAATCCAAAGGTATGATTCTAGATCTATTTCAATGTTGTTATTTAACCTAATTAGCCATTAGAAGTCTTGGATTCAAAGCATGTTTAATTAGAAAGCCTAGATCCGAGCATTAGGGTTTTGCATGTGCACATAGGAAAGTTCTTATGGCTAAAAACCATCAATAATTGCATTCTAGATTCAACCGAGACCTCCAGACCTCATACTTACCTACAAATTAACTAATATATTGGATTTCCAACTAGTTTCTGAGGCTGATAGCCTCACACAATCGCACCACGCGACTTCTGAATGAGGGTCTATCTGGTAAGAGTTGTCCTAGCGTGCCTACCATAATGGCTCCAACAACCCTCCTGATCCAACCAAGGATAACATAACCAACCATTACACCGATGCAACAATCCGCTTCGCTATAAATGAATGTTGCATGCCCAGCTCTAGTCCTATATCACAACCGGCCTCATACGGCTAAAAACCTTCCTTAATTCTCTAAATGTTATGGCCTTCCCACGGTCTCATGACTTGTACTGCTATGGTCTAATCCCACCTAGAGAAACTACAGGCCAGTCTTAGTTTTACCATGCTCTCACAGCTACTCAAGTGTCACAACTAGAAATTTTGTGTCTTGTAATCACAACACTCAAGTAAAATGTTGAATCAAAAACTTAAGAGCATGTAAGATGCTTACTTCATGGCAACAAAATTTCAATCAAGTACACCATACAAGCATTTCAAATAGTCAACAAGTAATTGGAAACCCTAGAAGTTCTTGTGTAGCTCCATTTTGGACTAGGACTTCCTTACTGGGCCCAATGGCCCAATAAGCTTCCAACTTGACTATCTTGGGCTTGAACCTTTAAATGGGCTCTAATTGGACCCACTTTCATTTATTTCAACATTTTAGGCCATATTGGGCCTAGAATGAAATAAATCAATTATATGAACTATTATGGACCATAATTAACCTAACCTAGCCTAATAAAGCATAAAAATCACACTTCTATTTATAAGGCCAACAATCATTCAACCTAACTCTAATATGGGCTTAGGGGCAAAAAGCCCAAAAATCCTTTCTCTCCTCTCTCCATTCTCGGTCCAAGACAAGCCCAAAAGAAAAGGAAGAGTTGACTTATTTCAGGACACCTCATTTTTGTCCTTAGGTTTTCCATGAAACACACATATCTCCATGCAACAATCTTGTCAAGCTTCTCACTCCTCCCCTCCCTTCTTGTTTCAGCCGAGAGCACACACACACACATACCTCACAAAAACACTCTCTAAATTACTCAAGAATCATCCACTCTCTCCATCCAAGATCTTGAAAATTTGGCTAGAAGCTTAAGGATCTTCATAAAGTGATTCATCATCTAAGGTAAGTTAATGGCTAACTTATGATCTAAATCCCTCCACTTCATAAAAATCTCTTCTAAATTCATTCAATCTTGTGATCTTGCACCTTAGAAGCTCCTAAACTCAAGATCTTCAAGGAAAGGTTGCTAGGGCCGAAAATCACCTCATTTCTTTCCATCTCTTCTCCAAAACCGAAACCACACCCAAAGGTGAGCTTCATACCCCCTATTTTTCGGTTTTTATAAGTTTTGTGGGGGGAGAATACAAGCAAATGTGTAGATCTATGAGTATATGTATGCTTTGTGTGATTTCTATGCTTATATATATGTTCTTATGTGATTGTGATGTTGGATCTAGTCAAAAAGAGCTTAGAGATCTAGATCTACAATGTGTTGAATGAAATAAGTATAACTTATGTTATTTTACACAAATCATTTCTATAGAAGTAACCAAGTTGGTTAATATGAACCTCTTTGGGCTTAAAACCCATTTTTGGGCTCAAAATGCTAAAAATATAAAACTAAAGGGCCCGAAATGACAAAATACAAATTCTGAGGGTTGAGATCAGTCAAAACAGTTTCAAGAATGTATTTTCTAAAAATTTGCTCTTTTGAAGGATTAAAATGTGAATTTTTAAACCTAATGGGCCAAAAATGAACTTTTCGGCCCAATAAAGCCCAAATTGCGAGATTTTTAATTTAGAGGGGCTGAAACTGCACTTTTCTGTAAAATAGGGGACTACTAGTGTACCAAGTCCATTTCAAAGGTTAAAATTACTTTTCAAATTTAAAAAGGACCAAAATTGCAAATATTTTCCATTTTGGGTCAAAAGTATAAAAATTGCGAAAATAGAGGTTTCGGTCGAGAAAACTTCATTTTTAGGGACTAAAACTGTTTTCCAAACAAATTTGAGCTGAAAAATACCTTTTCAACAAGTTTTGATACTAAAGTGTCAAGAAAAATGGTCTAAGGACTAAAATGGAAATTATTTTATACAAAGGGTCAAAAGTGTAAATTATCCATAAGAAAGGAGTTGTAAAAAGTAAAATTCTAATGTGTTAAACAATAAATCCGTTATGCTAAAATACTAGTACCACGACTACCGACGAAATATAATACACCTTCAACACCAAAAATCGTTACCAAACGAATTGATTCGGTCTCGAATCAATAACGAATCAGAAATCTATACACGACGATATTACAATACACACGCTGAAATTACGGGAAGTCAATACACATGTGGGAATTCACCAGACATCGATACACCATCTTTGGGCCCGAAAGTTTCAAATCGTGCTTGTTGGGCCTAGCTAGCCCAATGACATGATCTTTAGGCCCGAAGGAAACTCGCTTACATATTGTTGGGTCTTTTATGACCTAATTCCGTGTAAAAGGACTTTCAATGGCTTTTGTGCTGTTAGGCCCCAAGGGTCCTTTGGTACTGCCAGTAAAGTCAAGAATTCACCAATACGGGTCGGGCCAAGGGCCCCTTCGCATTCACTATAGCCTTGAACGACTAATGGAATTATTGAGGTCTTCGTGCCCTCTTTTCTCCTCGGTTGTGGGGCTACGAGAAGTCAGGGTGGTTGGATTAAGTGAATAGTACGGAACGACACCTAAGGGATCGTTAGTATAGTTGTAAACTAGTCGTTTTTGTTAACGCGTGTTTATAACAATTCACAATACACATTTAATTCAATGTCACCTGGAATCAATGACTTCACATACCGCGATGGTACAACAACTATATGGAATTCAAAGTATTAGGAAAACATCGGGTTTTCCTAGGGTTATTCAATACATACAACTATGAGATGCACACCAAGTATAACAAATTCTTTTTACATTTATAGAAACAAACAAGCATACTTACGGATCTTCACACTTTTTTTTACGATACTCTTTTCAGAAAATATCGGATTTTCTGGTGGTTTTCAAAACAATACAAAACATTATTTTTCAAACACTGCTTATGAACTCACCAACATTTCATATGTTGACGTTTTTCAAAATACTTGTATTCTCAGGTAACAGGTAAATCGAAGGGAAAAATGTACTCAGTGATGTCTTGTTGTTTGTTTATCCAGTATCGAACAATTTACTTTTTGGGAATGTAATGTTATGAAACAATGTACTAAATGTAAACACTACCAGTTGTACTATTTCAATGCATGGTGATGAATGATGTTATGTTTCATGTATATTCACTGTGATGGTATTCAATTGAGTCACGACAGCCCTCGGACGTTTCCGCCGTCTGGTTCGGGGGTGTGACATCAAGCACCAAGTGAATGTTACGAGCCACCCCCACAATCTTATAACATTACCACACTACCTTCCAACCTAGTGAATGATACGGCCACTCCCATAATATTACAACACTTCTATGCAATCTACCAATCTAGTGAACACTATGGGAACCCCGTAGTCTTATAACAATTATACCACTCCTTGCCTTTTGAATGAATTCTACAGCCACCCCCCCCCCCCCCCATCATCTTCAACACTTCCATACTGCCATGGTCACCACCCATTGTCTTACTACTCATCTACCATTCCAACCATAATCATCCCGAGTTGAACCCGCATTCGACTATACCCTAACCAGGTGTTTGGGTTATGCTTTGAAAACCAAGGCCTTCAGCAGAAAAGAACAGGCACAAAGGCTCTAACACAACCCTCAACCTGGATCCATCCACATACCCACCATGCATCACTACTGATGTACAATGAAACTGTAATATCCATTCTTGTGCAATCCCTTAGACCAACGATTCTCCTCCACTTGGATTCGACTGCGCTCTTCCAAACCTCAAGATTTGATGGATTTTCAATCCATCTCGTAACCTTACATTTCAAACTGTCGACAACCGGAACTTACAAAAACTATCATTTCATTACTAGCCAGTCTTCACGATTACACACATTCCAAAGCTAGATGAATCCTTATCGAAATCTTATCGAGCTCTATCATCCCAAGTACCTCCCATTGACCTCACTACATTTCTTCAGCGACTTATCGGGTAACAAAAAAAAACATCTTAATATTGAAACGGGTACTCAACCGATTCCACAACCTAATTGCACTTAGAACAATTCCCTTGCGAACCTGCAAGTGACCACAATATGAAAGTATGAACTTGGCATCTACCAATCTTACACCCATGATCAAATACATTCCTTATTACCTTGAAACCACGAAGAACCCTTATATATCTTGCATTCAAACCTGGCATGCCCACCTCACGAACTTCATGAAGTCTTGCTAATATTACCAAAGATCAATTCGATTGCTGATCTTTTCTCACTTTAATCTTGTTCCGACGATGGCTAATGCCTCCTACATAGAAATCCAAATCTTGATCACCTAAATATCACCTGAAAATGGCTCACCATAGGAACATCGACTCCACTACCATCAGTAATCCTCAGAGTGGCTGGAGCAGGTGCTCTCACCGTACCTCTCATCAACTTCGAAAAATCAGCATTCTTGTGACCCACCTAGTTACAGTGAAAACATAATGGGATCATCCCCTGGGTATAATGTATACTGACATGACCAACTCATCCACACTTGTAGCAACCCATACCCCTAGATTGAAAAATGTCATCGTGCTGCTTCTCGCACATGTTGCGGCGACCCCAACCCTAATGGCCCCTCAACCACTTATCTGAAGACTTGGATCTCTTCGAAGGACCCCCAACTATCTACACCTGCTCTGGATTCCTCTTCCCAAAGTGCTCTAGATCAGTCTCTTGCTCACGAGTTCTAGCAATCATATCATCCAGGGTCTTGCTCCCTAACAAACTCGCAGACTAACTGATTTCATCCCTCATCATATCATGATACCTTACGTTCATCATCTCCTCGTCTGCTGCATACAATGGAACCAACAAATCCCTCTCCCGAAACTTGGCAGTAATCTCTGCCACAGTCTCAGTAGTGTGATGAATGTGCTGAAACTCCAGCGCTAATTGTTGTACTTCAATAGCTAGCGCAAAATCTGGCCCAAACTGGGTCACAAACACATCCCAAGCCATCATCTCCAAAGCTTCGCCTCCCAAAGCAAAGTCTACTTCCTCCAACCAATCTTTATCTATGTCTTTCATAAGACACAAAGCAAATATGACCTTCGACCCCTCGGGGAAGAAACTCGTCTGGAAAGCATTTACCATATTCGCTAACCACCTCTTATTATCATTAGGTTCCTTCTCCCTAAAGAATTCAGGAGTTCCACAAGCACAAAACTCACAAAAGGAAAGAATAAGAGCTCCTACACTCACCATAATCTTAGTGTGGAATGCGACCAAAAGCTCATCCAAAATCTCCATAATCCCCTCCTTGACTGTTTCGAAGATCACATAAGTCTACTTCAAGATACCACGGGTGATCTTCGATGAGATGAACTCCTGCATCTGGTCATCAATCGGCTCAGTACCTGCACCTAAGCCTGTACCAGAACTTAAACCTCCTCCATGTGTTCTCATCACCATTCTGTAAATCAAACATGCAAATGATCAGGATATACCAAAGATTCCTCAACCCATAAGCTTTCTAAATTCTCCATGACTATCCTCGATTAGAGTATGGATCATGTAATTTCAGTAGTACAGGCCCAATACTACCTTCCACACCTATCCATACTTTCCACAAGAATCATCTTGAACCCTCTAAGTCACTTTCTCAAAGTGATACTCCAAGTACTCGCTAAACAGCACATCCGAAACCACAAACATTTCCTAGGCTCTCCTAGGTTCCCGAGCACATCCTGCCATCAGCTGGTGAAGAACTCCCACTAATGTTAGCTAACTACTTCATGAATATAGTCACATGCAATAAAGCTTATATAATCCTTCGAGTAAAAGACACAACCCTAAAATGGTTGGACTCAGACAAGAGTTACGTAATAGGGTAAAATTCATCACTCTGAGATTATTTTACCTATGCAACATGTGACCTAACATATTCACTTAATAGTTAATTGACATTATCAAGAGTTCCACAAAGCACAATACAAGAAACATTCATGCAGTAATACTCCAAGCCACAACCAAATAGAGGACATCCCAAACTTACTTACTACCAGTAAAGATTTCGAACCTAAAACATCATTTAATTCTTCTTAGTCTACAAGGCATCACATATCAGGCCAATCCATACAATCATCTGAAATCCATACTAGCATGCAACTCAAAAGCTCAAACAACATGCATACAAAGGCATCTCTCCTGGCATAAAATTCTAAGTAGATCCTTATTCCAAATCTCGCATGCAATTCTCATCACATATAACATAACAAACACGTATGGGTGTTCTGTGAATCACTTACTTGAGCTCGGATGATTGCACTCTCCACCCCTTTCTTTTATTAGAACGTCCGTTTATAAAACATTTCTTTTTTATGAAAAATCTACCAAAACCCTCAGTATAAGTTCAGACACACCTGAGGGTATACCCGAATCCATCAAACCAAGGCTCTGATACCAACTTGTAACATTTGAAAAATTGTAGTGACATAAAGAACATGGTTTGGCATGCGGAATTAAAGATTGCACAGTGAACATTGTGATTTGGGTGTTCAAGAGATATATTGAATATTTATGGTGTTACAAAAAGGGACATAGATCTACATCTACACAAATAACACACACTTACACACTCACTTTTACACCTCTCAAGCACACCTCTGCAAGTGGACTAAACCCACCTTATATAGAGGTGTTTACATGTCGCTCTCTCACTCTCACTAACTCATGGGTCAAAAGGCTAATGCACCACATACAAGTGGGTTTTACAAAATTCAACACATTACAAAGTCAAACATGAATAACTTTGCACCCTAACATTATCCACCTCAAAGTTAAGAATGGATGACCCACTTCAAATCTTCCAAAATCGAGCAACTACGCGATCCCGAGCCGCAAAGGTGACACATGTCGAAATGAACTTCAATCTTCAATTCTTCCATGATTCTTCAATTTGGGCTCTAGGATGTGAGACCATACAAACCGAGCATCAATGAATGATCACGAGCTTCTCAAACTCCAAATTGATCACCAAAAGTTGAGCATAAGAACACATCCCAAAAATATTCAATAAAACCAAACCCATTTTGAAAATAAACCACTTCCGAACTTCCAATTGCATCATTTTGTATGCTTCAAAAATTCAAGGTCACTTCGGTCTTCAAATCCGCGTACTATGAAAAATTCAAGTTCGAATTTCCATATAAATTTCTCCCACTTTCTATAATCGAAATTTGATTATAAAACCTTCAAGGAAAGAGAACATGCTCTATTTGGAAATTTTCGTGTCAAAATTACCCCTTAACATGTCGTATAAACTTTGTGCTTTAATCTGGAAAACCCAAAAAATCTTCAATTTTTAGCTTCATTCACGAACCGCCTTTGACAAAATTTCTCAAAAATGGGTAAAAAAATGTCAATTTCAAAATTCTGCAATTACCCGGTGCACCCAAAACAGCCAAAAATGCAAAACTCTCCCCCTTTCCGAAGCTGGGTAGAAAGCGTCAGTTTGCGTAAACTGCAAGGGCCTGAAATTCATATTCTTCAATTACTCAGCAAAATCAATCCATTTTCGAATTTGGGTATGAACCGCCAAATGTTCGAAACTTCAAGGACTAATTTCGACAATTCTACTATTTGCTCCCCAAAATGTCGAAGATCGCCCCAAAAGTCGAAACTTCATCCAATTTTCGAAGTTGGGTGAAAGTGTCAAAAAGTTGAAAGTTCAGTCAATTTTCGAAGTGGGGTAGAAACTGTCAAAATGTCGAAAATTGTCCATTTGTCGAAGTCGCCAAAAATTCGAAAGTTCAAGGATCCTTTTTGAAACATTTTCCTTCTTTCTTCAAAACTAACGAAATATTTCTCAACTTACGAAAGTTTTTAAAATGTGTTAAACTGTCGAAATTCCAAGGACTATATATGAAACTTTTAAGCTTTCTTCTTCCCTTCGTATGAAATTTCATCCCTTCGTACGAAATCATCTTCACCCTTCGTATGAAATCTTTCACTCCTTTGTTAGTTAAATTCACCAAATCCATAACCCATTTTAACAAAAACGAAATTATACATCCTTTTTAACAAATTAGAAGGCAATCGAAGCCTCTGAACCAAGTCTGAACTATTCAAATTTACTCACTGAATCAATATTTCGTTAACATAGGCTTCTCAAAATCATCAACAAAAAAAATCACTTTTTGTTCAACTAGCAACCAGTTCTTCGATTCTTCGTTCACAACCCAAACTCCATTCGTCCCCAAATCAAACCCGATTTCGTTATCCAACATCGATCATCAATTTCTAAACAAAACTTATATTTCATGAATATTGACACATCAAACAAATTTGACTTTAGGCAGTACACATCGAACTGCTTTAATCCATTCAAGCCATCTATTCGTCCCATGCTTTAAGAAATTGTTGACAACAACCAATCGAACCCAAATTTCAGATTGTGTAGTCCAAATCAATCGAAAATTGATCCCAGTCACTTCCCAAACTTTCATTCTTTGCCCCATCGTCATTACAAGTCACCATTGACATCTAATTTGAGACTTTCGAAACTTTAATCTCTTTATCTACACTTTCCATACACGAGTTCGACTTTCAAATCGCGTTCAAGAAGCAAAAAAGAAAGAAGATTCAACATTCATTTCAGCTCATCACTTTGACATCAAGAACAATAACATCAACCAAGATTCGAAATTAGACTAGATTTCGACTCTTTCACTTCAAAACAACTTGAAATTATCGATTTCATCATACAATTCATCGATTCATCTCTAGAATTCCAACTTTTTCACAGTTTGACTTTTCAAAGTCAAAGAACCATAAACACAAAATTGATGATTACATCACCAAATTTCAGATCAATACATGATTATCCAACTATTCTTCATCATATCCATGTGTTCTTTATACAAGTTCATCAAAATCAGACATCAAATTTGACAATTTATTCACTTGAACTCATATGAAATTTATTTCATCATGTCCCAAATCACATGAAATCGTAACACATTATCTGATTATTAATCAACATCAACCCAAAGAAAAAAAGTTATCAATAAAACAAGAAGAATAATCAAATGCAGTCGATTAAGAAGCAAGAACAGATTCGTATGAGTTCTATGGTACAACCATTTGAAGCGTGCGACTAAATCTAGGATAAGTTTGATAAACCATACGTTGTAATCGAGTTTGAGCCCACAACAATTATGATATCAAATCAAATAAGAATTTTGTATGGGCTCAAGGATTGTGAACAATAACGAGTTTCTTTTGGATGTAATTAAAATGTGGATGAACACTAAAGGATTCGAAAATTTAGATCATAAAAGAATTTTGGGGTTAGAACTCAATTCAAATGAATACTAGCAATTTGAAAATTGAATCGAACAAACGAATAGGATTGGATCGAGACTTGATCAACAAAACAAATTTATTGGATCACAACAAATGGGTTTTTCAAAAAAAAAAATGATCTAACGAGTTTAATGATCACAAATCAAAAACGCGACACACGATTTAACAAGATTATGAGAGTTCATCGAGAAAGACTCGCCAAAAATGCTTCAAATTGTGACAAATGTTGCCGAACCAAGAATCGTTCTTCAAAAATCACGTTGATCTTGAAGACCCACTCTGATACCAATTGTATTGACATAAATAACATGGTTTAGCATGCGGAATTAAAGATTGCACAATGAACATGGTGATTTGGGTGTTCAAGAGATGTATTGAATATGTATGGTGTTACAAAAGGGGACATAGATCTACATCTACATAAATAACACACACTTACACACTCACTTTTACACCTCTTAAGCACACCTCTACAAGTGGACTAAACCCACCTTATATAGAGGTGTTTACATGTCTCTCTCACACTCTCACTAACTCATGGGTCAAAAGGCCACTACACCACATGCAAGTGGGTTTTACAAAAGTCAACACATTACAAAGTCAAACATGAATAACTTTGCACCCTAACAAAAATTGTAAGGTAAAAATTTCATTTTTAGTTAAACCTTAAACACCATTTTGCATTTACAATCATTCTAACGTATATCAAGGTAAAAACAGTCATCAAACTACAATCCTAAAATCACAAAGTTTTGGAAACATGGTTGGATGAAATGTAATCATGTTGGGCCCTTCCCTTTTTTACCGGAACTATTTGAAACCATAAACAACAAGCCGTAAACACGAGCTTAATGAGTTCCTCAAAATACCACATACCATCTATACAATTGAGATTGTTATGTGCCAATTATAGTCTTGTCGTTATGCCACGAGCCGTATCATGGTCTTTCCTTGCCAGTCCGGGGGCAAAAACCATGGGTCTTACAAACAAGTACCAAGAACCACCTCATGGTCTTCCATGCAAGTATCAAAAAGAAAACTAGCATACTATATATATATATATATATATATATATATAACTGTTAGGGTCTGATCCCTGGTCTTGCATATAATTTGTCAAGAGCCACCTCCGGGTCTTTCATACAAATGCCAAGGGCCACCCTTGGTCTTCCTATATAACATAATCCAATGGGTTGGCATTGGTGCCTTCGACCCATAGTATATTGAGGAAACTCACCTGAATCACAAAGCTAAACTCAGCTAACTGCTCTCTTTCCAAACGATGGGTGCTCGACACCTCCTAACAATCCATAAAAGGTAAACCCTAATTCTACCTTCTAAAAATATAATCTTGACCCGAGAGTCAAACAAGCCAAAAATTCAACGATCAAAGTCAAAGTCAACAACCCATATTGTCAACTATCCACCGTTACGTCATGACTAGCCCTTGGTCACGTCGTGAGACCTCACTCGGTCCGATTCAACCTCATCCGGATTCATCATTACCAACTCAATCAAGAAAAGTCAAATGAGTTGACCTTACACCATGAGCTACGTCCTCTCATGTTGTGAGCTCCAAAAAGATTTCCAAAAATAGGGTCACTCACTCCTCACATCGTGAGACCCCATGTCTCACGTCATGAGAAAAGTCTGAAGCCAAAAGTCCAACTTTTATCTCCTTAATCCATTAATCCTTGAACTTAAACTTTCCAGAGGGTCTTATAACTTCTTCATACACTAGAAAGTCGATGATTTTATGACATATATGTCCAATACATGTCTAGATCTCATTTGGGTCAAAAGTTGAAGAAAAAGACATCCGACTTTCATTAAAGGTTGCAAAACTCAACCATTCACTAAACCTGAACTCCATAACACTCTTAAGGCCCTTATAGCACATAAATTTACAACTTTATGGTTTCCATTTATCAACTTACACAATCAAGAGGGAAAAGTGGGACAAAATTTAGATCTAGCCTCATATAAAAATAAAGGAGGAAGTTTTGACACTCACAAAGATCCAACAACAATGTGAGATGATGATGATGATGATTCCTTGCAAGCCTCAACATTACACACCAATAAAGTCTCTCAATTCACCAAATATCAAGCATGGATGGAGACTAGGGTTTTTTTGAGGTGAAAGAGGGTTTGGTGATGATAAGAAAACCTAAAATGATGTTAGAGATGCTTAAATACGAAGGAAAACCTAAAAGATCATGGGATTAGGCTACAATAGCTCACATGTTGTGAGCACTCTCTTACTAACGTAGTGGGACCATTCTTGGACAAAAGTTTTCATGCAACCCATCTCATGTTGTGAGCCTTTATGTATCACATCATGAGGCTCCTTTTTCTCCAAAATCCAACCTTTTGAATCCTTGAAACCCAGTTCGATTCATTCTTGAAAACTAGTGTTATAACTCTCCCCCACTTAAATTAGATTTCTTCCTCGAAATCATTCCTTACTGTGAGAACCTGAAATTTTTTGCTTTGAAAGCTCAGTCAGTTAACTCAACTCGGTGATAGACTCACTCTTGGAGCCTGTTTGAGTGTTCTGAGCCTAGTACACTTAAGGGATAAGTGTTAGAAAGTATCTGCTAAAGCCATAGTACAAGATTCAAGCCCTAAACTCCAACATGTGGACTTTACAGCCGTAAACATGGAGTTTACGATCGTAAACTCAACCCAGGCTGAAAACTCACCCTTATATATAAAATCCTTGGCCATTTATCTCATTCTTTCCTTCCTTGGCCGAGTTTTCTTCATTCTCTCTCAATTATAATCCAACATTTCATCTTAGATCTTCAAAAGTTGTAAGTATTCTTCCCTGATTTGTTGATACACCTCTTAATCTAGCATCCTCTCATGATTTCATCCATGAAAATCCTGTTTTCATAGATCTTCAAGTTTTACCAAGAACACACACTAGTTTTCTTGGCCAAAATCAACCGTTTCAAGCCTCTATATCGTAAGTACTCTTCCCTACACATCATATCTAGTAGGAGGCCTTGAATTACAACCTTGAAACATGCTTTACCCATGAAGATCATGAGTTTACAGCCCAAGATCTTCCTTGGCTGTAAACTCTATGTTATGGCAAGTTTTGGACCTTAAACGCATCTATGCTCTTGCTTAACCTTAGAACACTTAAACCCTTGAAACTCCTTACCTTTAAGACCCTAAATATGACCATTTAGAGAGTTTATAGCCAGGAGTAAACTCCCTTGGGCCGTAAACACCTCAACACTCTCCAATGAGTGGGTCTTCCTCATCCTTGTGTAGAGCAAAAGTCCCTCAAGCTTACCTAACCTTCAAAAAAACACTTATGCATGTTTGGCCATGCGTTTATAGCCGTAAACTGCCTTTGGCCATAAACCCATGGTAGTAAACTCTTGTGAGTGCCATTCCACACCCTTTAGGTCAATCACATGTGATTACAACACTTGGTCTAAGTGTTTCCTAGTCCCATGAGGTGTTTCCTTTCCTTTGGTTACCTCTAAACCCTATATTTATGTCAATATATGTCATTTAGGACTTGTTAAGTCTTGAGACATCTTCGTGGAGCCTCTCATCCTTACACACATATACGTTTGATTCAACCACATCAGGTGAGTTCATACCCCGTAATGAATCTTTTAACTATTTTAAATGCTTTTAAGGGGGGAATACAAGTTGAAAACAATTGATAATTGTGTAATTATATGTTATAAACAACTTTCAAAAGGTTTCTTATGTCTTTATAAGTGATCAAAACATTTCAAAAGCTCTTTTAAAGTTATGTTACTTTTTAGTTTAGCAAAACTCCATTTTTAAAGTACAAGCATAACTTAGTAGTAAAACGAGTCTTTTCAACAACAGTTCAAGTTAAACACTATTAAATTATAAGGGGTATAGTTTAGAGAATCAGTTCATACAAGATATAATACACGATAACAGAATGAACATACTAAGATACTATAACAGAACAAACATAATAAGGTGCTATAGCATGGGACAACTACAAGATCTAATTATACCAATGAATCACTAACGTGTTGTTCTAAACAAAGGGTGATAGTTATATTGGGTATACATGATCATATAATTTTAATGTCAATGTTCACGATGCAACCAATGGTTTTCCCAGTCGTGTTTGGTTCCCAGAATCTTTCAACAAGAAGAGCGTATAGTATGGGAACTAGCCATCACATTATGACCATAATAAAACAAATATGTTTTAAGGTAATTAGTACATTCAGTGTGTCATTTTATAAGACAACTGAGTACTTATATTTTCCCATTACTTTCATAAGGTGACAGTTCCACTTGAAAGTTAATGCAAAACTAAGTACTTATATTGTCCCATTACTTTTATAAGGTGACAGTTCCACTTGAAAGTTAATGAAAACTATTTTCGAGTCAAGATAGTTATAAACTAGGGAAAACTTACATTTTTACAAGCGACAAACGGAACAGTCGGGTCTAGTACATTCAGTAGAAAGGGACCATAATGTTAACCTTATGATTCCTCACTGTATACATCAAGAGATATATATTAATAATATTTGATAGGTAATAGGATGTATGCTTTCTGCTTCATTTCCTGTTCCTTGTTTGGTTGTGGGCTTAGAGCAGATTCACACAATTAACTATTTGTTCGATATTAGATTATATATAGCTAGTATAAACTAAGTGATTATAGAAGGAACCACTGCGGTTACTATTTTATTATAAGAAATAAGGGTTTTCTTAAAGAATCTTTTCATAAATTATAAATGAACTATTACAGTTAACTCCGTGAGTACCAAGGGAATACTCCAGGGTTATATAAAACAAGGATCTAACAACCAATGAGATGTGTGTCATCCGCCTCATTCAATGTTCCTTGTTTGGTTGTGGGCTTAGGGCAGATACACACAATTGATTGCTTGTTTGCTCTATGTTTCATATAACTTGTATCTGTTTAGTACTCATAGAAAGGATTGTAGAGTCATTTTTACTTATCTTTCATTAAAGAAGGAAACATAGGGTTTTCTAGAGGAACATGCAAACTTTTCTAAACAAGAACTTACACACTTACTACATCTTACTAAACTTTCTACGACTTAATTACATCACTAAAATTTTATGAACTCACCAGCTTAATTGCTGATAAACTCTTTCAAATAACTTGTATTCTCAGGAAACTAGTAGACAAGTACTCACACTGGGAATTCAGAAGATGGAGCAGTATAGCTCCAAGTCATATTTTGTTATTTGCTTATGTATTCTATATTTTGTGATCAAACTTTGTAAACAATTTCTTTCTAATGAAATGGTTGTTCATTACTTGCTTACTATAATGCATGTCTTGTGATACTAAACATGACGTCCTCCACCCCCGAACGTTTTCGTCGTTCCGGTTTTGGGGTATGACACTTACCACCCTCCAGATACGCTAGACAACATGAAAACTTCTTCCACAACCTCGATACGGACTAAGGAAACAACTCAAGCATAAAACAGTATTCTAAAACTAAAACTGAAACCAGCCTTAGCAGGGCTCTCTATCCTGATGATGAATGGAACGTACCCCACTAGCATTCACCCCTAAAAAATAACCATTACTACACTTCCCAAAATCCGAAATCCTAAAACCTTATCTTATTCCACAACAGACAGTCCACTCTGAATTACTACCAATTTAACTCTAATTCGTATTCCAACGGATAACAACTCTTCCAACCCTTGATTATCTTGTTGTGGCGACTTGAAAATAGAATCACTGACTATTAGTTGTCGATTACTTTTCACTTGATAACAGGCTTAATAATCCTTCAAGTAAAATACTCATCCTTACAACGGTTAGAATCATACGAGAGTTGTGCAGTAGGATCAAATCAATTACTCTAAAATTATTTAACCCATGCAGCAAGAGACTTAACATATTCACTTAATAATAAGGTGAATCCTAACGCGAGTCCCGATCACTAGTACCACCTTAGGCTCATCTTATTGCCCTCTAATTGCATTCCAGATACAGCGAAGACCTCCCTTGCCTCATAATTACCTACCAATTAACCAATATATCAAATTTCCAACTGGTTTCTGAGGTTGATAGCCTCACATAATCGCACTACGCGACTCCTTAAAATGGGTCCATCTGGTAAGAGTTGTTCTAGCTTGCCTACTATAACGGATCCAACAGTCGTCCTGATCCAACCAAGGATAACATAACTAAGCATTACACCGATGTAACAATCCACTTCACTATAAATAAATTCTACATGCCCAGCTGTAGTCTTATATCACAACGGGCCTCATACGGCTAACAACCCTCCTTAATTCCATTCTAATCTCACCTAGAGGAACTATGGGATGATCATAGATTTATCATGCTCTCACGGCTACTCATGAACCAAGTGACGTTGCGGGCCACCCCGCAGCCTTACATCACTACCACACTACCTACCAACCTAGTGAATGCTACGACCACCCCGACAGTCTTACAACACTTCTATAGTATCTGTCAATCTAGTGAATGTTATGGTAACCCCGTAGTCTTACAACACTTCTACCACTCTTTGCCATCCGATTGAATGTGACGGCCACCCTAAAGTATTACAACACTTCCATACCGCTATGGTCATCGCCCATGGTCTTATTGCTCATCTACCATTCCAAACATAATCATCCTAAGTCAAACCCACATCTTACTATACCTCAACCAGGTGTTTGGTTTATGCTTTGAAACCTAAATCCTTCATCAGACAAGAACAGGCAGAGAGGCTCTAACACAACCCTCAACCTGGATCCATCCACATACCCACCATGCGTCACTAATAATGTGCAATGAAATTTGAATATCCATTCATGTGCAATCCCTTAGACCAATGATTCTCCCCCACTTGGATTCGATTGCACTCTTCTAATCGTCAATATTTGATGGATTTCCAATCCATCTTGTAACCTTATCCCATGCAAACTTGAAATTAACCAAACCACAAACATATAAACTTGGCATCTACCGATCTTACACCCACGATCAAATCCATTCCTTATTGCCTTGAAACAATAAAGAACATTTACATATCTTGCATTTAAACCTGACATACTCACCTGGCGAATTTCTTGACTTCTTGTTGATATTACCAACGATCAATTTGATTGTTGATCTTGTCTCACTATAAGCTTGTTCCGAAGATGGGCGACACCTCTCACATCGAAATCCAAATCTGGCTCACCCATATATCCTCTAAACACAACTCTTTGTATGCAAAATGGCATATGAATATTCTCAAGATAAAATGTCTAGATTATCATGAAGAAAACTATAGTTTCCACATGGAGAACTAGATAAACCATATATATAGTCTCACACATAAACATACAATCATAAACACAATTATTAAGAGCATGAAGTAAATGGATACAACACATACATGCAATGTCAGCTGATGGAAATTGGATCCCCTTGGCCTGTGACTGCAATACTCGGCTCCTCACCATAGGAAAATCCACTCTACTCTCACGACCATCCGTAATCCTTAGAGTAGCTGGAGCGGGTCCCCTCACCACTCCTCTCATTAACTCTGAATAATCGGTATTCTGGTGGCCCACGTGGTTGTAGTGAAAATATAACAGGCACATCCCCTAGGGACAATCTCTGCTGACATGACCAACCCTGCCACACTTATAACAACCTATACCCTTAGATCGATAAATCTCATCGTGTTGCTTCCCATAATTACTGCACTGACCCCAGATGTGCTGGCCCCTCAACCACTGATCTAAATTCTTCCGTCTCTTTGCAAGACCCCCAATCTACTCTGGCTTCCTCTTCCCCAGGTGCTCCAATCAATTTCCCACTCTCGGGCTCTATCGGTCATATCATTCAAGGTCTTACACCGTGAAAAACTCTAAAATTACTTGATGTCATACCTCAACATATCATGATACCGTACCTCCTTCATCTCCTAGTCCATTACATATTGCGGAACCAACAAAGCCCTCTCCAAAACTTAGCAGTAATCTCTGCCACAGTCCCAGTAG
This sequence comes from Lactuca saligna, assembly GCF_052625555.1. Classification (NCBI taxonomy): domain Eukaryota; kingdom Viridiplantae; phylum Streptophyta; class Magnoliopsida; order Asterales; family Asteraceae; genus Lactuca; species Lactuca saligna. The sequence goes on along the minus strand of NC_136421.1, from coordinate 123,033,965 downwards.
TTTGACGAAGGTCCTTAAACTCCCTCATCAACTGTTGCACCTCAATAACTTGTGCAAATCCTATCCTAAACTGGGCCACAAACACATCCCAAATCATCATCTCCAGGGCTTCACCTCCCAAAGCAAAGTCTACCTCCTCCTACCAATCCCAAGCTTTGTCTTTCAGAAGATAGGAAGCAAATCTTACCTTCGACCCCTCGGGGCAGAAACTCGTCCGAAAAGTGTTTACCATATCTGCTAACCACCTCCTACTAGCAATAAGGTCTTTCTCCCCAAAGAACTCGAGAGCTCCAAAAGCACGGAAATCATGTAAGGAAAGAGTGTGAGCTCCCACAATTTCCTAATCTCAGTGTGGAATGCGCCCAGACACTCATCCAAAATCTCCATAATCCCGTCATTGACTATTTTGAGTATCACATGAATCTGCTCCAAAATACCGTGGGTGATCTTCGACGAGATGAACTCCCTCATCTGCTCATCAGTCGGCTCGTACACGCACCTGAGCTTGAGCCAGAATCTGATCTACATGTGCTCATCACCACTCTGAAAAGCAGACATGCAAATGATCAGGACATTCCAAGATTCCTCAACCCATAGACTTCTTAGATTCTCCATGACTCTCCTTGATTCGATTATGGATCATGTACTTTTAGTAGTACGGGCCCAATACTACCTTTCGCACCTATCTATAATTTCCTCAAGAATCATCCAGAATCCTCTAAGTCACATTCTTAAACCGATACTCTAAGTACTCGCTAAACAATGTACCTGAACCCACTAAAACACTTCCTAGGCTCTCCTAGGTTCCCTACCTCATCTTGCCATCAGCGGTTGAAGAACTCCCACTAATGTCGGCTAACTACTTCATGAATACAGTCACATGCAACAAAGATTAGATAATCCTTCAAGTAAAAGACTCAACCCTATAACGGCTGGACTCATACAAGAGCTATACAATAGGGTCAAATCCATCACTCATAGATTATTTAACCCATGCAACACGTGACCAAAGATATTCACTTAATAGTTAATCTGCATCATCAAGAGACCCACAAAGCACAAAGCATGCAACATTTATGAAGTAACACTCCAAGCCAAAACCAAACAGAGGACATCCCAAACTTAGTTACTACCAGTAAAGATTTCAAACCTAAAACATCATTCGATTCCTCTCAGGCTACAAGGCATCATATATCAGGCCAATCCATACAATCATTTGAAATCCATACTAGAATGCAACTCAAAAGCTCAAACAATAGGCATACAAAGACATCTCTCCTAGCATAAAATTTTAAGCAGATCTCTAGTCTTAATTTCGCATGCAATTCTCATCACATATAACATAATAAACATGCATGGGTGTTCTGTGAATCACTTACTTGATCTTGGTAGATTGCATGCTCCACCCTTTTTTATTAGAACGTCCTTTTATAAAACATTTCATTTTTATGAAAAATCTACCAAAACCCTCAGTATAAGTTCATACACACATGAGGGTATGCCCGAATCCCTCAAACGAAGGCTCTGATACCAACTTGTAACATTCGAAAACTTGTAAGGTAAAATTTTCATTTTTAGTTAAACCATAAACACCATTTTGCATTTTCAATAATTCAAACGTATATCAAGGTAAAAACAGTTATCAAACTACAATCCCAAAATCACAAAGTTTTGGAAACATGGGTGGATGCAATGTAATCATGTTGGGGCCTTCCCTTTTGTACCGGAAGTATTTGAAACCATAAACAACAAGCCGTAAACACGAGCTTAGTGAGTTCCCCAAAATACCACATACCATAGATACAATTGGGATTGTTATGTGCCAATCATACTCTGGTCATTATGCCACGAGCCGTATCATGGTCTTTCCTTGCCAATCCGGGGGAAAAAAACCATGGGTCTTAAAAACAAGTGCTAGGAACCACCTCATGGTCATAAAGAAATCTAGCATACTATATTAATATATATAACTGCCAGGGTCCAATCCCTGGTCTTGCATATCATTTATCGGGAGCCCCCTCTTGGTCATTCATACAAATGCCAAGGGCCACCCCTTGGTCTTCCTATATAACATAAGCCAATGGGCCAACATTGGTGCCTTCAACCCATAGTATAATGAGGAAACTCACTTGAATCACAAAGATAACATCAACTAATCGCACTCCTTCCAAACGATAGGTGCTCCACACCTCCTAGAAATCTACACATGGTAAACCCTAAGCCTACCTTCTAAAGTTAAAATCTTGAACCAAAATTCAACCAAGCCAAAAGTCATTGATCAAAGTCAAATTCAACAATTCATATTGTCAACTGTCCACCCTCATGTCGTGACCAGCCCTTGGTCACGTCGTGAGATCTCACTGGATCTGATTCCAACTCATCCCGACTCACCCTAGCCAACTCAGCCAAGAAAAGTCAATAGAGTTGACCTCACATCGTAAGTTGACTCCTCTTACATCATGATATCCAAGAGGATAACTAGAAATAGGGTCATTCATTCCTCACATCGTGAGAACGGCTTTAAGCCAAAAGTCCAATTTTAAGTCCTTTATCAATTGAGCCTTGAACTCAAACTTTCTAGATGGTCGTATAACTTCTTAATGCACCATAATGTCGATGATTTTAAGACATATATGTCAAATATGTATCTTGATCTCATTTGGGTCAAAAGTTGAAGAAAAAGACATACAACTTTGATGCAAAGTTCTAAAACTCAACCATTCACTAGATCTGAACTCCATATCACTCTTAAGACCCTACTAACATGTAAAATTTCCAACTTTATGGTTTCCATTGATCAACTTGCACAATCAAGAGGGAAAAGTGGGACAAAACTTAGATCTAGCCTCATATAACAATAAAGGAGGAAGTTTTGACACTCACAAAGATCCATCAATAATGTGAGGTGATGATGATGATGATTCCTTGCAAGCCTCAACACAATACCACATTCTTCTTCTTTTCTTCTTCTTCCACACCAAGAAAGGCTCTCAATTCACCAAAGATCAAGCAAGGATGGAGACTAGGGTTTTTCTAAAGTGAAAGAGGGTTTGGAGCTCAAAAGAAACTCTAAAATAAGGTTAGAAATGCTTAAATATGAAGGAAATCCTAAAAGATCATGGGCTTGGACTACAATAGCTCTCACATCATGAGCACTCTCTAACTCATGTCGTGAGACTAATCCCGGACAAAAGTTTTCATGTAACTCATCTCATGTCTTGAGCCTCTATGTCTCACGTCGTGAGGCTCTTTTTTCTCCAAAATATAACCTTTTGACTCCTTGAAACCCTAAATCGATTCATTCTGGAAAAGGGTGATACAATATTAATATCGGGGGTGCTTCCATAGGCATTTCTAGTTTTTCTATTTCCTTATTTCTTTTGCAGGAACATTATCGGGACAACAAGATCACTATGCAGGTATCTTGGGGAATCATTCATCTGTTTTACAACACTTTATTTAATTAACAACATTCCCAACATCCTCTTAGCATCAAATATCCTGGTGCACCTCATTTTCAGTTATTATTTATGCCTAGAACGGTCCACTTCATCCTACAACAGACATAGTTGACTGTGGTGGACACACTTATGCCTTCTTTCAAGTCGTCCCCTGTCATGCTACTATCCTACTAGGTCCATCTCGAGCAACTCATGTTCGTGCAACAAAGGCTACATACCCTTGACTTTCCACTCCAACATCCCGATAATTTTTTGGTGGTCACAAAACAGCCCACACATCATCATAATTCACTGGCCTCAAATCAAACTTCCAAACATTGTAGGTCCAACCTCCTCAAGACAACCACTACTAGTCTATTACATAGACACGAGTGCAAGCTTCTATATGCCTTTCAACCAACGTATGCTTTTCTCAACTCCATATAATTCTAAACCTGTCATGGTTTCTTAAGGTCTGGTACTCCCTATTATTCACATTAGTCACAGATTTTACCCTTTTTCTAAAAAATCAAAATTATTTTAAAAGATATCATTGTCTCCAATGAAATAGTAAAAAATGTGTGTATCCACTAAGTTCACCATTGACAATTGTGTTTCTATTACATTTGATCATTTTTTGATTTTTTGTTAAGGATCTTGAATCAAATACATGACTCCTAAAATGCAACAGTGTTGAAAACCTTTACCTAATCACTCTATCTCTTAAATTTTACTTCCTGTCTTTCAGCTATAACTCTAGATATGGACTACGATGTCTCTCCCTACATGCCATTATCGACTAAGACATCTAGGGTCTTCTAAACTTCAATTTTTGTAGTCTTGTCGTTTCATTTAGAACGGTACAAATAAGTTTTCTCTTTGTCATGCCTATCAAATTAGAAAGCATTATTGTCTTCCTTTTAAATTATCCACTCCATAATCTTTTTGGGTGTTTGAATTAGTATATTCAAATTTATAGACATCTCACTTTACCAGTATTAGTATCTTTAAATCTTACATTACATTTTTGGATGATTTTTTTTTTCATTTTTTGTGGGTATTTATTGTGTATGTAAAATATGATGTTTATATTGTTTTTTCTTTAACTTTAGAGCGTATGTTAAAATTAGTTTAAAACTAACATTGTAACGCTCGTTTCCATTTAATAATTTTGTAATAGAGCTGATAAATAATGCGTAATTAAATAATTAAAGACTAAATTCTTTAAGTTTGTTAAGTGAATTAATTTAAATAAAAGGCAATATATAGATGTAAATGGGTTAAACTAATAATAATAATAATAATAATAATAATAATAATAATAATATTATTATTATTATTATTATTATTATTATTATTATATGAAATTTATTAGTTTAGGGGTGTTAATTGTAATTTTCAAAAACCATTTTTGAATAAGATAATTAACCTTAAGGTAGTTTCTCCAAAGATCAACCTTCAAGGGTTAAACATGCCAAGTTGTAGTCATTCTTACCTCTTGCTAATGTTGTTATTTAGTCCCTAGATCATTTCAAATCATGTATTGTCAATTAGAAAAAAAAAAATATCACATTATAATGCTTTGAAATCTCTGTTTGAACTCATATTTTAGGATATTTGTTCTAAAATATGTTTTGATGAGTTTGTTAAGTTATATCCAGGTTTAAGGTCGTTCCTAGGTCCCTTTGACACCTGCTAACAAGATCGTGCTTCTAGAAAAAAAAAAGATTAGCCATCTTAAAATGCTCCGAAACCTCCTCGTGAACTCATATGTAGCTATTTTTTAATGCGTGACTTCGATTCCTATTTGGGTTATGGCTTTGTTTTTAGACCTTGTACAAGGTTACTAGGACGTGTACTCGATTTTCTTAACTCATTTGGTTTAGTAGTAGTGTCTTGAACCAAGAAGCAACTCCTTTTATTTGAGTTCTGTCTCGAAACTCACAAACCAAAGAATTTCACTTTGGGAATGTTTTGGCCCATGAAAGCTGACTTTTGGCTAACTCTCAATGTTTAAAACATAACCCATGACATATAATACAAGTTGGTTGGGTTTGGTTCTTGGAGAGGAGATAAATGGTCTTTTGTTCTTGGATTAGCTTTTAAATAAATATAGACTAAATAAAGAAGTATAAAGATAGTTTTTACCTTAATTATTAAATCAAGGTTAATTTTTTTTGTAGTTGTGGGGAAGACTTGATACCTTCAGCTTGAGCATGTGGACTCTGTTTATCTTCTAGTGAGGTCACTTCTCATGAACTTATGTATTATTTGGACTATATGTTGTTATATGTATGTTACAACACTAAAGGTCCCAGTGTCGGTAGGTAGTGTAATGGTAAAGACCACTGAAAGTCCCAATGTAGGTAGGTGGTCAACCATTAAAGGTCCCAGTGTAGGTAGGTAGTCAGGATGAGCAACTAGAGAAAAGCCTCATTAAGTAAGGGAAATTAGTGGTACCATCTGGAGTATGTATTTTAGCATTTATGTGATAGGATGTAAGTATTATGTGATTTATTACTTGAAGTATGTGCTATTATGTATATTGCATATCATCGATTTAATGGATGAGTGTTGTAATTACTGAATAAGCCTTAGGCTTATAGTTACTATTTTATTTTTTTAGTTGTAGGTCCTTTAGGTTTGAAGGGGAATGAGTTGGGATGATTAGGATATCTGGACATTCTCGGAGGAGCATGGAATCTAGTTTATCTACTCTATTTTATGATATTGTTTTCAAAACAAGACTTAACTTCTGTATTTTACTACAATTATGTTGATGTAATTTGAAAATATAATTGTGTGATTTGTTAATGGTTATAAATAAAACCTTTTTATAAAACCTACACTCTTCTTTTCAAAAAGTTTATGGTTTCTTTTTGGGATGTTATAAACATGCAGACTTTCCAATGTCATAAAGGTTGCAAATTTAATGTCCAACCTCTTTGTACTCATATTCACTCTAATGGTATTCAAATTCGCTTTTTTTTTCTGTATACACCCCAACAAAATGGGAAATCTAAGCGCTATATTCATACAACAAACAACAACCTTTGCACCTTCCTCTTTTCAAGCTTCCCTAGCCATAAAATTCTAAACTGAGGGTTTACTTACAATTTTCAACACTTCCAATATTCTTCCCAACATCACCGCATCCTTTAGGACTCTATTGGAGGTTTTCTCCAGACTTTTCCTGAACTATGATCGCCTCCATATCTTTGGATGCCTCTACTATAAAAAGACTTCATCCACTGCTACCCATAAGATTTTTCCTTGATCGATTGCTTATGTTTACCTTGGACACTCCTCTGATGAAGGGATATCGTTGTCTTAATCTAGTGACACAGGCTATCCTCATCTTTTGTCAGGTAGTCCTCAATGAAAACCATTTCCCTTCTCTTCATTAACCTCTTACTACCTTTGATCTTGAATCTCTCATCGTTGATGATACACCTCCTACTATCAACTTCCCTTCCACCTCTGTTGTTCCTAAGTGTAAGATCCAACGATTCCTAAAAACATCATTTATCTGACTCTCTCATCCCAAAATGTGGAGCATGAGTGCATACAATGTTCATCACCTCCTCATCTACTATAGACCTAACCAATATGATCATATTACTAAGCCTACTTACTTCTACTACATTTTCCTTAAGCTTCAAAGACACCAAAACACCTACTCCATTCTCTTCTTCTTAAGGCCGAAATACCAGAACTGATAACCATTACACTCTCTAGCTCACGTTCCTTTCCACTTAATCTCTTAGAGGCATGCAATGTCCATATTTCTCTTTCCTGTATCCTTTTTCAATTCTAACAATTTCACATTCAAAGATACTACGTTCAAAGTACATAATGTAAGTTTAATAACTTGTCTACTTGAATATTGCACTCTTTTGAAACCCTTAAACCCCTACTAATCGAACATGACCTCAAGCTACCATGTAGACCAGTATTGGCTATTTGTAAATAATAGGAACATAGATCTAATGGGATAGAGGTGGGTATGCAAAGGTAGGAATAAGGGCAAGGTTGAGACGTTTTAGTTAGATGGTGGTGGTGATGAGGGTCGCTTGTATAGTAGTTGGACCTGTGAAAGATGAGGCCGTAGGGTAGATTAATTGAATTAGAAGGAGGCTACTATGGTGTGGTGTGGTAGGTATTTCATGTTTGGGCGAGGGGAAGATGGTATAAAGGTAAGGTTGAAGGCCTAACAAGTTCTGAAATGCGCTTATATTAGGATCTATATGAAGATAGAAGATAGTAGCAACTTTGATACGTAGAAGATTTTAACTGATGTTAAAACAGTTAACTGTAAATTGTGTTTTGATTCCATTGCTACTTCGTCATGTTTTAACATCTAAACTAATTTGGACATTGTGAATTAGTATCTTTATCTACACTTAAGTTTTGGAAAATCATTATAAAAAAGTTTTTGAAAACAAATATACAAATAACCCATTTAATAGGTGTTTCAATATTACTCTCATTCCAATTCCAACTCCAATTCAAGCCAAACACACCAGAACGTTACATAACAAAGAAGCTTAACTTTTAAGAAGCCCATTTTGGATAGAGTCACATCTTCTCAACCTTCAAGGAAAATGGGTACCAGATTAAAAGAATCAAACTTTGGGGGCCAATCTGTAAATCAAGTAACTAAGAAGCCTTACCGTTTCCTCATCGGGCAAGCACTCTGCAACCTCTCCATTCATCCATACGTGCGAGGAACGTAGACGACGAGGTAATTCTTCAAACCCACTCGCCTATCTTTCAACGACCATGAATTTCACGCTTGCGCTTTTCTGTAATTTGGTTGTTGATTGAGCTAAACACAGTAGCGTCATATATAGATTTCAGGTATTTTGGTTGTTACAGCTTCGCTTACATGATTAGGAATCTTGTGGAATTATATACCATTTTAGGTCACGATCTGAAACCCTATCAAAAAACTTATCGAGTTATTCACTAGGCGTAAGTCATTGGTAATCATAATGGTATCTGACTTATAAAATTAGGGTTTTTTCTTCTTTGGTAATCATAATGGTATCTGAATTATGAAATTAGGGCTTTTTTCTTCTTTAAACTGTAAATCCAGATTAGAAATGATTGAATCTGGTTGTTTATTGTCAATTAAGATTTGTATTATAGGTGTAGTTCAAGTAAAAGATTTCCAAATCCAATTGAAACCCCTAAATACTGCCTTGTATTTTCCATAACTGTTTAGCCTCATGTGTTTTCTTGTGGAAATGCCTTTGAAGAATAAGATGGTGACAAAATTAATGTTTTTTAGCAACCCCAAACCCCTTTCCTTTGATCCTCAATAATTACTTCGATTTCAGGTTGTTATTTGATCAGTTTTTAGTGTTCATTCAGGAATTTTAAAACTGTAATGTTAAAAATTGAAAAAATTCTAAAATAGAATTTGTATACATAGCTTTCCTCTAACCCAAAATGGGTGATGCTCACTTTTTCCTACATGGAGTTTCCTTTACATTTTCTCAATTGTAATTGTAATTCTAGAAATTTAATAGTTGGTAATTGAGTTTTCTAAGGCCTTGATTGGTTATCCTTTTTTTTTTTTTTTTTTTTTTTTTCTTATCCTGACTTTCTGTATTATGCGAATCATCATATGCTTTTTATTTCAAAAACTCAAAAGCCAAGCTTATGTTCTTTTTTCCTTATTAGGAGATGTAGAAAAATGTAAAGATTGTGTTTACTTGGACTCCAAAACCCTAATCTCAATAGGTAAAATACACAAAAATGCAACATACTTTCACCCTTTTATTCATTTAGCCACTCAACTATTTTCTTTAGTGATTATCATTATACTTTTTTTTTTTTTGTCTTTTTGAAAATACCATTTCCTTGTTTTCTAGATTTTAAAAAGGGGGATAAAAGGTAATCTCCGATGAAGTCCCAATATTTTGGTTCAGTTTATAGTTTAATCCCAACATTTATTTTTTGAATAGAAAATTCCAGATTATCTAATTTTATACGATAATCTGTCATTTTTTGTTGAAAAAAAAATAAAGACTATTTCGTTAATTTGGTCAAAATATAAAATATTCGGTACTTTTCTGTTCAAAAAACAAAACTTGGGATTAAAACGTAAACTGGCCCCAAAATATTGGGACTTTATCGAAGATTTTCCAAAAAAAAGGTACATCATTGATCATATGTTCACAATTTTATCGTTTTAGTCATTTAGCCATTTTACTTTTTTTTTTTTTTTTTTTATTTTTATTTTTTTTATTTTTATTTCAAAATACCATTATGTATTAAAAAGGGACAAAAATTATATTCTTAGAAAAAATAAAATGTTTTAATAACTTAAATCACTATATGAAATATTCAAGCGGCTAATTTGATAAAATTGCGACAGTACACGTCCTTTTTTAATTGTCAGTACAAAAGACATAAACCCCCTTCTCCTCCTCATCATTAAAAATAGTTGATAGCACTAAAAAGCCTATCCAGTCATGTCTCATGTAACAAATGCAAAAAGACATAAATGCCCTTCTACAATCAACTAATTAACCCAACTTTTGTTCTCTCATGTAACAAATGCAGAAAGACATAAACGCCCTTCTACAATAAACTAATCACCCCAACTTTTCTCCTTGATAGATGGCAACCCCGGAGACGTCACGTGAACCCTGCCCCGACCGTATCCTCGACGACATTGGCGGCGCCTTTGGCATGGGTGCAGTAGGCGGAGCCGCCTTCCACTTCTTGAAAGGCACTTACCACTCTCCAAAAAACGAACGCCTGATTGGCGGCTCTCAAGCGGTTCGTATGAACGCCCCTCGCGTTGGCGGCAGTTTCGCCGTCTGGGGCGGCTTGTTCTCCACTTTTGATTGCACGATGGTTTACCTCCGCCAGAAAGAAGATCCATGGAACTCCATCATCGCCGGAGCCGCCACCGGCGGCTTCCTACAAATGCGCCAGGGACTCGGTGCCGCCTCCCGGTCGGCCGCCTTTGGTGGGATTTTGCTTGCGATGATTGAAGGAGCCGGGATCATGATGAATAAGCTCATGAGTGCGCCCCAGAATTTTCCGGCGATGGAGGAGGCTCCGGCAAGTATGGCGGGGCTAGGCGGGATTCCGGCAGGTGTTGGCGGGATTCCGGCGATGGAGTCGGCTTCAGATTCTTCTTCTTCTTCTTCTTCTTCTTCTTCTTCTTCTTCGTCGTCGTGGTTTGGCGGGATGTTTGGTGGTGGAAAGCCGCCGGAGACGGCGGCAGGTGGCGGTGGCGCGAAGACGCAGGTTTTGGAGAGCTTTGATGCTCCAAGTCCACCTTCATTTGAATACAAATGAAAAACGGTGGTTATTTTGTTGTAATTTTTTTTTTTTTGGTTGAACAAGTTTAGTTCATAGGGTTTAATGTTGTATGTTTTTTTTACTTAATGGATTTAATAGGGACACAATATAAAAAAATAAATTATATATTAGTGTTGTTGTAAGGGTTAAATGCATGAATAACAATGTATTTCCTTGGTTTGTTTATTATACTTTGCTACTATAGCAATGTAGGTTGAAAAATCTATTACTTCTAGCGATATCATACGAATACCTTTTTTTTAATATATAATTGGATTGGTTTTTCAAATCATAATCGTGTAATAAGGAAAGAATGGAGATATAATGTTATGATTGAGTAATTCATTTAAAGTATAATGGCTTAGTAAGAAAAAGAAATCGAAAGTGTAATGCTAGAATATGAAAAAAAAAAAAAAATGAAAGTAAGAATGTTTTTCGTATTTCTAGCTGGTTATAAAGTCGTTAGTTAAAGTCTTTAAATATTTACGTTTGTTTAGTTAGATGTGATTATTTATCAGAACATTTTGAAGTTTTAAAACACCCGAAGAGCAATCATTGAGGAGAAATGCTAATCGTTATTATAGTTTACTTAATTCATTTACATTCAAAAGTGGCATTTGGGTAAATGGGAATATTAATATAAAATAAAATTAATATTATATAATCGTTATTGTGATTAATTAAAAATTGAGAATCGTGATATAGAAAGTAGAACTAGAAACCATCTAGAGTTTCGGATCGCTCATCCGTTTGGTTTTATTTGGATTGGATTTGTGAAAACAATTTATACCATGTATGGCCCAAGACTTTAGATTTATAATGAGTCATTAAAGCCTTTTAGTTAAGTAATTTTTTTTTTATCGATTTCATTCTAAGTTATTTTTTTATGTTTTTAGGTAGTGTTTGGTATTAGGACAGGATTGAACCAGATGAAACAAAACTGAGTTGAACAGAATTAAACAAAATATTGTTAATTTATTTTTATTGATTTCATTCTAAGTCATTTTTTATGTCTTTTAGGTAGTGTTTGGTACTAGGACAGGATTGGATCAGATGAAACAAAAATGAATTGGACATAATTAGACAAAATATTTATTTGGCATTTGGTAAACTGAGACAGAAAAAAAAAAAGAAAAAAAAAACTAGTTTGTCCTTTATGGTAGCATAATAGAACTTCCATTACTAACAAATTATGTGTGCATATAAAAGAAAATTTGATTTGATCATGGAAGTTCCTATTAGACAATCTCCATTAGCAACTTAACCTAACCTAATTTTTCTATAAAAAAATAATTTATCTCTCTTCCATCTATACAATCCAATCTAATTTTTTAACCCATTAGTAACCCAACCCAACTTATTTTATATTAAAATTTTATATTTATAAAACTATATCAAGATTGGTCTTATTTTGTTGAAAAAAATAAATTAATTATTTTGATATATTTTATTTTATTTTTTGTTAAAGATAAATTTTATTAGTTTTTTGTATAAAATTAATTAGCTTCTCTCTTAATTAGATAGACACTAATACATGAAGTTTGGTATGCAACCCCAAGTGAGGAGAGGGCGTGGCTACAGCCTAGTTCACCAAAGATTGACCAATTTATAATATTTTATTATTATTTTTTTTTCACAAGCGTTTGCTAAAAGCCCCCAATGGGGTAGTCTTAGAAACAAGAAACAATGCTCCTAACGTATTATGAGAAAATCAGATTTCATTGTAATATAATAATGACCACTTAAAATTAACCTATAATTTTTTTTTAAAAAAAAAAATGATATACTCCACATAGAGGACGTAGTAAATCAAGTACTTTTTTTCCATGTGAGGCGCTAAAACCATTTATTTTCGAAAGGCATAATCTACGTTATTTCACATTGTTGTTTTGATTTTAACGACGGGAACAATTAATTTAAAAAAAAAAAAAAAAAAAGAATAACTGATTCAAAGGTAGAAATAATTACGGAGAAATGGGTGTGACGTGAATGAGATTAAGAGATGATGACCGGAGGAGATAGATTTTAAAGGTATTTTTAGGGGTGTTAATCGGATCAACCCGATTGGATTTCGGGTAATCGGGTTTTAAAAAAATAAAAATTCACCCGAAACCCGACCCTATTAAGTAATGGGTTAGTCGGGTGCGGATCAATCAGGTTTCAGATTAATAAGGTCGGGTTATCGGGTTATGTTATGCTTAAATGTTACAAATGATATCATAGTATAACATATTAATGTGTAATGAATTTCTTTTTTAACATACTAATGTGTAATGAATTTCTTTTTTAACATACTAATGTGTAATGAATTGTGGGTTTATTTAGGCTCTATATTGTTTATACATGTACATTAAGTTAGAAGAGACTTTCATACCTATCCCATATTATACATTTTGTCTTGTTTTTTTTGAACAACAAGACTTCTATTATAGTAGCAAAAAGCTAGAACAACAAACGATTACATCATTGTGCCAAACCAATTATTCCAAGTATCCCATATCATACAACTTGTACTTTGATTTAACTTCGGGTTGTATTAAGTTGGCTTGTCTTATACTTTCATAAAAAGTTACAGATTTAATTTATTTCTTGAAATGACTTGACTGAAAGAGATTAGTTTGACCTAATGGTGCGATCTCAGATCCTACTTTCCCAAATCCCATGATCGCTAATGTCTTCCCGACTATTTACGTATAAAAACCTACTAAAATTTTGATTATGAGATAGTCTACATTGTTGATACCTACGCCTGCTCTGCCCAATGACCTTCAATCGACCTTTAGCGGCTTCAAATACATGACAATTGACTTTTGTATCAAGGCATCAGACATGAAGATCTTGGAACACAATTCGTCCGGAGAAAGGTTATAAAGCAATATTAATTAGTGTTGGCGAAGCTTTTGAGAAGATCGAGACCTGCATCTCCCAATTTTTATGTGACAAGGATGGTCAATTTGCAATTGGAGAAGATGGAATCGAGATTTGAGGCGTTAAAGAGAGATTTGGTGAATCTGCAGTTTGAAGAACATTCATGATAATTAGATATGGAACTCAAGGAGTTGAATCTTTATTCCTCTTCCTCTCTTGATACACACTCCTGTAATTAACAATGAGTAAATAAATTTTGATTTAAAGATGCCAACTTTTAAAGAAATGGTACTTGAAGATGAAAGAAATGGTACTTGAAGATTGAGCTCAAAATCAAATTGGTCAAAGTGAAGATGAGTTGCTAAGGGGTTTCATCCCATAAGAGCATCTCCAACCCACCAAATACTCCATTTTTTACTCCATTTTCTTCCAACCCTATCTCATTTTCATCTCCATTTTTGGAGATATGAATAATATTCCCTTATAACCATATCCCATTTCCGTCTCCATTTTTGGAGATATGAATAGTATTCCCCCAAATATGGGGTAATATTATTCATATCTCCAAAAATAAAGTTGAAGTTTCGGTTGTCAATTTTGATCTCTCTCATTTTTATTTTATACAATTTTAGTTTATTTTTATCTACTAATTATAATTTAAATGCAATATTTAATATTTATAATGTCATGTTATATACTAATTTATATTAATTAATCGTAAATAGAGAGTTTAATATTTATTTATCGAATCCGATATGCTCGTGAACTTAATATATTTACTATAAATATAATATTATTTATTTAATTATTATTTATAGTAAAGTAATAATTAATTTAAATTTAGTACAAATGTTTTATTTATGATAATATAATTTGTAATATTTTTTTAATGAAAAAAATATAATATATATATATTTGTTAAAATTTAATTAGTAGAGGGTGTATTTTACAATATATATATATATATATATATAAAAGTTACAAAAATAGAATATTCTAAGGATATACTTTTTGGGGTAAAAAATTGGATAGAAAATGAAGTATGGTTGAAGATGAAACATTATTTATCTCATTTTTTACTCCATTTTGGAGGAAAAAATAAAGATGAATTGGAGATGGTCTAAGATCATCAACATCACAAGCTTTCAAAAGATTTGCAACGCCACTTGAGTATTATTTGCAAGCAAAGATGATTCATTTCTAAATTTGAAAGTCTTGCAAGCCTTTTCCCTTTTTATTATAATGCTAAATAAATATATCTATTATAATAATAGATTGTGCATTTGATATTAATACCTATATTTCGAAAAACATCATAAATGGTCCATGTGGTTACCCAAAATTTGAAGTTTAGTCCTTGTTTTTTAAAAACCTCATAGATGGTCCCTGTGTTTTCAAAACTTTTGATGTTTGGTCCTTTTTGCTAACTCCGTTAAGTTTGTCCGTTAACTGAAGGGTATTTTCTTCATTTCACCACCACATGGACCATTTATGATGTTTTCTCGTATTTTTTTAAAAAAGAAAAAATTAAACATAATTAAATATATAAAAGGTCTTTCTCTCTCTCTCTCTCTCTCTCATCAGCAACCAACACATATATTGGTTTGTTCTTCAGTAATCAAGAACATACATATAAACATACCACCACCACTACCAAGATAATCGATAAAGTAACCCTCAAGGATCAATCCTATGTCGTCTACAATGCATTGGAAGCCTTCCACCCACCTTTTCTCCTACATTGACAAACCCCCAAACCAGTGAATTTAGAATCGTTTATGGAACAATTTTTCTTTTTTGAATCTGAAATCATTTCTGGAAGAGAATTAAATGCATCCCAACCCTTCTGCAAACATACATACAAAGAAACCAGAAAAATAAAACCCAACACTATTCATCGTTTTGAACCCTTCCTTTCCCATTTTCTCCCTTTTTCTTGTTTTTGTTCTTATTTATACACCAAATACCCACTTGTATCAAACAATTCACACAGAGATGCAAATCTAAAGAGAAGAAGAAGAAAAGATTTAGGAGTTGGGAGAAAGAAGACACGCAGAGATGCAAACCTAAATGGGTTATTGCTGGTTGCACATACTAGAAAACTTGGTCCAAGTGTGTCTGTAAAAAGGTCAACAAAACTGAATTCAGATGAGCTGATCTGATAAGGGGGAATTTAAGGGTGTATACTTGATGTGGATCAAGTTGGTGGGTGCAAGAACGACTTTTGCATTACCTAGATAAAAGGGTTGACGACTGCAAGTCGATTGAAGGGAAAGGGGTAGGAGACTCAGATTCGTTGGAAAAATCAACATTAATCTGGGTTTCTTTGAGATCGATTCATGGATGAGATAACGGGGTAGTGGGTTGCTGAAAGGAATGATGTTTCATCGGAGGTGTGTTTATCGATAGTGGGGTTTAATCCTCAAGAGGTTAAGTAAACGAGGGGGATGCCAACGATAAGGTTGAAGCTTTTGACTGTGAAATGTCTGACGATTGTTGAGCATAGTGGGATTTGGTATGGTGGGGCAGTGGATTTGCCACAGTGGGTGTAGTCGGTGGTGTGGTCCAGGAGGAGTGGAAGGTGGAGGTGTTTGATTTGGAGTTAATGATGAACAAGGATATTAAATAGGAAATGGTGAGGTTGTTGCAGGTATGAGTGTGTATGTAAGAGAGAGAGAGAGAGAGAGAGAGAGAGACCCATTGGATATTAAATTTATTTTTTTTCTTTTTAAAAAAAATAAAAGAAAAGAAAACCTCATAAAAGGTCCCTGGATAGTTAAATGATGGAAATACCCTTCATTTAATAGTAGAAAACTAACGGAGTTAGCAAAAAGGACCAAATATCAAAAGTTTTGAAAACATAGGGACCATTATGAGGTTTTTAAACCACGGGGACTAAACTTCAGATTTTGGGTAACCACAGGGACCATTTATGATGTTTTTCCTATATTTCTATGGATAATAAGTTTTTAACAATGTATATTTAACAATAAAGAAAATTTCAAATTTACCATGTATTTAACTATTTATAATCAAACATAATTAATTATAACTGTTATGAATAGTTTATTTTTATATACTTTCATATTAAAAATATAAATACACAAATTTTATTAAAAATATATAAAATGGTTGTTGATGAGGCAATAGGTTCCATTTTAAAAAAGTATTGATATTTCATTAATGTAAATGGTTATTGCAAAACTGATATGACAACTTTTAAAGATGAGTGACATTGCACGTGTGTGGATACCTAAGGAAATATAAAGTGAAGATGAGCCAGCAAGGAGTTTTATTCCATAAGGAAATATCTGGCAGTTTATTTAATGAGGTGGCGAAGGGGTAACCGGTTTACCCTTTCGAAGTCATAAAAATGGCCTTTTAAATCCAACAAAGGACACTTTATACCCCTACAAAGCAAGAAATATATTTTAGGGACTCATTAAACCAATTCGTAAACTTGGATAGGCAATAGTGACATTAACCCAATTAATTATCATACTTGGTAAATACACACACACACACACACATATATATATATATATATATATATATATATATAATGTTAAATACATTGAAATTGAAATTTTGGACAATTTTTAATAACTATATTATAAGAAACTAAAGTATAATTTCAAACTAAAAATATTATTCGAGTTAATCAGGTTGACCCGAACCCAAATAATATATATAAAGCAACTCGAAATCCGACTCTAAATATACTTTAGGTTTGTCAAGATAACCTGAATAACACGATTTGGACTTTTAGACCCTTTTAAACCTAACCCTATTTATCTTATTCGGGTTCAGGTCGGATCGGATTCGATTATTTTTGACACCCCTAGGTATTTTAGTCTTTGTCTTTGTTGTCCAACCATGTTCCACCATTTTGGGTGAGACTAATATTTTGAATGTTAGTCTCATTTGACTAAGTCTTTGTTCCATCTAGTCCTTGTCCCATTTATACCAAACAACACCTTCAACATTCCTGCTCTGTTCTATCTCGTACAATCTCATGTACCAAACACTACCTTATAGTAGGGATGTCAACAGGGGAAAATGAGATGAGGGTTGCATCCCCGCCCCTGCCCCAAAAATATCTAGCCTTTCCACCCTAGCCGTCACCCCCCCTCCCCCCTCCCCCCCCCCCCCCCCCCCGAATTCCATTTATTACCCGACCCAATGATTTTGTGATAGCTTCTTTGGGCTAAAGGAAACTATTTTTTTGGCTAACAAATGGGTTACTTATAGCATAATGTTGCATGTTACAAACAAATTTAAAAAATGTTTTTTTTTTTGTTGAATTTTGGCAGGTAAAAATCATTTCATTGTTTATATATATATATATATATATATATATATATATACACACACACACACACATAACTGTTTGGGTGTCAAACCAACAAATGATGAGATAAAATAATATTAATATAACTCAAATCACTGCTATTTCTAATACTAAAGATAGTATAGAGTAAGCAGGATCGGTCCACAGAGATACGGGTATCTTGCCATATTTTCACACATAATACAAGTCATATTGAAGTGGGGGTTTGTATTTGAACTTGAATTAAACTTCATAAATATGAAAGATTTAAAACAAACGCAGTAAAAGAAGTACATTTCCGATTCTGACTCTTATATATGTATTATGTTGAAAGATGTAATATGATTATAACTCATGTTCAATCTAGGTTGGTAAGTTGGATATTAATAAACTCTAATATCCAAATTGGCAAAACTATTTTATTCAAAACAAGCTCTTTAAATAAAACTTCATTTAATTAATTCAACCCAAATAAGCTCTTGCATTAAATCATTAAATGACATTAGGTTCTTGCACTAATTACCAACAATGTTTAACATTCCTCCTAAGCTTGGGAATATAAAATTTTAATCTTTGATTGCACTAATTTTGATCTAATTACAACCAAGTAAGTGATTATTACTAACATCAAATCATAAAATATATACGAATTTCATGATTTGATTAACTAGATTGACTAGAACCCTAGTTCATTGATCAAGTGAAAAAGAGAACTAACCATACGCATGATTAAGATCAAATCAAAGATTACTAGATGTTAAACACAAGTTAAAAATTCAAGTTACAATCTAACACACATACTTAAGAATTCAGATTCGGAAATGATAATAAAATTAACCATACATATCTAGATTGAACTACAAATCAAACAAGTTTAAACTTCAAATTGACTAACAAAAAGAAATTAAAGTGTTTTCCAAGTGTTAATCTACTTGCAAAAGCTCTGAAAATCATCTCTTCTCTTCCCAAAATCCGACCTAACCCTCATAAAAACTGATTGTCTCTATTATAACAAGACAAAACTACTTTAAAACTGCCGAGACGTTTACACGGCCCGTGTAAATTAAAGGGTGCCATTTACACGGCCATGTAAACAAGAATAGTAGAATGCTTAATTCTTCCAGGTCTTCGAAGTAGAATGCCCTTGCATATACGTTTACATGGCCCGTGTAAACTATAGGCATACGTTTACACGGCCGTGTAAACTCCTGTGAATCCAAATTCTTCATTTCTTCATTCTCTCTCTTCAAAGCTCCAAAACTTCTACAACTTTGTCTCCAACTCTTGATAACTTCCTCCATCAAGATCCAACCTTCATAAGTCCCTGAAATATCCTAAAAGCGTGTGAATGGAATTGCATCATGAAAAATCCCGAAAATATGCAAAATGCATGAGTTTTAACCTAAATGTAATGCACTTTTTTGAACTAAAACTACAAAATGAATGCATGAAATGCACCTAACAAATCTCCCCAAGCTTGAACCTTTCTTGTCCTCAAGAAAGAACAAGAAGATTTAAACTGGAAAAAAAATAGAATAGAAGAAAAGAAAATTAAAGTTAAAACTATTTGAAACTTAATGCATGAAATCAAAACAAACATGAAAAGATCCAACCCAATTACCCTGTTTTGTACCATAGTTGAGAATGTACCTGTCATACCTTGAGTTAACTTTGCTTTAGTCTCAAAATATTAAATGATAATAGAAACAAGACTTTGGCCACTCCCTAGTACAACTCAACAAAATTAAAGATCACAACACTTATTCCTTTTCAATATCATCAAGTTAATTCTTGGAACAAATTATGGTCTTACTCTCGTGAAATTATATGTGACAAAACATGCTCAACCATATTTGTTTCATAAAATATAACAATGTTTGATTCCAGCTATTTGTTGGTCAACAACAATCTTTTTCTGAAAAATCTTTTCTAAAAATTCCCTAATATTTATCCAGATTGGTTACAAACCTTAAACCACTTGCACCAGTCAAAGTAATTAACATTCAGTCCAATGTCATAAATTCAAATCCAAGTCCAAGGGAATCTTTTGACAGCCAAGTATTTTTCCTAAACACAATATCTAATTAAACTATAAACACAAATATGTACAAACTTTCTACTTACATTTTTTACAAATAAAGCTCATGGCTTTCTTTGAAATCCGTGTAGCAGGCTTTCAACCAACACATCCAAATCAAATGACCTTAGTGCGCTAGATTTAAAGAGATCCCTCGGGTTTACTTGCCCGAACCTCAAAGGCCATAGATTAGCTTTATTTGCTATTATTAAGTTCATGACTTTCTATGGAACCCGTATAGCAAACTTTCAACCCAATCAATCCCAAACAATTTAGCTTTAGGTGATTAGGTGTAGAACACCCCTCAGAGTTTACTTGTTCGAATCCCAAAGGTTACAGATTAACTTAATAATAGTTTTTTTTATATATAAGATCTATTATTATTATTATTTAAATACAAATAACTAAATTAACACATAACAATTTATTTATTTATTTATTTGGCCGATTTCTTTATATTTTCGTCCTTGACTTTTCTGTTATGGGACATCTCACGGTCTATTACCGTGAGTGACTTCTAGACATTTTTCGGGGGGACTAAATGTTAACATGCAAAAACCCGTAAGTATACTTAAAAGTTATGTCCTCAAGCAGGGTATGTAAAAGGGAATGAGTAGAAAGGACTTTTAAGAGTGCTGGAAGGCGGGACATTGAGATTTTGCATTCTTTTTATGAACTTTTGAATTTGACATTTTAAGTTTAATTGAGCATTACTACTCATAAGACTGGTCATATGTCCCAAAGAATCGACTCATACCTGCTGTTATGCTCCAGTGTTGACAATCTTCTCATTTTCTGTTTTGCACAAGTAGCTTCGGGAGATGTGCTCGTGTGTGATTAACTTGCTTTTAGATTTTTCAATAAAAAGAGCAAGCCAATTTCAAGGCACACGACTCATTTACCTGCTCAACTGTTTTGAAAAGATTCGGTTGCTTGGGATTGGATCGGTTTTTATTATTATTATTATTATTATTATTATTATTATTATTATTATTATTATATATGCAATGAATGCAATGCAAAAATTTAGATGTAAAGAAAAATAATAAAAATTAGAATAAAAAGAAAATCTTTTTGTTTTGTTTTTTTTTTTTTTTTTTTTTTTTTGGTTTTTTTTTTAAATAATTTTCCATGCAGAATAAGAAAATGAAATGAAAATTAATGCGATATGTACAAAACTACATGCAACGGGATAATGCATAGATGGATGCCCCTCCCCAAGCTTAAAGTATAGCATCGTCCTCGATGCTTGGAGAGAGGCGTAGCCGTCCTATTGAGGACCGGGCGGAGGATATGGAGGGAACTGTAAAGGGTAATCTGTAGGATAATAAGGAGGCCATTGGGGTTGGGATGCTGATGACTACTGCGACTGTGTGGGGAGCACAAGAACTCTATGGATATCACTCAGTAGATGGTGAATGTCGCGGTTGTGCTGCTCTTGAGTAGCCCATCTTTGATCCTGTTCAGCCCACTGCAACTCTTGTTGGGCCCAATGCTCTTCTTGTAAGTTACGGTAGTCCTGAAAATCAGAAGTGATTTCAGCGACACCCGTATAATTATCCCCGACTTCCTGCTGTAGACTGGTGTAACGATGATTCAAACATGCAAACTCGCCCATATAAAGATTATGTTTAGAAAAAGGAATAGGGCGAGATGAGCTAGAAGCACCAGCAGTAGGAGCAGGAGGAGGAGAGGATGGAGGACTATGGTCTACTGTAACACCTAAGTTGGATCTGAGTTTCCAATTAGTTGATGGAATATCATTGGCTAAATTGAGTATCTTCTTATTTCTGCTGTGTATACGTAGATACTCTTTCCCATCTACTGTCCAATGAATATCCCCAGTGGGAAGGCGGTGGAAGAGATGCATTGTTTCCATAACATCAATTGATAGACGAGTACGGCCCATGATGATGTTTGTTGGGTTATTGGGTAGATGGAGGCCAAGATGCTCTGCAATAATAAAAACCATGCCTCCACAATGTAGCTGTCCACCATTGCTCGTAGCACTTCTGAGCATTTTTTGAATAACCCAACAACGAAAATGAGGGACTTATGCAGGCTTGTTAATCATACACCACAAGACTTCTAACTCTTTCTTATTAGCCTTGCTAATCTCTTCTTAAGGGAATAAGAGAGAAGCAATGATCCAGTGAGCGACTTTCAAGACCGGATGGATAATGCTAGAAGCTTTGGCAGTGCCTGATTGATACTCATACTCACAAGAGATGTTTCTCCAAAAATTTGCACAATCTTGCTCAAAAACAATATTTTTTCTACCATTAGCTGTGTATATATCCTTTCTTGCTTTAGGAGCACCAATCATATTGCAAAGGATATCAGCATGAAATTGATGGGTTTGGTTGAGCAAACGGAAAGTTAGGAGATGGGTTTGATAGTCAAAGGTAATGGAAGACAAAAGTTCCAACATCAGTGTTTGGTAACTAACTGCATGAAGATTCAAAAGACCCTCCCATCCTATGTTTTTAAAAAGATTGTGAACACCCTTGTATATGTGTAAATCTTTGAGGGCTTGGATGTCCACAAATTTTTGAGCACCCATTGTTCTTGTAACAAGATTTGCATACAAGATTTCCTGTCGATTGGTCTAAAAAATAAGACCAAATTCATAGGGGTTGTCTATGGCATGTGGGTCTTGTTCATCATGTGAAGTGCCAACTCTATGTCTTTTACCCCGGGAAGCCATAACCCAAATGAATCAACAAAATATTGCACACAATTAAGAGAATTGAAGCACAAGAACTAGCAAGTTTCACCAAAAAGCACCCAAAAAAGGAATGTGGTTCTATCTAAATGCACAAAGTAAGAGTTTGGAACAATTATACCAATTTATGCTTGATAATGGTGGTAATATGATATACAATGCTTCCCCAAGCTATCCCTAAGCTTATCCTACAAGAAATTTGAAACATTAGGTTGAGATTTGAAGTTCAAAAATTCTAGGGTTTTGTTAAAAAAAACCCCAAAATCGGCCATGGGAGAAGGAAATAGAGGTGGAAGATAAAGAAGATGAAGAAAAGGGAGGAATTTCATACCTTGGAGCTTGATTTTTGATGCAAAATTGAGGAAGATTGAGTATTTGGAAGGGTTTTTTCGAAGGGGGCAGTAGGGAGAGAGGTAATCGCAGGTATTGAGTGAAGAATGAGTTAGAAAAATCAAGATTTGACCTTAAAATCGTTCAGCCCTGTTTTTGCGTTTACACGGCCCGTGTAAATCAAAGGGGAGGGTTTACACAGCCATGTAAATCCCTGAATCATAAAACCCGTGTTCAATCGTTTACACGGCCTGTGTAAATGCAAGGCATAAGTTTACTCGGCCGTATAAACTTCTGAGGAAGCCAAAAACTTGATTTTTTTTCACTTTTTGAAATTGCAACCCACTAAACCTCTACTGCTCGAAAAATGATTTTTAACCCTTTTTTAGCATGAAAAACAACTTGGAAGTTTGAAAATAAAGAAATTACAATGAAAATATACGAAATGACAAAAATACCCCCGGGTTGCCTCCCGGTTAGCCGCCCCTTTTTAATGTTGTTGGCTCGACTTGGACCCCAACCATTTGTGCTTTAGTCTGGATACGTGGGTCTCTCCAACATATCATCACTTCTCACATGCTTCTTGTCATTAATAAACTCTAAAATCTCCAACACTTCATTATCCATATCAAACTTCTTTGCAAGCTCTTTGGCTTTGTCCCTGTCTAGTTTTCGTGACAAAACTAACTCCAGAAATTCCTTGTTAGACAAGTTCAAACCTTTTTTTGTTGAGGGATGGATCAAATTGACAAAATTAATATATTGAACATCAAAAGGAGTCTTTTTTGCTTCATGCACATTGAAGTTGATAACTTCACCATCAAATTCCATACTCAAGGTTCCATTGTAGACATCGATTTTTGTTTTAGAAGTTTTAAGAAAAGGTCTACCGAAAAGTATGGAACTTGAACTTGGAGAGTCATCATCTTCCATATCTAAGACATAAAAATCAACCGGGAAGACAAATTCATCGACTTGCACTAACACGTCTTCTAATACTCCCTTTGGGTGTACCAAAGACCGATCAGCAAGTTGGATGATCACACCGGTTTTGCTCAATGTTCCTACACCAATTGATTTGAAAAGAGAATATGGTAGGACATTTACAGATGCACCTAGATCAAGCATAGCTCGAGGTACATAAAGATTTCCCAACTTGCAAGGCACGGTAAAGACACCGGGATCCTTGCACTTTGGGGGCATCCTCTTTTGCAAAACCGCGGATACATGCTCCCCAACCGTTACGACTTGATTTCCTTTTAATTTCTTTTTAGATACACAAAGATCCTTAAGGAACCTTGCGTATCTAGGTACCTGCTTGATGACCTCGAGGAGTGGAATGTCGATTTGAACTCTCTTGAACATTTGCATGATGTCATTCTCCTCCCGTTCTTTCTTCATGCTCTTTAATCTTTCGGGAAATGGAGCAAGTGTGGTTTTAGACTCAGCGATGAAGGGCTTCTTTTCTGTTGTTTTTTCTTCCTCCTTTTCTTCTTTGGTTGCCTCTTCAACCACTATTTCTTCTTCTTTTTGATCAACCGAAAATTTTGGACCATCATAGCTTTTCCCGCATCTCAATGTGATGGTACACACATTGTGCCTTGGGTTTGCTTTAGTTTGGGCAGGCAACTTTCCTTGAGATTCTAGTTTGCTTACGGAAATAGCAAGCTGTGAAACTTGTTTCTCTAAGTTCTTTATGCTTGCTCTTGTCTCTTGTTGGAAAGCTTGTGTACTAGTTGCCAAACTTTTTACTATGTCCTCTAAAGACATACTTGATGAACCCGCTTGTTGAGGAGGGTGTTGTGGTTGCCTTGGCTGAAAGTTTTGTGGTGGAAAAGGTGGTCTTTCTTGGTATTGATGTGGTTGACTTGGTTGATAGTTCCCTTGTTGATTTCCTCCCCAACCTTGATTGTTGTTCCATCTTTGATCACCTCATGTCTGCTCATATCCCCTTTGACTAGACCCAAAAAAACCTCCCATGGATTTTGCTTCTTGATAATCTTCCTCTTGAAGTTGAGGGCACATGTCGGTTGGATGCCCCACTTGAGTACAAATACCGCATGGACGGGGTGTAGGTTGCACACTTTTGTCTTTGGCTAGCATCATAACCACTTTCGTAAGTTCGGACAATTGAGCTTCAATTTGAGGAGTTTGGACCTCCTTTACACCTCGGGGTGCATCCATGTACCATTCTTCTTCTTGAACTGTATGCTTGGACTCTTCTGCCATGTTCTTGATAAGAACTCTAATTTCTGTTGGAGTCTTATCAGCTATAGATCCACCACTTGATGCATTAAGTAATCTCCTATCCCAAGATGACATTCCTTCACAAAAATACTGCAACAATTGATACTCGGTAATCCCATGTTGTGGACATTTTGAGCACAATTTCTTGAATCGTTCCCAATAAGTATGCAAGGCTTCTCTCTTTTATTGCTTGATTCCAATTATCTCTCTGCGTAAAGCTGAAGCTCTCATTTCTGGAAAATATTTATCCAGAAACATCCTTGCAAGTTCATTCCATGTTGTGACTAACCCCGGTGGTAAGTCATATAACCACTCCTTGGCTAAATCTTGTAAAGCAAAGGGAAATGCCCTTAACTTGATTTGATCTTCTGTAACTTCATGTGGCTTCATACCGACACAAACAACATGAAATTCCTTAAGGAATTTATGTGGGTCTTCATTCTCAAGACCACGGAATGAGGGTAACAAATGGATGAGTCCAGACTTGAGTTCAAAGTTGATTGCTGCAGGGTAATTTATGCACAAAGGTTGTTGGGTGACATCTTGAGTAGCCCATTGTCTAAAGGTTTGTTCAGGTAGTAGATGTGGAGGATTTGGATTTCCTCCATGGTTGTCCGCCATGGTAGGAGTAGGTGAAGATGGTGGAGTGATACTTCTTGATGTTGGAGAGGATATGGTTGATGGATTACATGAAGAAGCTCTGGATTGTTGTTGTTTCTTTAAAAGTCTGGCTTGCTTCCTTCTCTATTTAGCAGATTTCTCTATTTCCAAATCAACTGGTAAAGGTGTACCTGTGCGAAAAGATCTTGGCATAAACAATTAGTACTACCGTATCCCCGGCAACAACGCCAATTTGTTTGGGTGTCAAACCAACAAATGATGGGATAAAATAATATTAATATAACTCAAATCACTGCTATTTCTAATACTAAAGATAGTATAGAGTAAGCAGGATCGGTCCACAGAGATACGGGACTTTTTATCTTGCCATATTTTCACACATAATACAAGTAATATTGAAGTGGGGGTTTGTATTTGAACTTGAATTAAACTTCATAAATAAGAAAGATTGAAAACAAACGCAGTAAAAGAAGTACATTTCCGATTCTGACTCTTATATATGTATTATGTTGAAAGATGTAATATGATTATAACTCATGTTCAATCTAGGTTGGTAAGTTGGATATTAATAAACTCTAATATCCAAATTGGCAAAACTATTTTATTCAAAACAAGCTCTTTAAATAAAACTTCATTTAATTAATTCAACCCAAATAAGCTCTTGCATTAAATCATTAAATGACATTAGGTTCTTACACTAATTACCAACAATGTTTAACATTCCTCCTAAGCTTGGGAATATAAAATTTTAATCTTTGATTGCACTAATTTTGATCTAATTACAACCAAGTAAGTGATTGTTACTAACATCAAATCATAAAATATATACGAATTTCATGATTTGATTAACTAGATTGACTAGAACCCTAGTTCATTGATCAAGTGAAAAAGAGAACTAACCAAACGCATGATTAAGATCAAATCAAAGATTACTAGATGTTAAACACAAGTTAAAAATTCAAGTTACAATCTAACACACATACTTAAGAATTCAGATTCGGAAATGATAATAAAATTAACCACACATATCTAGATTGAACTACAAATCAAACAAGTTTAAACTTCAAATTGACTTACAAAAAGAAATTAAAGTGTTTTCCAAGTGTTAATCTACTTGCAAAAGCTCTGAAAATCGTTTCTTCTCTTCCCAAAATCCGACCTAACCCTCATAAAAGCTGATTGTCTCTATTATAACAAGACAAAACTACTTTAAAACTGCCGAGACGTTTACACGGCCCGTGTAAATTAAAGGGTGCCATTTACACGGCCATGTAAACAAGAATAGTAGAATGCTTAATTCTTCCAGGTCTTCGAAGTAGAATGCCCTTGCATATACGTTTACATGGCCCGTGTAAACTATAGGCATACGTTTACACGGCCGTGTAAACTCCTGTGAATCCAAATTCTTCATTTCTTCATTCTCTCTCTTCAAAGCTCCAAAACTTCTACAACTTTGTCTCCAACTCTTGATAACTTCCTCCATCAAGATCCAACCTTCATAAGTCCCTAAAATATCCTAAAAGCGTGTGAATGGAATTGCATCATGAAAAATCCCGAAAATATGCAAAATGCATAAGTTTTAACTTAAATGTAATGCACTTTTTATGAACTAAAACTACAAAATGAATGCATGAAATGCACCTAACAATAACTTATTAACAAAGCTCCATGGGGGTTTCGGGACAAGACTGCCTAACTCGCCCACGCCCCTGAAATTAAAATAGAGGTTAGCCTTGCCCCCGCCCCCGATTTATTTAAACAAATACCCTCATACTAGGGAAGGGGGCACAATTTTTTTTGACAACCCTAGCTTATAGCATATACAAATTTGGACAAGATTGCATTATATTCATTGATTCATCTTGTATGTGTTAAGATTGATTCTCATCCTTTAGATTCTAAAAACACATAAGGTGGGATTGCAATCCATGTGAAGGTATTTATTCTTTTCATTGGGTGTCTTTTCACACCGATCAACAGTTTAATGATATAGATTGTTTCTTACAAAAATCAAAGGTATTATCTTTCTTCCTTAACTTTAAAAGTTTGATCTTATAATGTCCTGGGCCTATAAATATGTATGCTTTATATATATATATATATATATATATATATATATATATATCTGTGTGTGTATGTGTATGTATGTGTAACATCCTGTTTCGAATCGTCTCCTATTTTGGAGTAGTGATCAGGGATTAGGTATTAACATGTTTGGGACCCTTGAAGAATTGAGACTTGGACTCATTTGGGGTGAATAATGTAATTTTGAGGATTCGAGTATTCGTTTTGGATGATTCACTTTGTTAATTAGGTGTTGTTTTGATATTAACAGTTCGGGAAATCTGTCAGCCAGCAACCATGGATCGTCTGTGTGATTCGGCAGTGAGAGGTGAGTCTCCACACTAGGTTTAATGGGTCAAAGGCACCAATGTGGGCCCATGGTTTTTATGTTAGGATGCTAGATTTCTTTTAGACTCTTTCATGTGTTACATGATGATATGCTTACCGGGCAAGGTTCGATGCTAGGCGGGGCCTGATGAGGACATCGTATGTCAGTTATCGGTATGTGTTTTTATAATTACCGGGCGAGGCCCGATGCCGGTCGGGGCTCGATAACTCTATGGGATGCTATAATCTTTATGATTATTGCATGTGCTAGTAAGGTTATATGTTTATATGATTATACGTGTATCGGGTGGGCGCCAATTTCAGGCGGGGCCTGGTGATTGACAGATATGTAATCTGAGTGAGGTTCGATGCTGGATGGGGCCCGAGGCCGAGTGGGAGACCGGTTGAGGCCCGATGGAGGGCGGGGGCCCAATATGTGATTTATGTATGTGTGGTATGTGGTATCTTAGGGAACTCACTAAGCTTTGTGCTTAGTGAGTTACTCTGGTTTAATGATGGAAGAGCTCGGGATGATTGCAAAGCATACACCACATGTTTCCGCATTCTGTGAATTACTCTGGTTTAATGATGTTTTGCTAAATCTTGATTACCTTGGTTTTATGGAGATGTTATGTATTAAAGGTTAATTAATCTTAAAATGAAAGTTTCATGTCATTATTTTTGGGACGTTACAAGTTGGTATTAGAGCCTTAGTTTGAGGGATTCAAACATACTCTCGAGTGTGTCTAAACTCAAACTGAGGATTTGGTAAAGTTTTTCAAAAATAAAAGAAAAATGATTTAAAAAGGGAAAGACAAGTCTTCTAATACAAGAAAGGTTGTGGTGCATATAATTGACCGAGCTCAAGTAAGTGTTCCCTAAATACCCATACATGTTATCTGTTATGCTTTAATTTGTGAATATTTAGACCGCATGCTAATTAGAGATAAGGATATGCTTAGTTTTTGCATACTAGAATGCTAGGAGAGATGGCTTTGTATGTCTATTGTATAAACTTGTGGACTTGCATGCTAGTTCTAATTAGCCAGTGATAGATCGACCTGATATGTGTTTCCTAGTAGCCTAGGAAGCATGGGATGCTGGTTTGGGTTTGATTTGGATGTGTAAGGCAATCAGTAGCAGGAGTAGGAGCTCCTAGTATGAGTTGTAGTATGTGGGATTGGAATGCTACTACTCGAATGTTTCTTGCTTTGTGCTTTATGGAACTATTAAGTGATGGGACTTAACTACTAAGTGCATATGTCAAGTCACATGTGACACGAGTTGAATAATATCATAGTGATGGATTTGATCCTTTTGCGTAGCTCTTGTACGAGCCCAACCGTTATAGAGATGAGTCTGTTACTAGAAGGATTATATAATCTTTTTTGTATGTGATTGTATTCATGAGGTGGGTGACTGGCATTATGAGGGGTTCTTTAGTAACTGATGGCAATGTGAGGTCGAGAACCTAGGAAAGCCTAGGGATTGCTTCGGTGGGTTTTGTTGCGCTGGGTCACAAGTGTTTGGTGTATGGATTTAAGAAGGTAACTTAGAGGATTTGGGAGGATTCTTGAGGAAAGTATGGATAGATGTGGAAGGTAGTATTGAGCCTGTACTACTGAAAGCACATGATCCATACTCGAATTAGGGAGTGTCTTAGAGAATCTAAGAAGCCTGTGGGATGAGGATTCTTGGGTATATTCGGATCTTTTGCATGGTGTTGAGCACTAAGGATTGGGTTTCAAATTCTGGTTCTAGCTTAGTAGAAGGTACCGAGCCAATCGATGTGCGGTCATAGGAGTTTATCCCATCGGAGATTACTCATGGTGTTTCAGATTGGAACATGGTGATCTTTAGTTTAGCCAATGAAGGGATTGTGGAGCTCTTTGATGGTCATCTCGGGGCCTTTCGGGCCGGTTTTTATGGTAGGCCAGTTGGGGGCTCATTTGGAGCCTAAAGTTGGTGGATCCCTAGAATCTTTCAGGAAGAAGGATCATATTGTCAGTTCTTGCTATTTGGGATTGGAGGGGAGTTTTGCACCATATCCTCAAGTTAGTCAGGGTAACTCAAGAGGAGGATGGTCAGGATTTCTTTGAATGCTTTTGCGGGTATGTCATCTTCTGTCTTCTTCTGGGTTGTTATCGGGAATTTGTATTGCGTTGGAATTTTGTTGGGTTTGGGTAAACTATATCCTGGGTTGGTTCTCTCCTAGTGTCTGGATTATATTATCAAGGATTGTGATACGCCATTCTGCATGCTGGGAGTCTTCGATGAATCTTCCAAGGGCCGTATATTGTTGAGTGGGTTCAATATGTTATGTTGTTGTCCTGGGTCTTTGTCAGGGTCAATTCAGGAGTATTTCTTGGAGGATCTTTGGTCAGGGTTAGTGGGTTAGTTCTCCAGTGAAGTCAGGATTCAATGGTTTTATCATCTGTTCGGATATGATCAATAGTTGCCTATGGAAGAACTTTTGGGTTCAAGCACTTTCGTTATTAGGAGAGGAGCGGTAGAAGGAAGATGGTGGTTTTAGATGCATGAGTTGTTGGTCATTTGAAGCACTAGGGGAGTTTTATATCCTCATCGGTTGTAGACGGTTAGAGTCCAGTGATCCTTTGAGAATGGAAGTTGGGAGTGAAGATTCATCAGTTCAATGAAAGGGTTGTGGATTTTAGTTACCAACATAAGAACTTAGGGAATTGATATGGTATCACAGGAAGTGATTTGGATTATTAGTCTAGTTAAGGGTTCAATAGTATTCTTCAGGATTTCAGGAATTGGGTGATCATTGAGTTTGGCTAACCGTGGAACGTCAGTATTGAATTAGTGCAAGTCGTAGACGGTTCATGCTATATGAGGTTGATGGGTTAGGAACCTATCGTCTTTAAGGGATGAGAGAACTTTGTAGAATCCAAGTGGGGGAGAATCGATCAAGTTTTCCGGAAGGCAGGAAGGGTGTAAACTAGGCCAAGCTTCATATCCTGGTCAGGAGGAGAGACATCTCAAGTGGTTGTTTATATTGAGGTTGTATAAGTGGGAGTTCAGGAAACTTCCAACTTCTGGTTAGCATCTTCTTTATTATGTATAGCAGGCTTGTGGTTGAGCCTAGGTTGTGGGATTCGTAATACGAAGTATGAACCGAACACCTGATTGGATGCAGTGGGATGTAGGTTTCTGCTCAAGATGAGTGGAGTTATGACAGTTTGAGGTGTGGTAAGGCCATGGGTGGTATCTATGCTCGGCTTGGGGTGTTGTAAAACGGTGATGGGATTGTAGCATTCACCAGTTCAAGGTAGACTACCGTTGGAGGTAGTCATGATTGTATCGGGGAAATCAGTTTGTACCTTGGGCACGCTGGTCAGGATTATCGAGCAGTATTTCATTGTTTTAGGTTGAGGACTATTGGTGTCTGATCCGGAGTCAGGTCTGTGTAGATCTAGATGGGTATAGCTTGGGTGGGACCCATGGGTAAGGCCCGTGTGATTTTGGCAATACAGGTGGGACCTGGTCGAGACTGTTGGGTCAATAATTGAATCTTGAGTGGCAGGATTAAGTAGGTGATCAGTGTGTGATGTATAGGGGTTTATAGGCTGGGTAGCCTTGTTATTTGGACTCATGGGAACCTAGTGGTTGGACAAGGTGCGAGACTGGTAGTCTCAACGATGGTTTAGGAACCTTTATATATCGTTCAAGTGAGGGTTTTCGAGAATCTGAAGGTTTTGGGTGAAATGCAAGTGTAGATTTTTGGATCTCGAGTTATGAGTTGAGTATCAAGTTGGTTTTTGGGTAAGATCTCGAGTCGGATATGTTGGGTTATGAGCATTCTAACACTCCTAAGTGTACATGCAACCCTAAATACCTTGGATCTATGTTTTCTTTATTATACATGCAAATATGAACATCCAAGGTATTATCCTAATCTAGCATACAAAATAATGGATATAACAAGATAGAATACATACCTCTTTGATAGTGCTGGTCTTCATGAAGCTTGAGTGCCTAGTGCCCCAAGTGTGACACCTCAAATGGTTCACACAACACCATAAGCACTTGGAATAACTTAGAGAGAAATTAGAGCACTTCATGAAATCATGTAGCCCTCATACTTACACATAGTAACGATTTCTTGAGCCATGGGTTTCTTTTATATGGTGGCTATTAGGGTTACACCATGTAACTCATGACTTTACCCATTCCTTATGCTCCATGGATTTTAACCTCCATGGAGTATCCATGGGTCACCCCATGGACTTAGTCCAACATAAGGAATCTTGGATCACAAGCCCACATATATAAGAATGAATGATTTACACAATCAACCCATATATTTAATTAGTCTTCTTTTGATCACTTAATTAATTCTAGATTAATTCTTGATCAATACTAATTAAATAATCTCATTATTCTTATTATTAATATACTAGAACTTATAATATATTAATAACCGTAAGTGTCTTATTTCTCTCATTATAGTCTATCCAAGTGCATGATGCCATGCAACCCAAATGGACCATGCCGGGTCGGGTCAAGTCTTACCAATTATAGTTATGGACTTAGACATTAATCCAACAGTCTCCCACTTGGATAAGTCTAAAACTATTATTGCGTATGACTTCAGGAACCAACTGGCAATCGTAGCTCTCAAAAGCTTCTGTCGAACTCTGACCTTGTAGATGAACTTTGATCTTTGTCAACGACTTGTCCATTAGATAAGGGATCATATATTCCTCCATTCTAGATATCGTATGGACTGAGACATGGATTATAATCATTCTCTCTGTCCATTTGTTGTTTCCCGATTTCCGATTTACGACGACTGACTAATTGAACAAATCAAATCAGTCCTGGCCCAGCCGAGCACTTCCATTTGTCATCATCAAATCATCGAGGGGCCCACAGATATCGCTTTTATCCCGAAGGTAAAAGGAATGGATAAACTTCGACTCATATTGCTTGTTCTACTACTTGTTGAATCATACACAAAGACACGTTTTATAACATCGAGTTACCAATGCGTTTCGTGTAATCAATGTACTATCAACTCATAGTAACAACTCATATCTCTAGGTTTGAAGAATATAAGATATTATCGTCTCATGATCACTCGTGATAAAACCCATGAAGTGATTCCAATGAGCGCGGGTTGAATCCAATACTCAGAACTTATGAGCACTCATGAGTGTTGTAGCCCTTTGTCCAACAACTTAGACCTCTACAAGCCAATCCATGACAGTCTTAATTCATATCTACTTCCAACATATGACCGACTATGGATGGTTTGAATAACTTAGTCATTCCGGAAGAATAACCTAGTTTATTCGGGAAGTCAAAACATGCAAAGTGAAACACAATAATAATTGAATCCAATATGGTCTCAGAACTTATGAATATAAATAAAACACTTTTTATTTATCACCATATGATTACACATTATTTATTGTATAGTGTTTCAGCTATCAACATTATTCTTGAATTTAAAACAATAGTTGTCCCATGCTCCAAGCATGCACACTATGTTTTCTAAACACTAGTCATGCCATACACCAAGTATGCATACTATGTTTGTCTATGATCTTTACTTTGTGAACTAGATCAAATGAACATAACTTCAATGATTCTCTTTTCACACTCCCAAATCCTTACTGTAAATGCAAGAATTCCAAATTCATGTCATTTACTGAAATCTGTTCGATTCTAAACTTATATGCATCAATCCTCTTGTAATGATTATGCACAAAGTCAGAAAGACTTAGCAACAATCATTACAGAGCATTCCAAAGGAGATCAAGTCCTTGGAACCATCCTTCTTGCATTAAGTTTCCTTAATCTTACACAGATTGAAAATTCTAACTTTGAAACATTTCCAGATTCCATTTCGACTATAACTTCTGAACAAGCGTTGCCTCCTTACAGATTATGTCAATATGGTCCTTCCAGAATTATTACTATACTTCCAATTGTCCTTGAGAAACCAGTCTTTGGTAAACCTTAGATTGTCCTCGACAATTGTTTAATCCTTTTAGTCATATCCAGTTCTAAACCTTTTCCCTTCTTAATGCCCCAGGCATTTGGAAATTTTTAGAAAGGATGAATATAGCACATGTAATCGATCCTATATCCGAAGCATATGGGACACGATCCATGATGTCTCACATAAAGACTAAACCAGTCTTTTGCTATAACATTTCCATTTCTATTTGCCAAGTTCTCATAATTCAGATTATGAAAAGGGATGCCGTAATCATAATCGAATTTAAGAACGCAAATAATGGACCCATATACAGAATTTCCTTATGTCGAGCCATTCCAACATGAAATTCATATATATCCTTGACTAAATGATTAAAACCTCACGATCTAAGCTTATAGATTTGAGATGAAGTATAATTTCCTCTCCCTTAATTATAGCAAAACAACTTTTTCCCAATTGAAACCTTTTGTTTTTCTATAATTAACATTGCTAGCTTGCAATACTTATCGTAATTATCATGCTCCCACTAACATGATGATTATTAGCATAACACTTATGCTTCCACTAGCTTTGACATGTACTCAGAAAGCTCGACTTCTAGAAATCAATACTTTATTGACTTTCTGACCAAAGTTCAGATTTCTGATACTAGATTGTTTTGATAAGACTTTATCAAAAACATACACCTTCCTTAGATAGCTTATGGGTGTGTCAAAACAATTTTAAGAACTATGAAAAGGGATGCCGTAATCATAGTCTTGATCGTTTTGACCTTTGCCATTTCTCACAAGTCCAAGTTAGTGTGCCGGTAAACCACACACGTTCCACTAACGACTTTGAGAATGCAAATATCCCAATTGCTATCTAGCTAAAATCTACTTAGTGGAAGTGTTTCCTCACCATCATTTTCATGAATCAGAGAGAAACCTTATGACACTTAGATTTATTGGTGTATGAGTTCCTACCCATATGAATTTGTCAAAACCATAATCACAAGACAAGGATAATGACAAATCCAAAACCATATGGATTGAACTCAATCTTAATTTCTTGCCACCTGGCAGCTCAAGGGCCTACCATTGCTTCCAAGTTGTTGTACAACACATTGAGAACTCTAAGAGCTCATATGCGAAGCCAACTTTAACTAGAATGGGCACAGAATATGTCAACACGATAGGTTATAAACCTCAAGTCGTGCGCTAGTGAAGAACTTCAGGTTTCATTCTTGATCAGTTCTTGAGAATTTCAAGACCTTTAAGACTCCCACTGTCCTCTTGACATATAAGACTCTCTTGTCAGATATTCAAGAGATGGTGTGGATTCTAATCAAGACAAACACTTCACACAATTGGCCGAAGTTGGTCTTTGTTTTATCCAAAACATCACAACTTACCAATTTCAAATGTACAAGAGTAGAAAACTTTTACTCTTACATTTTTCAAGTGTTTTAAACCTTCTTTAAGACATGTCACTCAAATTACAATCTTGGAGTATGACTCCAAGACTTGTATTGGAACGAAGTATGACTCATCTTCTTGATTTAACCATTTCAACAATTTCAAGATCCCTTCTTCTTAGTCATAAGAATGCACTAAGACTTCCTTAGAGAACTAATTTTGATATGGTTTCTTAATCATTAAGATGATCACATAACTGATACTAAAGTACTCTCCCATCTTTTCAGATTTGAGAAACTTTTATCCTTCTGCCTAATTTGATTCTTCTTATCCGCTCTGCTATGCATTGGAACCTTTTCCAATGTCTCAGAGTTACACTTAAGCTTGTAAGTATAATCATATTTACCGAACTCTAGTAAAATATGACGAATAGCCTTACATCTTTTGTGGTGGACTTAGTCAGTGCACATGACTATGTGCTCGATCCCTTAGTCCATTACTTGACTCACACATCCATGTGAACAAGTAATTAGTCTTAATTTTTCCAATACTTGAAAGTTCTCATTCATCATGCTATACAACTCGCATGATTCCAAGTTTCGGTCCAATTGAGACTTGGGTGATGAGAATCTTTCCTTATTTGGTAAATTTAGACATTACCACAAATGAAGGAATCAATTTCATATTTCCACTCTTGCTATTAATGGAATCATATAAGCAACAATTTTTCCTCAAATGCCATTGTAAGGATATTTTAAAATAAATAAAATCAAAAATTTTTCTTTTATTTTAAAACTATGCGGAAAAACTTATCCTTACACTCCATATGAAAACTTGTTGTTATCTATTCCTAAGCAATATCTCATAACTCCTAAGAAGTAGCTCAAGAATCCGATCTTCAAACTACGCGATAGAAATCCATCTATGCGATCAGATTCAGCATATTCTTTCTTTAAGTTCCTTTACTTTTCTTTGATTCTTAAAACATTACCATGTGACCTAGTCACATCATGTATCAGGAATCTCAGAATAGAAACTTAACAGAGTTAGATAGTGGACTTTACCTGAAGTAGAGTCAAACTTATTGACTTTAACATCCTTAGGTAAATTTGGCAGCTTCGCAACTAATGACCCTTCCTTTGGCAGTATAAACATATGGACCCTTTGATAATGGTACACGAGACTATCACAGACTTAGACTTTTTCTCTTTACCATTTGGTCAATCGAGTTGACTATGGCCGATCCCTTTCCATTGGGAAGAGAATGCTTTTTCTGTATTTCCAGTGTCACTATTGTCAATGTCCATAAAGTTTCAGGAAGTTGATCTTAGCAAATAGATAAGATCATTAAGGGTCTTGTCATAGTCTGTTTCATAGGTGTTCCAAAAGAACTCACTATGTGACTTAGAAAGTAGTTGAGCCACTAACTTTCTCAAGACTTTGACACCCAACTCTCCCGGCTTGTCAATATGTGACTACATCTCCAAGATGTGATCACACCTAGACCTTGCCTTGCCAATAGGGCTTGAGTGACCTTAAACTTTTCAAGAACTTGTGGGGTAGGGAGAATTATTGGAGGAGGAGAGATAAGTATGATATCCATGGGACATCATCTTCATTTAGGAAAGCTTGTTTCAAGAGATTTGGGAAGATCATAAATGTCTAAACCAGACATGTTTTGGGAGATATTCAAGATAGTTGATCTTTGAGTCCTTAATATGACACCCAATATGAAATATTAAGGCTAGGACCCAACAAACTATTTTATAACTTAGAAGAGGTATGCCGTAATCCAAGCTATAAAACAATTTGAAGGTAGGTGAATGACGATTCACCAATTTCCACCAAGATAAACGAAATGTATTATTAGGTTTTAATTGGATTTGAAACTCCTAGATCTTTTGAGATTCATTGAACTGTTCAATGGCATGTTTCAATCTCGAGTGTGCCCTTCAGGTTTTGTAACTGGGATGCCGAGGATCACAAAACAAGGTGTGAAGTAACCATGCAAATTACTTGGTACCCTTAAGTGTTTACCCCTCAATCGATGTGCCGGTTAACCACACACGCTCCATCGATACTATGATAAACATTAAGTTACCCTTTGCCTACCTTGTTAAATACGAGTTAGTGTGCCGGTTAACCACACGCGCTCCAGTAACCGACTCAAACAAAGTGCAAAGTGTAATTTCGTGGATTAGCACCTTATTCACATTTTCCTAAGTAACTAAGATTGGGAATTATTAAGAGTTTAGTTACTTAGTATTTATCATTAATACTTTTAATGAAGGGAGAATTATAGTCATGTCAAACCCGTTCGGCTAACGACCCTCCACCAGTCAAGCAAGCGGTGGGTGAGAGTGGACACCCATTAAGTTGCCATTTTATAGGCAACAACCTTATACCCACCTTATAGACCGGCTTCGTGAATGAGGCGTACTAGCGGTAAGACCGACTTTACTCTTATACATATAAATATTATTAACTTATAATATTATAAAGTATAAGGGTTGAATTTTAACTTTTAAAATTCTAAGGGCTAACTTCGAATTAAAGTATTCATAAGAGAAAACTTTACAAATTCCAAAACTTGAGGGCAAGTTTTGAAACTATTCAAAACTAATTAATTCCATAACTTATGTATTTAAAGTAGTTTTAATCCAAAAACTCTTCAAGTTCCATAACTTGTGGACAAATTATGGAAGACTTTAAACTAATAAAGAATTAATCTTTTCTTTATTTTATAACTTATGGAATTAATTAAGGTTACATATTTTATTTATTTATTTATTAATGAAGTGACTCTTGAACCTCCATAACTTAAGGACAAGACTCTTCATCTTTTGTAACCATTGCCAACTTTTATGAGTTTTTATGAAACTTAAATGTGACTTTTCATATAACTTGAGGACAAGTTACAAAAACACATTTTAGAATCAACTCTTAGATTAATTTGGATTGAAAACAACTTTTTCACTCAACATTTCTATTAATCTAAGCAACTCATAAGAACAAGATAATTGAAATCAAACGTTTTCATGTAATTAGTCTAACCTTTAAACTAATACAAAACATGAATCTATTGACAATTATCTTTGAAAATGGATTAGCATGAACATTACCACATTAAAAAACAAGTTTATAAGTTCAAAACAACTTAGGGTAATGTTCCTAGTCCATTTCTAGCCAAAAACCTCGAAGATATGCTGTCTGGGGTCCAACTCGTCGAGTGCATGAACACAACTCGGCGAGTTGGATGCATTTTGCCTTGGACTCGTCGAGTCCCTTTATGGACTCGGCGAGTCAGCTGGGCTGACAGCATCAAAACTCGATTTTTCAGCTTCTATTGCAGGTATAACAAGAAAACAAGCCTAGGCTCTGAGACCACTGTTGGGTTATGAGCATTCTAACACTCCTAAGTGTACATGCAACCCTAAATACCTTGGATCTATGTTTTCTCTATTATACATGCAAATATGAACATCCAAGGTATTATCCTAATCTAGCATACAAAATAATGGATATAACAAGATAGAATACATACCTCTTTGATAGTGCTGGTCTTCATGAAGCTTGAGTGCCTAGTGCCCCAAGTGTGACACCTCAAATGGTTCACACAACACCATAAGCACTTGGAATAACTTAGAGAGAAATTAGAACACTTCATGAAATCATGTAGCCCTCATACTTACACATAGTAATGATTTATTGAGCCATGGGTTTCTTTTATATGGTGGCTATTAGGGTTACACCATGTAACTCATGACTTTACCCATTCCTTATGCTCCATGGATTTTAACCTCCATGGAGTATCCATGGGTCACCCCATGGACTTAGTCCAACATAAGGAATCTTGGATCACAAGCCCACATATATAAGAATGAATGATTTACACAATCAACCCATATATTTAATTAGTCTTCTTTTGATCACTTAATTAATTCTAGATTAATTCTTGATCAATACTAATTAAATAATCTCATTATTCTTATTATTAATATACTAGAACTTATAATATATTAATAACCGTAAGTGTCTTATTTCTCTCATTATAGTCTATCCAAGTGCATGATGCCATGCAACCCAAATGGACCATGCCGGGTCGGGTCAAGTCTTACCAATTATAGTTATGGACTTAGACATTAATCCAACAGGATATCACCAGCGTTTTGTGCAGGATTTTCGTTTCCGTAGGATAAGGATCGGGGTATCTATATGCTGAGGGCATCAATCGAAGGATTCAAGGGTAATGATTGGGTTCAGTTTTGATGGTAGATCAAGCTCTTATGATTGTGTCTTGGATTGGTTCTATTTAAGAAAGGGCATCAAGATAAGTCAAGGCAATATTTTTGATTTGGAACTTGTGTGTGGAGTAGCTTGTTATTTGGAGGAGAAGTTAGGCTACTTGCAGTTGGGATTGGATAATCTTAGAGTAAATGATTTGATCATGTTGTGTTGCTCTTGTCTGAGTCTAACCGTTGCAGGGATAAATCTCTTACTCGAAGGATTATCTAATCCTTCTGTCAAGTTTACATGTTCTATAGGGATATTTGGTCTGTGATTCTGTTTTCTAGTGGAAACCTCAAGTCATCAGAAATTGAGAATTCAGTTGGGAGATAAGTGGAATGGATTCAACTATGATTCAGTATGGGCAGTCTGTCAGGGAGTCAAACCATCTCGAGGCTTTGGATTTCAGATTGAGTAAATGTGATTATGTTGTAAGGGATCTGTTCACCTTTGGGTTGTAGAGCCATACAAGGTTTGGTTTCGGTTGCCTTGGGAAGGTTGGGTATACTCGAGTTTGTGGCCATGTTGTTCATGTTGTTCGACGTGACAGGATGCTATGGAAAGATTTTATGGACAGAATCTAATTTAAGTGGGGGAGAGTTGTAACGCCATGTTTCGAATCATCTCCTATTTTGGAGTAGTGATCAAGGATTGGGTATTAACGGGATTGGTACCCTTGAAGAAATGAGATTTGGACTCATTTGGGGGTGGATAATGTAATTTGGATGATTCGTGTAACGTCGTGATTTTTACCAATTTTTTTCTTTTTTAAAACATTTATTTAACAGAATATGTTAGCAGAAGACTTAGTTTTTTTTTATCAAAACATTTTCAAAACCACAAATGTTACTTCAAAAATTCAAACATAATTCCAAACCATTAAATTGTAAACAAAAGTATTTTTAAAGTAAATAATCAAAAACGTGTCCAAGAGTGGTATCGCAAATATAAATCTACTACCCATAAGAACCCCTCTCACCAAGGCCAGTCATCTAAACTGCTTGTACTAATCATAAGACACAAAAGAGAAAAGATACAAGTGTCTGCCCCTTCTGAGTGAGTTCATAAAGTTGCACATAAAACATACAACCCCCAAATGGGTCAATCATTCATTTTATGATGAAGCATAAAGATGATAGACAGATACCACTTAGAAAACAACCGCATACCATAATTATTCAACCGCATACATGCATATATGTTTAATCACAATTCTACCACATAACATATATGATCAACCAAATACCACATAAGCAACCGCATAGCATATAATTAATGACATTTCATATTAAGCAAACTTTAAATATTCAACCTTTTATTAATAACAAACCTTTTGTTACATATTCAACCTTTTAATATACAACCAACCTTTGTTATATATTCAACCTTTTAATATACAACCAACCTTTTTTTATATATTCAACCAAACTTTTGTTACATGTTCAACCTTTTATTACATCTATCCAACCGATTGATAGAAAAGTGTCCCTTAGTACTACCTAACCCAAGAGAAACGCCGTGTTCACTACTTGTGTGCACGGCCAACCGAATGCTCTAAGTGGCTCATGACTTCCACCCGAAACACCAACCCCGTGACTCCACTTTCGCTACTCCGACATTGCAAAGTACAAGTACCCCATGGTGTTGTTCAGGATCGGTACAAACAGTGCCAAATCCACCGATACACCTCCCAATTCCCACGTAATGTTTGTGCTCGCCGCGAACGAGGGACCAAATCCAACCCACGAACACCAAAGTGCCCGCAAACCATGTGTCAAACGGTTATCTAGTGTCACACCCCCAAACCGAAATGGGGGAAACGTTCGGCGGCGGATGATATCATGTGTAGTATCATAACAATTGAATAATAGTAATCAAAGCAACAAAAACCATTGAATTAATAGTATTATGTTTACATTGCATTTGAATCATACATGTTTGTCATCAAAAGTTTATAACAAGTAAAAACTCGAAGCTACTATGCTCCATCTTCTTGAACCCGGTGTGTGAACCTGTCTACTAGTGTCCTGAGAATACAAGTAGGTTTTGAAAGAGTATCAACGTAAAGTTGGTGAGTTCGTAAGCCTTTTGTTTTGGAAAACTGTTCTTTGTTCTTTAAAAAAGTACGTTATGTTTCTCCAGAAAACCTTACATTTTCTGATATAGTAAATGTTAAGTAAAAACGATTTCTGCTGGTTCCTCCTGCGAGTACTTAGTGTATACAAATCATATACAATCCAAATCAAACAAACAATCAATTGTGTGGTTCTACCCCAAGCCCACAACCAAACAAGGAACAGGAAAAGAGGCGAAGACTACTCATTCCACTGGTTGTCAGATTCTCATGTACATAATCCTGAAGTATTCACTAGGTACTTACAAAGTTAACTGTATTGATCCTTTGATATCTGTTGAAAGTGTTCCTCAAGAAAATCTCATATTTTCTTATGTAAAGTATGATTAACCCATTCCTTCTATGACTTAATAGTTCATATCATGTACATAATCCTGAAGTATTCACTAGGTACTTACAAAGTTAACTGTATTGATCCTTTGATATCTGTTGAAAGTGTTCCTCAAGAAAATCTCATATTTTCTTATGTAAAGTATGATTAACCCATTCCTTCTATGACTTAATAGTTCATACTAGCTATATATAAACCAATATCGGATA
This sequence comes from Lactuca saligna, assembly GCF_052625555.1. Taxonomy (NCBI): domain Eukaryota; kingdom Viridiplantae; phylum Streptophyta; class Magnoliopsida; order Asterales; family Asteraceae; genus Lactuca; species Lactuca saligna. The sequence goes on along the minus strand of NC_136421.1, from coordinate 122,991,284 downwards.
GACAGTTAATTGGTTGGATCTTCCCTAAACCCACAACCAAACAGGGAACAGTGAATGAGGCGGAAACCACACATTCCACAGTCTATCAGGTATTCTTCATACATAACCTGGATGCATAAACTAAGGAGTCATGGAATTAATAATGAATGTTTGTTAGTTGAATAATGAACCAAATATTTGTAAAATACTGATGTTTACCCTGGAAAAATCCTATATTTTCCCTAAGTGTACGTTATTGAATTATCTGTTCCAAATCGTGGTATGCAAGTATCTACCATACTTATGTTGTTTAAGCATTGTTCTATTTGGAAACCATTGTATGAAAACCTTTGTATAGTAGTCTTATTACATAAATAAAACTAGTTGCTAACTTAATCTTCTGTATCCCGGATGTGTTGTTAATACCCTCCTGTGATCACTCAGTAAGTACGAGTTATGGAAATCTAGATCAAACAAATAGTTGATTGTGTGATTCTGCCTTAAGCCCACAACCAAACAAGGAACAAGAAATGAGGCAGAGATCACACATCCCACTACAAGTCGGATGTTAATTTCATATAACCATAACGTACATACTAAGTAATCACATAGTTACTAACTCTGTGGACTATTTGTTAGGTGTATTATTATGTGAACGAGTCGTTGTTTCACCTGTGGATTCTTACAATCATACTATGGATGATCAACATTTTGATGTATTCGGACATTGTGAAAATGACGTTTGTCACCCCAAGCATGCCTGCCTAACTGTAGCTAGCAGTTCAGGTGCGGGATTGTTACTCCCGTATAGATCTATACACAAACTCACGCTCTCCTTCCAGGAGACTTTGGTTACAAGGCGTCTCACACTGTAGTTCTCTCAACAAATTCACTAATAATACTATGAAAACCCTTTTTGTTATTATCATGCATCCCTATAAAATAATATCTTTTATTTTATAATTCATAAGTTTGTTTCCTTTTGTTCTGAAAACTTGTTTTTGCAAATGTTTGTATTCTAACATGTTTTCTAAGTTGATTTCAAGTCTAGTAGTAATGATGTCTACAATGTTTAGTAGGTTTTATGCTCAATGTTTGCTAATGATAGAAAAATATAATAAACCAAATCATATTTTTATACAAAAGATTACTTGTGCTTTACTTGTATTCCCCCCCCCCCCTAAAACATTGAAAACTCAGAAATATATAGGGGTATGAACTCACCTCGAGTGAGTGATTTGTATGAAGATCGATATGAACGCTGAGTGTCAAGTGAAGCCTCAAACACAATTGGATCCTATTTAACATGTAATGACACATATATGATTCAAATTAGGGTATTTCACGGTGTAACACCGTAAAATTTAAAACAATTTTTCATTTAATTTTTTATAAAACATTTCATTATTAAATATTCCAAAAGTCAAATATCAATGTTTCCACAATATACATAACATAATCCTTAACCCAAGATCTCAAAAACATGACATCTGCAAGTGTGTACTGATCAAGCTGGCGCCTTCCCGCGATCCTCGCTAGTACCTGAAACACATAACACATAACACTGTAAGCAAGAATGCTTAGTGAGTTCCCCAAAATACCACATACTGCACATACGCCTTTCCAGGCCATAAGATCTTCCGATCCAAGTGTCTCAGGGGATTTCCATCCCAGACTCTGTTGACCTTCCGGTCCATATCATCTTAACCTTCCGGTCCACATCATACTCATATCACATAACAAATCACATATAACATACATCAAATATACATCATACACATAAGACCTTTCGGTCACATATAATTACCCCATCGGGTAAGGCATAGTGAGAAGACTTACCTCGCTGATGTCAGATAATCACTTGTGCCCAATCTCCCGACCTATCGTCCTCCTATATCATAAGTACAACTCTCATTAATACTTTCCTGACTTTGTTTGATTAATACTATCAAGTCAACACTAGTCAACCCTGGTCAACGATGGTCAACGGTCAACCTTTGACCCGACTCGTCGAGTGCCTTCGGGCAACTCGGCGAGTTCCATCATGTACTCACATCCTCTAGATCCCTTCTGACTCACTGAGTCATTCCCCAACCCGGTGAGTCACCAACTGTGTGATTTACGGGGAAACCCTAACCCTACTCATCGAGTCTGTTCTTGGACTCGGCAAGTCCATCCCATGCACAAACCAAACTGACCTCCTGAGGTCAGATCCGTTCCATTAATCCATAGATACGACCTTCCCAAGCATGATAATCACGTAAATTCCATATCTTGATGCACAAACAACATCTATTTGATCCTATATGATGTTTTAGCCCCAATTATCATAACCCATGGTCAAAACCCCCGTTGATCTTCATAAAGCTTGATGAGTAAGGCTCTCTGGACCTCTATGGATCCAGATCTAAAGCCTCATCACAAATAGGGACTAATTGGACATCAAATCTAACCAATAAAGGGTCCAAGAAGCCCTAAATCCATATGATCATCATAACAGCAGAAGGGGAGCCAAATTATTACCTCAAATATGATGATCTGAGCTCCAAATCCACAGAATGTCCACCTCCTTTGCTTCCTCTTGGCTAGAACCTCCTTTTCCTTGCTAAACAATACTTCAAACGTCAACAATGGCTTCCTCTCTCTCCCAAAACGCTCAAGCACTCTAGGGTTTCTCTCAAGGGACTGATAGACACAAATGACGGCTCTAAGGGCCTTTAAATAGGTCTCAAACCTGAGAGATTAGGGTTTTATTAAACAGCGTGGACTTGCCGAGTCCACCCATGAACTCGCCGAGTCCAGCCATCAATCCGGACGAGAATTCGCAACCATACTCGGCGAGTCTAAGCACCAACTCACTGAGTCCCTCCACAAACTCCAAAATAAATGAATAAAATAATATACCTGAGAATTCGGATGTTACAATTCTCCCCCACTAGAATCAGACTTCGTCCTCGAAGTCTTACTTTGCAAACAACTCTGGATGCTGCTCACACATCTCACGCTCTGTCTCCTAAGTTAACTCTGACCCCTTCCGATGCTGCCACTGGACCTGCAGCAGAGGTACTTCCTTGTTCCTCAGAACTTTGATCTTCTGATCCCTAATAGCCACCGGTCTCTCAACATAGTTCAGGCTCGCATCCACCTAAATATCCTCTAATGGTACCACTGCCGACTCGTTGGCTATACACTTTCTCAGCTGACATACGTGGAAGGTGTCATGAATCTGACCTAACTCTGCAGGTAGTTCCAACCGGTAGGTTAACCTACCTACCCTCGCGATCACCTTAAAAGGACCAATATATCAGTGCCCCAGCTTGCCTCTCTTCCTGAATCGGATCACTCCTTTCCAAGGAGAGACCTTTAGGAGCACAAAGTCGTCGACCTGAAATTTGAGCTCGGACTGACGCTTGTCCGCATAACTCTTCTGGCGACTCTGAGCGGTCAACAACCTCTGCCTGACCTATTGTATCTGCTCTGTCGTCTAAAGCACAATCTCTGTACTACCCATCACACGTTGCCCTCCCTCTCCCCAGCAGATAGGAGTTCAACACCTCCTCCCATAGAACAGCTCAAACGGTGGCATCCTAATGCTTGAATGATGGCTGTAGTTGTAGGAAAAATCTACCAAGGGCAAATACGTATCCCAACTCCCGCTGAAATCCAACACACATGCTCGGAGCATGTCCTCGAGTGTCTGAATCATCCGTTCACTCTGCCCGTCAGTCTGTGGGTGGTATGCGATACTAAAATGTTGCCTCATACCAAATTCCTCATGAAATTTCTTCAAGAATTTGGAAGTAAAACGCACATCTCGATCTGATACAATCGAGATCGGAACTCCATGCCGCGATACCACCTCCCTCCCGTACACCTCTGCCAACCTCTCAACGGAAGAGCTCTCACTGATAGCAAGGAAGTGAGCGCTCTTCGTCAACCTGTCTACAATCACCCAAATTGCATCGACGCCCCTTGCAGTCCTTGGCAATTTGGTGATAAAATCCATAGTAATCTGTTCCTACTTCCACTCGGGAACCTCTAATGGCCGCAACTTACCATGCGGTCTCTGGTGCTCGGCTTAACCCTACGACAAGTTAGGCACCTCTCAACGAACCACGCGACGTCCCACTTCATACAAGGCCACCAATACTCCCTCTTCAGGTCCAAATACGTATTAGTAGCCCCAGGATGGATCGAGAACCTCGATCTATGCGCCTCCTCCATCAAAATGGTATGCATCCCGCCCACAAACGGTACCCAAATCCAACCCTGAAAAGTCATAAGCCCTCGGATATCGGTAATGAACTCTGACACCTGCCCGATAACCCTCTCTCTCTCTTACGATTCTCCGGCCTCATTGCCTCAGCTTGGGCCCTCGAATGGTGCCCAACACCGGATTCATCACTGTCAATCTTATACAAATGCCTCGTACTGGGACACTTTCTGCTCTACAACTCAGGGTGTCAGCTACCACATTATCCTTGCCCGGGTGGTACACGATCTCACAATCATAATCCTTCACCACATCCAACCACCTCCTTTGCCGCATGTTCAAGTTGGGTTGATCCATCAAGTACTTCAAACTCTTGTGGTCCGTATATATGGTACACTGAACCCCATACAAATAGTGATGCCAAATCTTGAGGGCGAACACTACTGCCCCCAACTCCAGATCGTGAGTGGGATACCTCACCTCATGAGGCTTCAGTTGCCTCGATGCATACGCTATCACATGCCCTCTCTGCATGAGCACTGCACCTAGCCCGGATATAGATGCGTCACAATAAACCACGAAATCATCACTTCCCTCTGGGAGGGATAGCACCGGGGTTACACACAACTTCTGGCGAAGAGTCTCAAACGAGGTTTGTTGCTCTGGACCCCATGAGAAAGCAACACCCTTTCGGGTCAAACTAGTGAGTGACACTGCAATCTTGGAGAAATCCTGAATGAATCTCCGATAATAACCGGCCAACCCCAGAAAACCCCTGATCTCGGAGGCATGCTTTGGTACCTCCCAGCTCATCACTGCCTCAATCTTGGCCGGATTGACCAAAATCCCATTTTGGTTAACGAGATGTCCCAGGAATTGGACCTCCCATAACCAGAAATCACACATGGAGAATTTGGCATAGAGCCTCTCCGATCTCAAAACCCCGAGGATCTCCCTCAAATGCTCCTCATGCTGCTCTCTAGACCTCGAATATACCAATATATTGTCGATGAACACGATCACCGAGCGATCCAACATCGGCCTGCATACTCTGCTCATGAGATCCATGAACGCTGCTGGTGCATTGGTGAGCTCGAAAGGCATCACCACGAACTCATAGTGCATGTATCACATCCGGAATGCCGTTTTCTGAATATCCTCATCACGCACCCTCATCTGGTGATATCCATACCTCAAATCAATCTTGGAGAATCAAGATTCCCCCAGAAGCTGATCAAATAAGTCATCAATCCTCGGCAACGGATAACGGTTCTTAATCGTTAACTTGTTCAACTCCCGGTAATCTATACACATTCGGTGTGAACCATCCTTCTTCTTAACAAAGGGAATCGGAGCTCCCCAAGGTAAGCTGCTCGGATGAATGAACCCCTTCCCCAATAGTTCCTGCAACTGTGAGGATAACTTCTACATCTCTGGCGGTGCTAGGCGATATGGCGCCTTAGCGATAGGCGTAGCCCCAGGAATCAAATCGATGCGAAACCCCACCTGTCTCTCGGGAGGCACACCCAACAACTCCTTGGGAAATACGTTCGGGAACTCACGCACTATCGGAACATCACCAACTGAACTCGGCCTCCCAGCAGGCTCACGTGTATCCATCACATAAGCTACGAACCTCTTGCAGCTCTGCTGCAAACTCTACCTCGCTCTGGCAGCCGAATAGAATGCAGAATCACTACGATTCCCCTCACCATAAACTGTTAGCACTCCCCCACTAGGATCTCGGATCATCACCAGCTGCTGCTCGCAGTCTATCACCGCCCCAACACGGCTCAACCAATCCATGCCCAAAATAACACATACGTCCCCCATCGCAATCGAGACCAGATCTATCGGAAACCCAACACCAAAGATCTCAAGTACACATCCCCGAATCACCTATGTGGCATACACTGCCCGCTTGTTAGCTATGGAAACATGCAAAGGTCGATCCATCACCTCTCGCTGAATACCGATGTGCCTACTGAAAGCTAATGATACAAAGGACCAAATCGCACCTGAGTCAAACAACACTAAAGCAGGTATAGAATTCATAAGGAAAGTACCTACGCATATCATGATATAAGCACAATATCTCAACATAAAAATAAATACGTGAAAGAATACATACCAGCCACAACATCAGGTGCTGCATGGACCTCCTCCGCTGTCAGCTGGAACGCCCTCCCTCACTCCTTCGGCGCCTCGACCTTCACTGGCCGACCCTCACTAGCTCTCGCAGCAGCAGGGGCAGATCCCTGAGATGCTCCCTGTGTTGTCCCTCGCAACTGTGGACACTCCGCCTTCCGGTGCTCGGTCTGGTTGCAATGAAAGCAGACCATGAATCCCTTAGGGCAATCCTTGGCAATATGCCCCTCCTTGCCACACTTGTAGCAAGCACCAGCCCTACAAACTCCATCATGACCCTTGCCACACTTTCCGTAAGTGTGGACTTTTTGACCCCCAGACCTCAAATCGGCGGGCTTGGCCCGCTTGGCTGTCGGTTGAGACTGTACCGGCCACCGATCCATCCTCTAAGACTCGGCCTCCTCCCTGGCCTGCGTCTCCAACTCAATCTCCCTCTTTCGGGAATTTGCCTGAAGCTCAGCAAATATACGGTATGATGAGTTTGCCACAAACTCATGAATGTCTCTCCTTAGAATGCTCAGATATCGGCTCATACGTGCATGCTCGGTCGACACGTGCTCAGGGCAGAAGATCGCCCTCTCGTGAAACATCCGAGTAATCACAATAACTAACTAAGTACCTTGCTTGAGGGTCAAGAACTCCTGAGCCAAACGCTCCCTTTCCACCGGGGGAACGTACTCATCACGAAACATAGCAGTGAACCTCTCCCAGGTCACCGCAACAAGCTCTACTGAAGAATAATGCATTGTCACGAACTTCCACCAGTCCTTCGCCCCCAAGCGAAGCTGGTTCAGCGCGAACCGAACTCTCAGATGCTCCAGACATAAACATGTGTAGAAGCACCCCTCTATGTCAGAGATCCACCTCATCATGACTATCGGATCCTGAGTCTTGTCAAATTCTAGAGGCTTCGTGTTACTGAACTCCCGGTACAACAACGAGTCACCCCCTGCGTCCTAGCAACAGCAACGTCCGCAGTGGCTGCTGCAACAACAACATCAGAAAGAGAAGCATACCACTCATCAAAAGTCTCAATCAAGGTGGTCTTAATAGATCCGAACATCTCTAGAATCTCAGCCCTGATGGCCGTAACCACCTCCTCGTGGATAAGCCTACGGATCTCCTCATCACTCGTCCCGCTGATCTCTGGTTTGTGGCGTGTCCCAACCATGATCTACCTCTGAAATACAACATAAAGAAATATCAGGGACTCGCTCGAGTATACATACACTCGATAAACCCACCCTACTTGTTCCTCGGTACCCTAAGGATTCTTACTTGGACTGTGCACTGACCCGATGTCTTCAGTAGTACACACCCAATACTACCGTCCACACCGCATCAACAATCACCCCAAGTCCTCCTCCAAGGATCCCAAATCACAAGTACTCTATCTCTTCTCACACATAAACTACCCTTCGGTAGACTCTCATAGCACCTCACTGCTACCTACTTACTCTAAAGCATCTCATGTAGCAAAAATCTTCCTAGACTAAGGCATCACAAATCAGGCCACTCTAGTCCTAATATGAATACCTAGCCTACTCTAGCATGCATAACACATTTCAATATATGTCATAACACAAAATGTAAGGGTATTTTGGGAAATCATCGTTCGGGCACTAGCTGATCGTACACACTGCTTACTTGCGTATCTTTTCAATCCTTTTATTTTTCAGAAAAAAAATTTATCTTATGAAAAATCTCTCAAATCCGAGTCATCAACTGGTACAACCTTAGTGCTCACCATCAAAAACTGAAATACTTTCGATCATGTAGAGCAACACTCCTTCCCTTTAGATGACCAACACTCCTTCCCGGAGCTACATACCCTTCCCTTCTATTCTTCCAGTAAGTCTACTCAACAACCTTTACCACATCCGCAAGCACCATGTTGCTAAAACTCCACTCTACACTACTCATGTAGAGCAAATACTATTCTCTTACTCGCATATACTCCAAATCTGATCACGTAACAAACAAGCCCATGCACAACCTTTAGCTAAATCCATCATCATGATCAATACTTGGGGCCAAACCTAATCAATTGCTATTGCATGGAAACATACTCACTCATCCTCCGCATACAGATCTACTAACACATACAGAGTCTTCAGCATGACTGGACCGCCTTACCAGGCCTTCAGCCTATCTGGACCACTCTCAGAACCTTCAGCATGTATGGACCGCCCTTCTGGGCCTACAGCCTGAATGGACCATCCTCCAAGTCTTCGATCTGACTAGTACGCCCACCGACCTTCAGTCTATCTGGATCGTTGAAAACTGTTGTACGTCACCCTAAACCAATCTTCCCGGGAGTCTCTCCCACTCAGTCTGTTCTAGCTCTCTAGGGGTTCCGAACTCCAAATTCGTTCCCAGAATTTTCTCCGGCCTAATCCCAGGCCTCACATCAATCCACTACCTTATCTGAAACCATGGTCTGCTCCCTGCCCCATGTGTCTATCACCCGCTCTAACCATACCACCCTCTCGACTAATGACACTGTTGAATCCAAACAACTAACCAACCTTGGATGCTTGTTGTCTCACTGGAGAATTTTCCAATTCTACCCACTTAGTGCACCAACTACTAACTACTGATGACAAAATCAGTATGGCTCGATCGACCCTACTTGATATAGTTTCCCCCTTTTTCAATGAACTGATTCCCTCTGGAGTGAGCAACCTCCACAGAACAACTCCCCCGATATTGCACATCCCGAACTCCAAAGAAGTTCAAATTCTCAACTAGACAACCCTCATATCGCAGTTGCTATTCATAGCAATGAGATCCTAGATCTTATCTTCCGACCATGAATCCCCATGGATGCTAACCAACTACAACTCCTAACTACTAAGATCCTCAATCATACCACGAATCATGCGAAAAAGGCAGACAGATCTATAATTCCATACAAATAATAAGATAACAAGATAGAAATATACCCACAGTTGCATCTGGCTCTGCCTTGACCTCCTCTGCTATAAGCTGGAAGGCGCGTCCCTGAGCCCTCGGAGGCTCCGCTCCACCCTGACCCCCACCCGTAATCCTCAAATTGGTCGGTGTTGGAGCATGTACCGGTCTTGCAACAAGTTGTGGATAGTTGACCTTCAAGTGCCCAACTTGATGGCAATGATAACAAATCCTCATATCTTGAACCGGGGCAGACTGACGGCAATCCCTCGCATAATGCCGCTCTCTCCCGCACTTATGACACGCACCATCGGACCTACATACTCTGGCATGACTCTTCCCACACTTCTCACAAGTATGCCTGCTCTGACCTCCAATCCTAGAGTCAACGGTTTTGGACTGTTTTGGTGCCGGATGCAACTGCACCGGAGCCTGCCTCTGCTCTCGTAACTGCAACTCAATCTCCAACTCATGCCCTCTTGTAACAGCCCGGAATTTCAGGTATTGTTTTAAAACTATTTTTGGGACATTTTAGGAAGGGACTCGGCGAGTTGGTGCCTGACTCGCCGAGTAGGACCACAGGCTTGGTCGCGGATGCGCGACTGGACTCGATGAGTCCAGATATGGACTCGGCGAGTCAACGCTGTTCAGCAGAAACCCTAGCCGTTTAGTTTGGAACGTATATAATGCCTCTTAGGCCGTCATTGTACGTTTTTTTGGCCGATTGTGAAGAACCTAAGCATCTGTGGACGACTAGAGGAGAAGGGAAGGCTATTGAGACCTTGAGGAGATTGTTAGGCAAGAAGAGGCAAGGTTTTGGTCAAAGGAAGATCAAGAGGATTGAGTTCTGAAGGTTGGGGGCACAGAGAACACGTTTTTCAGGTAATACTCGGACCATTTATGTTGTTTTGGTGGTGTACACGAATCTAGGGTTTATGAGACCCATTTGGGGATTAGATAGATTATTATGTTGTTACCCAATCGTTTATACCCCAGTAATAGGATGCTTAGAGGTCCAGAAAGTCCCATGATTGCATGTCTCGGGACCATGCGTATTTCAGGAGGCAGATGATCGACTGCATGGCATGGACTCGCCGAGTCCAATGATCAGACTCGGCGAGTAGCTTGAAGATTTACTGGGACTCGCCGAGTTGTTCTTCAGACTCGGCGAGTAGCTTGAGGATTCATCGGAACTCATCGAGTTGTTCTTCAGACTCGGCGAGTGGAGTCGGGGTGGCCCCACGATTCTTCCACGAGGATCTCGTCGAGTCAGGAGGGATACTCGACGAGTAGAAAGGGGAACAACAGGGAAGTTGGGGAGGACGTCTAGACTCGTCGAGTCGCCTTTGCACTCGACGAGTCCGGTCAAGTTGACCGTTGACCAGAGTTGACCTGCATGTAATTTCGTAGGGTCAGTTGTCTTGTTTGATAAGATTATTAATAAGGGTATATGGTATTATAGGGAGACTGCAGATCGACGGACCGAGTGCGAGTGGTTTCAAGAGTTTATAGTTTACATACTACGAGGTGAGTCTTCTCACTATACTTCACCCGGAAGGGTATGACTGTGAGACCGGAAGGTCGTATATGATATGTGTTATTTGTGCTATAAATGGAAAGGTAGATGCTATGCATGATATGTATGTTTATACGGGCCGGAAGGCGATATGTTATGTGACAGAAAGGTCAGGTATGATGTATGATGTATGTGCTATGTGTATTATATTAAATGTATTATGTGTTGTAAATGTTATGGGCCGGAAGGCAATATACTATGGGCCGGAAGGCAATATGATACGGGCCGGAAGGCAATATGTTATGGGCCGGAAGGCGATTATGTTACGGGCTGGAAGGCAATGTATTGTGGACCGGAAGGTCAGGGCCTGGAAAGGCGTATGTGTGTAAGTCGTATACTGGGGAACTCACTAAGAATTTATGCTTACAAGTTGTTATGTATGTGTTTCAGGTACTAGCGAGGACCGTGGGAAGGCGCCGGCATGATGCATACACACTGCTGCTATTTGAGATCTTGGGGATTTTATATATGTATTTGATATGAAACATGAAATAAATATTATTGGTTGAATGAAACTACTCTATTTTAAATGAAAAAAAATTATTTGAAAAATTACGTTGTTACACCTCTGGCGGCCTCCTGCAACTCTAACAAGGTATCACATCTTTGTGTGGACATAAACTGTCGGATATGCCTCTTGAGCATACTCAGATATCGGGACATCTGAGCCTTCTCCGAAGAAAACTCAGGGCAAAACATCGCTCTCTCCGTGAACATCCTGGTGATTTCCATCACTAACTCTGAATCCTGCTTCAGCTCCAGAAACTCCTGAGCTAACCTCTCTCTCTCAACCTGTGGAACATAACGAGTAATAAACATCTCACAGAACTGATCCCAAGTAACCGCATCCCGTTGCACATCAGAATAAGATCCCGTAGTCAACCTCCACCAATCCTTTGCCCCGAGCCTCAAAAGGTTCAGAGCACACCTCACCTTCTGATCCGCATCGCATGAACACGTGAAGAAACAACCCTCCACATCTAAAAACCATCTCATAGCAACGATCGGATCCTGAACTCCATCGAAAGTAGGGGGCTTTGTATTATTGAAGCCCCGATAATGAAATCCCCTACCGTCTCCTCCCTCTTTTGTTTCTACAGCCATTGTAGCTGTCGCGACAGCCGTCTCTACAAGAGCTGCATAACGCTCATCAAAGTACTCAACCATAGCGGTCTTGATCGAACCAAACATCTCCGGTAACTGAGCCCGAAACATAGTAGTAACTTCATCATGCAGGAGCTCGTGAATCCTAACATCCAACTCATCCGTACTTATCAGACCAATGACCTCGAGTGGCGCTGATCCACCCTTTCCTGATCCCGATCCTGATCCGAATCCATCCCCGTTATGCATCGTAACCACCATACTGAAAATACACCACAAGAACATCAGGCATCCCTCAACTTCATCTCGGGAACTACGTCCCAACCAAACCCTAGGGGTTGTGACTTCCTTGATACGTATATGGGTCCTATGCTTTCAGTAGTACGAGCCTATACTACCTTCCACACCTACCCATATTTGTATGAAGTATCACCCTAACCATATATGCACACACCAAAGCGCTCAATCCTCACTCCTAGAGGAATGTTGAATATCTCATATAAGGGAAACCCTAGGCTAGCAGGCATCATGTAATTAGGAAATTCTATCATGCAATCCCTGAAGATCCCTAGCCTAATACTAGCATGTTTTTCTAACATATAACATAATCAAATAACTGTATGGTATTTTGAGGTCAACTTACTGGCTTGCGCTAATCGTACACTCTACCTCCTCTTTTACTCATTTTGAAAACCATTTAGAAAATCATTTAGAAAATCATTTTGGAACTCCCCTTGATTTAAGACTGGATTCACACGAATGTTCCTCCAATTCACTCAAACCAAGGCTCTGATACCAACTTGTAACAACCAAAATTTTCCAACCAATTTAAACTTTTCAAAAACAACTGAAATCCATAAATCAATATGAAAAGGTTTTCAATTTGATTATTATCAGAGTATCCCAGAAAAATCAGTGTAAAAATGAGGAGCGGTACGATCACGCCATTGCCTATCCACGATCTCCTGAAGTACCTGAAACTATTAGCCCAAAAGCTTAGTGAGTTACCCCCAAAATACCAGCCACACATAACCATAATCATATCATATCACAAAATAGAACAACCATGCATATCGAGTCTATAGTGTGACTGGTCCGCTCGCACCGGGCCTTCAGTCTACGTTGTCCACTCTACGAGTCTACAGTATGATTGGTCCGCCCACACCGGGCCTTCAGTCAGCCTGGTCCACTTTCCGAGCCTCGGCACGTCTGGACCGCCCACTTGGGGCCTTCAGCCTATCCGGACAGCTCGTTGGGCCTTCGGTCTATCTGGTCCGCCCTAGGTATGTTGTCCTACAGCACAAAGCAGGACCCGCCTCAACCCAACCCCATTCAAGCAACCATGTGCACATACAATAATTAATCACATAACAATCCTCATCCAAACAAACGGTTCTATCAGATCATATAGCATAATAGCATCCTAACCAGGATTCCGACCTAACCAGTCACAAACATAATACCATCCTAACCAGGATGCAGATCTAGCATATCAATAACATATCAAACAAGTACCCAGATCCTCATCCGATAAAGGGCCGACCTTGGTGCCGTAGACCCTGTTGATATATTGAGGATAACTCAACTGCAAATTGTCGAACCGAACCACGAAAGCTAAATCTCGAAGCACTGACTCTAACTCCAACACCTATAATCATCAATGATCCACTGACATAAATATCCAAATTACCATAATACCCCTGAAGGCCAAAGTTGAAATCCTCAGTCAAAGTCAACCTTCCGATTGATTCAACTCGCCGAGTCACCCTATGACTCGTCGAGTCCAGCAATCTCCGAGTCCCATCCTGCCCAACTCACTGAATCACCACTCAACTCACTGCTCGGAGTCTTAACTAGAAAAGGTTAGAGGTTCTGCGTCGTGTCTCGCTGAGTCCAAGAACAGACTTGTCGAGTCCACGATAATCTTCATTAGACTCTCCGAGTTGTTCTTCAACTCGTCGAGTCCAAGCTCATGATCATATGACTCGCCAAGTCACCTATGCGACTCACCGAGTCACTATGCGACTCAAAGCCTGAACCCTAGCCCAACTCGTCGAGTCATCTCCCAGACTCGTCGCGTACATATGTGCATTCCCAAATTCGAGAGATATAGAGCTACTCCTTTGCTCCAAACAATAGATCTGGGTCTCTAGAGTCCATTAGCAACATAAAGTTGCCACCTTTACGTGCTTCATGTCCCATACTTCCAAAAACCAAGATAGAAAGGAACTTAACTCATGGTGAATGGATTTTGCATAGCAGCTAAAAGGGCTTTCTGCATATTTGATCCAAATAGAACTCAGATCTGGAGTTTCAGCTCCAGATCTAACTCATCCACCAATATCTCATCACAATATCTCCAAACAAACCCTAAAACTCCATGAAAGATGGATTTAGAAAGAAGAAGACCAAGGATAAAGATTCATTACCTCGAAAATGACCTCCCACTGATGAATAATCAGAATCTCGACAAATCTCCTTGATCCAAGCTTCTTGATCTTCAAAATCTCTTCATAAATCACTTATCTAAGCTCCAATTTGCTTCCCATGGACTCTTACACAAATTTAGGGTTTCTGGATCTCAAAGGGTGCTAAGGGGGCTGAGGGGAGGACATTATGTCCTTTAAATAGGGTGCAAACCCGAAGATTAGGGTTTTCCACTTCCAGCACTAACTCGTCGAGTCCAGCCGCCGACTCGGCGAGTCAGGCCACTTAATCACGTTCTTGGCACTCGCTTCAACTCGACGAGTCAAGAGACCTACTCGTCGAGTCCCTTCCTTAATTTTCACATAACACCCTTCAACTTCTTGCTTCTGAACTTGGGATGTTACACTGGAACTTGTCAGAATTGGAATCTCAAAGATTTTAATCTATAACTTGGTTTATTGGCAAGAAACGAAAAGGAATTCAATAACAAAACTTGAGTAGTTATTACATTTTCATCCTTAATTAAAATTCTTTATTTGATTGGGTGGAACAAAATAATGAAGGAAGGAAATGTTCCATTTCCATGCCATTTCCTTAGTATTCGATAAAACAAACCTTTTTCATTCCAAGGAATGAACCATTCCATTACTTACCCAATAAAGATTACCAAATTGACCTTTAATTAACCTGCTTCTCCAAACCTACATATCATCATTCAAGCAACAAATTGGCTCCAACATTAATGGCTTCTTTTATGTAATAGCTCCAATAAAATTGCACTAAATTAGATGTTATTTCATTAGAAGTAATATAAAGCATCCTAAAAATCATGATAAATAAACCGTAGTTATTAAAATCATTCCATAAAAACATAAGTCATAGTATTCCAAACGTCAAATCAGAGTATCATATCAAAACATCAAAGTAAACATCCCAGGCTAAACATCATGTTGTGTGTAATGCAGTCATCTCGAGCTCTTCTCTTTGCAATTGGAAGTACCTGAAACCAAAACTGAAAATCGTAAGCACAAAGCATAGTGAGTTCCCCATACTAACACATACCATACACATTATCACATATACTGGGCCCCCGCCCGACATCGGACATTGTTCGGCATTAGGCCCCGCCTGGCATCCAGCCCCGCTCAATATACAAATTTGTTTCTCCCAGGCCGTGCCTGTCACTCGGCCTCGCCCGCTATACACATACAAACAATAACATATAATCATGCTAGCACATAAAGAATCACACATAGTATTACATGCTACAGTCCTAAGGCCTCGCCTATCATGGGCCCCGCCCCTACTCTACTAATGATGAGATATGGAACCCCATCTACACTCAACTAGTGACGAGATACGAGATCCGCCCACACTCACTTCCCTACCAGGCACATACAAGTATCACATAGACAACAAATATAACTAAACATGGATACATTCCTCGAGTACCATCCGACATCGAACCATAGTCCAGAAATCTACATATAAGCATTCCTCGGGCCCTGCCCGACATCGGACTGTAATCAGGAAACACATAACATAAATACAGACACATGCAAGAATCACGAAGAGATCAAGCATACCAACATTCCTCGGGCACCACCGGCATCAGATCGTAATCCGGAAACACATAACATAAATACGTGTCGACATTGGTGCCTTCCACCTGTTCAAACAAGAGGAAACTCACCTCGTGAAGCTAGATCTCATGGATAATCCTCTGGCTGATAGCTGGTAGCTAGATCCCCAAACTACTGATCTCTTAACTCCTCGAGCTACTAGTCATCATATAAACTAGTTAAGTTCGGGATTCTCACAACTTAACCATAAGTCCTCACTGGGGTAAAAGACCATTCTACCCCTCACATACTCTTGTCTCAAAATAAACTCTACTCAACTCTTGGCCGAAAAAGATAAACACTCATACAAGGCCCAATATATGGCCTAATTTCCAACTGGGCCCAATCCCTTCACATGGGCCTCAATTTAAGGCCCAATAATTCATCTATAGTCCAAAGTTTCGATTCTAAATGGCCCATAAGGCCCAAATCTAAGAATTCCAATAAATGGCCCAAACCGAGGCCCATTTGTGCGAAACCCACTCTGACTGAGTACGTGGGGCGTACTCGGTTGTACGCTACGCGTACCTGCTTTTTGGCTTGTACGCTGCACGTATGTGCTTGTACACACAACTTACTGCTCTGTTAAGCTCTTTTTATTATTAAGCACTTAATTCCTCAAACTAAGGGACCAAATCACAAATCTGAGCTCTACTTATCATTTAAACCCATAAAGTCACTGACTTGGTGACTTTGCATGCCCCATATAAACCCAAACTCCAAAAATAATATTCTACTTCCATGAAAATGGTCCTAGCTCTTGCATAAACCCATTAAGACCTTCAAGATGGTAACTTTTCTGCCTTTCGGACTAAAATAGCACTAAGGGTGGCGACCCTAAGCCTAGAAACGGATTTGGAACCATAAAGCTCCATTCTTGGGACCAAAAAGGTCCAAAACCCCAATTCAAAAGATCTAAGAAAAAAACCACCAAGTTCAGAACTTTATACCTTATATGAATGCCAAATGTTGATAAGGTTCTGGATCTATACTCCTTGGCTCCTTTGATGATGCTTCAACAATGGTCACCTTCCTTCATGGTACCAAAATGCACTCCAAAATGATCATCTAAGCTCAAACCATACCAACAAGGGATTAAGGTTTCGTAATAGTTGCCTTAGGGTGAAAGGGAGGCTGACCATTGAGGCATAATGTTCCTTATATAGTGCCAAACCCTAAAATTAGGGTTTTGGTTTGAATGAAGTACGCCCCACATACCTCTTAGTACGCCCAACGTACTCACAAACCACCCACGACCAAAAGACCTAGTACATTGGGCATAACCCAGCCTATGTTGGGTGTACCCATCCAAACACACACATGCGTTCCATGCATGCATGGGACTGCCTTGCCACAAATCTTCATTAGGACCAATATTGCCAATAGCTTCAAAATGTCATAACTTCCTCATCCGAGGTCCATTTCCAACGAACCTTATATCCACAAAAAGATGGCAAGAAACCCAATGCTTCTAACAACTCATCATTACCTAACAACTTTCCGAACAAGAACCCAAAATCCCTATAAGGTCGGGATGTCAAATTACGATCATACCCTTGGCCTCCGAAGACACAATCAAACACTTGGGTATACCCACATCCGAACTGGGCCAAATCCTTCCTTTCCCAAAGCCTTAACCCTTATGACAACTGATGATTGGGTTGCAGCCCCTAGCAACGAAGCACTTTCAAAACCAGGTGTTACATAATATAGATTTGTAATATAACAAAAAAATGAAAAGTTGAATTGCCTTAATCAGAAAGAAATTTCATGCTTGTGATAATAAGCACCTTAGTAGGCATTATAACTGCTCCCTGTATTCTCAACTTCCTATCCTTTGCTCCAGGCACAAAATCAATAAACACTCTCAATAAACAAAAATTCAAAAAAAAAGATTATCAAGTCTTCTAAGCAATCAATAATATAGAAACTAATGAGTTGATTTTGTACCATGTGCTTGTTGTTCTTTCATTACAAATAATGAGATAACTTTGTAGTAGGTCAAAAGATAAATGAAAACTCAAACTACCTTCAAAATAAGCATTGGTTTGAATTTATTGTCCTTTGCAACATGATTTAACAAATAACATCATATTCCCCACAACAAACACAAAACATTTATAAAAAAAAAGTTAAGTATATTATAACTGATAAAGTTGGTAACATAGAGAAACATGATTGAAGAAAATGCATAATTATGTTTAAAACAAAGTTGTTATGAACAATAAATGAAGGAAATTTCAAGTAAAATTAAAGAAAGTAAAGTTACTTTATTGCAAAATTGGCATCTTCTTTCAGCTCCATCCCTACACCATTGAATGAAAGTCTACAAAACAAAATAAAATATAAATATCAGAAAAACATGTAAGTTATAAACAGACTTTTTACCAATGATAAGTTACTTACTGAAAGATGAGAAGAAAAATATATAAGCGGGTCATTTTACCAAACAATTGCTGAAGATTTATTTCATTTCACAAAAACTATATATTTGACATCATAAACACATAAAAACAGAAACAACATTTCACTAAAATTCAAAAACTTTGAAACACTGATTCACAAAACACATAACAACTAAGTGACGTAAATGCAAAAAAAAAAAAAAAAAACAATACAACTAAAAAAACTTAAACCTAAATCACTCATCATCATCTGATTCATTAAAAAGTTTCATGACTCGATTTCGAGATTGAATGAAAACTTTCACTTTCTTTTTCAGTGGTATGAATGATAGGTCCACAACCAAGTCTTCATCTTCACATAGATCCACAACTTCTTCCCACTTCCAACATGACAAAGCCAATTTCCTATTTTCTTTCTTGCCAACTTCTTATCTTCTTTTGCAATTAAAGAATCTTAAAAGAATAAACAAAACTTTACATGCTTATTTATCTGAAAAACAAAAGCATAAACTTTTTACTTCTTCACGAATCACCCTCTCTGACTGGGATTTGTACAAAAGTTGATTATTTCAACACTCTCATAATCAGAATGACATGACGATTTGGATACATCTGAGTGTATATTGACTTTTACCTCAACATCTTCAAATTTCTTCTTGAATATTATAGAGTACACAATTAAGTACATATGTAGTCGATTACCCAAACATAAATGAACATTAAAGTCGATTATACAACGAAATTGTAGATGCAATGTAGTATAAATCGAAGTCAGATGGTAAAAACCTACGTATGTAAAATTTAAAATAACTAATTGTAAAGATTTTACCTTAGTTTAAGACTATTAAAACAAAATTGTATATCGATAATTGTTCAGAGGATGGAACAAAAGGAATCAATTGAAGAAACTCATTGAAACATTGAAAAATTAAGCAGAAGTAGATCAATTTACCTTAGGTGAACTAATTTAAGCCGAACTTGAATCCATAAATGTTAACATTAAATGAAGCAATTAAATATACTGAGTGAAAGATAGAAACATTAAACATATTCCGATCATTATATAGGCCCGATTTCTATGTCGTGGTTAGGGCAGTTACCGACTAAGAAGGAAACTATCTCCGTTATCGTGGTTGGTGGAAGGAGAACTACCATGTCTTGGAGGGAACCTGAAAACCGATTGAACGTGGGAGGAGAAAACGATCGATTGCGAGGAACGTTAGGGGAGGAGCTGAAACTGGTTGGAACCTCCGATTGATTAACTGTAAATGTTGAGTTATTATGGTCCAGATTGAAAGATGGGGGAGTTTTAAGGGTTGAGATTGATCCGACGGTTTTTCACTCACCGTCAACAATAATATAAAGAGCTCGAAATTAGTTAGAAGGTGATATATATCATTATTAATTTGTTCCAAACAAACTTGTTGGTAGCCAAATAATTATATCAAGTAGGCATGTAACTGGTTCTGGATTGAACTGCACCATAATCGAAATAATCGAAGACCGATTAAGGAGTTACCAGAAAATCAAGAATCAGACGTAATGCCAGTAACATATTCCAACTAGTTTCAGTTCTACTAGAAAGTGTTATCTAAGAATGTGTTAGATACCACTAATCGGTTTCAACCGCTTCCAATTTGGTTTTCGCTTAAAAACTTACCCTAATACCAAATATAATTGATATGGTGATTACAATTTTTTTATTTTTTATTTTTTAATTTTTTTTACCAACAAGTAAAGTCAATACAATAGACAATTTACAAAAAAAAAAAGAGAGAGAGAGAAAGAAAATTTGACATCGTACAGTATTCACCTAAATTAATAGTTTATTACCGAATTTCAAAATTAACCGAGTTTAACTTAAAATCTATCCACACTGATCAAGACTCCACCTTTAGCCTTCTTTTGCACTTACGACACCCTCAACGACCACCCTATAAATCGCAATCATCACTTTATCACAATAAAACCCACAGACAACAACTTCTGTTCATCATCCTTGCGCCGGACGAAACCCCACCTGTTTCTCCCTTTCTCTCTCTATATGTATCTCTATATAGAGTGAGAAAGAGAAAGAAGCACTAAAGCACCATCAATGGACCTTGGGAATTCTTTTAATCCTACAAGAAACAGTGTCATCTTTCTCGACGATTTCTGCCACCACTTTTCTTTCTCTTCATCTTCTTCAGTTTGCTCTTCGATGTCTTTTGGGATTATTTCTAATTTGATGACCGCATCATCATCGTCTTCATCAAACCCTTCTTGTAACCCCATTGGTACCCATTTTACTGCTGAAGAATACAATTGAATAGATAATCTTTTCTATCATCTTTGCTCTGTATTTCACCGCTTGTTTCCTGTAAAGTTTAATCTCTTTCTACCTAAAGAAATGATGTTGCTTGCATCACTATCTGGGGTTTTTCGTCATCAACAAATGAATAGTTCTTCAATTTTTCGGCCTCTTCTAAGGTATTGTTCTTAACTCAAGATTCTATCAAATGGGTTTCCTTCTTTTTGATCGATTTGGTTAATTTTGCAAAATTGGACGAGGGGTTTTGTACTTTTAGTTCAATCGTGTATAAATTGTGCGTTCTTACATGGGTTCGATCTCAATTGCGTTAATCAGGTCCGGAATTGATCGGAATGCTGATAAGAAATCCAGGAACTTTGCCGATTTCACTACTCCGACCACCGTGATCAAGCAAAAGAGGAGGTGGTCACCGATGGCTGCAGCTGCTCCGGTGAAGACCGGTGGTTTTTCTCCTCCCAAATTCTACCAGGAGGTCTGAATTCATGTTTTTTTTTTCCTCATATATTAATACCTTATATCGATTTATTGCATTAAATTCATCCAATTCTTGTTTTTATAGTAAAAATTCCGACTTTATTATCATGAAAAACTTCAGGTTTTGATTGCTGCAAGAGCAAATTTTGCACAGGAGATATCTTTTCAGTCTAAAGACAAAGACATATCCCTTGCTAAGGTGATCTTTTTTCTTTAAAGAACTTTACTTTATCTTAAAATTATTGGCTAGGAGAAAAAGACATTTTTTTCTTGAAAAAATTTAACTTTTCCTTGGTTAGGAGAAAAAGACATTTTTTCATGAAAAAAATATTATCTTTTCCTGTGGCCCCATGCTTTTCTTTCCATAGTGCAAGTAGTTGAATACATCATCATCATCATCATCATCAAAATATGATAAAAATCGGTGTGACGCGGTGTCATGAATTTATAATTTCTTGATTTTTTGCACAATTTTCGGGCAATTGGTAGACTTATAAGGAGAGAAGAGTGGAAGTGGAGTGAAAAATTGGATCTTGTTTCGGCTATTTTTGTTTTATGATTACTTGTTTTTGTTCATATTTGATGGATATTGTAAATTAGACTCAATGATTCATACTCTTTTTATCTTTTTGGGTACATGAAAACCCCCTTTAACTAATTATTCCTAAAATTCCCTACTTTCTCACCGAATTTAGTTTCGAGTCTTTTAGTTGTAATTATTGACGTATCTTTTTAACGGGTCATAGTACTCTATGAGGTTGTTCTGTGTATGACAGATGTTTGTGGGACAAAAATTGTAATTATTTGTCTCATCCAAAAAGGTAGGATCGGGACCTACTCTCAATCTTGTCCGTGAAAATGACATTAAATGCCCTTCCCGTCCTTTTTAGAAGACATGAATTCAGCTTTCTACTGTCATATTCAATGATAAGGAAAGAGAGCATTTATGTCTTTTGCACCGAAGAGAGATCATGAAGGACTCCATGATCTACCTTGTTTCACCTTTTTGGGTTACAAAAAATAGAATTTTCCCCCTTTGACATCCGTTTGCAACCTTTTTCTCTTTTGTCGTGTCCTTTATTGTATTGTATTGTATTGTAGTAGTGTATTGTATTGTAGTAGTGTTTTGTCCTGTTTTGCATAGTATTGTAGTACTATATTATATTGTAGTACTATTTTGTCCTGTCTTGTATTGTGTTGTAGTACTGTTTTTGTATTGTATTGTAGTACTATATTATATTGTAGTACTGTTTTGTCTTGTAATGTCTTCTCTTACATTCCAAAGATTGATTTAATCTAATCGTTTTTTTGAAATTATTTAGTCTTTGCTTCATATTTCTGCCGAAGATGAGGCGTTTATTGCTTTCAATCGCGAAATGGATGCACATTCATTTGAAAATGAACGAAAAGGTGGAAAAGTGTCGCTTGATCTCCATGATCCAAATAAAACAGACTCCATGGTTATGGAAGGAAAGAGAATGGAAGAGTGGTTATCAGAGTTGGATGCCATTGCTAAAGAGGTCGAGGTGGAACTAATTTCAAGAGACATAGGTTGCCATTTGATTGAAGTTTTGGAAGCTGTGAACAAAGTTCTTTTTGAGTCACGAGGCTTCAAAAGATCACTTGTTGTGGATTCCAAATGTTCCTATTTGCATCATGTTTTAAGCTCCAAATGTGGTAGTGGTAAATCCGTAAATCCTTATGCTCTTTCTTTTTCACATAAACTTTTCATTTTAATGAAAGAAAGAAAGAAATGAAAGTACTTCTACATTTCTACTTCCATTGATTTATTTATTAAAACATTTTTTTTGCAGCAATTTTGCTTAGTGTAATCTACATTGAGGTTTGTCGAAGACTAAATTTGACTATTGTTGGATCCCGAGTTGGGGAAGACTTTTTAATCTGGCCCCAAACAGGAAATCCAGAGGTAAGATAACTTCACACTTCATAGTATTTACTGATTTACCCACTTTATATATATAAATTATTTCACTTTTGGACTTTTGCGACAAAGGGCTTACATTTTGGCAGATTTAGTCCCTGCAACAAAGGTTTTACGTTTTTGCAGATTTAGTCCCTTTTGGACCTTTGCCCCAAATGTTTTACATTTTGGCTGATTTAGTCCCTGCAACAAAGGTTTTCCTATTCGACAGATTTAGTCCCTGCAAACAAAGGTTTTACATTTTGACAGATTTAGTCCCTGCAACAAATGTTTTACATTTTGGCAGATTTAGTCCCTGCAACAAAGGTTTTATATTTTGGCAGATTTAGTCCTGCAAAACCTTTTGGCAGATTTAGTCACTGCAACAAAGGCTTTACACTTTGGCAGATTTAGTCCCTGCAATTTTTAAATTTATAAAAAGGTCCCTGTAATTTATTTTTTTCAAAAACAGTCGATATGTGTAAGATTTTGGTATTTTGGAAGGTTTGACCCTTGTGTACAAAACTAATTACAAAAATTGTCCCCTTTGCCTTTTTTACTAAACTGCTTATAATACATAAAAAAAAAAAACCCGACCCCATTGCTTAGCATTGGGTTTTTTTTTTTTTTTTTTTTTTCCTAGTTTTAACTTAAATGCTGGATTGTTAGTGATATTTTACTCACTTTTGATCTTTTTTAACAGGAGCTTTTTAAGGTCAAATCAGGGAACACTTTATTTGGGATTGTTAATGGGCGATGTGTTGAGAACCCAAGGTCAAAGGCATCGGATTTAAACAGCAATTCACTTTTGGGACTTGATATTGCTACAAATCGGGATATTATTGGGATTTATCTCGCTAATTTAATTGTAAGAAATTCACAAAACTTTTTTTTTTATTCTATAGCGTTGAATGCAAATATAGTTAATACGCAATACTAATACGAATACGATGCCATAATAAGAAAAATATTGAAATTGAAATGGTAGAACAGAAGGAATTGAAAATACGATGTTGTGTACATTGCTATTTTTTTGATTTAGTCGGTTTATTTATTTATTTATATATATATTTTTTTAAATTCTTGTTTTTCTCTCGATAGAGGCTTCATTGGAAACGTGCTTCAAGGATGAATCGTGGTTTAATGTTGACTTCTCCACTTAGGCCGGTTGATGATGAAAAGACTGATAGTTCGAGTAAACCCTTGTTACGTCCACAAGATCTTAGGTACACATGTGAAATTACTAATTTGCCCTTAGTATCATGCCACGACTTTCCTAATTATTTAGGCACTTGTTTCTGTTTTCCCTACAGGTTTCAAGATTGACATGAGAATTGAGAGGAGAATTTGTTAAATTGTGATCATTACCCAATAATCTCCCACTTTTTTTTTTTTGACAAATATACAAAAAGGGTTAATTGCAATAAATAGCAGCATACTTTTGGATCATTCTATTTAGGCATTGTACTTTGGAAATTTACCCAAATATAGCAATATTTTCCTAATACAAATGGATTTTCACTGTTATAAATGGGTAGGTATTTTCCAAGTATAATGTCTTAAAAAGAAATTATTATTATTATTATTTTTTCTTTTTAAAGTACTATGGCATTACTAGGTACCTTTTCCAAAGTGAAATGCATTAAAAAAAAAATTAAAAGTAAAATGTTTTAATAGAAATGAATGAAAGTGTTCAAGCTTTAAACTAATTTAAGTGTGCTAAATTAGACCATGAATGACACATTTAATGTTTGTAGTGTAAAGAATTTACATTGTCATTTTATAGAAAATAGACTTAAAAAACGGTGGAAATAATTTGGTTTTGATTTCATTGATTATGACATATGCATATCTACCATACTTTTACTGTTTTCATTGCTTAATAGAAAACTGTTTCTCCTCTTTCAGTTTCTAAGTCTATATTTTTATATATTCTTTTGCATTTAACACTAATACCTCTTCTAATTTCTATGACATCTTCCACTTTCCGATAAACTTACAACTTTTCATCAAACATTAAATATTTACATTATAAATTTTATTCTCGAAATTATAACATTACCAATATAATATTCAGTAATTAAATGTGCACATTTGTAAGTTGTGTTTGTTACGTTGTACAAGACTAACAAAATTTCTAGAATTACTCTCATTATTCTAATGATGAGGATAAGGAGGGCATTCACGTCTTTTGTACAAACAAGAGATCGATATTGAATCCCTATACCATCTTTTTAGATGGGACAAATTGCAATTTTGTCCTATTAACATCAGTCTGAGTCCAAGTCCACTGTATACCAAACACAGTCCAACCTGTTTTGTTCTGTTTTGTCTTGTCCTCCTTATCATAACATGAACTTGTGCTCTAAATGAGTCATTTTCTTGTGTTTGGCATGTGGAATCTTTTCTTTTGGCCTAGGCTGGCTATCATGGCATCCGAGAGATTGCTTATATTGCAGCCACATAATTGGGCTTTGAGGAGAGATCATGGCATGATGTTGTATTTCAGTAGGTATGATGACATCATCTAATATATATATAGTGTTCTCTTTTCTACACTCTATTTGTTTTCTCAAGTTTTTTTTTTTAATTTTTTATGAATGTTTAGGGATTATGGAGAAGCAGTTCAAGAACTAAGCATTTGCATGGCTTTTGCACCAGAAGAAGAGGCTGAAATCTTGGAACCGTTTGTGGAGAAGTTGCATTTGTTGAGGCTTGAATCGTCTTGGAAATCGTTGGGGCAAAAAGGTCATTTGACAGTCACTTGAAAACGTTTCTGTGTTGTTTGTTTGTGGAATATTTATAGTCGTATCTCTTTGACTTTTGAACACTTGACTTAAGAAGTTAAATCTTGTAGGTGTAGGCTTGTTTAACCTTGTAATCTGTTAGGCTTCTACTCTACTTTGACTTTTGAATCATGTTTCCTTTGGTCCTCTAAATCAATATAATATATTATAGCATTTTATACAAGCTTATGAATTACAATAACCAAATCAAGATATACTTGGCTTGAGCCACGTGTCACACTCACACTCAAATCAACAAGGCGCTTTTTCTACGATAAATTTTATTAAAATTAACATAAAGTTGGTTTGGTTAGGGTGATGGGAGATCGAACAAGACAATGTTACCATAATATAACAAACGAAGGGATTTTGACACATCATCCAATCATCTTCTTCATATGCATCGACTCTTGCTTCTCAATTATAGCTACTAGTGTTATACTATAGGTTATTATGATATAATTTCCATCTAAATAAACACTCTTGCCTGTTGCAATCGCTACTAGTGTTATACTATAATTCGTTATGGTATCTTTTAGACTTTCTAAGAGTGTTTTAATAGTAAAAGTAATTATAATAAATTAAGATTTTGTATTAAAAAATGTTATTAAATTTTTTTAGTGAAACTTGGGTTAAAAGTGAATAAATAGAAGATTTAGTGTTGACTTCATGGTTAACCAATCTAAACAGATTTGGACCATTCATTAGTTTATGATGGGAAGGAAACGTTTAGGTATGATTTAAATGTCTAGTTGTTTTCTTGTTTAAAGTGGTGGTCAAAGTAGAAACAACTAGAAAGTTAAGGAGTTGATGTGTTTGATGGACATAAACTAAGAGTTAGTTCATTTTTTTTCACACCTCATTTCTACCCAAACAAGCTTGAGAGAGATCTAGAGAGGGGAATGATCAATTTTCAGCCTCGGAGCACGATTGGAGTGTGATTAAAGGTGAAACTAAAGATTATTAGTTGGAATAATTTACTAAAGGCGTTAAAGGAGGTAAAATCCTACTTATGTTCTTCGACTCTTCAAGTTAGGGTTTATAATTTGGATCAGTTTTAAGTTATGATGTTAGTTTGATAATAGATGATAAGTTCAAGCTCAATGTTACCATTAAACCATCAATCTCTTTAACGGAGAGTGTAGAGAAGAAAACCATGTGGCTCCCTAACCGAGTTTAACGAGGTCAGTTCAAGAGAAAACCGATTTCAATCAGGCCAGTATAACCAGAATGTTGCATGTATAAAATATAACACCCAATTTTCAGGTACCTTTTCTCCATGCTTTTAAAATTTTATATTTTGGAAAATGTGGCTCTACGTGGGGAATACCTAGCCAAGTTACGCAAGGTGTAATCCATTACTTGGACACAGGGACTTAATACCCTACGCGGGGCATAACTGCACAGGGTGAAAACCCTAATTTTAGGGTCTTGGACCCTATTTAAGGACCTTAATCTCACTGGGACCCTTTTTACCAACAACCTCCATCCTCTTCAGCACATAGAATGGAATCTTAATCCCTTAGAACAACTTTTAAGCCTTTTTGTGTGTTTCGGTGTATCTTGAAGAATGAGAAGCTCAATCTTGAGGATTTGTTAAAGCCGAAGCTTGTGGATCACGAACGTACATTTCATTTCTAACCCCAGGAGGTATAAAGCTCGAAACTTGCTCATTCACGTGTTAGATCTCATTAGATCCATGTTTTAGTCAACCTTTTGTCCCATAATCTTGAGTCTTGTGAGTAGAAGCTACTCCATACCTTAGGGTTGTTAGTTTTTGTTGTTTACAAGTTATTAAGACATAAATCTGCAATCTTGGTTCCTACCTTTCATCCATGCAAGAGATTTTGGTCATTAGATGAGGTTAGGAAGCCATGGTTTGGCTTGGAGCTCCATGTAGTGATGCAAAGGCATAAAGTCATCAACTATATAATTTTAGCAGGTTATTGGGACCAGATCTGAGCCTTTGATGACTTGTCTTTACGAATTAAGAACTGGAAATGAAGAGGACTTAACAACCCAATATGTGGGGCGTAATCTGATCTACCCCAGTGTAGCACCTGCTTTCTTGAATTAGAATCTACATCCTGTGTAGAGTGAGAGGCACGGAGCACGTAAGTCAACAAGGGTTGACCGTCAACTTTTTGACCAGTTTGACTTTTGGTCAACTGTGAGGGGTTAAGGACTTGGAAGGGAAAAATGGTCTTTTTCCCAAATGAGGGTTTATTGTGATATCTAGACGTTTTGAGTTGGGATTTATCTCGAATTGCTAATTAGGGTTTGGTTTTGGTTATCTTAGTAGGAGAGACTTCAGCACCAACAACCCGAGTGTGAGAGTTATTCGTGGCCGATTGAGGTGAGTCTCTTCACTGTACTCGTGGGTCGAAGGCACCAATGTCGACCCACTATATCATGTATGTAACATGTCAGAAGTCGTCGTGATTCTTGTTGGTATGATCGTATGCTTATGTGTAAGGGGTGAAATAAAACTAAGGATGAAATAAGGCCATTCATTATGTATTTGATGTCCCTTATTGATATGCATGTATGTTATTTGTATGTTAGATGAAATAGACCAGTGGTGAAATAGACCCGTTCATTTGAAAAATACTGATTGAGTTGAAATAGACTCAGAGGTGAAATAGAACTGGCTGTGAAATAGACCCGTGCGTTTAAAATATACCGATTGAATTGAAATAGACTCGGGGGTGAAATAGATCCGTACATCTTTGAGCTGATTTGTATGTATGGTATGAGATATTTTAGGGAACTCACTAAGCTTTATGCTTACGGTTTATGTTTATAGTTTTAGGTATTTTCGGTTCCAAGTGGAAGAGTTCGACATGATTGTACCACATCTACTAGTATTCCACATTATTTGATTAGCTTGTACTTTGATGATTGTATGGCATATTTTATACTAAGATGGTTTTGAAACTAAATGAATGGTTGTTTTGATTGATTTAAAAGAAAATTTTTACTTAGAATTTCTAGGATGTTTCATAAAACTTGGTTGTGAAAGGATAGAGTGTAATAACATGTTATTTCAAGTCAATATAATGACCTAAAGTCAAGTATTGTAACCTATTTTGAGATAATAAAAATAGTGTCAAAATTGAAATATTCACAAACCTCAATTGGTGTAGATAAAGCGGTAGATATTATATCAAGGTTTTCAAAAATATAAAGAACACTAAAATCCGAGTTATAACGAAGAAGTTATGACCAATCAAAGATTCACGATAAATACTGTAAAACACTGTTAAGCGTAAAATGCGACAGTTCAATAAAATACTTTTTAGCCTTAGGTATCTAAATGAAAGTCGTA
The DNA here is from genome assembly GCF_052625555.1 of Lactuca saligna. Lineage (NCBI taxonomy): Eukaryota > Viridiplantae > Streptophyta > Magnoliopsida > Asterales > Asteraceae > Lactuca > Lactuca saligna. The sequence continues at coordinate 122,962,077 of NC_136421.1, read as the reverse complement.
GATATATTTAAACCCTAAACATATATAAAAAGAACGTCCAAATCTGACTTCGTATGAGGAAGTTGTGATTTTTCTAAGTTTCGGATATAGTAGTAGACTACTAAAAACTCAAAATAGAGTTCGAGCGACTTTTAGCCAACGCAATCTAAATGAGAATCAAAGATCACGACAATAGTAGTACAACGGTAAAAGGATAGGTGAAAACGGATGTCAGATGAAGAAGTTATGGATTTATGACAGAGTTTTCCTGTCCCGACCAACTAAAAATAATATAATAAAAATTAAAGTCAAAATTAGCTGATGGGGTCTAAACGAGAGTTGTAGAGCATAATCTCACCTACGTATGGATATAAAGAACATCGAAAACGGAGCTCGAATGCAAAAGATATGAGTTTCTGAAGTTCGGGGCACGAACCCCAACCCCGTGTCAGAGTTCACGATGCGAACTCAGTGGTGACATCTTCTGGAGCCTGACAGACTGAACATCGCGACTACGCACCTGATGACGTCCAAGTTCACAACGTGAAATGATGGTTCACAACGTGAAATCTGAATTTTTAGCCCTATAAATAGAAACTGAAGGCTACCGATTTAGGTTGCTAATTCCTTCACTCTCTCACTCCCTATACCCTCTCTAGCTGTCTTCAAGTACCTATGAAGCCATCGGTAACACCCCTAACACACGACGTAAGTCCCGAAGCCCCGAAGTCTCCAAGAAAAACATTCTTTCTAGTCGAAATGTTGTCCGAGTAAAGCATCATTTTCATCAACTCGTCACTTCTACCAAGTGAGTCCATACCCCTAACTTATCTTTTTATGATTTAAAAATGATTTTATGGGGGGGGGGGGGGTGGATACAAGTAGAAAACATTATAGTTATCGAATCAATCACATGTGATTTATAACTATCAAAACAAGTGGATCACTTATATTGCAAACCGTGTTATCAAACAAACTATTTCAAAACATTTTATAAACTGACATCAAGTCAACTATAACCATTCAAATGGTTAAAACTCTTTTATATGCTAAACTATTTATTAAAACCCTTTTTAAACTTATATATTGTCAAAATCATGTTTATATAGATATAGTTATATAAGTAAGGTTGAAAGGGCGTAGGACTGATAACTCGCTTTATTTCCTGTTCCTTGTTTGGTTGTGGACTTAGGGTATCTGGTTGTTTGTTAGAGTGTTGTTTGAATCTTAGTCATATATTATGTATATGGATATAGATATAAAAGCTTTTATCTCAGTTCAACACCTTTGGGTAGCAATGGTGTACAAACATACAAAGTCATTCAAACAACATTACTAGTAAACTATAATAGGTATAGTCTAGAGGTTTACTACTCACTATTTCTAAGAACAATGAAACATACAAGACTCAGTTCATACATGAGTTAGTTCAAACATACTATAAAGAGAAACAGAAAGAACATACTATAATGAGAAACAAGGAGGAACATACTATACACTATACATAGAGAACACACAATACACTAGAACAGATAGAGCATACTATACAAATACAAGAATACTATAACATTAATGTGAGCCATTAATTCATGGCATGACAATATGCAACCGTGTCACGTTTTGTAACCAGAGTCTTGTAGAGGGAGAGCATGAGTTTGTGTATAGATCTATACAGGATTGACCATCCTACACATTGCGGCTAGCTACAGTGAGACGTGCAGGTCTATGGGTGACGAATGGCATACCATTTCGACGTCTTTGATTGTCATGTTTTACTAGTCAATCAAGTATGGTTATAATCATATCACATTTTGCCTTAATTAAACAAACTGGTTTAAGGTAGTTAGTACATCGGTAGTTACTTATATACAATACTACAATACTATAGTACATCTTTATTTTCCCATTGCATTCACAATGTGATCTTCTCACATAAACGGTAATGTAAACTATATTTTGGTAATGATAGTCATACTTGGGAAAAATACTCACTTTTACAAAAAGAACAAACATTCAGAACGGTCGGGTCTTAGTAGAAAGCTACATTTCAAGTAGAAAATATAGGATTTTCTAGGAGATACAAAGCATCAGAATCCTTATTTTCCCATTGCATTCACAATGTGATTGTTGTATGCTAGATTAGGGTTTGTAAGTCTTGGACAATTGTTGCATGTAAAAATAGAAAAACTAGATCCAAGCATTAGGGTTTGATTGAATACCATAGGAATGTTGTTTTGCTGATAACCCAATAGTGGTACCAGAGACTAGATCGTTTCTATTTTGTATTTGTTGCATAGATAATTTGTTCAAGCTCAAAATTCGAAAATTTCAACCTCTGACAAATGGACTCGTCGAGTCACCAGATGAACTCGACGAGTCGGCTCGTCCGGTGGCTGATTTTTCGGGATTTTGACTAAATTTGACTTGGGATGATTACCAAAATGATTTTGAATGATAAAACTCGATTTTTTCATTATGGTATTGATTATCCTAATTCAATTGAAGGATAACTATAAAAAATAAGATAATTACTTGTTTTATAAAATAAACTTAATTATTTATATTTTTGATTTGAATTATCTTGTAAAGGAAAATATTAGGTCAAATTATGTGATAAATATTAATACTATGATTAATTAATAATTTTCAAATTTGATCTAAAAGATGTTTTGAATAATGATAAGTTTCTTGTAGGTTAAGTTTAGTTACTAATAATGTATGAACAATGATCATTATTTTAATCATGTTGATTTGCTTTCTTGTAGGCAGTGTTGTAAAACTCACCGAGTTGGCCGATTACTCCTCCGAGTACTCGCTACTCCCCCTTTTGCCGAGGCGAGTTACATAATCCGAGTACTCCCCGATCGTCCCCTTACGAACTGAGTAGTGTTGTGAAATTCGGTCAACTCGGTGATTAATATGTATAATATACTTAATGATTTATGATTTAACACACACACATGTGATTATTACTACATATATATCTTAAATTTTCAGTAATTATTCACGAAGTGAGAACCTTATGTGTTTTTCATGTTTTGTGTATTTATATGTATCCAATTTTGTTATATTTTTCAATCAACTTATGATTTTATCTTATGATTTGATATATATAATTTCCCTAAAAATATTTCTACACAAATTTCCAAATCCGAGTACTCGCTACTCGGTAGTCGGCCGAACAGGTACCGAGTAACGAGTTCTACAACCTTGCTTGTAGGTTAAGTTTAGTTATTTTCTTTCATTGCTTCTAATGTGGTGTATGAAATCGCCCTAGCAATGGGACCCTAAAGGTTGAGATGTGAAATGCCACACATGAGGTCTAGTGTTCACACCCGGGCATGCTTAAAATATCGCTAGTGTTCCACGATTGACTTCTCACGTGGGCCTTGGGGCAGGTTGACATGGGCTGGTCAGAAGCTGCCCAAAATTTCGCTAGTGTTCCGCAATTACCTTTCACACTCGACCCGATTTTTCATTTTCAGTTGATTTACATAGTTAACAAAGAATTTATGGGTTTTTCGGATAGTGATCTTGGTGGAGATGTCGTGGACGATAAAAAGCACAAGTGGTATGGTTTTTCTATCTTGCAAAATGCGTTATCATGTGGCAATAGCAAAAACAAAAGACTATGGCATTGTCAACTTTTGAAGCATAATTTTTGGCAGCTACGACGAAGGCTTGCCAAGCCATTTGTTTGGCTAATTTGTTGGGTGAAATGAATGTATAAAGGAGAACTGGTAAAACGTTTCGTCGATAACAGACCAACAACTAATGGGAGAAGTAAACATAAAAATACAAAGTTTCATTTCATTTGTGAATGTATGGAGATGGACAAATCATTGTGGAGATCTTTTCCTCAAAAGAGCAAACTGCAAACATACTTACTACACTACAAGAAACCTTGGCATTACCAGCGACGCCTTTAGCAGTGACATGGGTCAATAGCGGCGACATGTAATTGATGCGTTACATGTCGCCGCTAAAGGCGTTGCCGGTAATACTCGCAAACGGCGATCCGCATCAACTTACCCCCATTCGTCCGATTTGTTTTCAATCCAATGGTTGTACAGGAAAGCGAAAATGCGCTGACTTTTCCCTCCAAGGTGTCGCCGCTATTGCCCTATTTTCGCCGCTAATACCCTAGCGTCGCTGCTATTGCCTGTCGCCGCTAATGCCAAGCGCAGAGAACCCCCTTCCAGTTCCCTTTTCTGCGACATTTCTGGTGTTTCTTTGCTTCTCTCGCTCTCGTTTCTTTTTACTGCTTCTCAAAAAATATTGGACCAGTCAATTAAGTGGAGGAACAACAAGACCGCCACTCCTTCCCCCGTTACCGGCTACCATTGAGCTCATTTCCAAAATTGCCCACATTTAAGGTCAAATTCCTCCTATTTACTATCATTTTTCTGTTTTGGATGATCAATTGGTTTGATTATGTCGGAAATTACCTCTTCAATTGGTGTTATATTACTGATAAACACAAGACCCATTCGTATTTTTTTTCTTGCTTATTATCTGTTCATGAATATATAAATTGATGCTATATGTGGATAATTGCCTCTTGAATTGTTATTAGATCACCTATAAACACAAGACCATTAGTATTTTTTTCTTGCTTTTGTGCTTGCTTCTTGCGGATCGATGAGGAAGAAGCAGGAGGTATCAAACCTCCTGATTTAACCAAACTCTATTACAAAGTATATATGATCAGCCCCTCAACTTTTGATTTGTACGGTTTTCGTCCCTTGCTCTAAAAAATAATTAGAAGTCTAGTCTTAAACAAAGAAACTTCAATTAAAATCTTCAAAGTTTATCCTATTGAAATTTGGCATGTTTTTGTAATTTTTGTTTATACCACATAGGCTTAAAAATGAAATTTGGCACGTTTTCGTAATTTTTGTTTATACCACATTGGCTTAAAAATAAAATTTGTGTATGTTTTTGTAATTTTTGTTTATACCACATTGGCATGAAATTGAAATTGGATATTGAAATTGGATGTGTATATATATATATATATATATATATATATATATATATATATATATATATATATATATATATATATATATATATATATATATATATATATATATGCATTTGTTTGATTTCGTTTAATTAGAAAATCAAATTAACTTATCTTTAGAATCAAATTAAGTTACCTTTATAAAATCAAATTAAAACAATTATAAAACCAACTTAATAGTAAGATACATTTAGTGACTTAATGTTGGTCATTACAACTTTATCTTAATTAGGTTATTAATAGCAACATACTTCTAGTAACTGTAACGCTCTAAAAATTTTCAACCAATTTAAACTTTTTAAAAACAACCCAATTTTATTAATTCATTACAAAAAGGTTTTCAATACTTTTATTATCAGAGTATTTCTCAGAACCATAATATAACACACAAACATGAGGAGCGTTACGATCATGCCTTTGCCTTGTCACGGTCTCCTGAAGTACCTGAAACATTTAAACCACAACTGTAAGCCCGAAAGCTTAGTAAGATACCCCCAAAATACCAACCACATATACCATACACATAACATGCCATATCATAACAGAACACAGAACAACCATGCACTTCGGGTCTACTGTGTGATTGGTCCGCTGTACCGGGCCTTCAGTCCACCTGGCCCACCCTCCAAGTCTAGCCATATACATCGAGTCTGCAGTGTGATTGGTCCGCCCGCACCAGGCCTTCAATCCACCTGGTCTACTCCCTGAGTCTACAATATGACTGGTCCGCCCGCACCGGGACTTCAGTCGGTCTGGTCCACTCTCCGAGCCTCGGCACATCTGGTGCGTCCCCTTGGGGCCTTCAGCCTTTCCTGACCGCTCGCCGAGCCTTCGGGATAACCGGTCCGCCCTGGGTATGTTGACCTACAACACAAAGTAGGACCCGCCTCAACCCAACCCCAATCTGACAACCATGTGCAAATAAACATATAATCATATAACAATCCACATCCAATCAAACCGATCTAGCAAATCACATAACACAACATCATTGTAACACCGTGATTTTCAAGACAAAAATTTTTATTTAAATAATCAATTTAATATTAATACACTTGTTTAAAACCTCATTCATAGTTGATTTACAAAACATAGTTTCATTTTCGGTTAAATAGAAAACCAGGATCCTCCAAAACACAACTCTTTCTTCGGTGTGTACAATCGAACCGTTGCCATCCCGCGTTACTGTAAGAACCTGAAACAACATAACATAAACAACGTAAGCACGAAGCTTAGTGAGTTCCCCCAATATACACCTTACGCACGTATGCCTTTCCAGGCCCTGACCTTCCGGTCTACTGCACAATGCCTTCCGGCCCATGAGATAATCGCCTTCCGGCCCATAAGATATTTGCCTTCCGGCCCATAAGATAATTGCCTTCCGGCCCGTAAGATAATTGCCTTCCGGCCCATAAAATAATTGCCTTCCGGCCCATACACATATATAACACATAATACAATTACTCTAACACATAAAGCACATATATCATATATCAACCTGCCTTCCAGCCCGTAACATACGCTAACACATAAAGCACATATATCACATATCATACCTGACCTTTCTGTCACATAATACTTTGCCTTCCGGCCCATATAACATACATATCACGCGTAGCTACTAACTTCCTTTTACAGTATGAATACATAACGCATAACATGTTCGACCTTCCGGTCACACAATCAAACCCTTCCGGGTACAGTATAGTGAGAAGACTCACCTCGCGGACACTGGAAGATAGCAACTCCTGAAATCCCTTGCACTTGATCCTCCGAGCTACAAGCTCCCTGTAACATCATATATCTCTTATTAACACTTCTATCTTCCACGTTAACTGACCCTAAGAAATCACACCGGTCGTCTCTGGTCAACAGTCCATTGTCAGCTCGACTGGACTCGGCGAGTTCCCTAGCGACTCGGCGAGTCTGGTCGTCCTTCATTCCTCTAAAATTTCCCTTCTACTCGTCGAGTATCCTCTTTGACTCGACGAGTTACTCCTGGAAGAATCGCGGGGCCACCCCGACTCTACTCGCCGAGTCTGAAGAACAAACTCGGCGAGTCCCAGTGAATCTTCAAGCTACTCGCCGAGTCTGCTCATCCGACTCGGCGAGTCCACGCCATGCAGTCGATCGAACTGCTTCCTGAGATACATATTTTCCCGAATATACAAACATGGGTCCTTCTGGACCTCTAAGGGTCCTAATACAAGGTTATAAACGTTGAATAACAACACAACAATCCATCTAGACTCCAAATGGGTTCCATAAACCCTAAATCTATATACACATCAATCACAGGAGAATGTAATCCGAGTTATTACCTGAATGATGTACCTTCCATGTCCCCAAACTTCAGAACTCGAACTCCCTGCAGTTCCTTTAACTAAAACCCTTCTCCTCCTTGCACAACAATTCCTTCAAGGTCACCCATGGCCTTCAAGCTTGCTCTAGACGCCTCAGTCGTTTAGGGTTCTCTTCAATCGGCCAAAAGACGTGAAATGACGACATAACAACCCTTATATACGACCCAATACGAAACGGCTAGGGTTTCCGCTGAACAGCGTCGACTCGCCGAGTCCATACCTGGACTCGTCGAGTCCAGTCGCGAACCCGCGACCAAATCTGCGACCCTACTCGGCGAGTCTGGCTCCAACTCACCGAGTCTCCCCTTTAAAACACCCCAAAATGCAATTTAACAATACTTGAGATTTTGGGCTGTTACAATTCTCCCCCACTAGAATTAGACTTCGCCCTCGAAGTCTCACTCTGAAAATAGTTCTGGATGCTGCTCCCGCATCACACGTTTCGGCTTCCCTAAACACTTCCGATATCTTCCGAGGTTTCCACTGAATCAATACTAGAGGTACCTCCTTGTTCCTCAGAAACTTGATCTTCCGATCCTTGATGGCCACTGGCCTCTTGGCGTAACACAGGCTCGCATCCACCTAATCGTTCTCTAGTAGAACCACTGCTGACTCATCTGCTATACCCCTCTTCAATTGCGACACCTAAAAGTGTCGTGGATCCATCCCAATTCCGTTGGCAGCTCCAACCGGTAGGCCACCTTTCCTACCTTCGCACCTTCACGCAAAGACCCAACATACCGGGGCTCCCACTTACCCCTCTTCCTAGATCGAAACACCCCTTCCCAGGGAGAGACCGTCAGGAATACGAAGTCGCCGACCTGAAACACATGCTCGCAACGGAGTCTGTCTGCATAACCTTCCTGTCAACTCTAAACGATCTTTAACCTCTGATTAACCTGATGCATCTGCTCTGTCGACCAAAACACGATCGATGCACTGTCCACCACTTCCTGCAACCGAGAATTACCCAAGACGCGACTCTGCTCTAAATCTCAATGATCACACGACTCATAAGGCTTATGAAACTCTGAATCACCGGTTCCCCGATCCTAAGCCCACTTTATCCATATCGGAACAACTGAGGGACCCATTCTCAATCTTAGGGCAACTCTCACAAGTTCTCTTCCTGCAAACACCTACCCTGGCTGCATTAGCCCCAACATACCTTTCCCTTCCCTCACTTAGTGAAACCCGCTTGACAACCTTGACACTACTCCCTGTATCACACATGCACTGGATCTGCTCGCAAGGACTCTCGAGTCCATGCATTACCTTTCCTCAACGAACGAGATTCCGACATCACCTTCCATGCAACAGCTCAAAGGGCGGCATACTAATGCACTAATGATGGCTGTCGATATGGGACAACACAACCAAGGATCAACACGTGTCGCGGCTTCCTCCGAAATCTAATGCACATGCCCGAAGCATTTCTTCGAGCGTCTGGATCGTTTACTCTCTCCAAAGTGTCCTTCGATGTCATCATGATAGGCTCATTTCTCATATTCCTCTTCAAGACTGAGTACCAGATCAACTTTTGGCTCCACATCTGAGCCCCTAACGGTCACCCATATCGCGATCCAAATATTCCACTGACTTTTCTCCCCGTGACCACTATCCCGACCCAGTGACACGTAAGTCACAAAATCTTCTTTTCCTCGTGAGAGAAAATACAATCCCACCGAGGATCGTTTCAACTCTAATCTCTGGTTTCTGCTGTGCCTCTTCCTTGCGTATCTCCCCGCATCCCCCGACAGAGACGAAGACCCCCGTCTCGCCCCTGACTCAACATCCAAGCTCCAAAGACTCAATATCAGGGCTACCCAAACTCGAAACTCTTCCACCTCATACGCTGCTCGAAAATATTCCAACATAAAAATTCTCTTGCCACCCAGTGAGTACTGCAACTCCACGCAGCATCACAACACCCTCTGACTAGTGAATATTGCGACTCGAACATCCACCACAGACTATGGAGGCAATCAACATAACGAACGCCCATCTTGCGAAAATCCACCCTCTCAAATAATCTCCCTGAATGCCCATACTCGAAGACTCCGACTAAATCCGCAGATACTTGATATGCCACACGTCGATTCAATTCAGGATTCCCGAATAACTCCAAAATAAGGATTACCACCACTGATCTCCTGCCCCAAACATCATGTAGACACAAAGTACATTCCTCCTGAACCCCATAATTAAATCTATATTTTCCCCGCCTTACAACCTTGGTGCATCTAATTTCTCGATTGGAATGCGAGATAACGCTGACGTACGAAATACGCTGATAATTTCCCAGATCCCTTTTTCCCGACACTCAGAATCCAAACAAGGATACACATACCGACTCCGGGAGTTGGCTGCCCGATCATTCTCTATTTCTTGCAACAACACCAATCACATGTCATGAGTACGTTCGTTCTCCTCTTCAAGTACTTCCCGCATTAACTCACCCTGACCCCTTAACTCGATCATCGACACCTCTGGTCTCATGATTTCCTACTGCATCTCTATACTCCACTTATAACTACTCTTGGCAATTCTTTGTTTTCTACGTACTGCACCCGGTTCTCCCCCACTAGGGTTCGAACCGTCACTAGTTAGCATACCATCAACCCACGACTATCTTCCACCAGCGAAATCGTACCTGCTCCAGGAAAGTGCTATGCGACGCCCAATAGTCCCTCCCCTTATGAAGTCACACAACCCTCTATACTCTGAACCTCTGGTTAACCCTCCAAGAACTTCCCATCACGGCTGCCTCTAATCATTCCAAATCCCATACCAATCTAATACTAAGCACCTACACTGCTCGATAACACCTCTGGCTCGTAGGCTGCACCGCAAAATCATCGTTCCTCTCACCTCAACTCATCAACCCATATCCAACGTCGAATTTGTCCCAAGGACAGGGGCTCACTCCCAGCATAGATGAAAACTCTCTGCACTGCAAGACTCGACTGAACCCTTCACTGCTACCACTATAACACAACCTATTATTCTCAATTAGGTGTGGTTTGGTTCTCGACTACCTCAGTCCCAACTGACTGTCTGTTCACGTAAATCACTGCCTCGCGGCACACCCGCTACCTAATGCTCTGAGGGAAGTCATTATCAATAACTACTTGCAGGGTGTACTCCCAAATCTAAAACTGAAACACCAGGCCTCTCGTGTCTTGCACACGAACATAAATGGCACTACCCACCTAGAAGGTGACCTCTCCTCTATCGACTGATTTCTCGACTCAGTCCGAACAATACTTTGATAGGTACTCGTCTTTCCCCTCAAGGAACGCCTCTCCATCCTCAATCATGGTCTACAGGCCTAAAACCCATAGCGTCCGATTTCTACCTCATCGATCATAACCGGATAACAAGATAGTCACCCACATCATCCACTACGAACCATGGTACTCATCCCATGACATCCCTTCTCAATTTGCTTCGGTGTATGGTACCTGAACCATAGTATTACTCCTCAATCTGTTCCGACGTATGGTACACGAACCATAACATCACTCTGTAATCCGCTCCGATGTATGGTGCTCGAACCACAACATCCATCCTCAATCTGTCCCGATGTATGGTACCCGGACCATAACATCACTCCGCAACCCGCTCCGATGTATGGTATTCGAACCATAACATCACTCCTCAATCTCTTCCTTAGGACCTTCAGAATGCTCCCTGTATCAAGTATGGGTCCTCTGCTTTCAGTAGTACGGGCCCATACTACCTGCCACATCTACCCATACTTTCCACACGGACCATCCCAGAGTTCCTAAGTAGCTGGTCGACCTATTCTTTCACCAATCCCATCGCACGTGCTCGCTCTCCAGCAAAATCCTCTACTCTACCAGCGCACTCATCTGGCTAGGTTTACTCCCTAGTCCCTTCCGCCGTCCCCCCACTTCTTTGCTATCAGCTGCTGAAGAGTTCCTAATGATGCCAGCCATCTACCTCCTGAGTATCGTCATACTCACTTAGTAGCTGACTCCCATCATCGAGAACTCCACAAAGCACGAAGCAAGCAGCATTCGAGCATCGAAGCATACATAGGACTCCCTATCTGTGATAGTTCCACCTTCTCGGCTCATCCTCGGAAGTACCACTGTATCTCTGTAGCTCTATCCCTCGTGCGTTCTAACTAGATACCCTCACTCATCACATACACACAAAAGCATAACGCACATATAACAACAAACCCTAGACTAAGGCATCACAAATCAGGCCACTCTAGTCCTAAGATATGAAATACCTAGCCTGTCTCTAGCATGCAATAATATCTCCTAAAGTGCATAATAAATATTTCATAACACAAAAGTAAGGGTATTTTGGGAAATCACTGTTTGGCTCTGGCTGATTGTACACACTGCTCTTTCTTGCTTTCTCTTTGAACTCTTATTCACTTTTAGAAAACCATTTATTTGGAAAAACTTTTTCTTACTTCCTCAGTTTGAGTCCAGATTTACCCGTAGGCGCGTCCGAATCCCTCAAACCAAGGCTCTGATACCAATTGTAACACCGTGATTTTCAAGACAAAAATTTTTATTTAAATAATCAATTTAATATTAATACACTTGTTTAAAACCTCATTCATAGTTGATTTACAAAACATAGTTTCATTTTCGGTTAAATAGAAAACCAGGATCCTCCAAAACACAACTCTTTCTTCGGTGTGTACAATCGAACCGTTGCCATCCCGCGTTACTGTAAGAACCTGAAACAACATAACATAAACAACGTAAGCACGAAGCTTAGTGAGTTCCCCCAATATACACCTTACGCACGTATGCCTTTCCAGGCCCTGACCTTCCGGTCTACTGCACAATGCCTTCCGGCCCATGAGATAATCGCCTTCCGGCCCATAAGATATTTTCCTTCCGGCCCATAAGATAATTGCCTTCCGGCCCGTAAGATAATTGCCTTCCGGCCCATAAAATAATTGCCTTCCGGCCCATACACATATATAACACATAATACAATTACTCTAACACATAAAGCACATATATCATATATCAACCTGCCTTCCAGCCCGTAACATACGCTAACACATAAAGCACATATATCACATATCATACCTGACCTTTCTGTCACATAATACTTTGCCTTCCGGCCCATATAACATACATATCACGCGTAGCTACTAACTTCCTTTTACAGTATGAATACATAACGCATAACATGTTCGACCTTCCGGTCACACAATCAAACCCTTCCGGGTACAGTATAGTGAGAAGACTCACCTCGCGGACACTGGAAGATAGCAACTCCTGAAATCCCTTGCACTTGATCCTCCGAGCTACAAGCTCCCTGTAACATCATATATCTCTTATTAACACTTCTATCTTCCACGTTAACTGACCCTAAGAAATCACACCGGTCGTCTCTGGTCAACAGTCCATTGTCAGCTCGACTGGACTCGGCGAGTTCCCTAGCGACTCGGCGAGTCTGGTCGTCCTTCATTCCTCTAAAATTTCCCTTCTACTCGTCGAGTATCCTCTTTGACTCGACGAGTTACTCCTGGAAGAATCGCGGGGCCACCCCGACTCTACTCGCCGAGTCTGAAGAACAAACTCGGCGAGTCCCAGTGAATCTTCAAGCTACTCGCCGAGTCTGCTCATCCGACTCGGCGAGTCCACGCCATGCAGTCGATCGAACTGCTTCCTGAGATACATATTTTCCCGAATATACAAACATGGGTCCTTCTGGACCTCTAAGGGTCCTAATACAAGGTTATAAACGTTGAATAACAACACAACAATCCATCTAGACTCCAAATGGGTTCCATAAACCCTAAATCTATATACACATCAATCACAGGAGAATGTAATCCGAGTTATTACCTGAATGATGTACCTTCCATGTCCCCAAACTTCAGAACTCGAACTCCCTGCAGTTCCTTTAACTAAAACCCTTCTCCTCCTTGCACAACAATTCCTTCAAGGTCACCCATGGCCTTCAAGCTTGCTCTAGACGCCTCAGTCGTTTAGGGTTCTCTTCAATCGGCCAAAAGACGTGAAATGACGACATAACAACCCTTATATACGACCCAATACGAAACGGCTAGGGTTTCCGCTGAACAGCGTCGACTCGCCGAGTCCATACCTGGACTCGTCGAGTCCAGTCGCGAACCCGCGACCAAATCTGCGACCCTACTCGGCGAGTCTGGCTCCAACTCACCGAGTCTCCCCTTTAAAACACCCCAAAATGCAATTTAACAATACTTGAGATTTTGGGCTGTTACAATCATCCTAACCAGGATACCGACCTAACTGGTCATTAGCATAGCATCATCCTATATACCAGGATACCGACCTTAACCAGGTCTCTAACATATACCATCCTATATACCAGGATACCGACCTTAACCAGGTCTCTAACATATACCATCCTAACTACTAGGATGCAAACATAGAAAAGCAATAACATAACAACAATAGCCGGATTACAATTCGATAAAGGGTCGGCCTTGGTGCCTTAGTCCTTGTTGATATAGTGAGGATAACTCACCTCGCAAATGCTGATTGAAAGGATAAGATCACGCTGCTCCAACCTCCAACACGAACTCCACCACTGATAATACCAAAAGATTGAACTCAATAAATACCAATAATTACCAAAATACCTCTGGAAGTTGACTGGACAACTCTTGGTTAAAGTCAAAGTCCTCAATCAAAGTCAACCTTCCTAACTGACTCTACTCACCGAGTCAACCCGCTGACTCGTCGGGTCCCTATACTCAAAATCTCCTAATCCACGACTCAACTCGCCGAGTCACCCCAAGACTCGCCGAGTCCAACCAACTCAGAGTCACTTCCTACTCAACTCACCGAGTCATCCCTCGACTCACCGATTCACCGGTTAACCAAAAAGGTTAGGACCTTACGACCAGACTTGCCGAGTCCAAGGCAATCTTCAACAGACTCGCCGAGTTGTTCTTCCAACTCGTCGAGTTCCTGCCTATCTTCATCCAACTTGCCGAGTACACCCATGTGATTCTCTAAGTACCTCTAGTTCTTAATCAATATAGTGGCTTTCTAAGCCATGCAGGGAATCCCAACCATAAATCTACTCTCGTACAACCCATCCATCACATAAAGTGGCAAACTTTACGTGAATCCAAAGAGATCTAAGCATAAAACACTCTTGGGCTAGGGTTTGGGACAAGAAGGCTTCACTAACAACTCAAGGACAGGGGCTTTATGCACTTTTGGATAATCTCTATTCCAGATCTGAGGTAGCAACCTCAGATCCAACCTCCAACCTGAAATAACTCTAAATAAGCTCCCAAAAACTCCACAATGATAGATCTAGAAGCTCAAAAGCTCCAACAATGAATTATTACCTCAGAAGGAAGCTCCAACTGAAGAATGCACCAAATCTCTGCAAAGCCCCTTGCTCCAACCTTCTTAATCTTCAAAGATCTTTTCACCAAGCACTTATTAAGGTTCCAAATGCTCTCCAATGCTTTCACAAACGGATTTAGGGTTTCTGGACTTCAAAAGGGGCTAAGGGGACTGAGGGGAGGGCATTAAGTCCTTTAAATAGGGTGCAACCCTGAAGATTAGGGTTTTTCTCTTTTCAGCACCAACTCGCCGAGTCCAGCCGCCGACTCGCCGAGTTGGCCACTTTACACGCGACCAGAATTACGACTCTACTCTCCGAGTCCACCCATGAACTCGCCGAGTTGACCATCCTTATTTACACTTTGAACCCTGAACTTGAACTCCTGAACTCGGGATGTTACAATTCTCCCCCACTTAAATTAGGCTTCGTCCTCGAAGCCTGCAACAACACAATCCCATAAACTACTCTTGCAATGCACCCCTGGAATTAACCAATGTAGGTTTCTCCAATCACTACAATCAAAACCCTACAAATCCAACTCATCCCTTGCAGTATCCTGACATCTCCTTTAAGCTGGCCACCAGCTTCTTTCTTAGATAATATCAATTATCAACCCAGTACCACCCGATGATACTTCACTTAATCCAATTCACCACAATCACTTGGCTCTTACAAGCTAGATATCACCCTGATCCATCGGGGTCTGACCTAGTACCAGTTGCTGGGACTCATCCCGCTTCCCTTTCTGAATCCGACTCGTTTCTTCCCGAGCTGACAGGATGACACATCCTTCAGACATCCCCAGGATGAATTACTGCTACATACATAACCTCTTGATCACAACCATACCGAAAATCCAAGGCTCCCTCCTTGCATCCCTTACGAACCCCTCTAGTTCTACATTACCGGAAATCCATCCGCAACCTTAGCAGACACCCAATCTGGATGTGTTTCCATAGCCCTAATACCATTTCAGTACTTACTACCAATAGCTGATGCACCGACAATAATCCACATATTCCACCTCCTCCTCTTTTGAAGTACCCATGCTCCTTCCGGAGCTACATGACTTTCCTTTCCAGGAAATCCACCCAACAACCCTTACCGCACCTGCACATGCCACTGAGCTACACTATACTCTACACTATCCATGTAGAGCTACTGCTATTCTCGAACTTCCATATACCCTGAATCTGCTCGCAAGGACTCTCGGGTCCATGTACCGCTTTCCACTAACATGACCAATGCTTGGGGCCAGACCATATCAATTTTCATCCCCTGGTGATGCTTTTTCCTCATTCTCCTTGTACCGATCCACTAACACATACAAAGTCTTCAGCATTACTAGACCTCCTTACCAGACCTTCAGTCTATCTGGACCACTCTCGGAACCTTCAGCATGTTTGGACCGCCCTCCTGGGTCTTCAGCCTGTCTGGACCGCTCTCAGAACCTTCAGTAGGCTTGGACAGCTTCTCCAGGCCTTTAGCCTATTTGGACCTTTCTCTGAGCCTTCGGCCTGACTGGTATGCCTTCCGACCTTCAGTCTATCCGGACAGCTCCAAAAACTGTCGTCCATCACCCTGAACCATCCTTCCTGGGACTTTCTCTTACACATAATGTTCTAGGCCTCTAGGGGTTCCGAACTCTCATCCCGATCCTGAAATCCATTCCATAGCCTAAACCCAGGCCTCACATCAACCATTACTTTTCCTGAACCCATGGCCTGCCCCGTGTCCCCACTTGCCTGTCACTTGCTCATACCAACTCATGCTCTTGGCTGACTGGAACACTGCTGAAACCTAAACAGCTAATTGACCTCTCACACTGTCGATCCCCCTGAGAATTTTCCAATTCTCCCCACCTGAGACACCGACTTCCAACCACCAGTGACTTAACTGGCACAAAAAAATTATCCTTGCTCAACATACTCCTCGTATCCACAAACTGGTTTCCTCTGAAATGAGCAACCTCCACAAAAATCATTTTCCGACATTGCACCTCACGAACTCTAAAGGAGTCCGACTCCCTACTGAACACTTCTCAAATCCCAATTGCTATACCAGACAATCAGACCATACAACCAAATTCTGACTATCAATCCCTTGGGTGCTAACCTCCTATAACTCCTAGCTACTAGCACTCCCAATACCAAAACCCTCGATCATACGATAAACCTAACAAAAAGACGAACAGATACCATACCATGAATTATGCGAATGAGACTAGTAGATATAAAATGATCCATAACAACCATAAGATAACAAGATATCAAGAAGGAAACATACCCGCAGTTGTATCCGACTCTTGATGGGTTTTGTAAATAAGAACATTCCTAAGTGTGCATACAAACCCTAATGCTCGGATCTAGGTTTCTCTAATTAAACATGCTTTGAATCCAAGACTTCTAATGACTAATTAGGTATAAGAACAATACAAAATCAGAGTTAGAATCATACCTTGAGATACTTGTTTGATCTTCTTGTTCTTGGAGCTTTATAGTCACAATTGTCACTCCTCTAATGGCTTACAAACACCAACTAGCAAAAAGGATGATTTGAGAGAGAAGAGAGAGGAGGAATTCAACCAGGGGTTCTCTACCTTAGATCATGTACCGAATTCTCTATGCCATAGGGTCTATTTATACTTGTAGACTCCTTAAGGGTTACAACTCAAACCCTAGTTGGATAACTATTACTCAAAGCAATCCAAATCCTTCCCAAGATAATGCCTTGGACGATTTTGAGGCTTATCCTAGCCTAGAAATCGTCCAACCCTTTATCCAATAAGGATTTACAGTCTAAAGTTTAACTATCAAATAATTGACAGTTTATACCCTCTTATTTAATTAATCTCTTTAAGTCACCAAATTAATACCATTTAATCTATGACTTATATTAATCAAATAACTATATTATTATTCCTTATATTATTCTCATAATATATTAATAATATCTATTCTCTCATAATAAATCATCCTACCAAGTTGCTATGGTGAAGGCAACCCAAAAGGACCATGCACAATCGGATCAAATACTTGCTTAATATAGTTGCAGCCTTAGACACTATTCCAACAGTCTCCCACTTGGATAAGTCTAGTCACTATATGCGCAGGTACATTCCGATTTGCAATCGTAGCTCTCAAAGACACTGTCAAACTCTGATCTAATCAATCTTGTCCTTTAGATAAGGGATCGTACAATCCTCTGTTAGATATCATGCTGACAATACTATGGAATAGTTATTCCAGCATTTGGTTTCTCGATTTCCGATTTATTTGACATAGAACTTAATCGAACACATCAATTCAGTTCTGACCGGGCCCGACACATAAGTCAAATCAAATCATCGAGCGGCCGAGATATCACTTTTTCCTTCAAAGGATAAAGTTACAGATAAACTTCGACTTATATGCATTTACTTATTCATTAACCAACTACACACAACAATGCGTTTTATAACATCGAGTTACCACGTTTTTCGCATTATCAATGTACAATCAATTAACCAATAACAAACCATATATCTAGGTTTTAAGACTATATGATATTATCGTCTTGCGATCACCCGTTAACTATCACATTCTATAAGGTGATTCCAGCAAGCGCGGGTTTGTTCTAATGCTCAAAACTAGTTCATAAGCACTCATGAACGTTGCAACAATCTTTTGCTATGTCTAACACCATTTAGACACTCTACACACCTATTCATGACAATCTTCATTCATATCTACTTCCAACATATGAACGATTGTGGACTATTTGAACAATTCGATTATTCTTAATAAACTCAATTATTCTAGAAGTCAAAACATGCAAAGTGAAACAATAGTTAAACAATTAACATACGATAGTAACATTACTTATAAATAAAACTCCTTTATTTAATCATCAAATGTTAATTGCATTTATCTATTACACGTTTCTAATATAATCTAATCTATGCTAATATCATCCTTCAGCCTAATACTCCTAGCATGCTGCAAATGCTTAACCCTACTCAGTCCCTTCGTAAGCGGATCTGCTGGTTTATCTTCTGATGATATCCTCTTCACTACGATTTGTCCTTCTTCTACACGATGTCTAATAAAGTGATATTTTATGTCGCTATGTCGTGATCTACCATGATCTCTCGGTTCCTTGGTCAAGGCAACCGCTCCCTCATTATCACAGAAAATCTCCATGGGCTCCTTTGTGGTAGGTACAACTCCAAGATCACCAATGAAGTTCTTTAGCCATATTGCCTCCTTCGACGCTTCGCTCGCTGCGATGTACTCTGATTCACATGTTGAATCAGCTACGGTTTCTTGCTTGGAACTTTTCCAAGTTACTGCTCCTCCATTCAGGGTAATGACCCAGCCCGACTGCGAACGGTAGTTATCCCTGTCGGTCTGAAAACTGGCGTCACTATACCCTCGCACCTTCAAGTCATCACTCCCTCCGAGGCCTAAGAACCATTCCTTCATCCTCCGAAGTTACTTAAGGATATTCTTCACCGCAATCCAATGGGCTCTGCCAGGGTTCCCTTGATATCTACTAACCATGCTCAAAGAAAAGGCTACATCAGGGCGAGTACAAGTCATAGCGTACATGATTGAGCCAACTACGGAAGCGTATGGAACTCGGCTCATTTCAGCTATCTCAGCTTCGGTACTCGGACTTTGAGTCTTACTCAACTTGGCATTGCTTTGTATCGGTAATTCTCCCTTCTTTGAGTTTTCCATACTAAAACGTTTCAGTACCTTCTCTAAGTAAGTGTTCTGACTAAGTCCTATTAGTCTCTTACTTCTCTCTTTTGCTATCCTTATTCCCAAAATATAGGAAGCCTCTCCGAGGTCCTTCATAGCGAAGCACTTCCCGAGCCAGGACTTAACTTCCTGCAGAGTCGGGACGTTGTTTCCTATGAGTAATATGTCATCGACATATAAAACGAGGAAGCTTACTACACTTCTACTGGCATTGACATATACACACGATTCATCTTTGCTTCGTACAAATCCAAACTCTTTGACTTTCTCATCGAAGCAAAGATTCCATCTGTGAGACACTTGCTTTAGTCCATAAATGGACTTCTCAAGCTTACACACTGTATTCGGATGCTTCGGATCCACAAACCCTTCAGGCTGAGCCATGTAAACATCCTCAACCAACTTCCCGTTAAGGAAAGCGGTCTTTGTAACAACAGCAAAATTCAGGTCAAAATTTAAACTTTTATAAAATCGTAATTAAGTATACTAAGTGGTAGATATTGTAACAAGGTTTTCATACATATAAAGAACACTAAAATCCGAGTTATAACGAAGAAGTTATGACCATTCTAAGTTTCCCGACAAAAACCGGCAATACGAAGTTACGTAAAAACGCAAAGTTTCAATAAAACACTTTTTGACCTTAGGTGTCTAAATGAAAGTCATAGATATCATCAAACCATAACCGTACATAAAAAGAACATCCAAATCTGACTTCGTATGAGGAAGTTCTGATTTTTCTAAGTTAAAGATATAACAGTAGACAGCTAAAAACTCGAAATAGAGATCGAGAGACTTTTAGCCAACACAATATAAATGAGAATCGAAGGGCTCAACAATACTAGCGCAACGGTAAAAAGTCTGACGAAAACGGACGTCGGATGAAGAAGTTATGTAATTTTAACGGACTTTTCCTATCCCGGCCTGTTAAAAATATAATATTAAAAATAAAATCAAAACTAGCCGACGGAGTCTAAATGAAAGTTGTAGATCGTAGTCTCACCTTCGCGTGGATATAAAGAACGTTGAAAATGGAGTTCGTATGAGAAAGATATGAGTTTTTGAAGTTTGTTAATTAATTCAAATATAAATTAAATTAAAGCCCGGTATTATCCGAAGAAGGAGTCACCGGTCCGATCCCTCGTACGCCCAGCGTACCGACGTACGCCCCGCGTACCCGGATGCTAGGCTCCGGTTCGGCCACGTCACCCCAATGCTCCGACCGAGGATGTGGTCAGCGATGACATCCCGAACGCGCTGCGTACGGGAGAACGCCCCGCGTACGTGTGCCCTCCAGCCCCTATATAAAGGGTGCGAGGGTGCCGGCCAAAGTTGCTAATTTCCTTCCTTTCGCGCGCCGAAGCTCTGCGTTTTAACCCTTGGAATCATCCCAAATGCCCGGTTTTCATACCCAAGGTGGGAAGAAAGTTTTACACTCCCGAGACTCCCGAGATTTCCCGAGAATCTCGAGAGATCCGCTTTCTCGAGTAGAAGTTCTGCTCGGTTCTCATCGCGCTTTCTTCAATCGATCAAGTGAGTTCATACCCCTTTCAAACACACTTTAAATAATTTTTAAATGCTTTTATACTCTATAAAGGGGGGGGATACAAGTAAACATACGGTTATTATCGTGTATTTTATAAAGTTTCACTTCACTTGTTTTATCGAATAAATCACTTGGAATTCATTACTACTATGGAAAACTCTTGTCATACATTGCGTGCATTAGACTTATACAAAGTATATAGTGATTTCAAAGTACCTTTTTGTCGCTAAGTCGTTTTATACATTCTAAAAACTTATGATTTATGCTTTGTCAAGCATTGTGAAAAAGGATAAACTTTGCATACAAAACTATCACTTTAATACAGACTTAGTTGAGAATCCATGAGACGTGTATATCTTCAAATACTACTTTCTTATTAGAAAGTAATGCTGCAAGTCCTGTCTACAACGAGAGTCTCCCGTTAGGTGAACGTGTCAAATGTGTATAGATCTATACGGGAAGTCATGATCCCGCACCCTGACTGTTAGCTACAGTCCGTCCTTTGGGGTGACAGTTGTCATAACGCTACGACGCCTGAAGAACGTTGCTACATGCATATTATGTTTAGTATGGTTATAAAACTCATCGGATATACAATTATTATCGTATTATACTTTTATGAACGATTAGCTATTAAAACTATTCTTCATCTAACAAATGTGATCTTCGTATAGCTTTATTATATAAAACTATGACACAACTTTTAAGAACGTCGGTTGCTTGTGACTTTCGGTCTTAGAGACTGCCAGTTATGTTAGGAAAATAAGGGTTTTTCCTGTATACAAAGCAAACAACTAATAGGAAAATAAGGGATTTTCCTGGTGCAATTATTTACAACTTATAACATGAACATTCATATGCATTTCATACTTTTATAAGAAAATAAGGGTTTTTCTTGGAAAACACTACAATTCATATCTCAACCATTAGGGAAAATATGGGATTTTCTGGATCTAATACATTCATTTTCAACACAACAAATCATAACTCTTTACATTTGAAATACTGCATTTTCTGGAAAACATACACGAACTTTCGAATGGCGTACATTTTCTCAAAACACTACTCATGAACTCACCAACTTAATTGTTGACACTTTCTCTTTGAAATAACTTGTATTCTCAGGGAACCGCTAAGCAGATTTGTAAATCGACTTTTGGGGATTAACGTACTGACGTTAATTACTTCTTTTGAAAGATGTTTATGTATTTAACATTTGAACATGTAACGATTACAATTATGTAAACATTTTGGAAACTTTAATATATATGGTGGTGTGTACTTTCCTTTCTATGAATTGTTATCATACTGAATATGATGTCCTCCACCCCCGAACGTTTCCGCCGTTCTGGTTTGGGGGTGTGACAGATTGGTATCAGAGCATTGTTTATAGTGAATTAAGTATATCAAAACCATTTTTGGTATACAACTTTAAACACAACTGGGCAAAAACACTCTGAGTAAGAGTCATACTTTTAAGATTAAATTTATTTAGTTTTGGTAAAGTAGGCATGCATTCATTTCATATTAATAACATGGTCAGTATCATAATTAAAACAAAATAGAAGTATTATAAATAAGTTGTGCAGTGCAGGTATGCCTTGGGACATGTAATCAGAACTGGGATGAATGTAGCCTGATCAACTATATTTGTCCAAGGGCCGACTAACGTATGCCAAGGAGTGTCTGCAATTGACAACAAATTTAAAACGTACCAAAAGCATATCGTTAAAGAATACTAAGGGAGTATTCGAGTGCCTTCAACCCTTAAACTTAAGAGTAAATTCCATGTGCATTAGCTTATAGTCAATTCTTAACCCTATTCTCGTATAGACTCAAATGGCTGGATTCCATCACCCCGGTGACCCCTACTCCCCCACCTAGGTAATGGAGAAGGGATAGAGAATGATCCTGAAGAAGGAATGCAAGAAGAATCAGACTCAGATCCAGAGAACAATAACCTACCCATAACGGCTCCAATTCAAAATCCTAATCCTCGACCGGAATTTCAAGGCTCGACGCCCCTTTGGGCAACTAACCTGAATAGGTGGAGCCGCGAACAGGATCAACCCCTTCCATTCAACGGAGACCGAAGCTTCTACAACCTAAGCGAGGGAGGCTCAGCAGACAGAGCCCTTCCTATATTGGTTCGTCGGATTTCACGCATTGGTGAACAAGGACGGACGACCATCCATCGAACTGAGGAAAATGATGCGAACACTGTAGTCAACACAGTTCGCATCTGACAGTTAGGAATAGCTCACGGGAGAATCGTAAATCGAAATGAAGCGTTGCAGAGAGAGCTAACGACAACTCAAACCGAAGTGATAGAACTTCGGGCACGCCAGGCAAGACATGAACTACGTATGCTCGAGATGGAGCGTCGGTTGGCAGAATCTAAGGCCCATGTAGCCATCTCACGTAACAAATAATACCTGTCTGACTTCCAAAATTTTGTCATAGCATAAGACCTTGGATAAAGTCCTTACTTTTCTTAACCTTGTAATCGGAGACCTTTAGATAGGTCAAATTTTCCTAACTACAAAATGTAATGCACCATGTTTTATAATATATGATGTATTTCCTTTATTAAACCCTTTGCATACCCCTCCAATTCATGAGTTTATCTACTCTCCTTATGAGTCGAACTCAAAACCCTATTCAGGGGTAAACCAAACTTCTGATATAACAAATCACTAATGTGCGGCTTTCGAATCATTAAAACTTAAAGTTCTTCTTGTTATTTCCTTATCAGGACAATGTCTCCTCGTAGATCAGCATGTAGAAACGCAACCCCTCAATATGACTCCAACATAGTGCAATCTGCTATCGTTGCGACAGTAACAGCTGCACTGTCTCAACCAAACGTTAGCGGCGCAGCAAGGACTGGAAATAACCAACTTACCAACGCAACCTCATTCCTACAATTGGACACCGCCACTTTGCAAGCTACAGTTATAGCCACAGTGGTAGCCATTATAGCATACAATAACTCTGTCTACTCAAGTAGGGAAGGAAACGATATCAAAAATCCTAATCAAAGAAACAATCGAAGCCACCTACCAGTAGATACCTACAAGAATACCGCAAGGTGCAAACACAAGAACATGAAACGAAAACCCTGGAGCGAGAGGGGAGGCAAATCAACTCAAAGAAATGCCAAAAAGCAATCAACAAACCATACTGCTACACCCAAAAGGTCGTACAACGGCAACCAGCCTAAGTGCAACCGATGCAACTTTCATCATCACGGACCCTGCCGTGAAATGCATTGCGTTAGGTGCACTAGAAAGGGACACACCATCCGCTACTGCAGAGAACTAGCCCAACCAACTACTCCAGCCACAAATATAGGAGTAGACCGTGCTTGTTATGAGTGCGGAGTAGCGGGACACTTCCGAAGGGACTTCCTGGAGTCAAACATCATGAATGCTGGTGGAGGAGGCCGAGTATTCGCAATGGGCCAAGAGGAGGCTATTGCAGACCCCACGGTTATTCTGGGTACATTTCTCCTTGATAACTTATTTACATACATTCCATTTGATAGTAGGGACGCAGAGGAGTTCCGTGAGTCACAAGTTTAAAAATCTACTCGAACAAACACCCCAACCATTAAACAAAACTTTCATAGTAGTAATAATGGAGATAGACTAAAAAACAATGAAAACACACACGTAGAATGCACTATTTCACTAACAAACGTCTTACAATAAGAAGTACCGACATCAGCATTCGACGTGGATTGGTGTGGCCCTACCCATACCAGTTCCATGTGTTATAAAAGACCCTTTCACTTTAACCATCGACTAACGAAACTCGATCGATTTATAATGACAAACCCGACACAAACACCAATTGGGTTCTACTTTCAAAACCCCGAAGTACTCATGTGAGGAATCTTTACAACCTTCCCGTAGTATCCCCCAACAGATCATTTAGAAATACCATGCTTACAACAAGTCAAATCCAAGCTCAGAAACTAGCAGTGAATCCAACCATGAACTTCAAAACATAGCTGCCCTAATTCATCGAGTGAATATGCTAACATTTAGAAGAACATAAGTAAATAAACCCAAAACCGCACGATCCCGATCGGTCGAAGTGATAGGCGGAGTAATGAAGGTCCGCTGAAACACGCACATTAGGATCTAGATTCATAAAGGAACAAGAGGAACAAATGGACCATAAGCACTCACGCCTGCCCGCAAGTATTGGAGTCCCAATCAAAATGCGAATTTCGGGACGAAATTCTCTCTAACGGGGGGATAATGTAACAACAGCAAAATTCAGGTCAAAATTTAAACTTTTATAAAACCATAATTAAGTATACTAAGTGGTAGATATTGTAGCAAGGTTTTCATACATATAAAGAACACTAAAATCCGAGTTATATAACGAAGAAGTTATGACCATTCTAAGTTTCCCGACAAAAACCGGCAATACGAAGTTACGTAAAAATGCAAAGTTTCAATAAAACACTTTTTGACCTTAGGTGTCTAAATGAAAGTCATAGATATCATCAAACTGTAACCGTACATAAAACGAACGTCCAAATCTGACTTCGTATGAGGAAGTTGTGATTTTTCTAAGTTACAGATATAACAGTAGACAGCTAAAAACTCAAAATAGAGATCGAGAGACTTTTAGCCGACACAATATAAATGAGAATCGAAGGGCTCAACAATACTAGCACAACGGTAAAAAGTCTGACGAAAACGGACGTCGGATGAAGAAGTTATGGAATTTTAACGGACTTTTCCTATCCCGGCCTATTAAAAATATAATATTAAAAATAAAATCAAAACTAGCCGACGGAGTCTAAACGAAAGTTGTAGATCGTAGTCTCACCTTCGCGTGGATATAAAGAACGTCGAAAACGGAGTTCATATGAGAAAGATATGAATTTTTGAAGTTTGTTAATTAATTTAAATATAAATTAAATTAAAGCCCGGTATTATCCGAAGAAGGAGTCACCGGTCCGATCCCTCGTACACCCAGCGTACCGACGTACGCCCCGCATACCCGGATGCTAGGCTCCGGTTCGGCCATATCGCCCCAATGCTCCGACCGAGGATGCGGTTAGCGATGACGTCCCGAACGCGCTGCGTACGGGAGTACGCCCCGCGTACGTGTGCCCTCGAGCCCCTATATAAAGGGTGCGAGGGTGCCGGCCAAAGTTGCTAATTTCCTTCCTTTCGCGCGCCGAAGCTCTGCGTTTCAACCCTCGGAATCATCCCAAAGGCCCGATTTTCATACCTAAGGTGGGAAGAAAGTTTTACACTCCCGAGACTCTCGAGATTTCCCGAGAATCTCGAGAGATCCGCTTTCTCAAGTAGAAGTTCTGCTCGGTTCTCATCGCGCTTTCTTCAATCGATCAAGTGAGTTCATACCCCTTTCAAACACACTTTAAATAAATTTTAAATGCTTTTATACTCTATAAAGGGGGGGGGGAATACAAGTAAACATACGGTTATTATCGTGTATTTTATAAAGTTTCACTTCACTTGTTTTATCGAATAAATCACTTGGAATTCATTACTACTATGGAAAACTCTTTTCATACTTTGCGTGCATTAGACTTATACAAAGTATATAGTGATTTCAAAGTACCTTTTTGTCGCTAAGTCATTTTATACATTCTAAAAACTTATGATTTATGCTTTGTCAAACATTGTGAAAAAGGATAAACTTTGCATACAAAACTATCACTTTGATAGAGACTTAGTTGAGAATCCATGAGACGTGTATATCTTCAAATACTACTTTCTTATTAGAAAGTAATGCTGCAAGTCCTGTCTGCAACCAGAGTCTCCCGTTAGGAGAACATGTCAAATGTGTATAGATCTATACGGGAAGTCATGATCCTGCGCCCTGACTGTTAGCTACAGTCCGTCCTTTGGGGTGACAGTTGTCATAACGTTATGACGCCTGAAGAACGTCGCTACAGGCATATTATGTTTAGTATGGTTATAAAACTCACTGGATATACAATTATTATGGTATTATGCTTTTATGAATGAGTAGCTATTAAAACTATTCTTCATCTAACAAATGTGATCTTCGTATAGCTTTATTATATAAAACTATGACACAACTTTTAAGAACGTCGATTGCTTGCGACTTTCGGTCTTAGAGACTGCCAGTTATGTTAGGAAAATAAGGGTTTTTCCTGTATACAAACCAAACAACTAATACAAAAATAAGGGATTTTCCTGGTGCAATTATTTACAACTTATAACACGAACATTCATATGCATTTCATACTTTTATAAGAAAATAAGGGTTTTTCTTGGAAAACACAACAATTCATATCTCAACCATTAGGGAAAATATGGGATTTTCTGGATCTAATACATTCATTTTCAACACAACAAATCATAACTCTTTACATTTGAAATACTGTGTTTTCTGGAAAACATACACGAACTTTCGAATGGCATACATTTTCTCAAAACACTACTCATGAACTCACCAACTTAATTGTTGACACTTTCTCTTTGAAATAACTTGTATTCTCAGGGAACCGCTAAGCAGATTTGGAAATCAACTTTTGGGGATTAACGTACTGACATTAATTACTTCTTTTGAAAGATGTTTATGTATTTAACTTTTGAACATGTAACGATTACAATTATGTAAACATTTTGGAAACTTTAATATATATGGTGGTGTGTACTTTCCTTTCTATGAACTGTTATGATACTGAATATGATGTCCTCCGCTCCCGAATGTTTCCGCTGTTCTGGTTTGGAGGTGTGACAGTCTTGACATCCATTTGCCAAATCTCATAATCATGAAATGCGGTAATAGCTAGCGTCACTCTAATAGATTTTATGTTCGCAACTGGTGAGAAGGTCTCTTCATAGTCAACTTCGGGAGTTTGAGTAAAGCCCTTCGCAACTAATCGCGCTTTATACGTGTGTACTTTTCCATCCACATCGGTCTTCTTCTTGAAGATCCATTTGCACCCAACGGTCTTACGTCCAGGCACATTATCAACCAAATTCCAAACTTGGTTATCATACATGGATTGGATCTCGCTATCCATTGCCTCTTTCGATTTTGAAGACTCTGGGCCTACCATGGCTTCCTTATAGCTATTAGGTTCATCAAGGTTTATTAGTGTACTATCACTAATATACGTGTCCCCTTCGGTAGTAATATGAAAACCATACAACTGGGGTTGAACTCTAACTCTTTCGGAACATCTAAGAGGTAATGATATGTCAATTGGTTCAATCGGAGTTTCCTCCTCGGGATGAGTGCCAGCGGTAGAGGTTCCTTCATCTATCGATTCTTGAATCTCTTCAAGATCGATTTGCTTCCCACTGTCCCCTTGGCTTATGAGTTCTTGCTCTCGGAAAACTCCTCTCCTCGCAACAAAGACAACATTGTCCTTCGGTCTATAGAAGAGATATCCAAAGGATTTCTGCGGGTAGCCAATGAAAATATATCGCTCACTACGAGGTTCGAGCTTGTCGTGAGTATCTCGTGTTACGAAAGCCTCGCAACCCCAAACCTTGATATGTGCTAATGAAGGAGCTTTCCCCGTCCACATCTCGTGAGGTGTTTTCGTAACCTTCTTAGTAGGGACTCGGTTAAGGATATGGGCGGCAGTCTCTAAGGCATACCCCCAAAAAGAGATAGATAGTGAAGCACGACTCATCATAGAGCGAACCATGTCCAACAAGGTTCGATTACGCCTTTCTGCCACACCATTCAATTGTGGTGTCCTAGGTGGCGTCAATTGTGAAACTATTCCACACTCCTTGAGATAATCGTGGAATTCAAGACTTAGGTACTCCCCTCCTCGATCGGATCGAAGAATCTTGATCTTCCTGCCCAATTGATTCTCCACTTCATTCTTAAACTCTTTGAACTTTTCAAAAGTTTCTGACTTTTGGTTGATTAAGTAGATATACCCATATCTACTATAGTCATCGGTAAAAGTCACGTAGAAGCGGTTACCATCCTTCGTGGTAGATCTAAGCGGTCCACATACATCGGTATGTATGAGGTCCAATAGACCCTCACCCCTTTCGCACGTACCAGCGAATGGTGACTTAGTCATCTTTCCAAGTAAACAAGACTCGCATGTGTCATCTTCCCTAAGGTCGAATGACTCCAACACTCCATCCTTTTGGAGTTGGGTTATGCGTTTCTTGTTGACATGTCCAAGATGACAATGCCATAAGGATGCCTTATCCTTACTATTGGAAGAATACAAGTACAAAACATCATTTCCTAAGTTATCAAGAATCATAACAGTTTCATAAATTCCATTACATGGTATAGCTTCAAAGTAAAAGACACCATTTAGATAAGCTAAATAGAACCATTCTCATTATTAAAAGAAAATCTAAAACCTTGTCTAAACAAACCATGAAAAGAAATGATGTTTCTAGCCATTTCTGGAGAATAGCAACAATTGTTCAAATCTAAAGATAAACTATTCCTAAGCACTAAAGAATACACTCCAATCTTGGTCATAGGCGACGATCTTCTGTTCCCCATGATTAGATTTATTCTTTCATGCTCCACGTCTCTACTTCTTCTTAGTCCCTGCACATTAGAACAAATGTGGTAACCATAACCGGTATCAAGAACCCAAGAAGTATTGTGAGATGAATCATTAGATTTAATTGTATATATACCTGCGAAAGATGGCTTGATCTTTCCTTCCTTGATGGCTTGCAGGTACTCCGGGCAGCTTCTCTTCCAATGTCCTATCTTGTGGCAGTGGTGGCACTCTGCCTCCTTCGGGTTAGAGCAGGGCTTAGCGGGATCAACTTTGGTCCCACTAGAAGAGGCACCATCTCGGGCTTTAACCTTTCGATAGTTCTTTGATGAAGCCTTCCTCTTCTTTCCCTTTCCTTGTCCAATTGCCAAGTCAGGAGCAGCGGGCGGATTGGGAGTTGGTGCAACAGACTTGTCCTTAAAGTTGCTCTCAGCGACCCTCAAGAGACCTTGGAGTTTTCTTAGGGTGACCTCTTCTTCGTTCATGTGATAGGTCATCCTAAATTGATTGTAGCTTGGAGGCAAAGAGTGAAGCACCATGTCGATCGCCAAGTCTTCCCCAAAGTCAACATTTAACTTGCGAAGGCGGTCGACATACCTTTGCATCTTTTGCAAGTGCACGGTAAGAGACTCTCCATGACCCATCTTAGCGGAAATCATGTTTGTGAAAATCTCATAACGCTCTTGTCTCACGTTTTGATGGTATCTCTCCAATAAGTCTTGGTGCATTTCGTACGGATACATGTCCTCGTAGGACTTTCGGAATTCGGAGTTCATTGTCGCGATCATGATGCAATGTAGTTTCGTTGCATCACGCTCGTGAGTTTTGAAATTGGTGATTTCGGCGGGAGTAGCAATTTCGGGGTTGATTTTCTCGAGCTTTTCATCGAGGACATACTCCTTATCCTCATAGCGAGCAATCGTGCGAATGTATCTTATCCATTCGCTAAAGTTCGTTCCATCAAAGGTGACCTTTTGACAAAGGGTCATCAAAGTGAAAGAACTCGCAGCAGCATTGTTGGCGTTCGATATCTATAAATAGAAAGGAAAAAGATAGATTAGAATATGAATCCCTAATATTCACCCAATAAGAAAAATAGGGCTAGGATCCAACAACAATATTTACACATTAGAAAAGGGATGTCGTAATCTAATATGTAAACAATTTGAAGGTAAGTGAATGATGATTCACTAATTCTCCTCCATGAAAAACATAACTTTAAGTCCTAAATGCATTGAGAATTCCTAGGTTCGGATGAGATTCATTGAAACTTTTCAATGGCATGTTTAAATCTCGATATGCCCCTCTTGTTTGTGACTGGGATACCGAGGATCACAAAGCGGGTGTGAATTACCATGCAAATTCACATGGTGCCTTCATTGTAACGATCACCTATTCGATGTGCCGGTAAACCACACACGCTCCATCGAACTATGATAAACAATGAATCACCCTTTTCCATCTTCGCTTAGAACCAATTAGTGTGCTGGTAAACCACACACGCTCCACTAACTTCTTAGCAAGGTGCAAAGTGTAATTTCATGGGATTGCATCAATTCACTTTTCCTAACGTAACTAAGATTGGGAAATTTTAAGAAAACATGTAGTTACTTTGTATTTCTTATTATACTTTTAATGAGAGGATGAGGTTGCCATATCCTACCCGTTCGGCTAACGACCCTCCACCAATCAAGCGAGCAGTGGGTGTGAGTGTACACCCATTAAGCGCCATTCCGCAACCTTATACCCACCTTATAGACCGACTTCGTGAATGAGGCCTACTAATGGTAAGACTAGCATTTAAGTTATACATACATATATATATATATATATATATATATATATATATATATATATATATATTAATCTTGTAATATTATATTAGTATAGGGTTGGATTTTAAACTTGTAAAATTCTAGGGTTTGAAATTTAAATTGTCTAAATTAAACTTTTAATCACAAAACATAAATTTCAAAACTTGAGGATAGATTTTAAACATTAAAACATACAGGATCAAATAACAAATAATTTAAATTAACAATTAATCACATAATTATCCATATTTGATTAATAATTATCATATAAGGAAATTAAATATTTTATTAATTGATAATTATCTTCAATTAGATCAAAAATATAGTCATATATATCATAAAATCTGATTAGGGTTGATCTAATATGATTAAGGTAAGTTTCCATAAGATAAATATGAAAAAATCCCGTTTTTGGCTAATCCTGACGCTCGGACTCACCGAGTACCCACACTGGACTCACCGAGTCAGGCCAACTCGCCGAGTCCATGACTCAGAAACACAAAAATCGAATTTTGCAGTTAAGATTCAAACATTCAAGCATCAATTTAATAGAAAACAATCTAGGCTCTGATACCACTGATGGGTTTTGTACATAAGAACATTCCTAAGTGCGCATACAAACCCTAATGCTCGGATCTAGGTTTCTCTAATTAAACATGCTTTGAATCCAAGACTTCTAATGACTAATTAGGTATAAGAACAATACAAAATCAGAGTTAGAATCATACCTTGAGATACTTGTTTGATTTTCTTGTTCTTGGAGCTTTAGAGTCACAATTGTCACTCCTCTAATGGCTTACAAACACCAACTAGCAAAAAGGATGATTTGAGAAAGAAGAGAGAGGAGGAATTCAGCCAGGGTTCTCTACCTTAGATCATGTACCGAGCTCTCTATGCCATAGGGTCTATTTATACTTGTAGACTCCTTAAGGGTTACAACTTAAACCCTAGTTGGATAACTATTACTCAAAGCAATCCAAATCCTTCCCAAGATAATGCCTTGGACGATTTTGAGGCTTATCCTAGCCTAGAAATTGTCCAACCCTTTATCCAATAAGGATTTACAGTCTAAAGTTTAACTATCAAACAATTGACAGTTTATACCCTCTTATTTAATTAATCTCTTTAAGTCACCAAATTAATACCAATTAATCTATGACTTATATTAACCAAATAACTATATTATTATTCCTTATATTATTCTCATAATATATTAATAATATCTATTCTCTCATAATAAATCATCCTACCAAGTTGCTATGGTGAAGGCAACCCAAAAGGACCATGCACAATCGGGTTAATACTTGCCTAATATAGTTGCAACCTTAGACACTATTCCAATAGCTCTGCCCTGACCTCCTCTGCTATAAGCTGAAAAGCACGCCCCTGAGCCCTCGGGGGCTCTGCTCCACCCTGACCTCCACCTGTAATCCTCAAAGTGGTCGGTGCTGGAGCATGCACCAGTCCTGCAGTAAGCTGTGGACAGTTGGCCCTCATGTGACCAACCTGATGGCACTGATAACAAATCCTCATATTCTGAACTGGGGCTGACTGACGGTACTCCCTCGCATAGTACCCCTCTCTCCCGCACTTGCGGCACGCACCACTGGACCTACAAACTCCGGTGTGACCCTTCCCGTACTTCCCACAAGTGCGGCTGATCTGATCTCCTAACCTAGAATCAATGGTCTTGGACCGTTTCGGCATCGGCTGTGACTGCATCGGGGCCTGCCTTTGCTGTCGTAACTACAACTCAATCTCCAACTCACACCGCTGAGCGACCTCCTTCAACTCCAGCAAGGTCTCGCACCTCTGCGTAAATACAAACTGCCTGATATCCCTGTTGAGCATACTCAGATATCGGGACATCTGAGCCTGCTCCGAAGCAAACTCCAGGCAAAACATCTCCCTCTCAGTGAACATCCTGGTGATCTCCGTCACTGAATGTGAATCCTGCTTCAGTTCCAAGAACTCCTAAGCCAACTTCTCCCTCTCAACCCATGGAACATAACGGGTACTGAACATCTCCCGGAACTGATCCCATGAAACCGCAGCCCGCTACGCATCCGAATATGACCCCGTGGTCAATCTCCACCAATCCTTCACCCCAAGCCTTAACAGGTTCAGAGCACACCTCACTCTCTGATCAGCAGGGCATGAACATGTGAAGAAACACCCCTCCACATCTGAAAACCATCTCATAGCAACAATCGGGTCCTGAACTCCATCAAAGGTAGGGGCTTCGTATTATCGAAGTCCCAATATTGAAAACCTCTACCGGATCCTCCCCCTGTCGCTGCTACAGCCGCTGTAGCCACCATGGCAGCTGTATCTGTAAGAGCTGCATAGCGCTCATCAAAATACTCGACCATGGCGGTCTTGATCGACCCATCATGCAGGATCTCACGAATCCTAGCATCCAACTCGTCTGTTCTCATCTGACCGAAAACCACGGGTGGTGTTGATCCACCCTGACCGCCCCCTCCTGCTCCAGATCCGAACCCGGATCTGCTCCCAGCCTGCCTCGTAACCATCATACTTAAATTACTGCAAAACATCAGATACTTCTCACTAACCCGGGAACCAACTCCCAACACAACCCTAGGGGTTGTGACTTCCTTGATACGCGTATGGGTCCTGTGCTTTCAGTAGTACGGGCCCATACTACCTTCCACACCTACCCATATTTATATCAAGTATCACCACAACACCCTAGTGAAGAATGTAACGCCCGTAGATCCGGGCTAGTCAATTTAGAGACGATAGGCGTCAAAAAAATGAATTTTTGATGAAAGATTATTTAGAATTAATAATCTTAACTAAGTTATATTATATGTTACAAGGTTTCCGTGAATATAAAGAACGCCGAAATCCGATTTATAACGAAGAAGTTATGACATGTCGAAGTTTCGCGACAAACCGGCACGATACAGCACGACATAAATAGTGAATTTACGTTAGAGCGATATTTAGCCTTATAAATCTAAACGAAAGTCGTAGAGTTCGTTAAACCATGAGCGTGCATAAAAAGAACGTCCAAATCTGACTTCGTATGAGGAAGCTATGATTTTTCTAAGTTTCGACTTAGCAGTATGCAGCCCGAATACTCGATTTGAGATCGAGGGGTTTTTTAGCCGAAACAATCTAAACGAGAATCGAAGATCTCATTGTTAGTAGCGAAACAATGAAAAGTTAGGCGAGAACGGACGTTGGACGAAGAAGTTATGAATTTATAACGAAGTTTTTCTGTCCCGACCTCCTAAAAATAAATAATAAAAATAAATTCAGAATTAGCCGACGGAGTCTAAACGAAAGTTGTAGAGCGTAGTCTCACCTACGCGTGGATATAAAGAACGTAGAAAACGGAGTTCGTATGAAGAAGATATGAATTTTCAAAAGTTTATTAAATAATTAATATTTAAATTTATTTATTATATCCGAGATATTATCCGAAGGGGAGTCACCGAACTCATCCGAAGTATGCCCAACGTACTGGTGTATGCCCAGCGTAGCACTTGAGTGTTTGGAGTTCGTATGCAATGACGTAGAGGGCCGATGACGCAAGCGATGACGGCAACCGAGGCATTACGCCCCGCGTACCTCGAAATTACGCCCAACGTACTTCCGAGGATCAGCCCTATAAAAGGGGATGCGAAGCCAGCTTCTTTCTTTTACAAACTCTTCGTTTTTCTCTCATCTTTTGCCTTGTTTAGCGGGCTGTTTATACCCGAAGCCCCGGTAATATTCCCGAGCCCCGAAGCAAGATCCGAAGCCACGAGGATCCCGAAGAGCGTTATTCCCGAGTCGAAGCCCTGCCCGCGAGGAGCCTAGTTTTTGTGAAGATCTTCCAGATCTACGGAGGAACACTGCTTCTGCAAGCCGTAGTGCTGCCCGATCATCTTCTGATCAAGTGAGTGTCTAGTCCCTTTCAATACACGATATTATACAAGTAATCGTTGAATGTATTTAAGAATACGGGTTGTGTGAGGGTATTATTATTACCTTCTAACACATAGACTTATATGACTCTCCTTGAAATTCTTGTTATGCGTTAGATGTTACTTGCTATTTGGATGGAGTATTGAAAGAGCATGTTATACAATTTTTCTTTAAAAAAATTATGTATAAAAATATATATTTTTATCTACTAATATGTTGGGTAGAACATGGGTAGATAGTTGGTGTGTAATAAACAGATGAGAGGCCTCGGTGTTGTTGGTGTTATTCTAGTCATTCAGCATAGTATTGATGACGACCACGGACTATTCTAGACTGTCCTGTGGAACACTAGCAGGCTCATAACCTATAGGTGTTGTGAACGATGTGTTCACCGATGTACTCTATCCCCCACATGGTTGCCTTTAGGACACTTATTGTTGAGGAAGCCCCTCTACAGTAATGTCCGTCCCGATGAAAATCCTGAATTAGGTTCCGTATAATAGATGTTATTTTTAGGGACGTAAAGTGAGGATAACGGGAATGGGTAATCGGGTTTATTATTGATTGTTGAAATTAAATATAATTATTTATTGTGGGTTGAAAACCCTATATACTCATCAGACTCCCAAGCCTGACCCACTCAGTTTATTTGTGTTACAGGAAGTGGCGCAAGAGCTTAAGATGCTTTATGATCTGTATCGGAACATGACATCCTGAATTTTGATTATGAAATGAAATTATATTTCTTTATGAAATGTTTTGATAAATATCCATTTTATCATGTTTTGTTTTTGGGAACAAATTCCGCATCTCTTTTAAAATTAAAAGGATTTACTCTGAAAATGGTTAAAAAGCATAAATGAAACCGGTCTTTTCTGGCCGAGATTTTGGGGATGTCATAGTTGGTATTAGAGCATTAGTTTAAGCGAACTAGGAACGAGTAGGATTTCTAGACTTAAACTTAGAACGCGAAGTGAAGGTTGTTAGATGTATGTCTGTTATATTTCAGACACGAGCACTAGTTTCTTTTAGGAAATTTGCCTAAAATGCTTTTATGTGCTAAATGTTATATGTTGCCATATATGATATTAATTGTTCGGATCTATGGTCTATTGCCGACCAGATCTGGAAACCTTATGTGTGTAGGATTCTAAGCGTATGTCTACGTTATTAGATCTAGCATGTAACCATTTCGGAGTGATAAGGATTATTTGAATATCTATCGTGAATGAAGATCTAAATTTCACCTTATTTGGTGTATAGATCAAAAATGGTGAGAACAAGAAACGGTGTTGGAAACACAAATGAGAACAGGAATCAACCGCATGTAATTCAACAAGTAGCTGTTGAAGCTGCTGCACCAGAACATATCACCATGGGTGGAGTGCAAGCCATGATTTGGGCGATGTTAGCCGAACAAAGGGAGGAAATGCGACAGATGTTGCATGGAAATAGGGATGAACCTATCATACCTAACGTGGAACCCGAACTGATTCCCGAACGATCGGAGGAAGGGAACAATAGTCACGTAGTGAGTCAAATTGGGACTCAAGAAGAACGAAGGAACGATTCGGAAAGGAGAAACAAAAAGGATGGGCGAATGTACAAGAATTTCTTGGGCGCTAAGCCGCCAAGTCTTTCTGGGAGCCCAAAGCCTATAGAGATTATGGACTGGATCTCCGAAATGGAGATGGTGTTTGAAAGTTGCGACTGTAGCAACAAACAGAAGATTGTCTTTGCAGTTAGACAACTGAAGACTAGAGTCTTGAGCTGGTGGAAGTTACTGGCAGATACGATGCCCTATGGGGAAGCACTAAGGATGTCTTGGGAATCATTCCTTGAGCAGTTAAAGATGCAGTACTGCTCAGAGATAGATCTGATTGATTTGAACAATGAATTCCAGAACCTGAAGAAAGGTAAATTGAGAATTGATGATTATGCTATGACATTTACCGAAAAGATGAAGTTATTTCCATACTTAGTACCAACTGAACTCTTAAAAATTGAGAGGTTCGCAAATAGACTACCTGTCGACTTTGGCCCAACGATCAAGATGGCAACTACTTTGAAGACAGCAGTCCGAGTAGCTAGAAATGTGGAGACCTAGTTAAAGGAAAGGGGTCTGGAAAGAATCGAGGTGGGCAAGAAAAGAAAGATTGAAGGATCTTCAAGGTCCGATGAGAAGAGAAAATTTTTGAAGTCTGATTCGAAGAAGCTCGAAGAAGGAGCACAATGGTGTGACAAGTGCAAAAGGAAGCACATTGGGGAATGCTCTAAAGAAATGACCTGCTTCAAATGCGGGAAGACTGGTCATTACGCCAGCAAATGCCCAAACAAAAGAGAAGCCTGCTTTAAGTGTGGTGAAGAAGGACACTTCAAACAAAACTGCCCAAGAAGGGAAGAAATTACAAAGCCAAATGTGCCGCCAAAGCCAAAGGCAAGAGCATTTCAAATGATCCTTGATGAAGCAGATGGCAATGCAAGGAATTAGGAATAAGGATTTTATATGTAAAGATCAAGTTATAAAGTAGCACTATGAAAAGTAACATGTGGTGTAGCCTATTAGAGGCATATTATAGGGTGAACTTGAACTTTTGTGTAATCGTTTCAAGGAATTAATATAAACCCTAGTTTTGCTAATTGATGTGTTGAATGATTGTCTGATTTTCTTGTATGGTGACTTGGTCGACTGCGGGACAATACTTGGGACGAGTATGAGTAGGTGTGAAAGGTAGTAGATGCATATACTACCGGAAGCAGAGGACTCGTACTTGGATCAGGGAAAGTCACAAGGTTACCAAGAAGCTGGTGATTGATTCCATTTTATTCCGGTATGTCATTACCATTGTTTCGGTAATGACTAGTAAGATGTTTCTTGTTTCGAACCTAGTGGTCATATTTAAATTTGAGTTCGACTACGAGGAGTATGTTACATGGTCTAGAGGACCAAGTTAGATGTAACACCTAACTTAAGTCAGAAGGTTGAAGTTAATGCGATTGATAGTGTCACGCTCGTTGTTAAAAGAAGTTTGCTTGTAGAAATGCTACATGCTGAAATGTGATTATATCACATTAGAATATGAAGAAAGGTATATTCTATTCTGGAATTTAACTTTATTAAAGATCGAGTCTAAGTGTCGCATCGTGCCATGAGAGGTCAATAGAGCACGACCCATCGGTTTGTTACAATAGATAAATAAAAGTAATTATCCTGAGAAGAAGGAGTCCACAATAAGGACTTATTTGGTAATTTGAAGGTTACGATTGAAAGTACAACATACTACGATAAGCAGATACAAGATTGGGCATCTTCTCCGGTCAAGAAAGCCATAGAGTTAAATACTCTTTCGAGGAAACATAGAAGTTACGGTTATTACCTAGGATGGATAAATAATGTGTGGAATCATTATGCAAGTCCTATTTCATTGATGATTCCGAGACGTAATCATCCTAATGGGGAGATAATTGTAACGCCCGTAGATCCGGGCTAGTCAATTTAGAGACGATAGGCGTCAAAAAAATGAATTTTTGACGAAAGATTATTTATAATGAATATTCTTAACTAATTTATAGTATATGTTACAAGGTTTCCGTGCATATAAAGAACGCCGAATTCCGAGTTATAACGAAGAAGTTATGACCTGTCGAAGTTTCGCGACAGAACCGGCACGACATAGCGCGACGTAAATAGTGAATTTACGTTAGAGCGATATTTAGCCTTAGCAATCTAAACATAGTCATAGAGTTCGTTAAACCATGAGCGTGCATAAAAAGAACGTCCAAATCTGACTTTGTATGAGGAAGTTATGATTTTTCTAAGTTTCGACTTAGCAGTATACAGCCCGAATACTCGATTTGAGATCGAGCGGTTTTTTAGCCGAAACAATCTAAACAAGAATCGAAGATCTCGTTGTTAGTAGCGAAACAATGAAAAGTTAGGCGAGAACGGACGTCGAACGAAGAAGTTATGAATTTATAACGAAGTTTTTCTGTCACGGCCTCCTAAAAATAAATAATAAAAATAAGGTCAAAATTAGCCGACAGAGTCTAAACGAAAGTTGTAGAGCGTAGTCTCACCTACGCGTGGATATAAAGAATGTCGAAAACAGAGTTTGTATGGAGAAGATATGAATTTTCAAAATTTATTAAATAATTTATATTTAAATTTATTTATTATATCCGATATTATCCGAAGGGGAGTCACCGGACTCATCCGAAGTACGCCCAACGTACCACTCGAGTGTTCGGAGTTTGTATGCAATGACGTAAAGGGCTGATGATGCAAGCGATGACGGAAACCGAGGCATTACGCCCCGCGTACCTCGAAGTTACGCCCAACGTACTTCCGAGGATCAGCCCTATAAAAGGGGATGCGAAGCCAGCTTCTTTCTTTTACAAACTCTTCGTTTTTCTCTCATCTTTTGCCTTGTTTAGCGGGCTGTTTATACCCGAAGCCCCGGTAATATTCCCGAGCCCCGAAGCAAGATCCGAAGCCACGAGGATCCCGAAGAGCGTTATTCCCGAGTCGAAGCCCTGCCCGCGAGGAGCCTAGTTTTTGTGAAGATCTTCCAGATCTACGGAGGAACACTGCTTCTGCAAGCCGTAGTGCTGCCCGATCATCTTCTGATCAAGTGAGTGTCTAGTCCCTTTCAATACACGATATTATACAAGTAATCGTTGAATGTATTTAAGAATACGGGTTGTGTGAGGGTATTATTATTACCTTCTAACACATAGACTTATATGACTCTCCTTGAAATTCTTGTTATGCGTTAGATGTTACTTGCTATTTGGATGGAGTATTGAAAGAGCATGTTATACAATTTTTCTTTAAAAAAATTATGTATAAAAATATATATTTTTATCTACTAATATGTTGGGTAGAACATGGGTAGATAGTTGGTGTGTAATAAACAGATGAGAGGCCTCGGTGTTGTTGGTGTTATTCTAGTCATTCAGCATAGTATTGATGACGACCACGGACTATTCTAGACTGTCCTGTGGAACACTAGCAGGCTCATAACCTATAGGTGTTGTGAACGATGTGAAAGAGCATGTTATACAATTTTTCTTTAAAAAAAATTATGTATAAAAATATATATTTTTATTTACTAATATGTTGGGTAGAACATGGGTAGATAGTTGGTGTGTAATAAACAGATGAGAGGCCTCGGTGTTGTTGGTGTTATTCTAGTAATTCAGCATAGTATTGATGACGACCACGGACTATTCTAGACTGTTCTGTGGAACACTAGCATACTAATAACTTGTAGGTGTTGTGAACGATGTGCTCACCGGTGTACTCTATCCCCCACATGGTTGCCTTTAGGACACTAATTGTTGAGGAAGCCCCTCTACAGTAATGTCTGTCCCGATGAAAATCCTGAATTAGGTTCCTTATAATAGATGTTATTTTTAGGGACGTAAAGTGAGGGTAACGGGAATGGGTAATCGGGTTTATTGTTGATTTTTGAAATTAAATATAATTATTTATTGTGGGTTGAAAACCCTATATGCTCATCATACTCCGAAGCCTGACCCACTCAGTTTATT
This sequence comes from Lactuca saligna, assembly GCF_052625555.1. NCBI lineage: Eukaryota > Viridiplantae > Streptophyta > Magnoliopsida > Asterales > Asteraceae > Lactuca > Lactuca saligna. The sequence goes on along the minus strand of NC_136421.1, from coordinate 122,921,238 downwards.
TGTGTTACAGGAAGTGGCGCAAGAGCTTAAGATGGACGAACCATCAAGTTGTTTTGTTTACAAGTCTGTATATGTATATATTTGTTAAATGACTTGTAATTCTGTCATTTGTGCTTTATGATCTGTATCGGAACATGACATCCCGACTTTTGATTATGAAATGAAATTATATTTCTTTATGAAATGTTTTGATAAATATCTATTTTATCATGTTTTGTTTTTGGGAACAAATTCCGCATCTCTTTTAAAAGTAAAAGGATTTACTCTGAAAATGTTTAAAAAGCATAAATGAAACCGGTCTTTTCTGGCCGAGAGCTTAGTGTGATACCCCCAAAATACCAACTACATATACCATACACATAACATGCCATATCATAACAGAACACAGAACAACCATGCACTTCCGGTCTACTGTGTGACTGGTCCGCCGTACCGGGCCTTTAGCCCACCTGGTTCACCCTCCGAGTCTAGCCATATACATCGAGTCTGCAGTGTGATTGGTCCGCCCGCATCGGGCCTTCAATCCACCTAGTCTACTCCATCAGTCTAAAGTATGACTGGTCCGCCCGCACCGGGCCTTCAATCGGCCTGGTCCACTCTCCGAGCCTCAACATGTCTGATCCACCCCTTGGGGCCTTTAGCCTATCCGGACCGCTCGTTGGGCCTTCGGGATAACCGGTCCGCCCTGGGTATGTTGGCCTACAACATAAATCAGGACCCGCCTCAACCCAACCCCAATCTGACAACCATGTGCACATAAACATATAATCATATAACAATCCACATCCAATCAAACCGATCTAGCAGATCACATAACACAACATCATCCTAACCAGGATACCGACCTAACTGGTCATTAGCATAGCATCATCCTATATACCAGGATACCGACCTTAACCAGGTCTCTAACATATACCATCCTATATACTATGATACCAACCATAACCAGGTCTCTAAGATATACCATCCTAACTACCAGGATGCAAACATAGCAAAGCAATAACATAACAACAATACCCGGATTACAATTCTATAAAGGGCCGACCTTGGTGCCTTAGACCCTGTTGATATAGTGAGGATAACTCACCTCGCAAATGCTGACTGAAAGGATAAGATCACGCTGCTCCAACCTCCAACACGAACTCCACCACTGATAATACCAAAAGACTAAACTCAATAAATACCAATAATTACCAAAATACCTCTGGAAGTTAACTGGACAACTCTTGGTTAAAGTCAAAGTCCTCAATCAAAGTCAACCTTCCTGACTGACTCTACTCGCCGAGTCAACCCGCTGACTCGTCGTCTCCCTATACTCAGAATCTCCCAATCCACGACTCAACACGCCGAGTCGCCCCAAGACTCGCCGAGTCCAACCAACTCTGAGTCACTTCCTGCTGAACTCACCAAGCCATCCCTCGACTCACCGATTCACCGGTCAACCAAAAAGGTTAGGACCTTACGACCAGACTCGTCGAGTCTAAGACAATCTTCAACAGACTCGCTGTGTTGTTCTTCCAACTCGTCAAGTTCCTGCCTATCTTCATCCAACTCACCGAGTACACCCATGTGATTCGCCGAGTACTTCTAGTTCTTAATACATACAGTGGCTTTCTAAGCCATGCAAGGACTCCCAACCATAAATCTACTCTCTTACAACCTATCCATCACATAAAGTGGCAAACTTTACGTGAATCCAAAGAGATCTAAGCATAAAACACTCTTAGGCTAGGGTTTGGGACAAGAAGGCTTCACTAATAACTCAAGGATAGGGGCTTTATGCACTTTTGGATCATCTTTATTCCAGATCTGAGGTAGGAACCTCAGATCCAACCTCCAACCCGAAATAACTCTAAATAAGCTCCCAAAAACTCCACAATGATAGATCTAGAAGCTCAAAAGCTCCAACAACGAATTATTACCTCAAAAGGAAACTCGAACTGGAGAATGCACCAAATCTCTGCAAAGCCCCTTTCTCCAACTTTCTTAATCTTCAAAGATCTTTTCACCAAGCACTTATCAAGGTTCCAAATGCTCTCCAATGCTCTCACAAACGGATTTAGGGTTTCTGGACTTCAAAAGGGGCTAAGGGGACTGAGGGGAGGGCATTAAGTCCTTTAAATAGGGTGCAACCCCGAAGATTAGGCTTTTTCTCTTTTCAGCACCAACTCGCCGAGTCCAGCCGCCGACTCACCGAGTTGGCCACTTTACACGCGACCAGAATCGCGACTCTACTCGCCGAGTCCACCCATGGACTCGCCGAGTTGACCATCCTTATTTACACTTTGAACCCTGAACTTGCACTCCTGAACTCGGGATGTTATAGTAATTTTAATTTAAATATAATATAAAGTAAAATTAATTTTAAAAAAGTCAATAAAAAATAATAAATTAATTGTAAAATCAAATTAAAGTAGTTTTAAAATCAAGTTAATGTTAATATTAAAATAAAATAAAATTAGCTTAAAATATTAAACTAAATTTATATATATATATATATATATATATATATATATATATATATATATATATATATATATATATATATATATATATACTCTTTTAATATTTTATCAATTTCTGATTATTTGTTCATGTGTTCCCATGTTGGGATACTTTTTGAATCATCAACTTTATGAATACTCTACTTGATTTTCGTTTCCCGTAGACTAAACCTTAAACACTAAATTATGCTTCAGTTGCATCATGTCTATTGATAAAAGCTGGACTACTAATCCACATCGTCATTCTCCCGAGTTCCAGCTATGACTCGACTCTTTTGTCGAGAGATCCATGTTACACCTAGATTGTAAAGGTGAAACCAAATGTCCGTGTGAGAAATGTGATAATTGTTACTTCATGGATCCGAAAGCAATGAGACGTCGTGTTCGTATATATGGTTTCAGTTAATGACGGTGAACCTTTAATCCCTCCAGTTGTAGATGTTGTATCGCCAAGGAACGAGATGGTAGATGTTATTGACGATGTTATGTGGGAGTTGAGAGAAAATGATACAAACCTCGATGAAGGAACCTCGAATACAGGGGGTAGTGGTGTCGATGATGATTTTGAAGAGTTGTTAGAGGCAGTCGAAACCAATTTATATCCTGGTTGTACGTTTTCATTCCTTGATTTTTTAGCAAAGCTGATGCATATGAAGGTTAACAACAAATGGACTGATAGTTTATTTGATCAACTCCTTGAGTTGTTGCATTCGACATTTCCACCAGACAACAGGATTCCGTGTTCATATTATTTAGCAAAAAAGAAACTGAAGAAGTTGGGTTTGGAGTACGAGTCAATTCATGTGTGCAAAAACGATTGTTTTCTCTTCTGGAAGGAACACAAGTCATTGCAAGTTTGTCCCATTTGTAAAGAGAGTCAGTGGATTGGTAAAAACACCAGGGGTAAGAAAGTGGCTCATAAGGTGTTACGGTACTTTCCATTGACCCCTAGACTATGTCGTATATATTGTTCACGGTACACTTCTAAAAATATGATATGGCATAGTACCAGGAGATCAGAAGATGGTGTGATGCATCATCCCGTTGATGGAGAGTGTTGGCAAAAATTTGATGTAGATTACCCTGACTTCTCGAGCGAACCTCGCAACGTACATCTAGGGCTGGCAGCTGATGGCTTTAATCCATTTGGTAACATGTGTAATCCACATAGTACGTGACCGGTTGTACTCACCACATACAATTTGCCACCATGGCTTTGTATGAAAGAGTCATCGTTGATGTTGGCCTTGTTGATTCCTGGCCCTAAAGCGCCTGGAAAGGACATAGATGTTTTCCTTAGGCCGTTAGTGGAAGAGCTTAAGTTTTTATGGCAATCAGGCGTACGTATTAAAGACGCAGCAACAAACACATTCTTCACGATGAAAGCTATGTTATTATGGACAATAAACGACTTTCCAGCTCGTAGTAGTTTATCGGGCTGGAGAGGACAAGGGTATAGAGCATGCCCAACTTACAAGGGAGACACTCCTTCGTACCGTGCAGTAAATAAAGTCGTTTATATCGGTCATTGTCGGTTCTTAGATGCTGATGATCCATTAAGGATGAGTTTAAAATTTAACGGGAAACCCGAGATAAGACCCGCTCCGAGACATTTTACTAATGAATACATACAAGAACAACTAGGTCGTCTAATAGTTTGTAAACCAGGTAAACATCCTAACACTCTCAAAGAAAACATGGATCAGCAAGGATTCAAGTTCGAGTATTGGTCTTCTCTACAGCTGAAGCACAACATAGATTTGATGCATGTGGAGAAAAATGTGGGTGAGAGTGTTTTGGGTACTTCTATGATGAATGATAAGAGTAAAGACACATCAAATGCACGTGAGGACTTGAAAAACCTGAATATCCGGTGTAATCAATGGTTGCAAAAAAGGGTAACAAGTTCACTAGACCACATGCAAGTTACTCATTCAAGAAACCTGACCGCAAAATCTTTTGTAATTTACAGGTTGCGGATGAGGTTTACTTGGGCGATACTCTTGGCCATGATGGCCAATGTTATGGGGCTTGGACATGGAGGTGATGGAGCCGGGGATCCACCACCTCCAGTAGGCTTTGGTCGTGGTCAACACGAACATGATGGTGAGTTCTATTATGATATATTTATTAACTATTTTAATTATTTTATAATAAGTTATCATGAATAATATTTTTAATTGTATTTTTTCAGCCGAGCTTCCAAAAAAAAGAAGGGGCATGTAAAAAAATATCGAGCTGGGAAAATTGATACGAGCAAACAAGGGAAAGCCCGTGGATTTGGATTTCGATAGGGAGATCACATATTCCCCTATCGGGAAGCGTGGTAATTGGTTCACACATGAAATTGGGAGGTATTTGTGGAACAATGTCCCTTTCAACGTATCCCCGCCTTAAGGAACGCAACAGTTGTACATCTAAAGGTAACTTGGATACAATTTTATGTTTAGCTGTGATTGTTATTTAATTAACTAATTTTTTGTGTTTTGCAGAATAAATTTGATTTGGATAAAGTTATCATGGATCCGGAGCGTGCTCAATTGTTGCGGAGCATTGATTCGAGTCTTGCAAAAGTTTACAGAGGCCAAAAAAGTAAAACTCATTCTTATTTTAAAGAAATCGGGGGGCTTGCAGATATCCTAGCCGGATTAAACAACCCCCCTAATGGTATGTCACATGAAAATTGGGCGAAGTTAGTCGAACATTTTCAAACGCCAGAATTTTTAAGGCGTTCGGCGTCAAACAAAGAATGTCGTGCAAAACAAGTAGTTGTAAACAGAGGGGGTCGAGCTTATACAACAATGAATGTTTCAAAGAAGTAAGTTATGATATATTTAAATATTTATTTAAAGTATAAATAATCTAATTTTTAATATTAAATAGGATATCAGTTGAATTGAAGTTTTTCGTAAGGCTAATTCCAATCGTCAAGGGGTATTTTATAGTCCTGCAGTCGAGCAACAATACGTAAAAGGTTAATTTGTATTTTTCATATAAGTGTTTGTATCGTCAAAGGTATTTAGTAATCTAATTTTTATGATTTTTATTATTTTTAAAAATACAGAATGCTTTACTCGAGGAGATAAACCAACGAACCCAAGCTACTTTTGAGGCCAGCGGTCAAGCACCAACTGATATAAAAGATTGTTTTGAAAGAATATTGGGTGTTCGATGCGGACATATCAGAGGCATTGGGTGTAAACCCCCTACCGTTGTGTCCATGTACGATTAGGAACAACCAATGACACAAGAACAACCATAATCATAGGTAATTGTTAGTAAATGCTATAATGGAAAGTAAATGTATGTTTACATGTATTTGATATGTTGATATTTTGATATTTTGTAGAATGGTATAATTAATTATAATGTTATTCTGATATGTTGTTAATATAGTTTGTTTTCTTTATAGTTGGAAATGCTGCAAATAATACTAAAGGATTCGGCCTGTTCTGCAGCATTGGAAGAGTGATTTCGCTCATTGTCGTCACCAAATAATGAAGGAAATTATGATTAAGACGAGTAGTTACTTTAGAATTTCATGAAATGTTTTGTAATTTGGAAAAATATTTAATGTGGTATGGATTAATATTTTGCATTGATTGTATATGTATTAATATTTCTATAAAAAGTTATAAGATTTTTCAAATGATATATGGATTAATATTTGGATTGATTATAAATTTAATGTTAAATAAATAATTTAAAATAAAAAAATCAAAAGAGTATTAGCGGCGACATCTTTTGTTGCGACATGTACTTATTAGCGGCAACGCGTAGCATTAGCGGCGACACGTAGTATTAGCGGCGACTGAAAGTATTAGCGGCGACGCGCCTAAACTTTAGTGGCGACAAGCATCGCCGCTGTTGCCCAATCTTCTTGTAGTGTTAGGCGTTGGCAAGCTCCACATGCACGGTAAACTTTGAGTGATCAAGCTCTATACATATCCAAATCCGGTTAAAGGGAGAGAATGTGATATTTAACCGAGATTTAACATGCAAAATTAGTTTTTGTATTCTAGTCAAATAAGGTTGTGTATTTGACTTAGGGGAATTCTAGTTATTTTATGTAATTAGCCCTGTAGACCTTCTCTTAATCAAGTAATTACAAGCAAACTTTTGGCAATTTTTTTTACTTGAATAGTTGAATTATATTTTTAATCCAACTATATCACGTGCTCATTCACATCCACATCATCATAGTACACATCATCATCATCACTCTCCACCACCTTAGACTTCACAGACTTCCTTGGATTCATCATGCTGCTACTACTTCCTCCACCTCCACCTCCACCTCCACTACCATAACGAGGATACCCATCGTAATATCGCATGGTTTGATCTTGAGACCCTTTTGACTGTTGGGGTTGCTTACTCTGTTTCGTTTGTCCTCCTTTCTGCAGCTGGTTTTTGTTATTTTTAATACCATGAATCTGCATGTTCTTTATCTGATTATTCATCTGTTCTTTTTCAATGTTATCCCAAAACTTATCATCCTTCCCATTTTTTGCAGGCTTTTTGCTTGTTTTCTCTGGATTAACATTTCGTGGTACAGTTACCACATTCACCACACCCGGTTCTGAATGTATAGTGATGGTGACACCTAAAACAAGAACATTTTATAGGATTCAAAGGGAAACACAACACAATAACGTATTAATTTTGTATACCATAGATACATATATACGACAATTAAAAACCCAATATTGATTGTTGAAACCCGAAACAATACCTTCAGTTTTCTTCCCTTTTGGATTACGTGCATCACCATGAATGTTCACTTCCGGGGCAAAAGAAGTCTGTAGGATAAAAATAAAACCACAAAAGAAAACATGAGGAAATTCCCTTTTAGAACATAAAAACTACCAATAGAAAAATCTAACGACCCAATTGGTTGGTAATCGGTAGTATTAAAATGTGACTCCTCTTATCTTCACGAATTAGGAAGAAAGGAACCAATACAAGATATCGTAATTGGAGTCACATTAGATTTTTGTGAACATAGAGCGTGAATTACCTTTGCAAGTGATGGTGGCACTTTACTGTTGTTTAAATGTAGAGTTGGACCCGGAGTTGGAACCTAATGGAAGGTGTAATGATTATAATCAACAAGTAGATGAAGATGATTTTGACGATTTGTAAACAAACGTATATTTAGTTGGTGCATGACAGTTGGAAACATAGAATTTGTAAAGAAACATAACGCAAAATTGATAATAAAATTTGTCCCTAACACATATTTCTTTTTTTAGTTATCTAGATATATTATAATAAAATGTAGATTGAGATGAATTTAAAGAAAATGAACGAAACAAGAATGAAAAATGCAACTTACTTGATAGCTGAGTGCAGTATTAAGTGTTCTCACGATCATGTCCATTAATGGGCGTTCCTCACGCTCTAAACTCAAACATGGATAAGCAATTGATATAAACGCCCTCAACGAACTACGATTTATTTCATGCTTTATGTTACCATAAATAATTTCATTTAACTTTTTCTGTTTATAACTCTCTCGTACCAAGGTAAGTAAAGATTGACGCTCATGAATGTTGGGCATACACACCCTTCCACACAAAACTTCGAACAAAACCACACCGAAAGAGTAAACATCTGACTCCTTTGTTAAAAGCCCAGTCTCTGCATATAACGGATCACAATACCCCAACGTGCCTACAGGATTGGAGTAAAGATGCGAGTAATGCCGATTAGCTGGACCAAATTTGGATAAACCAAAGTCTGTGATCTTTGCATTCCACTTTTCATCTAAAAGAATATTAGAACTTTTAACATCCCGATGCCATACTCTTTCTTGAGTCCCAACATCACTATGAAGGTGCGCTAGTCCGCGTGCTGCTCCAATGCATATCTTAAGGCGTTGAGACCATGTTAGATTATTGTTGTTGAGATGTGAATCAAGACTTCCATTAGATGCGTACTCGTATGCAAGGATCTTTTCGCCACTCTCATCACAATACCCTAACAAGGAGACAATGTTTTCATGCTTGTAAAGGGAAAGTGTCATGACCTCTTTCCAAAACTCGGTATCCCCTTGTCCACGTATACGATCTAAACGCTTTAAAGCAACTGTGGTATGTCCGTTTGAAAGGAGAAGTTTTGCCTTGTAAACTTTCCCAAATCCGCCTTCCCCGATGTGATGGTCTTCATCAAAGTTTTTTGTTGCTAATAATATAGCTTCTAGTGGTATTTTCAAGTGTTGAAACTGTTTCTGGACAGGCATCATCTTGATGTTTGATCAAAGATAGAAAACAAGCTACACTAAGACCACCAAAGAATTACCAGTGATTAATCTCTCTCTCTCTCTCTCTCTCTCTCTCTCTCTCTATATATATATATATATATATATATATATATATATATATATATATATATATATATATATATATATATATATATATATATATATATATATAAAGTAGATGATGCTTAATTTCTTTTTAAAACAATGAGCCGGTTGCAAACTTCCAAAACAAATATATTAATATTTAGTGTTGTCTTTATGGAAATGCCTCTTAGCCAATGGAATATCCTTAAGATGCGGTCCTTGTCAGGGATTAGTTGGTAATTTTTGTCGATTTATGTATTTTGTTTTTGGTTACACTATTTACACAACTTGTTTCCCTGGCTAGCTATATGATTAATGAAATTACTTGCACAACAAACACGATGTCGTCATAGAAAGCAGAAAGTTACCACTTAGATCGACGTTTGCCTCACTATAATTTTTGTATTGAACTTGGACTATCGTTATTACATGTTTTCGTTGCATGTTTAATCCCGATCTAAAAAACTATTATCCACTTATTAATAATTTACTATTTATCATTTATTTATAGAATCTAAAAAATAATAATGATCTCCAACCCTACCATTACCTTCATCATAGTTCAATCAATCCCCATCACTCCTAAACTCCCTCTCTCTTCTCTAAAGTCCATTTGCAGAACCCAAAATGGAGTCAATATTTCCTTCTATAGTTGTTTATGGTTACATCGTCTAACAACTCAAAATTTAGAAAGATATAACTTTTAGACAATATTGACGAAAATGGGCAAATTGGTCATGTATGTGAAAAAGTTGAGACTATAAAGTTGTAACTTCATGAAAATGTCCAAGACAAGTTTAAGCCACTATAAGAGGTTAGATGAATTGAGTTCTAGAGAAACAATTGTTGGGAATATTGGATTGCGTCATTGGGCTATTTCGTATATGTCCATTATGTACACGGTTTGGGCCTGTCCAACCGTACTTACTATTAGGGTTATAGTATTTATAGTGCATGCATGCACCGTAGTTGTTAACTGTTGATTGATCTTTTCTTAATAACCCTAACACGCCTCTACAGTAAGAAAGCTCAAAGTTTGCTGGTAGGTGCTTGATGGTGACCAATGGCGTGACAACTGATAGTAGATGAGGGGATGCGAAGGGAAGAGGAGATGAAAAGTGTTTTGCTGCGAAACCTGTTGGTGAGCAAATCAATGAGTGTGATCAATGTAACGCCCGTAGATTTGGGTTAGTCTATTTAGAAATAATAGGGGTCGAAAACGACTTTTCGACAAAAGATTATTTTGAATAAATAATCTTAACCAAGTTGTAGAATATCTCTCAAGGGTTCCGTACATATAAAGAGCGTTGAAACCGAGTTAAAACGAAGAAGTTATGACCCATCGATGTTTCGCGACGGAACCGGCACGACACTGGGGAGACGTAAATAATGAATTTATGGTAGAGCGACTTTTAGCCTTAGTCATTGAATATGTTAACCTGATAGTTTCCATAAAAAGAACGCCGAAATCTGACTTCGCATGAGGAAGTTATGATTTTTCTAAGATTTGGCTTAGTAGTGCACGACCCAAAACTCGAATTTTAGTTCGAGTGGTTTTTGCCTTACGTGACTTAAATGAGAGTTGAAGATCTCATTAATAGGAACTCAACGGTAAAAAGACAGACGAAAAAGAAGTATGTATGAAGGAGTTACGAATTTTTTGCGGTCATTTAACAGTCTAATTTTCTCGTACTATTAAATTTAAGATTGGTCGATAACTAGCCGACGGATTCAAAATGAAAGTTGTAGATGTTATTTTTACCTACGCATGGATATAAAGAACATAAAAAATGGAGCTCGTATGTGAAACTTACGGATTTTAGAAGTCGGAAGTGTGTTGTGCGAAAATGGGTTACATGACACAATCTTAGCCATTGCTTTCTCCCCAAATCTTGCCACCAGATGGTGACATGTGGTACCAAGCTTAACCATATTTCACCCTATAAATAGAACCTCTCCCACCCTCAATTTCTTCATACATTTCCCATTCTTTCTTCTCTTTACTCTCTCTTTAGAACCTCTCTCTAGCCCCGAAACCCCCCGAAAAGCCTAGGGAACCTCCCTAGCACAAGGCGGAAGCCCCGGAGTGCTCGATGGCTCTGAGAAGAAGAGCTTTTCGGCATGGGAACGCTGCTCCAAGCAAAGCCCGGTTTCCTATAAAACCCGCTGTAAGTGAGCTATGCCTACGCTATTTTTAATATAGCTTTTATTTAATTATACTAACGTTATTAGGAACTTATAATAAGTACTTGAGCTATTATTATGGGTTATATAAGTATTGTTTAACACGTATATAATAGTAATAATAGTTAGACTATTAATTAGTTTCGGCGAATAATAGACTAAACTCTAGTGATAATAATAGTAGGTTTCGTCGAAGGAAATTATTTTTAAGAAGCGAAGCGCTGTCTAAGTTCGGAATCACCACCTTTTCAAGTGAGTGCATAGTCCCTTTCATCTTACACATAGATATGAAGTATTTAATATAAATTACGTGCTATGAGTGCATAGTTACTTTCATCTTACACACAGATATGAAGTATTTTATATAAATTAGGTGCTATGTGAGCATATTATTTGAATACTTGTTGTTTATGCTGGATGAACGATTTTATACATGTTTTAAAAGATTTAAACGGTATATTTGTTTTATATCTACAAATATGGTGCAGATGAAACATGGGTAGATGAAATAGTTGGTGTGTGATGAAATAAAATGATGAGAGATAGGTGATGATAATTAGGTAAATAGATGATGATGAATAGGTGATGTAGGATGAAAGGAGATACCATAACCTTAACCAGCAAGGTGGCGATGTAGTCATCTACCAGAGTATAGATGGCGACCACAGACTATTCTAGACAACCCCGTGGAAACACCAGCAGACCAATAACCTGTAGCTAATGAATTACGAGTTTAGGCGATGTTGTAACTGTTGGGTTTTGTGCATTCTAACACTCCTAAGTATACATGCAACCCTAAATACCTTGGATCTATGTTTTCTCTATTATACATGCAAATATGAACATCCAAGGTATTATCCTAATCTAGCATACAAAACTATCAATATAACAAGATAGAATACATACCTCTTTGATGTAGAATGTCTTCATGAAGCTTGAGTGCCTAGTTCCCCAAGTGTGACACCTCAAATGGTTCACACAACACCAAATACACTTGGAATAACTTGAGAGAATTCTACACTTCATGAAAATCGGCTAGCCCTTTTCTAGTCTCTCTAGTGGCCGATTTTGATCAAGAATAAGATGCTTATATAGTTATACAATTAGGGTAAACCCTAATTGTCATGAATTTCCATTCCCTTGGATCCATGGGTTCAAATACACCATGGAGCATCATATGGGTTTTGGCCCAACTAGATAATCCATGGAGCATTAGCCCACTATATAAGTATAGATGATTTGCACAATCAACCCATATATTTAATTAGTCTTCTTTTGATCACTTAATTAATCCTAGATTAATTCTTGATCAATACTAATTAAATAATTTTATTATTTTTATTATTAATATACTAGAATTAAAAATATATTAATAACGATAAGTGTCTTATTTCTCTCGTTATAGTCTATCCAAGTGCATGATGTCATGCAACCCAAATGGACCATGCCGGGTCGGGTCAAGTCTTACCAATTATAGTTATGGACTTAGACATTAATCCAACAGTCTCCCACTTGGATAAGTCTAAAACTAATATTGCGTATGACTTCAGGAACCGACCGACAATCGTAGCTCTCAAAAGCTTCTGTCGAACTTTGACCTCGTAGAAGAACTCTAACCTTTGTCAATGACTTGTCCATTAGATAAGGGATCATATATTCCTCCATTCTAGATATCATATGGACTGAGACATGGATTATAATCATTCTCTCTGTCCATTTGTTGTTTCCCGATTTCTGATTTATGACGACTGACTAATTGAACAAATCAAATCAGTCCAGGCCCGGCCGAGCACTTCCATTTGTCATCATCAAATCATCGAGGGGCCCACAGATATCGCTTTTATCCCGAATGTAAAAGGAATGGATAAACTTTGACTCATATGGCTTGTTCTACTACTTGTTGAATCATACACAAAGGCACATTTTATAGCACCGAGTTACCAAATGCGGTTTCGTGCAGTCAACGTACAACCAAATCATAGTAACAACTCATATCTCTAGGTTTGAAGAATATAAGATATTATCGTCTCATGATCACTCGTGATAAAATCCATGAAGTGACTCCAATGAGCGTGGGTTGAATCCAATACTCAGAACTTATGAGCACTCATGAGTGTTGTAGCCCTTTGTCCAACACCTTAGACCTCTACAACCCTACCCATGACAGTCTTAATTCATATCTACTTCCAACATATGACCGACTGTGGATGGTTTGAATAACTTAGTCATTCCGGAAGGATAACCCAGTTTATTCGGGAAGTCAAAACATGCAAAGTGAAACACAATAATAATTGAATCCAATATGGTATGAAAACCTATGAACATAAATAAAACACCTTTTATTTATCACCATATGATTACACATTATTCATTGTATACTGTTTCAGCTATCAACTTTATTCTTGAATTTAAAACAATAGTTGTCCCATGCTCCAAGCATGTACACTATGTTTTCTAAACACTAGTCATGCCATACACCAAGTATGCATACTGTGTTTGTCTATGATCTTTACTTTGTGAACTAGATCAATTGAACTTAACTTCAATTATTCTCTTTTCACACTCCCAAATCCTTACTACAAATGCAAGAATTCCAAATTCGTGTCATTTACTGAAATCTGTTAGATTCTAAACTTATATGCATTAATCCTCTTGTAATGATTATGCACAAAGTCATAAAGACTTGACAACAAACATTACAGAGCATTCCAAAGGAGATCAACTCCTTGGAAACATCCTTCTTGCATTAAGTTTCCTTAATCTTACACAGATTGAAAAAATTCTAACTTTGAAATATTTCCAGATTCCATTTTGACTATCACTTCTGAGCAAGAGTTGCCTCCTTACAAATTATTTCAATATGGACCTTCCAGAATTATCACTATACTTCCAACTGTCCTTGAGCAACCAATCTTTGGTAAACCTTAGATTGTCCTCGACAATTGTTTAATCCTTTTAGTCATATCCAGTTCTAAACCTTTTCCCTTCTTAATGCCCCAGGCATTTGGAAACTTTTAGAAAGGATGAATATAGCACATGTAATCGATCCTATATCCGAAGCATATGGGACACGATTCATGATGTCTCACATAAAGACTAAACCAGTCTTTTGCTATAACATTTCCATTTCTATTTGCCAAGTTCTCATAATTCAGATTATGAAAAGGGATGCCGTAATCATAATCGAATTTAAGAACGCAAATAATGGACCCATATACAGAATTTCCTTATGTTGAGCCATTCCAACATGAAATTCATATATATATTTCCTTGACTAAATGATTAAAACCTCACGATCTAAGCTTATAGATTTGAGATGAAGTATAATTTCCTCTCCCTTAATTATAGCAAAACAACTTTTCCCAATTGAAACCTTTTGTTTTCTATAATTAACATTGCTAACTTGCAATCCTTATCATAATTATCATGCTCCCACTAACATGATGATCATTAGCATAACACTTATGCTCCCACTAGCTTTGACATGTACTCAGAAATCAGCTGGACTTCTAGAAATCAATACTTTATTGACTTTCTTACCAAAGTTCAGATTTCTAATACTGGATTGTTTTGATATAACTTTATCAAAATCATACACCTTCCCTTAGATAGCACACTTGTGTGTCTACACAATTATGAAGAGGGATGTCGTAATCATAATGGTTAGACCTTTTTGCCACTTCTCACAAGTCCAGGTTAGTGTGCCGGTAAACCACACACACTCCACTAACGACTTTGAGAATGCAAATATCACAATTGCTATCTAACTAAAATCTACTTAGTGAAAGTGTTTCCTCACCATCATTTTCATGAATCGGAGAGTAACCTTATGACACTTAGATTTAATGGTGTATGTGTTCTTATCCATGTGAATTGTCGAAACCATAGTCACAGGACAAGGATAATGACAAATCCAAACTCATATGGACTGAACTCAATCTTAACTTCTTGCTACCTGGCAGCTCAAGGGCCTACCATTGCTTCCAAGTTGTTGTGCAACCAATTGAGAACTCTAATGTAACGCCCGCAAATCCGGGCTAGTCAATTTAGAGGCAATAGGGGTCGAAAATGAATTTTCGACAAAAGATTATTTAGAATAAATAATCTTAACCAAATTGTAGAATATGTCGCAAGGTTTCCGTACATATAAAGAACGCCGAAATCCGAGTTATAACGAAGAAGTTATGGCCGCCGAAGTTTTACGGCAAAACCGGCACGGCACCGGAAGACGTAAATAGTGAATTTACGATAGAAGACTTTTTATCCTTAGCAATCTAAACAAAAGTCGTAGAATATGTTAAACTAAGAGCGTTGATAAAAAGAATGCCCAAATCTGACTTCGTATGAGGAAGTTATGATTTTTCTAAGATTCGACTTAGCAGTGTAACCCGAAACTCGAATTTTAGTTCGAGCGGTTTTTGGCTTACGTGAAATAAATGAGAGTTGAAGATCTAATTAATAGGAACTCAACGGTAAAAAGACAGACGAAAACGGAGTCCGTATGAAGGAGTTATGAATTCTTCGCGGTCATTTAACAGTCTAAATGCCTCGTACTGTTAAATTTAAGATCGGTCGAGAATTAGCCGACGGAGTCAAAATGAAAGTTGTAGATATTATTTTTACCTACGCGTGGATATAAAGAACGTCAAAATCGGAGGTCGTATGTGAAAGTTACGGAATTTAGAAGTCGGAAGTGTGTTGTGCGAAAATGGGTGATGTGGCACAATCTTAGCCATTGCTTTCTCCCCAAGTCTTGCCACTAGATGGTGACATGTGGCACCAAGTTCAGCCATTTTCACCCTATAAATACCACCTCTCCCACCCTCATTTTCTTCACACCTTTCCCATTCTTTCTTCTCTTTACTCTCTCTCTAGAACCTCTCTCTAGCCCCGAAATCCCCCGAAAAGCCTAGGGAACCTCCCTAGCACGAGGCGGAAGCCCCGGAGTGCTCGACGGCTCCGAGAAGAAGAGCTTTTTGGCTCGGAAACGCTGCTCCAAGCAAAGCCTGGTTTTCTATAAAACCCGCTTAGGTTTCGTCGAAAGAAATTATTTTAAAGTAAACGAAGCGCTGTCCGAGTACCGAGTCACCACCTTCTCAGGTGAGTGCATAGTCCCTTTCATCTTACACATAGATATGAAGTATTTTATATAAACTACGTGCTATGTGTGCATATTATTTGAATACTTGCTGTCTATGCTGGATGAACGTTTTATACATGTTTTAAAGGATTTAAACTGTATACGTATTTTATATATACGAATATGTTGGGTATGATGATGGGTAGATAAATGACGAGAGATAGAAGATGATGTGAGTATACATTGGCAGCTATAGACTTAGTGTCTATGGGACAAACACCGGTAGCTATGGACTTAGTACCTGTTAGACGTTGGTAGCTATGGATTTAGTACCTGTTGAACATTGGTAGCTATGGACTTAGTACCTATTAGATAAAGACTGGTAGCTATGGATTTAGTACCCAATGAATAGACTATAGCAGCTATGGAATTAGTGCTTTATGAACGAACATTGGCAGCTATGGATTTAGTGCCAGTCCTAGAACCCTGGAAGTAAGGGACTTCGGAATAAACGAATGAAGAATAGATGACTCTTAGGATAAATCCTTAAAGAGTAAAAAAAGATAACGGGGATGGGTAATTGGGTTGATTCTTTGATTGAACATAATAATTATATTATTGTGGGTTGAAAACCCTATGTACTCACCAGGTTTCCCAACCTGACCCACTCAGTTTATTTATATCACAGGTGTTGATACGAAGTCACTTTACACTGAGAGATTTAAAGAGATGTAGATCACTAGTGTAAATACATGTAAGTTCTGTTTATGCTTATGTTTCTGTATTAACGATGACATCCCAAACGTTTTAAGATGAATAAAAAATACGTTTCTTCGAAAATGTTTTAATAACATATTTATCGTGTTTTTCTGGGAACAAATTCCGCAACCTTTTTATAAAATGAAGTACTCTGATTTTTATAAAGCATAAACAAAATCGGTCTTTTCTGGCCGTGAAAATGGGGATGTCACATCTAAGAACTCAAGTTTAACTGGAATGGGCACAGATTATGTCAACACGATAGGTTATAAACATCAAGTCGTGTGCTAGTGAAGAACTTTAGGTTTTATTCTTGATTAGTTCTTGAGACTTTCAAGACCTTTAAGACTCCCACTGTCCTCTTGACCTATAAGAGTCCCTTGTCAAACATCCAAGAGATAGTGTGGATTCTAACCAAGACAAACACTTCACATAGTTGGCCTAAGTTGGTCTTTGTTTTATCCAAAACATCACAACTTACCAACTTCAAATGAACACGAGTAGGACACTTTTACTCTTACATTTGACACGTGTTTTAAACCCTCTTAAAGACATATCACTCAAATTACAATCTTGGAGTATGACTCTAAGACTTGTATTGGAACGAAGTATGACTCATCTTCTTGATTTAACCTTTTCAACAATTCAAGATCCCTTCTTCTTAGTCATAAGAATGCACTAAGACTTCCTTAGAGAACTAATTTTGATATGGTTTCTTAATCATTAAGATGATCACAAAATTGATACTAAAGTACTCTTCCATCTTTTCAGATTTGAGGAACTTTTATCCTTCTGCCTAATTTGATTCTTCTTATTCGCTCTGCCATGCATTGGAACTTTTTCCAATGTCTCAGAGTTACACTTAAGCTTGTAAGTATAATCATATTTACTGAGGTTTAGTAAACTATGACGAATAACCTTATATCTTTTGTGGTGGACTTAATCAGTGCACATGACTATGTACTCGATCCCTTAGTCCATTACTTGACTCACACATCCATGTGAACAAGTAATTAGTCTTAATTTTCCAATACTTGAAAGTTCTCATTCATCATGCTATACAACTTGCAAGATTCCAAGTTCCGGTCCAATTGAGACTTGGGTGATGAGAATCTTTCCTTATTTGGTAAGTTTAGACATTTCCACAACTGAAAGAATCAATTTCATATTTCCACTCTTGCTCTTAATGGAATCATATAAGCAACAATTTCTCCTCAAATGCCATTGTAAGGATATTTTAAAATAAATAAAATCAAAAATTTCCTTTTATTTTAAAACTTTGCGGAAAAACTTATCCTTACAATCCATATGAAATCTTGTTGTTATCTATTCCTAAGCAATATCTCATAACTCCTAAGAAGTAGCTCAAGAATCCGATCTTCAAACTACACGATAGAAATCCATCTACTCGATCAGATTCAGCATATTCTTTCTTTAAGTTTCTTCACTTTTATTTCATTCTTAAAACATCACCATGTGACCCAGTCACATCATGTATCAAGAATCTCATAATAGAAACTTAACAGAGTTAGATAGTGGACTTTACCTGAAGTAGAGTCAAACTTATTGACTTTAACATCCTTAGGTAAATTTGGCAACTTCGCAACCAATGCCCCTTCCTTTGGCAATATAAACATATGGACCCTTTTGATAATGGTACACGAGACTATCACAGACTTAGCTTTTCTCTTTACCATTTGGTCAATCCCTTTCCACTGGGAAGAGAGAGCTTTACTAGATATCCAATGTCATCATTTTCAATGTCCATAAAGTTGTAGGAAGTTGATCTTAGCAAATAGATAATATCATTAAGGGTCTTGTCATAGTCTGTTTCATAGGTGTTCCAAAAGAACTCACTATGTAACTTAGAAAGTAGTTAAACCTACAACTTTCTCAAAACTTTGACACCCAACTCTCCCAACTTGTCAATATGTGACTACATCTCCAAGATGTGATCACACCTAGACCTTGCCTTGCCAATAGGGCTTGAGTGACCTTAAACTTTTCAAGAACTTGTGGGTTAAGGAGAATAATCGGAGGAGGTGAAAGAAGTATGATTTCCAAGGGACATCATCTTCATTTAGGAAAGCTTGTTTCAAGAGATTTGGGAAGATCATAAATGTCTAAACCAGACATGTTATGGGAGATATTCAAGATAGTTTATTTATAGTCCTTAATATGACACCCAATATTAAGGCTAGGACCCAACAAACTATTTTATAACTTAGAAGAGGTATGCCGTAATCCAAGCTATAAAATATTTGAAGGTAGGGGAATGACGATTCACCAATTTCCACCAAAATAAACGAAATGTATTATTAGGTTTTAATTGGATTTGAAACTCCTAGATCTTGAGATTCATTGAACTGTTGAATGGCATGTTTCAATCTCGAGTGTGCCCTTCAGGTTTTGTGACTGGGATGCCGAGGATCACAAAACAAGATGTGAAGTAACCATGCAAATTACTTGGTACCCTTAAGTGTTTACCCCTCAATCGATGTGCCGGTTAACCACACACGCTCCATCGATACTATGATAAATATTAAGTCACCCTTTACCTACCTTGTTAAGTCCAAGTTAGTGTGCCAGTTAACCACACACGCTCCACTAACAACTTAGACAAAGTGTAAAGTGTAATTTCATGGATTAGCACCTTATTCACATTTTTCCTAAGTAACTAAGATTGGGAATTATTAAGAGTTCAGTTACTTAGTATTTATCATTAATACTTTTAATGAAGGGAGAATTATAGTCCTATCAAACCCGTTCGGCTAACGACCCTCCACCTGTCAAGCAAGCGGTGGGTGGGAGTGGACACCCATTAAGTTGCCATTTTATAGGCAACAACCTTATACCCACCTTATAGACCGGCTTCGTGAATGAGGCGTACTAGCGGTAAGACTGACTTTACTCTTATACATATATATATTATTAACTTATAATATTATAAAGTATAAGGGTTGAATTTTAACTTTTAAAATTCTAAGGGCTTACTTGGAATTAAAGTATTCATAAGAGAAAACTTTACAAATTCCAAAACTTGAGGGAAAGTTTTGAAACTATTCAAAACTAATTAATTCCATAACTTATGTGTTTAAAGTAGTTTTAATCCAAAAACTCTTCAAGTTCCATAACTTGAGGACAAGTTATGGAAGACTTTAAACTAATAAAAGAATTAACTTTTCTTTATTTTATAACTTATGGAATTAATTAAGGTTACACTTTATTTTATAACTTATCGAGCTAACCCTAGAATTGCTAATATACATAAACTCGTCAGCCTTGGTGCTTTATACCCGTTCCTACTGGAAGAGGACTCACCTCGCAAAGCTGACTGCTGAAATCTCGAGTGAAGAATCTCCGAAGGCTGCTCCCACGATTCCCCGACTATTATTACCATAATAACACATAGTCAAAACCTGATAACTCTTCTTAGGGTAAAATGACCATTTTACCCCTGGTCAAAGTCAACACTTTGGTCAAAGTCAACCTTCTGGTTGACCCAAGTCGCTGATTTGCTCCATCAACTCGTCGAGTCCTAGAACCTAAAATTGTGATCTGACTCATCGAGTTCCCATGCTACTCATCGTCGCGATCTACCGAATCAACTCGTCGAGACCCTTCACCAACCCGTCGAGTTCTAACTTAAGCTACAACGGGACAAAGCAACTCAACTCATCGAGTCCCTCTATGGACTCGCCGAGTTCCTTTGTCTGATTGATCTAACTCAATGGATTAAGCTCTTACCCTTCAGATCCAAACTCCATACTTCATATAAACATTGGGAATACACTTTTAAGGGTAAAGTTTCCAACTTTGCCCACTATTAGTCCTTCTTAAAGGGTTTAGCTCAAACCCTAACTCTCTAGGACATAGATCTTGGCCCACAAGACATAATACTCTAAACCAAAGCACATTATATTAGATCTAGGCCTTGGACATCAGTTGGGCATGTAAAGTTCCTAGCTTTCCTTCCATACATGGCCTTTTAGGGCTAAAAAGGCCATAATAACATTGTTAAGCTTGCATGGGGCTTCCATGGTCATAAATTTTGCACCTTTGTGCCATGGAATCCCCTTCTAGATCCTATATCTGAAATGTAAGTCACTTGGGACGTCCAAATCCCAAGGACCAAGGTTCTTGAACCAAAACCCTCATAAAATGGAAGTAAGTAGATCTAATGACTGAATGATCAAGTTAGAGACTTGATTACTAGAAAGTGATGAGGATGGAAGGAATCTCTAGATCTATAATCTTCTCCTTGAACCTTCTAGCTCCTTCTTCTTCTTATAGCTTCAAGAGCACACAAAATCACTCAAGAATGGCTCACACACTCACAAAATGCTCTATGGTTTCGTGGATTAGGGTTTAGGACTTGGAGGCTGGAAATGAGCTCAAATGTGAGGATTAAGATGCTAAATAGGGTGCAAATCCCCAAAATTAGGGTTTCACTCTGGCAGACCTACTTGCCTAGTCAAGAGCTCTTGACCCGTCGAGTAGATGGTTGAAAACTTGTGTCCAATACTCGATTCTACATGACGAGTCTGGGGCTTCCAATTCGCTGAGTAGCTCTATAAAAATGAATTGTTTATAAATAAATGTGTACCAGCAACCAAGCGTTACATTTTTGGATAAAAATAAACTTAAATATTAAAAAAACTAACAAAATGAAGTGGGTTTTTTTTCGAAAAAAGTTTGTTTTTTATATATCAATGTAGATCTCTATTGAAAGATGATGAAAAATTGGGAACAACCGTATATTTTGTGTTGATGAAAATGTGGCCTAAAAAAATTTTAAACGAAAAAAAGGTGAGTTTTTTTTTTATAAGGAGGTGGATTTTTTGGTATAATCTGATGTGTGTGCGTCTAATGTACAAGTGTACATCAATTTCCTTGGCTATTGATCATTATGATTTCCGACGCTTATGGTTGGTTCCTTGCTTCATTGTTACTTATAGTTCTCTATTGAACCTCACCGTATATATATAAATGACATTTTCCCGAGTTCAGATCACACCAAATGTAATTCTCTATCTTTTTATATTCTATCAGAAATGTGTCGGAAACTTCCAACGAAATACCTACAGAATCCAACTCTTACTTCTTTTCTCACTAACCTAGCTGTTTTTAGATCCGACCAAAAAAAGCACTCGGTAATCGAATATCTATTGCCTAATTTTCGTGAAATTATTGAAAAATAGAGCCTTTTCCAACCCAATTATTTGACGCCTTCTATCTTCTCTTCTTTTTTCTCAACTTAAAATGAAGAGAAAGCCGTAGTTACCATCGTCTTTGCTTACGACCACCACCACCGGAGCAAAATCACTGTCGTTCTCTTTTACGTCGCACCTGCACTTCACTTTCTTGTATCTCACGTTGCTCCTCTGCTTCCACCACCATTTCAATTGCCGTCTTCGATCACCATCAAATATTACTCATTGCTATCATCTACCTACCATCTCCACACCGTTGCTCACACCTTTGGCGTCAATCCCCTCATTCGCTCACACCTCTAGCGTCGCTCCCCTCCGACGCTCACACCTACGATCGATCCCCTCAGGTGATATAATCAGTCACATGGATTCTTTCTTGTAACTTGTCTCGGATTTCAATTTTTTATTATGATTCTTGTAATTTGTCTATGAATCAGTGATTTCATTTGTCTGTGTGATTTCGAATATGAATATGTGAGTTCGATACATGTTATGACGAGTTTGTTACTTTTTTTACAGATTTTTGAGTTTGATACTTTTGTTACAGATTTGTGATTTGGCTCTTGATTCTACTCTGAAATCAGATTGGAAACTTATTTTGGTGTTTCAATTTGTTCATAGTGTTATCCCAAGTACCCTGCTTAGGATTAAATGTTGGATTTTAAATTTTAGGCACCGATATTTCCAAGAGATGTTGAGCGTCCAGCTACGAAGGTGAGACATGTCAAATTATATCTTTTACTTTATTTTCAATTTCTATATGGCTACTTATTACTTTTTTCTAATTAAATATGTTGAAGTATTATTGAATTGGTTGAGCTTCAAGATAAAGAAGTAGTAGATTGCACTACTATATAGTTACCAAAGGTATTGTTCCCTAGTTCATAGATCTTTGTTTTGGAAAATGTATTAGAATCCTGATGTAAAATTCTTATTAATCTATTGTTTTGATAATATTTCAGATAGGAAATGATCTTGTTAAAAACAAGATTCACCCCACATTTGTGATAAACTAAGTGTTATCAATCCTTGGGGAAATTACAGTCAAGTCGAAAATTTTGATGGTATTGGGTTAACTGCAAGATTGAAAATGGGGTCTATGTCTTAGATTCATGTGCAAATCCAATTTTTAATCTAAAACACCACTTTGTTTGTGCAGATCTAATGGTGGAGGTCATTTTGTTCTCCAATTCTAGGAAAGCAATGGGTTATTGGATTTGTTTTTAATAGATAAATGTACTGGATTTTATTTAGAGTATGTAAAGTATTCGACTTGTATTTTTATAGGTTAATGTATTGGATTTGTTTTATTATAAGTGTAACGTATTGGTTTTGTGTTTTTATAGGTTAATATATTAGATTTGTATTTTTATAAGTGTAATGTATTGTATTTTTATTCTTATAGGTTAATATATTTGATTTGTATTATTATAAGTTTAATGTATTGGAAAACCCTGAATTATTTTAATTTTTTTACAATTAAATTGAATATTTTGTTGGAGTTTTGTTGAAAATATTCCATCGGAAATAGGTTGGAAACACGATATGTTGGTATTCCACTGGAAATATTGTGTGAGGAAGCCTTGTTGGACTTTTTCGGAAATGTCCTACCAAATATTCCGTCAGAAATTTGTTAGAAATTTTGTTGGAATTTTCTTGGTACCCAGTTTCCCACGGCCATTTTTCCAACAAACCAGTTTTGTCGGAACTTTGTAGGTAAACCCTGTTTCCTACTTATTACCAACGCAGTTGCTTGTAGGTATTCCTCCAATTTTCTAGTAGCGGTTTTTGAAAATGAATATAATATTCTGGAGTAGTTATGGTCATTCTAGACTTGGGGTCGTTTGAAGATATCGGGTCCAGACTCTGATAATCGTACGTTCCGGACTGATACAATGGATTCTGGAATATGTGTTACAAAATACGATGTTCCGAAGTATTTATGTTTATTCCGGAGCTAGTGGTGGTTGGTATCTGACACTCATACATTCCATACTGGAAAAATGTATTCCGGACTTTACTCCGGAGTATTTGTGCAACGGATCAATAATATATATATGACTTATTTACGAGATCAAATTGTTGAGCAATTAATACAAAATGTAGATAAATGTCTCCAAAAAACTTTGTTATGACAGTTATATGAATCAAATTCAAATACTGTAAAACTAGCATTATTGAAATACCTTTTAAGTTTAAAAAAATAAGTTATTTTCATGTAGCTTGAAGAATTTAAAAAACAAACAGTTTTTCTTATATTCTGCAGACTTCTGATCCACATCTTTTGTTGATAAAAATAAAGACTGCATATCTTTTACCTCTTTAGAAACAAATAATACCTAAATATCTAAGTTGAACATGCACACTTGGATTGATAATTTTTCTACCACCCCTGTAGCGAATTCAAAGTGTGATGCTACTTTTGGTGGGATGATCAAAGGGCATTGCTATTTTTGGTTTACAAGATCATTGACATACTATGCTTGTGGAATGTTTAAAATAAGGGTCTACTATGGTGGTGGATATTCAAATTCAAAATCATTGATCTTTATAGTTCCAGATTGCTAGTATGGTTTCTTCCTCACTATATCAGTCTAGTGCTCGATCTATAATAGAGCTTTGGTGTAGTTTTGTATTTCCTAAGTGTTGATTTTTGTTAGTTTGTTGAGGGGCTTTCCCATGTTTCAACTACATTTGCAACTCTCTAGCCTTTTGCTAGTTTCATTTAATAAATCTTTGTTGTTCCAAAAGTAAAAATGCAACTCAGTTTTTTAGAATTAAACCATCAATTATGTAAGGACTAAGGAGTGAGAGAGATGACGAAAACCTTGAGTTTTATATGTTCCAACTTGCAAGGCGGTGCAAAATGTGCTACTCATTATTTTAACTATAAATCATCACTTTTAGAGAGAGAGAAAGTTGACTAATATTTACGTTTATATAATGTTTGGCTTCAGTGGGCGCAATATCACATCTTTTAAAGCTTTTATTCTTGGAAAGATTTACTATAGTTTTGAATTTGCGATCTGAGTCTCTTAAAGTACAATCAATATCGCTCTGTATTGATTTCTCACAGTATAGTCGACAGATATCTTCTTTTTATTGGGATGATCTATTCAGTTAGTTGTTATGATTGACTGATTTTACTTAAAGGTCTATGACATATCGTGAAGAACTTTAATCTGGTAATTAAGTAGTATTTCTGGTTAGATTGAATCCATGTACTTCGATTAGTGTGTTCTTTACTACTGAAGAATCTGCCATCTGTTTGAACTGCATGCATGCTTGACTTTACGGTATTTGGAGTTTTTTTTTTTTTTTTTTTTTTGCTATATATAGTATCGTTGTAGGAATATGTTTAGCATGTAGATAATGATAATTCCATTTTTGTGCATATTTCTTGCTAAACAAGTTGAAAACTACTGAAAGTAAGTCAGAAGATTTTCCTTGTAAACTTATTCTATATTTGACGTTTGTTGCAGGTTTATAGAAATACCCGAGTCTAGGATATTCAGTCCCTTGTTTGTTACAATGAAACTTGAATGATGAAGGTTAGTATAACTCTTCTGTTCCTCTGTCCTAATCATATGGAATTCGTTGATTTAGTTCTATTCTTTTACTTTGGATTTATTAAAAAATAAAAAGTTAAATACGATTTCATTGATTTAGTTGTATTCTTGTACTCTGGATTTATTAAAAAAAAGTTAAATGCTTGTTTATGTATTGAAACATCATATATATTTTTCTCCATTATGCAACATATTAGTATTTTGGACGAAGTATGCAACTACGTTCATTCTATAGCCTAAATACGCATTTATCTTATGAAAGCCTGTTTTGTTGGGTTAATCAGTTTATCACCAATCAACAATTTTTAGTTCTAGGGGTAAAATATGAAAGTTTCCTTTTGTTTAAGTTTATTCCTAGTTTTTGTATTAGAGTCGAACTTATTATGTGTCTAGTATAAATATAGGTTTTCGTTGCATCTTTATTTGGATGCAAAACTTGTTTTGATTAAATAAGAAAAGTCTTTGGCATCAAGCAACTATCTCTTGGTTCTTTGTTATTCTTTCTTCCTTGTTCTTGTTTTGCTTGAGTTTAAAGAAGATCCTACACTTCTAAACTTACATGTTTAACCAATTCAAACATGCTTGCATAATTTGTAAGAGTTGCATAAATTGGTAAAATTAAGTATGCAAAGTTATTGCGTTACTTGGTACAGGTGTTAAACATAATTGTTAGTTAAATCGCTAAAAAAGTAAAAGATTTTCAAATAAGTATTTAACCATTTTTTGTCTATTAATTAGATTTCTAGAAGAAATATGCAACTATGTTTCTTTCTATGACCACGATATGCAACATTTTACTGTTCATATGTTTTGAAGGTTCAAAACTTCAAATGTAGCTGCCTAATTCATTCAAGTTGCATAAATTGGTAAATAAGGGAAACAATAAATAAATAAACACCGTATAGTTTTGATGATATATATGGGTAGACTTTTTCAATATAAAATGTCTTAATAAGAACTAGAGGGTTTCCTGCGCGTTGCGCAGGGCGGAATGTGTTCATCTTCGGATACAAATAATAAAGTACATTGCATAAATCGGTACCCGTATTAAACTACATTGTTGTTCTGTGTAATTTGCCATCAATCGGATGAGTGGAAATGTAATGATAAATCAAGCTAGTAAAAAGTACAATGCTATATTTGAATAGATTTTCAGGAACAATGAAAATACGATATTATATCCGGATAGTTTTAAATGAAAGTACAATAGAACATATTCATAGTTACCCCAATCCTTACCTGTCTTCTTTGATTTCATTTCCTTGAATGATCAAATCAGGCACCAAACATTAGAATTAAAGTAAAACGTTATATGTTTCAATAAGAAAAAAATAAAGTAAACTTAAAAAGTTTACAGATATAGAAACCAAATGAACATGCTATATTAGAGCTTATTTTGATACAATTGATGGCTTTAACTTTGATGACTTCGAAGATCACCAAACCTTATAGCTTGCAATGTGTTGTAATTAATTCTGCAACAAATTATCTATTATTCATTGTAGATACGTAAATCAATATGAATTTTTTTTGGTATTTATATGCAAGAAGTAGCAATGTACTTTCATTTTACAGTCTAACATGAAACAAAGTATAAAGTGAAAGTACATTGTTATTTCTTGCACTAACATATCATTTTACTTTGAAAAAGCAAGACATATAAATGTATTTTCATTGCAAAGTGAAAGTAAGTTGTTGTATTTGCTATTGAAGTAAATTTAAAAGAATAATAATAGCTAACCCTTTAGATCTATTCCATGAGCGTTTTTAGGACAATCCTTACTCAAATATCATTGTCCTTTACATATAAAGCAAGTTGCATATTTCGTTCCCGGTGCATCATAAAGCTAGGGATAGTTAGGTTAATTTATATTCATCTCAACCATCATAATAACTTTAAACAAACTCTCAGAATTGACATTACAATAACGTTATTATTAAAGCTTGCATCTCATGAGATGCTGTAAAAAATTTATGTATCTACAATGAATGATAGATAATTTGTTGCATAATTAATTATAACACATTAAAATTTTGATAAGGGTTTAAGGCAAAAAATAAATTGATAAAAAAAATGACTCATATATTAAAAATCCAACGTATACATAATAAAGAGAAAATTACAAATCTAGCAAAATATGTTAATGACCTTCTTAAAAATAATCAAAAAATTAGTTTTTTCCATAAATAGTTACTGAAATTGAAATTGCAGTTGGTTAGGCTCACCTGCTATTTAGTACCCTCTAGCTGCGATTTCATATACTTAGGTTGTGATTCGGCCCATTCATATGTTTCTAGTGAACAAACACTAAGTCGACCATCTTGCGGTGTAACTTCTTAGTCTTACGGTCAACAATTGCCTCAGGCTCTTCGATTAGCCTCTTATTCTCATCCATCCTTAACTTTGATATTGGAATTATGTTGGGAATGTATCCCATGAACTTCCTTAAATAACACACATGGAAAGTGTTATGAATACCATCTAGTTCTTTAGGTAATTCTAGCTTGTAAGCTTGGTTCATAATCCTCTGAAGAACTTTCAATGGTTCAATAAATCTTGGACTTAACTTTCCTCGTTTTCCAAATCTTATAAGTCCTTCCACGGTGATACTTTAAGCAAAACTGAATCTCCAACTTCGAATGTCATTGGTCGTCTCTTTTTGTTAGCATAGCTCTTTTGACGATCCTGAGCTGCTAACATCCTTTCCCTAATCACCTTTAGCTTTTCAGCAGTATGATGGACTATCTCGGGGCTCATAAACTGCTTTTCTACAGCCTCAAGCCAACAAGATAGCGTACGACACTTCTGTCCATAAACTAATTTTCTAACTAGCACCGCATACTCCCATGGAAGTCCCTTTGCGTACTTGTCAATTTTTGCCAGCTCGTATAGGACAAGGCACAAGGAAAACTCCATCTTGTTTGTGAAGTTGTTGGTTTATTCATCAATGGACATGCTCCCTTTCTTCAAAGTTAGGAATTGGTTCTCTAGCTTAAGCAGGTTTTAGGTTGAGTCGTACTTGCACTTGATTGCACCAAAAACTATGCCCACGTTAGTTGCAGGGGCTTATTAGGGCTCAAAGTCTTCCCCAAGGTGTTCCGCCAACAAATCATTCCTCCCCTGAACTGGCGTACTGCAAATGTGGTATGTAACTTTCCTCTACAACCACACGTCATGAAGGCCAACTCCATCTACGAGATCCAATCCATAACTCTGATCCAATCTTCTTTCCCAGTGAAGGTCGATGGCTTGCAAGTTAGAAAATCTTTGTACTTGCATACATTCCTTTCATCTCCGCCATCTTAGTTGCTTCATCGAGCTATTGGTGGGTTGACTTGACTAACAGTCCCACTGTAGTTCCCTCCTTCTGACTGCCCATCGTTCAATTTGGGTTGTTCAACTGGCATTGTATGTTTGTCCCTATCATGTAGTAGTAATCGCCTTGTCTCCTCCATTTGACGATCCAACATCATCTGGATCAATGCTTCTACCCCGTCCATTGTGATTGGCTCAGGTGAGGCTGCTACAATAGGTACTTGCTCATTCACATGAGGTTTCGGCTATTGATTCCTATTTCCGTTTGCGTTTCCACTTCGGGTTCTTGCCATCTTGATCTATACACCAAATAGGGTGAATTAATATCTTTATTTAGGATAGAAGTTTAAATCATCCTTATCTCTCTGAAACGTTTACGTGTTAGTTCTAATATCGTAGTCGTACGTTTAGAATCATGAACACATAAGGTTTCCAAATCCGGTCGGCAACAGACCATAGATCTAAACAAATAATAGCATATAGCACATAAAAGCATTTTAGGCATATTTCCTAAAATAAACTAGTGCTTGTGTCTAGAATATAGTAGACACTCATCTCACAATCATCGCTTAGCATTCTAAGTTTAAGTCTAGAAATCCTACAAATTCCGAGTTCGCTTAAACTAATGCTCTAATACCAACTGTCATATCCCCATTTTCACGGCCAGAAAAGTCTGGTTTGTTTATGCTTTGTTTTGAAAATCATAGTAACCTTTTAAAGAAAAGTATTATAGAATTTGTTCCCAAAATATAAATATAATAAAGATTTATCAAGGCATTTCCGAAGAAATGTGTTTCATTATATTAAAACCTCAGGGTGTCATGTTCGATACAGATCAAAAGCATAAACAGAACAACATAGGCCTTAATTTCTTTGTTATAAATCGGATTTCGGCGTTCTTTATATATCTGGAATCCTTGTTTCGACCACTACAACTTTATATATAGATATTGGGTTTATCTAACACTTTATTTTTGACGCTTATTTTTATTATATCTTTACAAACCAATTTATAAGCACATAAAATCACATAATTCACATAATAGTCAAGTAATTCATCTATATTACTTTAAAATAGGTTACAATGGTTGACCGTGACTATTACATCATTATACTAATGCGTAGCCCAGAAACACGGGCGTTACAGTGTAACCCCTTTGCGTCCGCCAGCAGATGTGGTGTAGAGTTTCCTCCAAAACTTTATCTTTGTTCCTTGATAAAAGTAAGCATAACCAAATTGGAAAACGGGTGTTACAACTCTCCCTCACTTAAATATGAGTTCGTCCTTGAAATCATTCCTTACTTTCTTCCAGACACTGCAGATGATTCGGTCCTAAAGTCGGCACATACATACGAAGACCTTCCAATACTACAATCAAAACCCAACCTTAGTACACTCACATTCCCTAGCGAAGAATGTATACTTGACCCACTAACCTTAACCAATGAAGAATAACTATCACCACTCTACCTGAAATCTGGAAATGTAATACCTTGTTTGTCTTCCTAACAGGCAGAAGCATTTTGGAACACATTCAATATGACCTCACTCCGTAACCCGAATCAAACAAAACCCTCCTGAACTTGAATTATCTTTTTGATACCATTGTAAAAAAGAATCCTTGACTATTCAGTACAACTACAAAGCTTTCATTTGAAAACAAGGGTGATTTGCCAATACGAGTCTTACCCTTAAGTGCTAAACCAATATATAACTTACATCCTGATAACCAAATATTTTTATATTCATTCTATCTGAGAAATTTTGATTCCATGGTGGCCTTATACTAAACTATGATATGGAATCCCCAACCGTCCACTGAGACTGACAACTTATGACATCCCAATTTTCGAGGCCAAAAATTTCATTTTAATATAACGATTTAAAAGAACATTTATAAGAAAACATTATCAAGTTACATCATTCACAAGCCATAATCTTACGTCTAAAAAACCATATCATAAAAAATAGTATCAATGTCAGAGTACAATCCCAAGAATCTCATAATGCGGAAATCTTATGTGTGTGATGCGTTCCTACCATGCCGGCTCCTTCCCCTTCGATGAAGAGGTACCTGAAAACAAAACTGAAAACTAAAAGCACGAAGCTTAGTGAGTTCCCTCATCATACCACATACCATACATAACACATACTTCCAGCCATATCTGGGTGCCTGACCTACCCTGCTGAGCATATCGAGGTGCTCAACCTACCCCTGCTAGGCATACCGGGGTGCCTAACCTACCCCTTTCAGACATATCGGGGTGTCTGACCTACCCCTCCGGTTTATCTCAACCGGTTATGGTGACTATTTCACCCCTACTACTACCACATAAAAACATAACATAATTATACTGTCAGGCATACCGGGGTGCCCAACCTACCCCTTGGCCCTATTGACCAAATATGGGGACTATTCCCACCTACGACCACTATCATGTAATGTCATATCAGTCTAGTACATAATCATAATAGATAAAAACATACCAGAAAATTATCACGAAGACAGTTGTCTCTACTATAACTCTTACTAGTGGGCCAGTCTTGGTATCTTTGACCCACTTCTACTGGAAGGTAACTCACCTCAATGTCATGTAGTAACTAAATTGTCCTTGATGCTAGGATCAACTCCTCTCAAGCTCTTACACATAACAACCTTCCTTAATTACCATTTCATACTCTTACCCCTTTCAAGGGTCAACTCAGGTCAAAGTCAAAGTTAAGGTCAACACTTTGGTTAAAGTCAACTTTTGGTCAAAGTCAGCATCTGGTTGACTCAACTCGCCGAGTTGATCCACCAACTCGTCGAGTTCCATAATCCTTAAAAAGCTAAAAGCTTTGACCCTACTCGTCGAGTCTTTCAAAAAATCGCCAAGTTTAACTCGTCGAGTTCGGCTTCATACTAGGTGGGACGTTTAGCCCTTGACTTGTCGAGTTCTCCATGAACTCATTGAGTTCTTCTTCATACAGTTGGGACATTGCCTTGAACTCGCCGAGTTCCATGATCTTTAAGTCCATAAACGAGCCCAACTTCTTGTGTCCTCTTCAAACTCAACAAATTGCTCACTATCAGAAAAGCATGGGGAAATTGCAACCTGACTCACCGAGTCATATGAGCGACTCGCCGAGTTCTTCCATGTCCAAAACTATCCAATCGGTTTCAGTCGGGCTTAAGGCATCCAGAACATAAATCTAACCTCCTAGAGTCCATATTACACATAAAGTCATGAACTTTACGTCCATGCATTGGTCTTCAAGCTCAAAAGACCCAAAAATGAAGTCCACAATGTGCATGGGACTACCATGACCATAAAGTTGGCACCTTTTTTCCATGGGAACCCTCAAAAGTTCAAGATCTGAAGTTACACCCCCCTTTAATTCACCAAATCCCAAAAATGGCTTCACTAAGATTTAGAAAATTAGAAACTAGCCCTAACTAGAGATCTAAGAGGTAAATGGTCTAGGTTGAAGCTTTTTACCTCAAACAAGCTAGAAATGTGACAAAACCTCTAGATCTACTTGCTTTCTCTTGATCTCCCAAGCTTCCTCTTTCTTCTCAAGCTTCAAAGACAAACAAAATGGCACAAAAAGCTCAAGAACACTCTATATTCAATTGGGGTTTCATGAAGAGGGTCTGAGGGTGATGGAGGTTGGAGTGGAGACCCTATAAGTTGTTTAAATAGGGTGCAAACCCTCAACTTTAGGGTTTCATCCAGATAGGTCTACTCGTTGAGTCGGGGCTTCCAACTCGGCGAGTAGATCCTTCTACCCGCGTCCATGCTTTGCCTTGACTCGATGAGTTGGGGCCTCCAACTCGTCGAGTCCCAGAGTAAAAGTGCAAGAATTCATATTTAGAATACGTACCAGGAACTGGGCGCTTCACAACCTTACGCTTGGTCGCACCACAAGACTCCACCAAAGAGTCTAATTGATAAAGGTTATCCTGGCCTAATTACCATATGGATTTAATTCATTGATCACATAATCTCTCTACTCTAATTGTGATCTAAGTCCTTCACTAAGCCAACTACTACTGGATTCCACCCTTAGGAGTCATGCACTTACTGCTTCACGAGCAACCGAGATACCATCTACTTCACTAGTACGCTAAAGCTCGCAGTTCACCCTGATCTCGCCATCATTCTATTACTAGTCGAGAGGCTTAAAACCATCACTACTTATCCTATACATATCCTTAAATGTTTGAAGGGCCTGCTCACCCAATTTACCTAACCAACTAGGCCTTGCCTATGGGTTCCACCCATATTGTTATAACCAACTGGGCGTCACCCATGAATTTCAATCAATCTATCATACCTAAACAAGCCTCGCCCACCGGTCTAACATAATCTACATAATCGAACATGCATCACCCACGAGTCTCACCCATTTAAGGCTATATAAGACTAAAACACTGACGCAACTGCAAAAATCATCATCCCATCAAAGAGTGCTTATCCAACAATAGTGGTCCAACCTGACCCACACATGTATTGTGATCCTCCTACAGTTCATCAACCACTCCTGCAATGGTTTACTTCATCCTGGTGTGTAACAACGTAAATCATTCAAAACAATTTTTCATTTCAAACATAACATTTCTCATAAAATAATCTCAAAATTCAAATATATCAAATGTTAACTTAGTAAAACATATCCCAGAATCTCAAATACATAATACTCCATCAGTGTGTACAGACCATGCCTGCGCCTTCCCACGATCCTCACTAGTACCTGAAATACATAACACATAACACGGTAAGCATAAATGCTTAGTGAGTTCCCAAAATACCACATACAGCACATAAACCACTCGAGGCTATAACTCGGTATGACCCTCCGGTCAATGTGTCTCAGTGGGACCCTCCAGTCCCGTAGCTCGTTGGACCATCCGATCTGGTCTATATCCTTGGACCCTCCGGTCCGGTCTATATCGTTGGACCCTTAGGTTCGGTCTATATCGTTGGACCTTCTAGTCCGGTCTATATAACACATAGCATACATATAACACAATGCACATAAATCTCAAACATACACATACACATAAGACCCTCCGGTATTCACATATATACCACTCTAGGTAGTGTATAGTGAGAAGACTCACCTCAGGTAATATCGGAAAGTCTCAAACTCGAAATCCTGATCTAGCCTCCGCCTATTCACATAAAGTAATTTACCTCTAATTAACAACGATTCTCAAAGGCTAGACTAATCCCTTCCTTTAGTCTCTCAGAAGGGGAAAATACCATTTTACCCCTATAATGGTCCAAATGTCCAATTGTTGACCAAAGCCTAAAAGTCAACGAAAGTAAACTCTAGTCAACGGTCCCACTTTGACCAGACTCGTCGAGTGCACTCGGGTGACTCGGCGAGTCCATGCTTGTCCTCTGAATCCTTATAAGGCCTCACTCGACTCATCGAGTTAACCTTTCACTCGACGAGTTACCACTAATCACGAATCGCAGGGCAACCCGGTCCGACTCGTCGAGTTCTTTTATGGACTCCGCAAGTTTCCTCCATGGCAACACTCATATGACCTTCTGAGGTCAGGTCTGTTTCTCTAACTTATAGATCTAACCTTCTAGCACCCAAAAGTCACGTAAAGGTTCAATCTTTATGTCCATGCACCACATAACAAGCTCCATTTGATGAAATAACTCTTGAAATGACAACCTAGATTCAAAACTCCAATGGGACTACTTAAAGCTGGATGATTGGGACTCTTTGGACCTAGAAGGGTCCAGATCTATAACAAAACTTGCAAGAGGGGTTTGAGGCATCCAAAATCCCAAAAATGAAATGATTCAAGCCCTAACCCCAAAAATGAAATCTACACAATAGGGAAGACAAGGGTTCGATTTGGTACCTCATGAAGAAGCTCTTTGCTTGAATAACTTCGAACCACAACCTCCTCTAGTCCTTCTTGCTGGATCTCTTCTCATCTCTTGCAAAACCACACCAAAAAGCTCAAGATGGCTCTTTCTCTCACTCTACACACTCAAGCTCATTAGGGTTCTCTCTTCTGGAAAGGTAGCCGCAAATGAAGGCCATAAGTGCCTTTAAATATGGATCAGGCCCAAAGATTTAGGGTTTCTGTCAACAACGCGGACTTGTCGAGTTGACTCACCGACTCTTCAAGTCCATTCATTAATCCGAGTCATCAGTCGCGATCCTACTCGACGAGTTTAGGCATCAACTCGTCGAGTCCCTCTTCTTAACTCAAAAGCAAATACTTAAACTATGATACCTGGAAATCCGGATGTTACATGGTGAATGCTATGACTCCATCACAAACTTATAACACTTCCACGAATGACTATTAACCTTGTGTATGCTATGGATACATGTAGTCTTCCAACACTTTCATAACAACCATCCTTCTACCATACCAAGCCATAATCAAGCATGAGTCAAAACCTCATCCAACTATACTTCAATCATGTATTCAGATCATGCTTTGAACCCCAAAGCCTTTATCATACATAAACAGGCAGAGAGGATCTATTACAACCCTCAACTTGAACCTAAACACATATCCATCATGTGCTACTATTGATTCCATATAAATTCGGCAAGATAAACTGAATCCTTATTCCTTATGCAATACTCAATCCATACTGCAACTAGAATTGGCCCTCCACCTGCCTAGGGTATGAAACTTCTTCTTGTTTCACGCCTGGAATTATTCCTAATAATCTAAAAAATTATCCTCCACTTGGTTTTAACTGCAGTTTGTCAACCTTATATTTGATGGATGTCCGAACCATGTAACAACCTTACTAATCCATTCCTATCATCATAAGATTACAGGAACTAAGATTCCAATACCATACAAGCTAGGATACTTACACCCTCATACCAGATTAAATGCTTCGCTACCCAAGTAGGAAGACATTGAAACATCCAAAGCATTTCCCGGAAAATAATTCCAAATCTTTGAGCCACTTTAGCTGATACAAGGAATAATAAACCCTTAATCGGAAAAAATAGATCACCAATTCAACAATATAATTGCCAAAAAATCTATGTATAGAAAACATCAACAACCAGATACAGTTTGAATCCTTTTGACAATCCCAATGGGTGATCAAACTCATGCAGACAATGCATCACCCACGCCCAGGAGTGATAGGTCACTATCGCTCTTACCCCTACTAATGATAGTGAGTGCATCAAAGAGCTAATTATCAATCAACTTACATCCACCCTGAGCGACACAAGCACCCATGTACTCTAACTTCGTTATCACAGTGGGGAAAACCACTTACCATGAGATCTTTCCTAAAATCTCCTGATACGAGAACCACACTTACATCTATGAAATCAAGAATCTAGAAGTAACTTACCCAACATCACATTCTAACTAATCCCTTACACCTCTCAATCATGGAAGATCTTCTCCATCTCGAGTTTCAATAATCACATGAACTTACTTACAACTCTCTCTGACCCATTGTGTTGAATCTAACACATCAATCTGGCTGTTGTTCCTCCGACAGGACACTCAGTTCGCTTCCACCTAAGGCTCGTACTAACAATGACTGACGTCCTAAGACCAACTCATCTAAATACATTCCAACCATGGCTCTTGATATGTAAAATGACATATAACAATAATTTGATAATAATAATAACCAGGCAATCATAAAGAACTACGATCCTTGATGGGTTTTGATCCTAAGAACATCCTATGTGCTCATACAAACCCTAATGCTTGGATCTAGGTTTCTCTATTGTACATGCAATTTATACAAGACTATAAACCCTAGATCTAGCATATGATAATCAATATAACATATAATTAGGGTTTAGATCATACCTTGATTGTTATGTAGCAACAACAATCACAATTCCTTCTTGTAATGACTTTAGAAAGCTTAGAGTCACAAATGTCACTCCTCTAATGGTTCACAAACACCAAGAGCAAGAGGATGAATAGGATAAGAGAAGGAGGCTGCCCAAAATCATCCAAAACCCTAGAAGGAAGCTTGTCCGCGTTTTTGAGGCATAATGGTTCTATATATAGAGAGGCTATCAGGGTTATCTAACAAGGAAACCCTAATTTGGATGCTTAAGCCCTAAGCAACCCATGGACTCCTTTAATTAAAGGCTTTGGACGATTTCTTATGGGTTTCCCGATAGAATTCGTCCAACCTTATAATATAAGGTAATCCATAGCCCAATTGCAATTATCTTATAATTACAATTTCAGTCCCTTAAGTTTAATTAATCTCTTTTAGTCACAAACTTAATTCTTATTAATTCTTGACTAATATTAATTAAATAATATGATTTCTCTTTTAATATATTATTCCCATAATATATTAATAAATCATATTTAATCTTTTCTCTCCATAATTCATCCTATCAAGTTGCTTTGGTGAAGGCAACCCAAAAGGACCATGCACCATTGAGTCAAGTACATACCAAAATAGTTATGGACTTAGACACTAATCCAACAGTTTCCCACTTGGATAAGTCTAATAACTATTCCACGTATGACTTCAGATCCTGATCTGCAATCGTAGCTTTCCAAAGCCGTTGTCAACTCTGATCCTATCAGATACGCGTGTCCTTAGATAAGGGATCATATATTCCTCCATTCTAGATATCGTATAAGACATGATTCCTAATCATTCTCTTTGTACTATTTCCTGACTTTCGATTTATGATGACTGACTAATTGAACAAATGAAATTAGCCCTAGCCCGGCCGAGCATTTACGTTTGTCATCACTAAATCATCGAGGGGCCCAAAGATATCGCTTTTATCCTACTTTGGATAAAAGGAACGGATAAACTTTGACTCAAAGTTCGCTTGCACTCACTTACCGAATCACACACAACAATATGTTTTATGACACCGAGTTACTGGTGTGTTTACATATTATCAATGTGCAACCGACTCGCAAGATACAACTCACACATCTCAGTTTCAAGAACATAAGATGTTATCGTCTCACCAATCACTCGTGATAAAATCCATGGAGTGATCCAAGTGAGTGTGGGTTTAATCCAATGCTCAAATCATATTCATAAGCACTCATGAATGTTGCAGCAAACATTTGCTTATGTCTAATACTCTTTTAGATAATCCACACACCAATTCATGACAGGCTTCACTCATACCTACTTCCAACATATGAACGACTGTGACTCGTTTGAATAATTTGACCGTTCTTAACCAATTGAAATTATTCAGGAAGTCAAAACATTCAAGGTGAAACACAAGAATAATACTAATCCCATATGGCCTCAAACCTTTTGAGTATAAATAAAACACCTTTTATTTATCACCATATCAATTTCTCATTATTTGTTGTTTCGGGTAATCAACTTGTTACTTGAATTATTACTACACTTGTCCCATGCTCTTAGCGTGCACACAATGTTTACCTATGGTTCTTACTTTGTGAAATAGATCAAATGAACACATTTCCAATCATACTCATTTCACAACTCCTAATCTTTTCCACAAGTGATAGAATATCAAATTCTTGCCACTTATAAAATATGTTAGATTCTAATATTTTATGCAATGATCCTTTCGTAATGTCACTGCACTAAAGTCACAATGACTATCGCCAATGAAATTACAAAGTCCTCTATCGGGGATTGTTACAACACAACTCCATATATGTGATGTCTCTCACTCAAAGTACATTTCTTTGAACATCCATTTGCATAAAGTTTCTAATCTAGACATAGATTCTCAATATCTAACTCCCAATATGGAAACCTTTCCATACTTACCATATGACAACGTATTCTTAATATAATCTTATCTATTCATAATAATGTCGATATACTCCATCCAATACTATACTTCCAACTACTCACAAGCAACCAATCCTCGGTGAACTTTGGATTGTCCTTTGATAGTTGTTTAATTATCTTAGTCAAAACCGATTCTTGTCCTTTTTCCCTCTAAATGCGCTAGACATTTGGAAAAATTTTAGAATGGTAAAATACCATAGCATTTACAATCAATCCTATACCCGAAGCGTATGGGATACGATACGATACTTTATCAATCTTTTGCCATAATTTTTTATGTGTCACGTTCTCACAATTCGAACTATGAAGAGAGATGCCACAATCATAATCGAAATTTTGAGAATGTACTATGTACTCTTGACTAAATCTCTTAACATTTCACAACCTAAGCCTTTAGATTTGAAAATGAAGCATAATATTCTCTCCCTTAATTATAGCAAAACAACTATTCAACCCTTACAACTTTGCAAAGTATGACTATTGTTTTCTATAATTAATATTGCTAACTTGAAATACTTGCCTTAATAATCATACAATCATAACATTTATGCTCCCACTATCATGATGATTATTATAAACATAACGCTTATGCTCCCACTAGCTTTGACATGTATTCCGAAAACAGCTTAACTTACAGAAAAAAAACAATACGTATTGAATTTCTTAAGCTCATGTTTCTAATACTTAATGCTTTGATAATCCTTTATCAAGGCTTCTTCATCTCATACACCTTTATCCAAGATAGCTCATATGTGTCTTAAACAATTAAGACTAATTGCCAAATCTCACAATTCGAATCATGGAGAGGGATACCGTAACCACAATCAAATTTGAGAATGCAATTTTACAATTGTTATCTTCTTAAAATCTATCTTAGTGAAAGCATTTTCTCACAATCATTTCCATGAAGGAAAAAATCTTATGACACTTAGATTTTAATGGTGTATGTGTGTGTTCCTATCCATGTGAATTTGTCAAAACCAAAGTTTGCGACAAATCCAAACTCATATGGACCGAACATTCTCAATCTTGATTTCATGCCTTATGGTAACACGGCTGCCCACCATGTCTTCCAAGTAGTTAAGCAGCTCACCTTTTCCTATCAATATACTTTTCATTGATTAAGGTCTTTGTCTTTTATGCATTCAAATGAGAGCTCATAGAACTCACATGCATAATTAACTCAATTGGAATGGCACAGAAACAAAATAACATCAACACGATAGGTTATAAACCTCAAGTCGTGTGCTAGTGATGATCAATAAGGTCTATTTTGATTTGTTCTTGAAACCTTTCAAGACCATTAAGACTCCCACTGACTCTTTGACATATGAGATTCTTTTTGACAAATATTCAAGAGTTAGTGTAGTTTTTATCAAAACACTTCATAAATTGGTCCTACTTGGTCTTTGTCTTATCCAAGACATCACAACTTTCCACATTGGATGAATGTTATAAACCTTCTTATCACTCAATGTCACAATCTTAACTCTAAGACTTGTTTTGTAATGAAGTATGATTGACTTCTTGATTTAACCATTTCTTCAATTCTTGATTCCTCTTCTTAGACATACAATTGTACTAAGACTTACTTAGAGGATCAATTGAGATATGGTTCTTAATCATTGAGACCTATGATAAGGCATAATAAAAGGTACTCTCCCTTCTTCTTAGAATAGAGAAACTTTTATCTTTCTGCCTACTCGATTCTTCTTATTCGTTCTGCTTGTTGATTTAAAACTTTTACAATCAATTCAAAATTACAATTAATCTTATAAGTGTAATCATATTTGCTAAACTTTTAGGTGTTGTTTGTTTTTTCGAAGCGAAAATTCATGAAGTCTACAGACCACCTTTGCAATCATCTATAGCAGAAGATGTGGAACAAATGGCTGCAGCTTATAATAAGAAGCATGTTTGTTTTTTAACATCTGCAGACTGCTGCAGTAAACTAAAATTTAAATAAACTAATTTCACTGAAACTTAATAATTTTAGTCTTAAACATTGAAATAATAATAACAAGAACATGTAAAAAAAACAAAAATATAAAACTTAAAAAAAAAAAAAAAAAAAAAAACCTTAAAAAAATGTAAAAGAAGCTAATAGTTTTCTTCTAGAAAAAAAACTAATTTTAAAAAACATTAAAAAAGAAAATAATAATAAAATTAAGAAAGTATTGCAAACGTTGTCTACAAAATTCGTAAAAAATTACACACGTTAAAAAAAATGCAACTGAAATTGAAAATATTATTAATAAAACTGTAAAAAAAATTAAAAAAAAATCAAGTTAAAAAAAATCATGGAAATTATAAAAATAAATTGTATCACATCCGTAAATAAAAAATTTAAGAAAATCAAAGTTTAAAAAAAAAAATTTAAAAAGTTATACAAAAATTCTTAAAGAAACACTTAGAAAAAAATGAAAAGTAAAGAGGTTAGAAGAGGCAAGTCAAGTGCTGCGCCACGCAGCACACGCGCAGAGGTTTTGTAGTCTGAAATCTTCCAAAAACAAACTGCTGCAAGAGGGAAAGTGTTGCGCATGTGCTGCGCCGAGCAGCAATAAGTGGTTTGAAGAGGTTTTTATAGAAAAACAAACAGCACCTTAGTAAATCATGATGAATATCTTTGTTACTCTTGTGGTGGACTTGATCGACACATAACCTTGTGTACTCGATCTCCTAGTCCTTCACT
Organism: Lactuca saligna; assembly: GCF_052625555.1. Lineage (NCBI taxonomy): Eukaryota > Viridiplantae > Streptophyta > Magnoliopsida > Asterales > Asteraceae > Lactuca > Lactuca saligna. The sequence continues at coordinate 122,879,795 of NC_136421.1, read as the reverse complement.
TGATACTTTGTCAACGAATTAGTCTAATTTCAAAATATGAAAGTTTATTCATTCATCATACAATTCTTGTTGTACGATTCCAAATCTCTATCCAATTGAAACTTGGGCGATGAGAAACTTTTCCTATTTGGTAAATTCTCGACATTTCCACAAACAACATAATTAAGAATCACATCCATTTGTTGTAAATATACGAACATCAATTTTTCATACACACCAATGCAAGGATAAATAAATAATATAAAGTCAAAATGTATTTTATTGCGGAAAAATTTTGTCCTTACAATGCAATTCATTGAAAAACTATGCTAATACATATTTCTTAGCAATCTAATTTTAACTCTAAGTAGTAGCTCAAGAATCTAATCTTCAAGTAATGCGATCGAAATCCATTTCTTCACGGTTAGATTCTGCTCACTTCTTCCCTTAAGCTTCCTCTCCTTTCTTTGATCCTACAAAACATCAATTGTAATCTTATCACATTATGTATTAAGAAGCTAGAATAGGAGCTTAAAAGAGTTAGTCAATGGATTTTACCTAAAGTAGAGCCATGCGTTTTGACTCTCCCATCTCTTAGATCTCTTAGGTAAATAGGGCAGCTTCGTCTCCAATGCCCCTTCTCTTGGCAATAAAAGCAAATTGACTCTTTTGAAACATGACATGGAACTACTTCAGACATTGCCTTTCTCTTATGATCGAACTTTTCGATCATAGCATGTCTTTCATTGCCATTGTCTATATCCATAGAGGCCATGAAGGCAGATTCACCAATCAACTTTGCTTTTCTATTACGCCAAACCATTGCTGACTCAGCAGCAATAAGCATATAGGTGAGATCTATAAGGGTCACGTCACAGTTCATCATATAGTACTCTCTTACGAACTCACTATACGAGTTAGGAAGTGACTGAAGAACCCAATCAACATCCATCTCCTCATAGACAACGGATCCCAACATTCTTAATCTATCAATGTGTAACTTCATCCCTAGGACGTGTGCACACACCGACTTTCCATCTTCATGTTTACTTGCCAAAAGGGCTTGAGTGAGCTTGAACTTTTCAAGCCTTCGAACATGTGGGTTAGGGAGAATAATTGGAGGAGGTGGAGGAAGTGAAGCATGATTTCTTGTTCCTCGATCGAATCGTGGAATATCATCTTCATGTGGAAAGCTTGTTCCACGGGATTTGGTAAGACCATAGTTGTCGAACTTTGACATCTACAAAACGGGAGAAAACAAATTCAAGTTAGTTGATAGATTGAGTCCTTAATAAATCACCCAAATGAGATATTAAGGCTAGGACCCAACACAATACGCTACAACCTAGAAAAGGGATGTCGTAATCTAGTTGCATAATATTTGAAGGTAAGTGAATGACGATTCACTAATTTCCACCACGAAAAACGAAAAAGAAATTTAAGTTTTAAATCTATGAAAACTCCTAGATCCTTTGAGATTCATTGAACATTTCAATGGCATGTTTAAATCTCGATATGCCCCTCTTGTTTGTGACTGGGATGCCGAGGATCAGAAAGCGGGTGTAAATAACCATGCAAACTTACATGGTGCCCTCACATGTTACGGTCACCTATTCGATGTGTCGGTAAACCACACACGCTCCACTGAACTATGACAAACATTAAGTCACCCTTTGCTACCTTTTCTTAGATCCATTTAGTGTGCCGGTAAACCACACACGCTCCACTAACGTCTTCGCAAGGGCACAAAGTGTAATTTCATGGAATTGCATCAATTCACTTTTGCCTAAGTAACTAAGACTGAGAATTTTTTTTTAAATATTTAGTTACTTTTGTACTTCATTATACGTATAAAGGAAGGTTTTGTCCTATCCTACCCGTTCGACTAACGACCCTCCACTAGTCAAGAGTGCGGTGGGTAAGAGTGGATACCCATTCAATCGCCATTTTATAGGCAATTTCCTTAAACACCCCTTATAGACCAGCTTCGTGAATGAGGCCTACTAACGGTAAGACTGACTTTTACTCATACGTATATATATATATATATATATATATATATATATATATATATATATATATATATATATATATATATATATATATATATATAATGTTAGACCTTTAATGTTATATATAGTATAGGGTGTATTTTACACTTTTAAAATACTAGGTGGTCAAATTTAACAATTATACTTTTAATTCAATTAAATGTAAACCAAAACTTTTATGGATTTATTAAACCTCTTTTAATTATACGCTTTAATTAATTGATAAAACCATAAGTGTGTGATTTGAACTTTTCAAAACAATACTAGGGTTAAAGAATTTAACATTTCCAAATTAAACTTTTAATCAACTTTTAAATTCCAAAAACTTGAGGATAAGTTTTGAAACATTTCAAAACATTAGGGTTTTAACTATTTAAATTTCAAAACCAAAACTTTTGAGTTCAAATTTAAACTATAAAACCTAAAGGGGAAAATTGAAACTTTTCATAATACAAGGATCAAATAACAAATAATATAAATTAAACAATTAATTTCATCAGTATCTATATTTGACCTAATTTCAATTTCTTGCAAAATAAGTTACCCAATTAATACAAATAATTCAATCTTTATCATATAAGGAGTTATTATCTAATCAATTGGTAATTATCTTGTGTTTTGGCAAGGATATTCATTAAGAAACAATAAAATTCGTATTTTATAGGTTTAAAACGAATATGGTAATTATCCTTAAGCAAAATAGCAACAAAATCCGAAAATCCCTCTGTCTGACGCTCCGACTCGCCGAGTCACACTCTGGAACTCGCCGAGTAGGGCTGACTCGCCGAGTCCAGGTAGTGACTCGCCGAGTCAGGTCAAACAGAAGGCCAGAAAACGATTTTCAGCAACATATAGCATCAATACAATAGAAACCAATCTAGGCTCTGATACCACTGATGGGTTTTGATCATAAGAACATCATATGTGCTCATACAAACCCTAATGGTTGGATCTAGGTTTCTCTATTGTACATGCAATTTATACAAGACTATAAACCCTAGATCTAGCATATGATAATCAATATAACATATAATTAGGGTTTAGATCATACCTTGATTGTTATGTAGCAATAACAATCACAATTCCTTCTTGTAATGACTTTAGAAAGCTTAGAGTCACAAATGTCACTCCTCTAATGGTTCACAAACACCAAGAGCAAGAGGATGAATAGGATAAGAGAAGGAGGCTGCCCAAAATCGTCCAAAACCCTAGAAGGAAGCTTGTCCGCGTTTTTGAGGGATAAGGGTTCTATATATAGAGAGGCTATCAGGGTTATCTAACAAGGAAACCCTAATTTGGATGCTTAAGCCCTAAGCAACCCATGGACTCCTTTAATTAAAGGCCTTGGACGATTTCTTATGGGTTTCCCCATAGAATTCGTCCAACCTTATAATATAAGGTAATCCATAGCCCAATTACAATTATCTTATAATTACAATTCCAGTCCCTTAAGTTTAATTAATCTCTTTTAGTCACAAACTTAATTCTTATTAATTCTTGACTAATATTAATTAAACAATATGATTTCTCCTTTAATATATTATTCCCATAATATATTAATAAACCATATTTAATCCTTTCTCTCCATAATTCATCATGTCAAGTTGCTTTGGTGAAGGCAACCCAAAAGGACCATGTACCATCGGGTCAAGTACATACCAAAATAGTTATGGACTTAGACACTAATCCAACAATCCTTAGGTGGGGATCTAACTAAATCGAACTTAACGTCTTACACATACAAACATATGATCAAAAGCAAAAATAAATTAAGGCATGAAGAAAATAAAAATGAAACATACCCGTAACAGCATTCAGTGGAACTTTGGTCTCTTCGGCCTACAGTTGAAATGCTCGTCTCCTCACCACTGGAGCCTCTGTCCTACCCTCACAACAATTGGTAATCCTTAATGTAGTTGGAACATGTGTTCTCACTTCTCCACCCATTAGTCTCAGATAGTCGGCCTTCTTGTGGCCCACTTGATTGCAATGAAAACATATCGAAATCAAGCCTCAAGGAAAATCGTTGCTAAAACGATCAGTCTGACCGCAATTGAAAAAACCCTTCCTTTATCACGAAAACTCCCCTTGTAAGTCCTCCCACACTTGGCATAACGACCCCGAACCTGATAGCCTCCCAATCACGAATCCTGAGTCTTGAGCATCTTCTCCTGACCCACTGTGGTCGGAACCTGCTCTGGCCCATGCTTCAATCCTGATAGCCTCCCAATCACGAATCCTGAGTCTTGAGCATCTTCTCCTGACCCACTGTGGTCGGAACCTGCTATGGCTCACGCTTCAATCGAGGTTGCAACTCAATCTCCCGTTCCTAGGCTCTAGCAATCATGTCCTCTAGGGTCTTGCAGATGGACATGCTCATAATTTACCTAATATCATCTCACAACATATCATGATACCTTTTCTTCTTCATCTCCTTATCCGCAACTGCGGAACCAATGAGGCCCTCTCCCTAAATTTTAGGTGATCTACGCCATAGTCTCAGTCATTTGGTGAAGGTCTTGGAACTCCTTCGTCAACTGTTGCACCTCGATAGCTGGTGCAAACTACTCTCTGAACCAGTTCACAAACTCATCCCAAGTCATCGTCTCAATGGCCTCGCCTACCGAAGTGAAATCTACCTCCTCCCACCAATCATGAGCTATGTTTTTTAGAAGACCCCTCGAGGTAGAAGCTTATCCGAAAAGCATTCATCATATCCTCTAACCACCACCTACTAGCAATGGGGTCCTTCTCCCTGAAGAACTCGGGATCCCCATAAGCACAAAACTCGTGGAAAGAAAAAAGAGTGCGAGCTCCCATAATAACTATGATCTTAGTGTAGAACATGTCCAATGCTCGTATAAAATCTCCATAACCCCCTTGATTGTACCAAACATCACAGGAGTCTGCTCCAAATACCGTGGGTGATCTCTGATGAGATGAACTCCCGCATCTGCTCATCAATCGGCTCAGCATCAACACTTGAGCCTGAACCAGAATTTGAACCTCCTCCATGAGTGCTCATCATCATTCTGAAAAGAAACCATACAATAATCAAAACATACCCACAAAATTCCTCATCCTACAGGCTTCCTAGAATCTCCGTGACTTTCCTTGATTTGAGTATAGATCCTATGCTTTCACTAGTACGAGCCCAATACTACCTTCCACACCTATCTATAATTTCCTTAAGAATTATCCCGAACCATCTAAGTCACCTTCTCAAACTGGTACTCCAAGTACCTGCTAAACAGTGCATACAACCCACTAAAACACTTCCTAGGCTCACTTAGGTTCCTAACCTCACCATACCATCAGTTGCTAAAGGACTCCCACTTATGTATGCTAACTACTTCATGAACATAATTACATGCAACAAAGCTTAGATAATCCTTTGACTAAAAGACACAACCTTACAACGGTTAGACTCAGACGAGAGTTGCGTAATAGGGCCAAATCAATCACTCTGATATTATTGAACCTTTATAACATGTAACTTAACGTATTCACTTAATAACTAACTCATATCAATAAGATTATAGTAAAGCACAAAGAAAGCAACATTCATGTAGTAACACTCAGAAGCCACAAACAATCAAACAACATCCCTTACTCACTTGTTGCTATGATGTTAGAAACTTCCACTAACACTGTCAGTTGCCTTATGCATGCAAATTATACACAATATAGGATCAGATAGTCTGTAGAATAAAAGATTCTACCCTAAGACCACAACCAGACAAGGAACATAAAATAAGACTAAATCAGTCATTATAGGGCTACATGGTTCTAATCGTATACGATTTTTAAAGCATACACTTAGCAAACACTTCCACTAATATAGATTCCAAATCTAACATAGCATCCAATTCCTCCTAAGCTACAAGGAATCATAAATCAGGCTAATCTATCATGAAATTCCTGAAGGTATCCTTAGCCTTATCCTACCATGCAAACATTCCATATCATATAACATATCAACATGTATGGGTATTCTGGAAATCACTTACTTGAGCTCGGTTGATTACACGCATCATACCCCCTTTTTCTTTATTAAAATCTTTTTAGAAAACTTACCTTCTTTCAAAAAGATTACCAATCCCTCAGTTTGAGTCCAGACACACCCGGGAGTGTGCCTGAATCCCTCAAACCAAAGCTTTGATACCAACTTGTAACATTCCAAAAATTCATAGTAAAAATTTCATTTTAAAAACCATAAACAATACAAACAAGTTGTTCCAAAACCAATCCAAGTGAATATATCATTTAAATATCTGAGTAAAGATCAATAATAGCTAATGCGAAAAACTCTAGTCAATGTTGTGCAGTCATGTAGGGCCCTTCCCTTTGGAACCAGAAGTACATGAAACCATAAACATAAAACCGTAAGCATAAAGCTTAGTGAGTTCCCCAAAAACCCACAAACCATACATAACATCTGCCCTGGCCCGTACATTAGGACTAACCCGACATATAAGTGGCCCAACCCACTCCTGCAAATGGGCCCATCCCTACATGCATGCCAATAGGCCCAACCCAACACAATAATGTAAGAGTCACAAAGACAGCTAGCATCCTACATAACACATTCCAGTGGGCCGGTATTGGTGCCTTCGACCTATGAGTATAGTGAAGAGACTTACGTGACTCACGAATAAGCTAAACCACAACTCAAAGCCTCACAATTGCTGCTACAACATCCTATCACATCATACAAGGTCTAACCTTAATCTAGATACTAAAACTAATTATCTTACCCAAAAGTCAATGGTCAATGTTGACTTAAGTCACTGGCCACGTCGTGGCCCTCATACGATTGAACAAATGGGAAAATTCCCAGTCGCCACACCGTTGAGATCTATGGCCATGCCATAGGCGCTAAGTTTCCAACAACTTAATGGATTAGGCCGCTTTCATTGATTCCAAGAGCCCTAATGCTTATATCTGGTCTATTCTTTGGTCTAAATGGATAAACTTTCCAACTTTATTCATTAAGACACCCAAAGACATCAAAATCTCCAACCCTAGGTCCAATAAAGCTAACTACCATAATGTCTTAACCATTAGGCCCTTATTCTGAAAAAGGTTTTAACCCAACCACTCAAGAAGGGTTTTTAATACCAAATCTATCATAAAGGCAGAATGATTATAAACATAGATATCCAAAATATGTTTAGAATACATTTTAGGTCATAATAAGCTAAAAATGCCCAAAAATTCATGCAATGATAAGAATTCCAACCAAAGTCTAGATCTATAACATATGTTGCTCATGGGAGAGTCATAAAGTCGCCAACTTTATGTGTTCCTACCTTTCAAACTTGCTCAAACAGGAAGATTACAGGACAATATTCTAGATCTAACCACTTTAATCCATAAAGTTTGAGCCTTTGACACTTACAAAGGTCCAAAAGCTATGTGAGATGCTAATGAAATTGGTTTCTTGCAAGTTCCACCAATAGAGGATATTCCTCTCCTTTTTCTCTTCTTTTTAAAGCCAACAATGCTCCACAAAGGCCACAAATTACCAAGGGAATGAGAGATAGGGTTTGTCTAAGGTATAAGAGTGTTGGACGCGGGTAATGAACCCTAGAAATGTCTTAGAGGGGTTTAAATATGAAGCAACCCCTAAAAGAATCATGAGCTTGGGCAAGAACAACTTCCAAGCCATGGAAATCATTGGCCACATCATGGTGGCCACTACGTGACACAATCCTTCTAATCATTTCCACGTCGTGGGCATCCTTGCAGCACATAGTTTCCTCTAGAACTTTATCTTTGGTCCTTGATAAATGTAAGGTTAACCAATTTGGAATACGAGTGTTACATTATTTGTTCTATTAAAACCACCATAAGTTTGAAAAATTTTACTACAACCCTTGTGATTCGACTCTCTATTATCAGTTCAACATGTTACTATGATAATATGGCATTTTGTTTTTCAATAAAGTCATATAACTTTAAGATATTTTTTTAGATTCGCTCACTATAACCTGTTTTTGTATTTTTTTTTTCATTTTTTGTTAAAATGTGGCATTTTTTTTGTAAATTTTTGTTAAAAACATTCTTTTTTTGTATTTTTTTTATTAGTATTAGAAAAAGAAAAAAATGTTTTGGTTAGACTTAGGGTATGTTAGTATCGTTAGTATCTTAGTATCGCTTAATGAATTCTTTTGGTGGTATATAGCTAGATCTAAGTGTGTAGTATGCCAATGTACAATTATTAATATGAGAGCCCTTACTTTCTGTTTGTTTATTTAAGGTGAATTCTCATTTGTTTGAATTTGTTTGTTTATGAAGCTATGAAACTAAAAAAAAGTTTAATATGTAATTCATCTTCAACATGGATGAGAAAAAAGAACCAGAAGAAGGATTTGAAAATATTTATTACACAGTGGACCCCACAATAAAACAATGTTTTAGAATTATCAAATCATTTAAAATTTTACACGTTGTCTTAAAATAATGAGTAAGCTACGGGTTAGGTTAGTATCATCATACAATGAGTGAGATGGAAAACGGAAAACAAGTTGCACAACTAAACTTTTTTGTGTGGTAAAATTAATTCTTTTGAAGATTACTTTTTTAAACCTAAGGGATATAACATTGTTATGGATGATCCATTGTACTTTATTAAGAAGCTCCATTGCATCTGGCACGAGGAAACAAAACGTATCAAATGCAAATGGTATGAACACGTGTGATTTTCCTTGCACGATTTCTCATGTTTGGTGATTTTTCCTGTAACAGCTTTTAAAGAAGCCTATCCCTCCGTGAACTGCCAACCCTTAAGCCTACGAGAGGGGATACCCCTGTAAGGTCCATACATACGTATTTCCATCCAACCCATCTAAAAATCAAAATGTCAGTCGGTTTAAGGGTTAACATTCATTCTGCTGGGTCAATAAAGAAATTCACATGTGCATTTTTCTTGGTGGAAACCCTGACACGCTTAAGTATGTCGAACGAAACATCCATAACCATATTGTGCCTGTATTTGAACCCTAGGAGTTCTTTACAGTGAACTGCATACTCTCCAAAAGAGTATAAACATGCATTGCAACACATCTGACATATATCGTCAGTTGGGGTTTCCTGAAAAAACATAAACTGAAAATCCTAAAAACATGTTATTATGTTAAAATGTTCAAATCACAAATTAGTTGTTATTATGAAAATATAACCATTCCTAAAAAAATACAAAAATAAAGAAAATACAAAAAAACTGAAAAAAAATATAAACACACCCCTAATCTCACTAATTTATTTTTTTAACTCGGAAGATCCCTACTGTTGTTTTTATTATGCGCTTGGTCCCTGTCTTACGTAAAAAGTCTATTTTTCCCTTTATTTTTTTAATTTATTTAAATAAACACACCCCTAATCTCACCCTTCTCACCTTACCTTACATACTACATCATTTTTTCCTATTTAAATAATAATCTTTTTAGGTATGATAGGGATGAAGCGCGTAACAAAAACAAACAATATGGACCAAACACGTAATAAAAATAATCAGTAGGGATCTTCCAAGTTAAAAAAATAACTTAGGTACCAAATGCACAAATTATCCCAAACCATAGGGATCATTCGTGTAATTTACTCAAATTCTATGTAATGATTTTCAAACAAAATATCGTTTTTAACAAAAAATTACAAAATAAAAAAAGTTATAGTCGTCAAATCATATATATATATATATATATATATATATATATATATATATATATATATATATATATATATATATATATATTAAACACATTAATAAGTTAACCCACATTATAAGATCGCAAAAGTAGTAGTGGTAATATATATATTTTTTCTTTTAAATTAATGACTTTATTGAAACATTTCAATAAAATGTAGGAAATCACTGGAAAAGTCATAATATTTCACCTTAATTTACGAAAAAAAACTAAGATTTGTTTATAAAAAGTCTCAATTACCGGTAAAAATTACGATTTGATCCTTTTTTTTCCCTAGTTACCGGTTTCATTACCTATCCGATTTCATTAAAGTTCTATTATTTTACTATAATTTATGAATATGTCTCAAACTAACATTAATTAATAATTTAGTCATTTTCCCCGTATAGTAATTACTGACTTGGATGCATAGTAATTAAGTAAACTGATGAGATGGATATGTTGAGTTATATAATATTATGTTTATCATAAAAAATGATATAATTATCTACTGTATATTTTTTGAAATATAAAACGCACCAACAAAAACAACAATAATTACATAAACTCCATGTTTTGAAAGCCGGACCAGACCGGCCGGTTCGATCGGTTCAACCGGGAACCGGTTCCGGATCCGGTTCTTAAAGGCTAAAAAACCGGTATTCATGTGAACCGGATAAAACTGGTAAAAACCTGTCGAACCGGTAAAAACTGCTCTGGTTGAACCGGTCAAAACCGAAATTTTTAAAAAATATTTGTTTTTTTTTTTCATTTTTTGTATTTTTTATATAATTAAATATAATTATGACATCATCTGGTTTTTTCTGGATTTTGAGACCGATCCGACTGGTTGGACCACCTGAACCATCGAACCAGTAAGACGATCGGTTCGGTTTTCAAAACCTTGCATAAACTAGCAACAAATTCGTCATTTTGAAGTTTATAAGAAATTTCAAATTGCCTGTATCATTTTATGTAACCTAGTATATCTATGTCATCAGCTTATTTCTTGCATTTTTTTTTTCCTAAAAACACAAAATTTACCGGTTTCATGCTAATCTAGATACATAATCATCAATGAACCGATTAGATGTACATAAATTTTACGATAAACGTATGATTATATAACCATATTATATCCATCTTATCAGCTAATTTAATGACTAGATGTCCAGATCAACAGTGAACCCAGTAAAATGTATGTTAGATGGAGAAAATAGCTAAATCATTACTTAATTTTATTTTGGAATTTATTTGTAAATTATATTAAAATAATGAGACTTTAATAAAACCGGGGGTAATGAAACCAATAAATCGAAAAAAATAAATCAAATCGTCATTTTTACGGGTAATTGAGATTTTTTCATAAACAAATTTCAATTTGAAATTTATTCATAATTTAGGATAAATTATTAGGATTTTTAGCAAGGTTGTCAAGATCGGGATCCTACCTAGGATCGTTTTTGGGTTTGCAAAATCGGAATCATAAGATCGGGATCGAGATCCTAAGATCCCACAAAATAGAATATAATTCTAATTTATAATATTAATAATAAAAAATATTTCAAACATTTAATTTTTCGTTCAAAAGTTATAAAAATTTTTAAATATTAATCATAAGTCACAATAAAAATGATAAATGGTAGATTGGTAAAGGGTAAAAGACATAAAATGGTAAAAAAATTTCATTTGAAAAAAAAAAATTTAAAGGAAGGTAGGATCGGATCGGATCTCGATCCTACGAACCTACCTACGATTTTACGATCCTACCTGCGATCCTACCAAAAATACGATCCTTTTACGATCCGGATCGTTTTTCATACATAGGATCGTAGGATCGTACGATCCTACGATCAGGATCGCGATTTTGACAACTATGATTTTTAGTAAATATTTAATTTTAACGTGTTCAACAACGATCTATGGATGTTTTTTTTTTTTTTTTTTTTTTTTTACCCGTAACAAAGTACATTGTCATTTGATGTCATTCTTCATCGATAGGAAAAGAAAGAAAGAAAGTCCACAACTCCACATCACCGTAATTTGGCCTGCTCAGCCGAACAGGGGTTTAACCACCGTTGTTTAGAGTACGGGTTGACCTCCGCAAGAAAAAGCATGCTTCTCTCGCCGGCGCCGCCGCCACGATCGATCATTAACCCACCGATGCTTCTCCTCTCACCACGTCCAACTTTCCTCTACACCACCACTTCCGCCACCAAAATTCCAACCCTTCGTCAGCCATGGAAACCATTACCCATCCTTTCGCATTTCCCTACTTCACGAAAACCCCCACAGAAATTACTCCCAACTGTACCCTATTTTTCTCTCCTCGCTGGAAGTACCGGTGGCGGTTCCAGTGGCGGCGGCGGTTTAAGTAATTGGTGGGGGCGGTGGTCTGGTGACGGTGATGACGATGATAACAACGAAAATGAAAATGAAGATGAAAACTCACATATAAAGCGTGCTCTCTTCTATGTATTACTCTCTTCACTATGCTTCACTTTCCTCTTTCAATCCGCTTCTCGAGCATACGCAATTGCTTCCGGGACCGAAAACAGTACTACCGATGAAGAAGTTATCTGGGAAGTGAAAGGAGGTAAACGAACAAAACTCATTCCAGATCATTTCAGAGACGTGTTTGTTGTTCCGCCTGTAACATGGGCTTGGTGGCCATCGCCATCATCTTCGAAAGCTTCATCGACATTGTCCTTTGGAGACATAATTCCGAATATGTGGGTTCAATGCAGGGAGCTCTTCATGCGTTTGATGCTCCCTGAAGGGTTTCCAAACAGTGTTACTAGCGATTACCTGGAGTATTCTCTCTGGAGAGGCGTTCAGGGCATCGCCGCTCAAGTCAGTGGTGTTCTTGCCACACAAGTAAGTTTAATTTATTCGGTTTCCCTTATTGATTCTTTAATTTTGCATCAATTTTGGATTAGGGTTTGCTTAACTAGATGACGATTGTCTGTTGTAGTCGCTGTTATACGCTGTTGGATTGGGGAAAGGAGCGATTCCAACTGCTGCAGCTGTGAATTGGGTGCTCAAAGATGGAATTGGATACCTAAGCAAAATCTTTTTGTCAAAATTTGGGCGACATTTTGATGTGAATCCAAAGGGATGGAGATTGTTTGCTGATTTCATGGAAAACGCTGCTTTTGGTATGGAAATCTTGACTCCTGCTTTCCCTCATCTTTTTGTCCCCATTGGTGCTGCTGCTGGAGCAGGGAGATCTGCAGCTGCACTTATTCAGGTATTTTCTTGAATTCATCAAAAACTTTCAGACAATTTGTTCTTTGTAGAAAGACTATATTATAAAGTTGAATTCTTTACATGATAGGCTGCTACAAGGAGCTGTTTTTATGCAGGATTTGCTGCTCAAAGGAACTTTGCTGAGGTAATTTCTAATTACATATTGATAAGAGAAAAAGGGATTTGATTAATGTTTGTCAATATGATTATATGAATAATGAATCTCTGTATGATGATTTTGAATATAATTATGAAAGGTAATTGCAAAGGGAGAAGCTCAGGGAATGGTGAGCAAATCTATTGGAATAATGCTTGGAATTGCATTAGCTAATTGCATACAATCTTCAACGCCTTTGGCTCTTGCTACTTTTAGTGTAGTAACTGGGGTCCACATGTTCTGCAATCTCAAATCTTATCAATCCATTCAACTAAGGACTTTGAATCCTTATCGTGCAAGTACTTTTTTTTTCCATATTCTTTTTAATCTTTTCAGCTTTTTTCTTTATATAATTCAAGTTCCTTTACACGATTAGTAAAAAGGGTATGCAAGAAATTACACTTTACTTCTTTTTATTTCTCCATTATAGCATTCAAGAAAGTTACCCCTTTTATGCTAAATTTGTGTTTTTGTGACTGATATGAAGGCTTGGTTTTTGGTGAATATCTGCTAAGTGGTCTTATTCCTTCGGTCAAAGAAGTCAATGATGAAGAACCCTTTTTCCCTGCTTTCCCACTTCTCAGTCTGAAGCCAGCTGGCAAAGTAAGTCAAACTTTAAATGTCTTTTGTTTTTACTTTTTATAACATATATGTAAGTTTCTTACTTTCTTAATTACTGAATATCTTTTGGCTTTCGAACTATAGAAGTGTAAGATATAGTATAAGTTTTCATATATACTTAGTGTCACTTTTATAGTTTCATGAATTAGGTATGGTTTGATGTGTACACAATAATATTTCTCGTAACTTTTTCCTCTTATTTTGGTCCTGTATTTGTGATTTTTCATAAAAATTATTGCATAAATAAGAATTTATGGAAAACCTGTTTTGCATATTTCGTACTTTGTTTCAAAATTTGGGGAAAAAAAACCCGAATTTTGTTGCATAAATTCATACTTAACTCTCTTATTATGCAAGAAAAGATAAACGATTTGATTTTTATCCAAAAAAAGGCTTCTACAAAACTAAATTGAAGTTAGTAAAGTCTACTAAGTAGTAAATAAATAGTGACATAAACAAAAAAGCCACTATTTTTTCACCATTCTTGATGTTTAAGTTTAACCACTATACTTTTGTTTGGTTAATAAAATCCACCCAAGTTTGAGCATTTTTTCTATGTTGACCACTTTGACCTTCTATAGAAGGTTAAAATGGCCACAATAGAAAAAGAGGTCAAAGTTGAGTAGCTTTAAAGTTTAAACCTTTAGTGGATCTCTTTGGACTAAAATTTGAACACTAAACATTCCACTAAAGCCACCGAACTTTGACAACTTTTTATTGTGACCACTTCAATCAAAGTGATGGACATAGAAAAAAGACAAAATTGCAAAAATAGTCCTTGTGGTTTGTCGAAAGTTGTCACTTTGGTCCACAAAGTTTTGTTGTGAGTTTGGACCAATTTGTTTTGCATTTTCTTAAAATGACAAGTTTGCCTTTGTATCTTCATTTTCCATCTAGTTTATTTAGTCTAACAATTTTCTAAATTAAAAAAGAAAAGAATCACCCCACTCCCTGGCCCCCTACCTAATTACTCTTAATAACAAAAAAATAAAAATACGAAGGGCAAATCCGTCATTATAAAAAGTTTCAAAGTTTTTCGACTAAACTCGCAACAAAATCAAATTTTCGGACCGGTAGTGCTACTCCAAAACTTTTTGGACCAAAGTTGCAATTTTCGACAAAGCACAGGGACCATTTTTGCAATTTTGTTTGTCTAGAAAAAATGTCAAACTTGGGTTTATGGTTTAGGGTCAAACTGTAAAAATGGCCAAAATTAGTGGCTTTTCTGCATATATATTCCCAAATATTAAATGATTTGTTTTGAGTTTGGACCAATTTGTTTTGAATTTTCTTAAAATGACAAATTTACCCTTTGTATTTTCGTTTTCCATCTAGTTTATTTAGTTTAACAATAAGGGCAAATCCGTCATTATAAAAAGTTTCAAAGTTTTTCAACAACCCACAACAAAATCAAAATTTCGGACCGGTAGTACTACTCAAACTTTTTAGACCAAAGTGGTAATTTTCGACAAACCACAGGGACCTTTTTGCAATTTTGTTTTTGTCTAGAAAAAATCTCAAACTTGGGTTTAGGGTTTAGGATCAAACCGTAAAAATGACCAAAATATAGGGGGTTTTACGTAAATATTAAATGATTTTGTTTTGATTTTGTGTGATTAGGCAGAAGAGCATAGAGTACTCTCAACCGATGCTAAAGATGCTGCTGCTACAATCGAGCAACGTCTAGTGCTCGGATCAAAGCTCTCAGATATTGTGAAAAACAGAGCCGATGCTCATTCATTGCTTCATTTGTATACAAACCAAGGCTACATTTTGACTCACCATAATGGCAAATTTTGTGTAAGTAAATAAATTCCAATCATTAATAAACAAAATTTCATTCATTAACATAACTTAATTTGCTATTTCTTGCATCTAGAGTCTAGACCTTAGCCCTTCTAATTTTGCTTTTGGAAATAATGATGAAATGTTGAATATAGGTGATACTGAAAGATATATGTACACCACAAGATATGCTAAAGTCAATGTTCCATGTGAGTTACCTCTACTGGTTGGAGAAAAACGTTGGTTTGAAGTCTATAAGCACCAATGACGATTGTACACCTGGCGGATTGCTACAAATATCCTTAGAATATGTAGAAAGAGAATTCAATCATGCTAAACATGATGGGGAAGTTGCGGGTTGGGTAACCGATAGCCTTGTAGCTAGGCCTTTACCTCATAGAATTCGTGTACATTCTTGATTCTTGATTCAATGTCTTCTTATAACGTATAGAAAAAAAAAAGATAGTTGTTGAAAAATGTGTAGAGGATTTGAAGAGAAAGATTGTAGAGGGATTGTGCAAGTTGAAACGATTAATCATGTTGTGTTATTTGCTAGGCAGATTATAACATGTTTTACTGTGTTTGACTTGCAATCTGACATGATTACCCTTTTTGTTATCCGAAAAGATGGTATAAAGTTTGTACTTTGTATGTGCAAAAAGCGTGAACATCCTTATCTTTATTATGAAAATAGCCATAGAAAGCTTGTCTGATTGTAGTCCAAAAGATGTACATGCTAACATTAGAACTATTTGAATGAGCAAAATTAAACGGAAATTGAGGTTAATCATTTATTTGGTTTGGTTGACTTTAGGTTTCATACTTCAAAAAAAATGGTCAACCTACATTAAAATCCCCATTAAGATTTCTTTACTCTTCTTTGGTTACTTTAGATGTGACATCAATCTTGCCCAAGGGTGTATTCGTGGGTAATATACTTTCCTCAACGGTTTGGGGCTTAGCATTTGTAGTTGTAGTTTATTATGCTTTGATTCAATGTTGATCGGGCTTCTTGTGGATGCTCTACCCCTTTATATGAGATAGAAACTAGTCATTGTGCACGTGCCTTACATCTTACCCAGGTTATATTGTTATAGAACAAATAGAGATGTCAATTCTTTATGTTTTTACCTGTAGAGGTTAAACATTATCAAGGGTGAAGGTTAATCGAAAAATTAGGTTAGGTTGAGGGCCGAATTGCATGTGAAGTTAGATTCGAAATTTTGGCAAAAAAAAAAAAAAAAAAAAAAAAAAAGAGATCAAGTTAATCACCAACATCTTAATATGTGTGTTGTTATAAAACTTTTATTGTGGCAACGAAACATGGGTTAAAATTGAATTGTCCCGTTCCATTTTGTCCTGAAGCTCGAAGGGGCTCGCATATGAAACAAAAGATGTCGGCCATTAGTATGAAGTATTATGTTAATTATTAGTATGAATTATCATGAGGGGTCAATGTAATATAATAAAATAATGGTCGAAGAATATTTCCTGGCATATGCTATGGTTTATTCATATATGCTATGGTTTATTCATATATGCTTTGGCATATTCCACATGCTATTTCTTTGTGTTTTGCCTATATAAAGGCCTTTGTATCAGTTGTAAAAGATCATCGAAAAACCCATTATCACCATCATTTTATAATCAAGCTTCCGCAATATTTTAATAAAAAAGTGTGTTTTTATAATACTAGTACTTTATAATTTTGTACTTGTACTTCAAAGTTTTAGTTTTTGAGCTTTGGTACAAGATAAAAATTCCTAGCAATATAATTTTCATCTTGGATAAATAGAGATGCCAAATTTTTATGTTTTTACCAATAGAGATTTAACATTATCAGGGTTGAAGGTTAATCGAAAAATAAGGTTAGGTTGAGGTCGAATTGCATGTGAAGTTAGATTCAAAATTTTTGCAAAAAAAGATGAGATCAGCTTAATCGTGAACATCTTAATATGCGTGTGATTATAGGACTTTTATCGTGGCAAGAAAACATGGGTTCTCGACTTAACTAGACTTATGCAAAAGACATTCTCTTCCTTGTAAGATGCAAATAGGACACACGACTAAAGAGCACCCCTCTTAAATATTGTAAATTGAAATTTCCGTTAAAAAGTAAATGAATTGAAAACAATATTGGGGGCATTTGGATTTGTCAAATTCGGTGAGATTTCGCTGGATTTGGAATTCAATTCCATTAGGTATCGGTGTTTGATTGCAAAAGAGTATGAAACCAGACTCCTTTTTTCCATTAGTGAAGGAATTCAACTTTCATTCCATACACGAATGTCAATTCCAATCCTTCCATATTCATGTAAATGATTGAAATCCTCCCTAATAGATATATATATATTTTTTGTCACATGTCCCCTTCTCTTTCATTTTGACACATGTTATTTTCTAAATTTTTGAATTTTCTATTTTTCACTTGTTATTTTATTGTATTTTTTTATTTTATTAAATCAGAATTCCATATTTAATATGTAAGGTAATATATATAGGACTGACAATTGTCGTCACGGCACAAATTAAATTGGTTTGGGTTGAGTTTTTCAATCCGCTAACCCGCCAACCAATTTATTAAACGGGTTATATATGAGTTTCTTAAAAAATAAACGGGTTGACCCGCCAACCCGTTTATATTCTTAATAAAAAAAATTATTTTATTTTTAAATGTATTTTTATGTATGAAGTATTAATATTCAATTAGTATTATATAATATATACCATTGATTCATAAACCATTTGACTGTTTTGACATTTTGACTTGTGGTGGATGGTCTAGGGTCGTAAGTCAGTCGTAACCTAATAGGTTAAGTATGTAACATGTTTCTATGAATGTTTCTAATTTTCATTTGGATATTTAACACTTAAAAGTCTAAAATTCTGACCTACGAACCCAAATCTGACCCACGAACCCACCAACATGTGAACCCGTATAAATAAATGGGTTTGTAGGTCATATATGGGTTTATATTTCAAACTCGCCAACCTGTAACCCATCAAGGGTTATTGTCGTAAAAAGCCTTAGCAATTTTACTTTACATTGTAATTTAGGTTCATTGATACCGAAAAAACTAAAATGTCGTTAACATATCCCGTTGGAGACGTTAGACGCCCTGAACACTCGGACATCGCCTCTTGCACAAAAGTGAGAGAAAATCTTGTGTAAACCGAGGGAAACATCACGAAAGCAGGGTAATTGAACAACATTAGGGCAAGTTTATTTGTAATCTTGTTCACGTACAAAGAATTTTAGGTGATCATTGTTGAGTTGTTCAAGCAGTAAGTTTCTCCATTCCATTATCAAATTAAGTAGTTATCTACGTATACTTCTTGTAATCGGTTTGTAAAATGTGTGATTTTGTAGGTATTTGTAATGGCTTCATCAAATGATGTTTATAAAGACACGTTTGTTGGTTTATACAAGCCCTTCTCTAGACTAAACAAGATGGGTGTTTGTAACGACCAAAAATTTCAACACAATTTAAACTTTTCAAAGACAACCCATTTTAATAATATTGTTACAAAAAGGTTTTCAATACATTTATTATTAGAGTATTCCCAGAACCAGGTCATAAACATAAACACGAGGAGCGGTACGATCACGCCTTCGCCTTGCCACGGTCTCCTGAAGAACCTGAAAAACATTTAAACCACAACTGTAAGCCCGAAAGCTTAGTGAGATACCCCCAAAATACCAACCACATATACGCCCTTCCAGGCTACGACCTTCCGGTCCAAAACATATTGCCTTCCGGCCCATAACATATTGCCTTCCGGCCCATAACATAAATAGCATACATAACATAACAGAACATACAACAACCATGCATATCGGGTCTACTGTGTGACTGGTCCTCCGTATCGGCCTTCAGGCCACCCTCCGTATCTAGCCATGTCCTTCGAGTCTGCAGTGTGGTTGGTCCACCCGTACCGGGCCTTCAACCCACCTGGTCCACTCTCTGAGTCTACAGTATGACTGGTCCACCCGCATTGGGCCTTCAGTCGGCCTGGTCCACTTTCCGAGCCTCGACACGTCTGGTCCGCCCTCGTGGGGCCTACAGCCTATCCGGACCGCTCGCTGGGCCTTCGGAACATCCGGTCCTCCCTGGGTATCTTGGCCTACAGCACAAAGTAGGACCCGCCTCAACCCAACTCCAGTCCAAACAACCATGTGCACATAACATACAATCACATAACAGTTCATAGTCAACAAACTGATCAAGCAGATCACATAACATATCATTACCCTAACCAGGATACCGACCTAACCGGTCACTAGCATAGCATCACTCTACATATCGGGAAACCGACCTTAACCAGGTCTCTAGCAAATACCATCCGAGCTACCAGGATGCAGACATATCAAAGCAATATCATAACAAGAGTATCCGAATTTCAATCCAATAAAGGGCCGGCCTTGGTGCCTTAGACCCTGTCGATATAGTGAGGATAACTCACCTCGCGAATGCCGATACTCTGAACCGAAGAAGCAGACTCTCGAATCACCAACTCACCGCAAATCCCGAACTGACCATCATAACAAAATAAACATTAGGTTAATCATACTTCCACTTATTGTGCCAAGACCAAAGTCCAAATCTCATACAAAGTCCAACATTGGCCCATTTTACCAAATTGGGCCCACTTCACCAAATGGGCCTAGAACCAATGTCCATAATTAGGCCCAAAATACTCTATCCATAAATTCCCAGACCTTGCCCAATACCAACTGCCCACCAACGGCCCAAACTCAAAAGCCCAAAATGAAAGTCCAACAGGAGGAGTACCCTCCTTGGTACACGGGGCGTACAACATTGTTCACAAAAGGAAACGGGGCACTGGCCCGCTACGCGAGGCATACACAGGGGTTACGCGGGGCGTAACTGCGAGATTCATTAAGTCCTTCTAACCTCTTAATGGCTTAAGCTCTTAAGCCCAAACTTCAGATCCCTATGCCAAATATGATTAGAATCCATAAAGTCTCAAACTTTATCACTTGGGACGTCCATAAGCTCTTAATCCAAGGAATTAATCCATTAAGACCTATATATCTCACACATGGAACAACTACAGCCCTTGGGACCTCATTTTTCTTACTCAAGACCTCTCCAAAGGTCTGAAAGGACAGGTAATCTTGACCAATTCGATACATGCAACAAGGTGAGGACTTTTGGGACAAGATTGGTGTCAAAGTTTCAAAATACATAGATCTACACAATATGAAGGTCAAGCAAGAAGCTTTATACCTCAAACAAGCTCCAAAGGATGGTATCTCTTCAGATCTAAAAGCTCCAAACGTTCTTCTTCTTCTTTGACAACTTCTCTTTTCTCCTTCAAGCCTTTCTTTTGCCAACAAGAGCTTTCCAAGGTCAAACACACCCAATAATGGAGAGAATACGAGATCTAGGGTTTTTCTGAGGTTGAGGATGAGCATAAGGAGGCTGAGGGGTGAACCAACATGTTCCTTATATAGTGGTTGACCCTAAATTAAGGTTTGAAGTTTCTGAGAGTACGCTGGGCGTACTCACCCGGCCAACCCGCATCATTCTCGCCATTACGCTGGGCGTACGTCCAGCTTATGTTGGGCGTACCCAGCCAACCTTCAAAAATACATGCATGCAATGCATGCATGGGACCTTTTTTTCCACTTATACCACAAAGAGCTATAAACAATGATCAACTTCAAAACACCGCAACTCCTCTAATATAAACCCGCTCCCAAATAACTTTACATTCATACGAGGGTGACGAGAAGCCCAATGCTTCTAACACATACACCATCCCGAAACCTTCTCGGATGAAACTCATTTCTCGAGAAAGGTCCAGAATTACCCTTCCTCATAAATCTCGGGGATTCATAATTAAACACTTAAAGAACGAGGTGTTACAATTCTCCCCCACTTAAATTAGGCTTCGTCCTCGAAGCCTGTGACAACTCTACTCCGAAACTATCCCTGCAATGCACCGCCTGGCATTCACCGGACCAGGCTACCCAAGACTCGACCATCGAAATCCGAAACCTAACTTACCTTTCTTGCTATCAAGATGACACATGATTCAGCCCCAGAGCAACTCCCACGAGTTCTCTACCGCAAATCTCATAACCACACCGAACTAGTCCTAGAGTCCTCGGGTTAGGAAAACCCCGATACACTGATGACACTTCCAAACAACCTACCGGATGAATTGTCACCACATAAACACATCTATTTGGAATTCCGAAATTCCATCCATGCATTCCTGCCGAGCCTCCGCAACCATCCAACCCGGATGTGATCCCATACCACTGCCGCAGTCACGCTGCTCGATGACCATAATTGGACCATTCCCATCATAACCCTGTGCTGCTACTTCCACTTCCATGAGTTTACATTCCCCTATATCATAACTGCTATCCATGCAACACATATGACCTGAATATGCTCGCAAGGACTCTCGAGTCCATGCACCATCTCCACTTATCACAATCAATACCCGGGGCCAGACCTTCAAATGCTAACACATCACCACATGCCCAACCTAATTCCTTGAACCGATCCAATAATACCTGCAGATTCTTCAGCATGACTGGATCACCTCACCAGGTCTTCAGCTAATTTGGACCACTCTCAATACCTTCAGCCAATCTGGACCGCCCTCCAGGGCCTTCAGTCTGGCTGGACCGTCCCCTGAGCCTTCGGCCTGACTGGTACGCCTACCGGTCTTCAGTCTATCCGGACCGCTCGACTAACATCCATCGTTCTGAGTTATCTCTCCGGGAAATCCTCCCATGCATATTGTTCTAGCCAACTAGGGGTTCCGAACTCTATCTCCATCATACATACTCGATCCCAGCCTGATCCCAGGTCTTCCACAATCAATGTCATAGGTCTGTATCCCGCCCCGCATGCCTGCTACTCACCCATACCAGTCTGCTCTCGGTTGACAGAAATACCGCTGAATCCCAAGCAGCTACACAATCTCTCAAGCATATCGACTATCCGGAGAATTTTCAATTCTCCCCCACTTAGGGCACTGACTATCAACCACCGGTCGCTATCACCGACCTCCCAAAATAACCTTGCACCAGACCCAACACTTACACGCGGACTGATTCCCACTAGCTCTAGCAACCTTCGCAAAAATACATTCTCACACTGATCATCCCACTCGAAAGAAACTCAATCTTCAACTATTCCCTCCTCAGACTGCAGATGCTATTCGACATTCAAACCAACGCCATTATTCCACTAATAATCCTCACAAATGATAATCAGCGAAAACCCGAAACACTAACCCATAACCATACCAAACCCTCAAGGAACAATGGATACAAAAACGAAAAACCCACACAATGAGACTAGAAGATAATAATACTTCCACAATAATCACAAGATAACAAGGTATCAAGAAAGGTACATACCCGCAGCTGCATCCAGCACTGCTCTGACCTCCTCTGCTGTAAGCTGAAAAGCACGACCCTAAGCCCTTGGGGGCTCCGCTCCACCCTGACCTCCACCTATGATCCTCAAAGTGGCTGGTGCTGGAGCCTGCACCGCTCCTGGAACAAGCTGTGGGCAGTTTTCCCTCAAGTGCCCAACCTGATGACAATGATAGCTAATCCTCAAACCCCGAACCGGCACTGACCGCCGACAATCCCTCACATAGTGCCCTTCCTTTCCGCACTTGCGGCATGCACCACTGGACCGACAAACTCCGGTGTGACCCCTCCCACACTTCCCAAAAACGTGGCTGCCCTGATCTCCCATCCTGGAATCAACGGTCTTAGAACGTTTCGTTGCCGGCTGCGACTGCACCGGAGCTTGCCTCTGCTCACGCAACTGCAACTCAATCTCTAACTCACGCCGCCTGGCGGTCTCCTGCAACTCCAACAAAGTCCCGCACCTCTGTGCGGACACAAACTGTCTGATATCTCTCTTTAGCATACTCAGATATCGGGACATCTGAGCCTACTCCAAATCGAACTCAGGGCAAAACATTGCCCTCTCAGTAAACATCCTGTTGATCTCCGTCACCGATTCCGAATCCTGCTTCATCTCAAGGAACTCTTGAGCCAACCTCTCCCTCTCGACCTGCGGAACATAACGAGTGTTGAACATCTCTCTGAACTGATCCCATGAAACCGCAGCTCTCTGGGCAGACGAGTATGACCCCATGGTCAATCTCCACCAATCCTTTACCCCAAGCCTTAGCAGGTTCAGAGCACACCTCACCCTCTGATCAGCAGGGCATGAACATGTGATGAAACACCCCTCCATGTCCGATAACCATCTCATAGCAACGATCGGGTCCTGAACTCCATCAAAGGTGATGTGTGTAAAACTCACTTAGTTTTAATCCTACTTTAATTATCAAATAACACACAAAAGGCAGTGAACCTATCAATTGTGGTATAGCTAAATAAGCAGGGTATCGAACACAGGGAACGGCAAATTAAATTAAAAACTAATTCTATCTAAGTTAATTAAGCAAATAAGGGTTTTTTCTGTAGTTTTACAAGACTAGAAACTTACTAACTAAAACTAATGCAAGACTAGAAAAGAAAAAATTAACTAGATTCAATAATGGGAAAGAAACTTCTGTTTAGTTCAACTCGGTTAACTTTATGGTTGATTTTAAGATAATAGTGCAATGGATTAATTCTTTCGTTGGTTACCGATTCAAGTGATTAGGTTTGTGTTCACTACCCTAATCCTTAGCAAATAAACTAATTCAAACAGTGGCCAATTGATTAATTTAATTATATTTACTAGATTAATTATTCGGGTTAAGTTAGACTTGCAATAGCTAATTAATTTGTTATTCTTAATTAACCTCTCGTTTGATGGTCATCTTACAAGCTTGCACATGAGTTTACTCAATTTCCTTATTAATCCTAGTTTCATATTCATTAATCCTAGACATATGGTATAGTGGTCACATATCATATGAGGTTGATAATCAATAGATGTTCATGCTAATCAATTATCTTCCTATTAACAGAAAATTAATTATCATTCATACACAAGGTTCTTTAGCAAGCTAAAATAACAATTAATCACCAACTTGGAATTAATCCTATCAATCAATCAAACCATATTGTCAACTTTGTATTCCCAAACAGAAGTCTAAAGAAATTAGTTCATAACTAAGGTAAATAACAGCAAACAAATAAGTTCAAGTTGCTTAATCATGTTGACAAAACAAAAGAATTAAGTAGAATGGTGAAATTACGCCTTAATTACTCCCGGGATTGGATTCTAGCTTCTTTGGTCGACTTCTAGGGTTCTTCTGGCTTCTTATTCGCAGCTAAGCACTTCTGAAACTTCCCATAATTCTCCCTTCTCGAATTGTAGAGTTATCTTTATATATGCGTTCCGACTCGTCGAGTCATATGGTGACTCGTCGAGTCCCTCTCACATTAGTCGTAATCCGATAACTATCTTGACTTCCGAATGCTTATCTTTCTGAATCCGCGACCGGACTCGTCGAGTCAAGGAGCAACTCGACGAGTAGAAGCCTTTTATGGGTGTTTTCTTTCTTCTTTCCACTCTTGAGCTCCCAACCGCTTCTCTTGCTTCCTTTCGCTTCCGAGCTTCACCTTTGGACTGAAAAACATAATTTAACACTTTTAAGTACCTTTTGTCCATAATATGCAACAATTTAGCTAATATATGAATAAATATTACACTTAATACACACTAAATATGCACATATCAAAATACCCCACACTTGTCTTTTGCTTGCCCTCAAGCAAAACTGAATTTTAAACACATTAGAATCACATTAATAACTCCAATCCAACCCAGCCATTATGCCAAGACCGCAACGCATGCATTTGTGTCTAAAATTCCTAAAAACCCCCCATACTCCAAATACTCACAATCCTCATAAACATTCGCCCACTCACCCCGAACTATGCTCATTTTATGCAACCCTCCGAATCCATCCTCAGAAAACCTCTTTACCCTCAAGGTATTTTTAATTGAGCAACCCAAGCATAAATAATCTAGAATTACAACTTTTCGATACCACTATGGAGCTCTTTGGAATTCTTCACTCGCTTGATAATTTGATCTTTGATTTCTTTGAATTCACCACCTTTGTTGTTTGATTTTTGGTATCTTCAACTTTTTGGATTTCTTGGAATTTTCGATCTTCATATTTGATATTTGACTTTGATGCTCCAAAAATTCTTCAAACTTTTTCTTGTAATTCTCTCTCTTTTTTTTTTACATGTATACCTCACTTTTTTCACTCAAATCCCTACATGCTTAAGCAGGGGCGCTCAATCTCAACCTTTATTGGCTAATGATAAAAATCTTCCTGGATACATTTCAGGTTTAGGCTGCTAAACATATTGCATCCCTCAGGCTGAGCAAGGTCGTATTTTTGTCTCATGATTTCACTGAAATAAGGAAGCCACAAATGCACTAGAACGTATATAGGCTCAACTAAACATTTGGGTCTTCATACAATTATTAACATAATTCTAACATGGAATCCTAATTTTTTACCAAAATTTTCTAAATTAGTATCCTAAATAATCCTTTTGGTATGCAAAATTTTTAAAATTGACTAATATGTAACCAACCCCCTACCCCACACTTATGTGATGCAATGCCCTCATTGCATATTATGCATAAAAACAGAAAAATAAAGAGGGAATTGGAACAAACTCCCCTGGGATAGCAGTGGATAGGTTGATCACTCTCATTTAAGCTCCATCTTCAATAAACGTTATACATGGAAAAATCTCATCCATGTCTCGTGTGGGTCGCTCTAAATATGCGAAAATCGGCATAAGATCTTCAAGAATGGATATGGAAGTAGAAGGATGCAAGTGGTATAAGTATTAACATCAAATCAGCAGTCGTTCGGCTCAAAAAATGAATGATTCGTCGAGTCGGATGATGGACTCGCCGAGTACCAGCGCGCCGTCTCAAAATTTCTAGAAATACAAAGCGACTCGTCGAGTCAGCTTAGTGCACTCGACGAGTTGGCCACTGAATGAAAATTCTTGGTATGTGGCAACTGTTTTAGCCTCTAACAACTTCGTTAACCCTTCCTCACATGCGGACTCAATCGCTCATACCCCTAAGACCGGACTTGACACTTTGACGTTAAAAACTCGCTTCCTTGACTCGCTCTCACACGCAAAAACATCCATGCTTTACATCTCTATACCATCCTAAGCAAGCAATCAAAATGCAATCCTGAAAATAACTAAAGCAAACAACTATTAAACATAATAATATCTCAAAGCATACACACCAAAAACAAAACAAAATAAAAATTGAAATTGTTTGATTAAAAACACAAAAACACAAATATCAATCTTCATCTTCCTCCTCATCATCATTGGCTCCACTTCCCCCAGCTCCGCTTTGTCGTGCACCAATCCTCTCGTCCCACGATGGAATGTATGGATAATTTCCACCATCAATATGTGGAATATTGAAGTGGTCAAAAAGTCGTATGTGGGATTGGTTGCTAAAATTTAGCCCCCTTGCCATTTGGTCTTGCATCCGCCTCATCTCTATATTGTACCAATCCAATGGTACGTCTTCAGTCTCTACCGGAATCACTGGCGGCTCATCCTCCACATCCCTTTCCCTTCGCGATCTCACCCTCCTTCCCTGTGCTTCGGGACCTACGACTGGGTCATCATTTGGGATGGCATAATGGCCACCACCATAGTCTTCAATGATTCGTGCTCTGCGGAAAAGAATGGGATTAAATGGGGGTGTCGGGATCAATGTCAGGAGGTTCCAGGCACCACGGTTCATCAACCCGAATGAATTAGCCAATCGAGTGACAAACATGCCTCCATTGATACGCGATGTTTTGCGATCTTTGACCGCACCCGCTGAGAGGTATGAAGCAATGCACCACGGGATGTTGCAAAAGACGCCGGGCGTGATAATGCTCCATAGGTGGAAAACATCAAGGTTGGAAACCTTGTCATCGTCCTTCCTTTGGTTGATGGTGGTGGAAATAAGGCGGTGAATGAGGCGGTGAGTCGGGGATCGGATGCTCCCTTCTTGTGCTGACTTCGGGATATAAACTTTATTCCCTATAGTATTCCACCAACCCATGCTTGTGACTCCATCGGGGAACACCATGTGAGTGGTTGCCAAAAAGGCCCGAAAGAGGTTCGTTGAAACCAAAGGTTGATCATAAATCCCTAGCCGACAAGCAAGATCCACCACCGAACATTGATGATACTCGCCCCCAAGACAAAACGTGAAGCTCGCCGGATGATATAAATCCACTCCACCGGTAAAAGATACCGTGGAGAAAAACTCCAAGCACAGCTCCAAATATACCGGCTCTTGTATGCGGAAGACCCGGCTCCAACCATCACATATCATCGACTCGCCGTCATGTTGGAACTCCTTTAGAAGGTACGGAGCTAATTCTTCTTCATATCGCACATTTTGCAACCATTCCCAATCAATTCTGTTCGGTACATAGACCTCCTTCTTTTTGATATCGGAAAGCTTCTTCTTCCACTTCCGCATCGTTGAAGCGGATTCGATTTGTGGGAAATTCAACCATGGAAATTCCCCTTGGCTACCACTTGAAGATTGTCCTCTTCTAAACATGATTCCTGCAAAACATATAAACCAGACCCAGAAAACACAGAATATAATTTAAAAAAAACGAACTGTTTATGCAAATCGACTGGACTCATCGAGTCCATGCCCGACTCGGCGAGTCGCGCGACCTGTACGAGTCGGTCGACGGGTCTCACAAAATTGAACCATGAAAACTTTAAATTCTTGCAAGGGTTTTGTTCAGGGACTTCCTACTAAGTAATAAGGCCACAATAAACGTTCAAAATAACAATATTCATGAAAAAATCGAAAACCTAGAATTTAATTACTTTTCAAAAACGGGTTTTTTCATGAAATTACAAGTATAGATGACCTTATAATCACATTCTATCTAGAAATCAAGAAGAAATTTGTTACCTTTTTAGTTTAAACCTTGAGAATTTGGAAGAAAAGTTGAAGAACACTTGAATGCTTGAGAGAGAGTTGTAGAGAGAGGCACCCGGCGAGTGTGGTTGTGAAAACTGAATTTTTAGGGTTAAAACCCTATTTGATGTAAATGTAATTTCGAAATGATTATTTTTTTTTCTGTAAATAAAATCGACTCGTCGAGTCAGGGTCAGACTCGGCGAGTCCAATCGCGCAGTCAAAGTTTTTTTCTGAAATCAGTATATACTCGTCGAGTCAGGGTCAGACTCGGCGAGTCTCTTGTAAAACATTACTAATTTTTAAAATTTTGCTATTTATTCAAAATCTTTTCACCCCACTCTTAAGCTAGGCACTCCCTTAAGCAGACAAGTCCGATGATTTGGAAGATTAAAATTGAGACACAAAACAAAAACAATAAAAAAAAACTAAAGAGTGAAAGAAAGCAAACTCTAACGACGGGTTGCCTCCCGCCAAGCGCTTCTTTTTGAGGAGTCATTAGCTAGACTCCTTCCCATTTACGTTTTGTCATCTTCAAGCATCAGGAATGTACGCCTCACTTTTTGTGGTTTATACTTGGTCTTGTAGACGTGAATCTTTTTCTTGTAAGCCCTTTTCAATTCGTCTCTTCTCTTTTTCTCAGTATCTTCCTCAGCTGTTTGGGCTTCTCTTTTCCTCTTCTTCTTTTTCAACCCATGCTTTTTCACCAACTCTTGAACCTCCTTTTCTTTAAATTTGATAACTTCATATTTCATAGCGGTCCGTGCTCTAGGTTTAGTAGTGAATTGGTGATCAGCTTCCGCTCTGCTTCCATTTATGTCTTCATCCTCTTTTGTGCTCAACTTTTCTCCAAATGGCATCGTATCAAGGCATGCCACATCGGCGTGTTGGACCTCCATTCCTTTTACTTCTTCTGCCGATTGTTCTTCCAAAGAATTAATAACAGTAGCTGAACCCAGTGTATGTGAAGAACTGTCAACAAACAAATCATCTTTGGTCAAGTTTTTATCCAAATCGACTGGACTTGTCGAGTCCATTATGGTGACTCGGCGAGTCGGGTCGGGTTCCATCAATTCTGGAGTGTTGTCTGAGTTGGCTCCTTCCAGTACCTTTTCTAGCTCCTCCAAGTCTTTGTTAGCATCTTCAACTTCTTCTGAGTGTAGCATGAACTTACTTGGGTCTTCTTTTAATAAAATTTCAAGCTCTTTTTGTAATACTTCATCATCCAATTGGATAAATGAGATTTCTTCTCTCTTTTCTTCTTCTTGCTTGACCTCTGGATTAGCTTTAAACATCACCGACTCATCACCCACTCTTAATGTCAAAGTAGACTCACATATGTCAATTAGGGCACATGCGGTGTTTAAGAATGTTCTTCCCAAAATAATTGGTATTTCGGGGTCTTCTTTCATCTCCACCACCACGAAGTCTACTGGGAAAATAAACTTGTCCACCTTGATAAGGAGATTTTCACATATGCCTTGTGGATGAATTATTGTTTTATTTGCCAAATGGATTCTCATATTTACCGGCTTTGGTGCTGGTAAATTCAGCTTCTTAAAGAATGAATAGGGCATCAAATTAATGCTCGCCCTTGAATCAGCCAATGCTCGTGTAGAAACTTCATTACCAAATTGGCACGGAATTACTATGTTACCCGGATCACCCTTCTTCTCAGGCAGCTCACTCATCAATATCTCCGCGACTTCAGCAAGATCTTTCCTAGCAGCAAACAGACCTTTAAGCAAGTTAAAGTATTTAGGAGTTTGGAGCATTGTGTCCACAAATGGCATATTGACTTGTAAAGCTTTAACATGCTCCATGAAGGTTCTATAGGCTTGAACTTTTTCTGAAGGCATGGCTCTGGTTGGGTATGGCAAAGGAGGATTGTATGGCTTCAGAAAACTGGCATTTTCTTCATTCCCGACTGGACTCGTCGAGTCCATTATGGTGACTCGGCGAGTCGGATTGAGTTTTTCTTGTTCTGGTTTTTCTTCCTTTTCTGCCTTCTTCTTGGAGACATTTAATGTTTCTGTCAATTCTTCTTCACTGCTGGAGATTATTACGCTCACGTTCTCATTTCTTAGATTGGGTTGGGTGTCGCTCGGAAGTTGGCCCGGTCTTCTTTCGTTTACTTGATGTGCAAGTTGGCCCAGCTGTTTCTCAATGTTGAGAATAGAAGCTTGCTGATTCCTCAACATGTTTCTGGTTTCTTGCATTGCCACATCATGATCATTATGTCTTTTCTCGGACGCGGTTATGAATTTTGTAAGTATTTCTTCTAAATTCGTCTTCTTGTCCGTCACCGGTTCTTCCTTTTGATAATATCCCCTCTCCCTCTGTTTATATTTCTCTTCCTTAGCCTTTCTGTACTCTTCGTATGGGAGCCATTCCTTCTTCGGTTTCCTCCAGTCTTCATCGTATCTATCGCCGCTGGAGTAGAATACTTGAGCCTTTTTATTTCCATTCTCGTCTCGATCACATTCCTTGGTAAGATGGGGACCGCCACAATTTTCACATCCAACTCTAATAGCATGGATCGTTTGATCCATTTTCGTCATTCTTCGGTCTAGGCTATCGAGTTTAGCTATCACCGCCGCCATACCATCGTTTACCGAATTTACTGCTCCGCGACTCACTTCATTCCTCGGGTTGTGGTATTCTCTAGAGTGCCTAGAGAATTCTTCAATTAACTCCTTTATTTCCGGAGGTGGCTTTCGGGTGAGTGGGCCTTGTGAATCGAGTAGTTGCCTCGTGGTGACATTTACTCCATCATAAAAGATAGAGACCTCTTGTTGGCTATTAAGATCGTGGTGGGGGCAATTTCGAAGTAGGCTCTTGTATCTTTCCCAAGCTTCATAAAGGGATTCGTCGGGTTGTTGCTCGAAGTTGGCAATGGCTTTCTTTAGCTTGGCTATCTTGGAAGGTGGGCAGAAGTGATCTATGAACTCTTCTTTCATTTTGGCCCATGTGGTAACTGATCCGGGAGGGAGTGACTTCAACCAATCCTTTGCAGCTCCTTTAAATGTGACAGGAAGCATGCGTAGTAGCTGGATCTCGCGGGGCACATTAGGTACATTGAAGTAATCCGCCACATCATTTACTTCATCTAAGTGCTTATAGGCGTCTTCATGATCTCTCCCATGAAAAGGTATCTCCTTGAGTTGAGCGAGAATATGGCCCTTTAGTTCAAACGTAGCGGTAACGGGGATTGCGGGTTGCACAAGTTCCGGGCCGGTGTCATCACGCATCCTTTTCTTCCACTCCCCCATGGGGATTTCGTCAATATTAGCCATAGCGGTGGCTAAGTCGTCTTCAAACTCGGATGTGTGCTCGCTTTCTTCTTCGGTCTCGTAGTCGGTGTCTTTTGGGATCGGATCTTCGGTGGTCAACGATGCACTGGATGCTCCTGCTTTGCTGCTCCTTTTCTTGCTAAAAACGGATTTGAGGTTTTTGAGTGGTGAGTTCTTTGAAGAAGCGGTTTCTCCAACGGTTTTGCCCTTGTTTCTTCTTAATGTGGTTTCCGGATCTTCAAGAGGGGGAACTAGAGGCGTAGCAGATCCTCGGGTCATGAACCAACTGCAAACAAAAACAAAACGAAACGTGTAAAAAAGAACAAAAATTAAATCTGATTCAACGTCAGACTCGCCGAGTCGGGGCGAATGCACTCGGCGAGTTCAACTTAAAATCAGCGAATAATTTAATTTTTTTTTTTATTTTTTTTTAACTAAAAAAAACTTAAACAAAAATGAAACAAAAATTAACTTTGTATAAGATAATTCTTACACAAAGGATCGGTTGAATTAGAATTTTAATGCTAATTTTAGAACCGTTCCCTGGCAACGACGCCAAAAACTTGATGTGTGTAAAACTCACTTAGTTTTAATCCTACTTTAATTATCAAATAACACACAAAAGACAGTGAACCTATCAATTGTGGTATAGCTAAATAAGCAGGGTATCGAACACAGGGAACGGCAAATTAAATTAAAAACTAATTCTATCTAAGTTAATTAAGCAAATAAGGGTTTTTTCTCTAGTTTTACAAGACTAGAAACTTACTAACTAAACCTAATGCAAGACTAGAAAAGAACAAATTAACTAGATTCAATAATGGGAAAGAAACTTCTGTTTAGTTCAACTCGGTTAACTTTATGGTTGATTTTAAGATAATAGTGCAATGGATTAATTCTTTCGTTGGTTACCGATTCAAGTGATTAGGTTTGTGTTCACTACCCTAATCCTTAGCAAATAAACTAATTCAAACAGTGGCCAATTGATTAATTTAATTATATTTACTAGATTAATTATTCGGGTTAAGTTAGACTTGCAATAGCTAATTAATTTGTTATTCTTAATTAACCTCTCGTTTGATGGTCATCTTACAAGCTTGCACATGAGTTTACTCAATTTCCTTATTAATCCTAGTTTCATATTCATTAATCCTAGACATATGGTATAGTGGTCACATATCATATGAGGTTGATAATCAATAGATGTTCATGCTAATCAATTATCTTCCTATTAACAGAAAATTAATTATCATTCATACACAAGGTTCTTTAGCAAGCTAAAATAACAATTAATCACCAACTTGGAATTAATCCTATCAATCAATCAAACCATATTGTCAACTTTGTATTCCCAAACAGAAGTCTAAAGAAATTAGTTCATAACTAAGGTAAATAACAGCAAACAAATAAGTTCAAGTTGCTTAATCATGTTGACAAAACAAAAGAATTAAGTAGAATGGTGAAATTACGCCTTAATTACTCCCGGGATTGGATTCTAGCTTCTTTGGTCGACTTCTAGGGTTCTTCTGGCTTCTTATTCGCAGCTAAGCACTTCTGAAACTTCCCAGAATTCTCCCTTCTCGAATTGTAGAGTTATCTTTATATATGCGTTCCGACTCGTCGAGTCATATGGTGACTCGTCGAGTCCCTCTCACATTAGTCGTAATCCGATAACTATCTTGACTTCCGAATGCTTATCTTTCTGAATCCGCGACCGGACTCGTCGAGTTAAGGAGCAACTCGACGAGTAGAAGCCTTTTATGGGTGTTTTCTTTCTTCTTTCCACTCTTGAGCTCCTAAACGCTTCTCTTGCTTCCTTTCGCTTCCGAGCTTCACCTTTGGACTGAAAAACATAATTTAACACTTTTAAGTACCTTTTGTCCATAATATGCAACAATTTAGCTAATATATGAATAAATATTACACTTAATACACACTAAATATGCACATATCAAAAGGTGGGAGGCTTCGTATTATCGAAGTCCCGATACTGAAAAATTCTACTAGCTCCTCCTCCTGCCGTTGTTACAGCCGCTGTAGCCGCCACGGCAGCCGTCTCAGTGAGAGCCGCATAGCGCTCATCAAAATACTCCACCATGGCGGCCTTGATCGATCCAAACAGTTCCGACAGCTCGGCCCGGAAGAACGTAGCAACCTCATCATGCAGGATCTCACGAATCCTCGCATCCAACTCGCACATACTCATCTGTCCGATAACCTCGGGCGGTACCGACCCACCCGAAACTCCCTCTCCTGCTCCCGATCCTGACCCGGATCCCCTCCCAGCATGCCTCGAAATCTCCAAACTGAAAATAAACCACAAAATCTCAAACACTTCCCACTAACTCGGGAACCAACTATCAACCCAACCCTAGAGGTCATGGTTTCCCTGATACGCATATGGGTCCTGTGCTTTCAGTAGTACGGGCCCATACTACCTTCCGCACCTACCCATATTTGTATGAAGTACTACCACAACACCTTAGTGACAAATATACATAGCAAGCGCTCGATCCTCACTCCTAGAGGAACACTGGAAATCTCATACAGAGGGAAACCCTAGGCTAGCAGGCATCATAAAACAGGCAACATTATAATGAAATCCTGAAGATCCCTAGCCTAGTACTAGCATGCTGTTCTATCAAAGCTCAAAAACAAATATCATGTATGGTATTTGGGGGTTACTTACTGGCTCCGGTTGATCGTACCTCTGCGTCCTCTTTTACTTAATTTGAAAACCATTTTAATTTCTCCTTTAAAACTCTCCTTGATTTGAGACTAGATTCACACGAATGTTCCACCAATTCACTAAAACCAAGGCTCTGATACCAACTTGTAACGACCAAAAATTTCAACACAATTTAAACTTTTCAAAAACAACCCATTTTAATAATATTGTTACAAAAAGGTTTTAATATATTTATTATTAGAGTATTCCCAGAAACATGTCATAAACATAAACACGAGGAGCGGTACGATCACGCCTTCACCTTGCCACGGTCTCCTGAAGAACCTGAAAAACATTTAAACCACAACTGTAAGCCCGAAAGCTTAGTGATATACCCCCAAAATACCAACCACATATACGCCCTTCCAGGCTACGACCTTTCGGTCCAAAACATATTGCCTTCCGGCCCATAACATAAATAGCATACATAACATAACAGAACATAGAACAACCATGCATATTGGGTCTACTGTGTGACTGGTCTGCCGTATCGGCCTACAGTCCACCCTCCGTGTCTAGTCTTGTCCTTCGAGTTTGCAGTGTGGTTGGTCCGCCCGCACCGGGCCTTCAACCCACCTGGTCCACTCTCTGAGTCTATAGTATGACTGGTCCGCCTGCATTGGGCCTTCAGTCGGCCTGGTCCACTCTCCGAGCCTCGGCACGTCTGGTCCTCCCTCGTGGGGCCTACAGCCTATCCGGACCACTCGCTGGGCCTTCGGCACAACCAGTCCTCCCTGGGTATCTTGGCCTACAGCACAAAGTAGGACCCACCTCAACCCAACTCCAGTCCAAACAACCATGTGCACATAACATACAATCACATAACAGTTCATAGTCAACAAACCGATCAAGCAGATCACATAACATATCATTACCCTAACCAGGATACCGACCTAACCGGTTACTAACATAGCATCACTCTACATATCGGGAAACCGACCTTAACCAGGTCTGTAGCAAATACCATCCGAGCTACCAGGATGCAGACATATCAAAGCAATATCATAACAACAGTATCCGAATCTCAATTTAATAAAGGGCCGACCTTGGTGCCTTAGACCCTATCAATATAGTGAGGATAACTCACCTCGCGAATGCCGATACTCTGAACCGAAGAAGCAGACTCTCGAATCACCAACTCACCGCAAATCCCGAACTGACCATCATAACAAAATAAACATTAGGTCAATCATACTTCCGCTTATTGTGCCAAGAACAAAGTCCAAATCTCATACAAAGTCCAACATTGGCCCAATTTACCAAATTGGGCCCACTTCACCAAATGGGCCCAGAACCAATATCCATAATTAGGCCCAAAATACTCTATCCATAAATTCCCAGACCTGGCCCAATACCAACTGCCCACCAACGGCCCAAACTCAAAAGCCCAAAATGAAAGTCCAACAGGAGGAGTACCCTCCTTGGTACACGAGGCGTACAACATTGTTCACAAAAGGAAACGGGGCACTGGCCCGCTACGCGGGGGGTACACAGGGGTTACGCGGGGCGTAACTGCGAGATTCATTAAGTCCTTCTAACCTCTTAATAGCTTAAGCTCTTAAGCCCAAACTTCAGATCCCTATGCTAAATATGATTAGAATCCATAAAGTCTCAAACTTTATCACTTGGGACGTCCATAAGCTCTTAATCCAAGGTCTTAATCCATTAAGACCTATATATCTCACACATGGAACAACTACAGCCCTTGGAACCTCATTTTTCTTACCCAAGACCTCTCCAAAAGGTCTGAAAGGATAGGTAATCTTGACCAATTCGATACATGCAACAAGGTGAGGACTTTTGGGACAAGAATGGTGTCAAAGTTTCAAAATACATAGATCTACACAATATGAAGGTCAAGCAAGAAGCTTTATACCTGAAACAAGCTTCAAAGGATGGTATCTCTTCAGATCTACAAGCTCCAAACGTTCTTCTTCTTCTTTGACAACTTCTCTTTTCTCCTTCAATCCTTTCTTTCGCCAACAAGAGCTATCCAAGGTCAAACACACCCAATAATGGAGAGAATACGAGATCTAGGGTTTCTCTGAGGTTGAGGATGAGCATAAGGAGGCTGAGGGGTGAACCAATGTGTTCCTTATATAGTGGCTGACCCTAAATTAGGGTTTGAAGTTTCTGAGAGTACGTTGGGCGTACCTCTAGTACGCTGGGCATACTCACCCGACCAACCCGCATCATTCTCGCCATTACGTTGGGCGTACGTCCAGCTTACACTGGGCATACCCAGCTAACCTTCAAAAATACATGCATGCATGGGACCTTTTATTCCACTTATACCACAAAGAGCTATAAACAATGATCAACTTCAAAACACTGAAACTCTTCTAATCTAAACCCGCTCCCAAATAACTTTACATTCATACGAGGGTGACGAGAAGCCCAATGCTTCTAACACATACACCATCCCGAAACCTTCTCAGATGAAACTCATTTCTCGAAAAAGGTCCAGAATTACCCTTCCTCTTAAATCTCGGGGATTCATAATTAAACACTTAAAGAACGGAGTGTTACAGTGTTAAGCTAACTAGAGGAAGAGTTCAGAGTTCATGACTTCACTTGATTGGGGATCATGTCTTTCCTAGGAATCTTCAAGTTTGGATCTATTGTTTCCCCTGAATGGATAAGTAGGCATTACATTAATGAAATTGCAAACAAACCTAAAATGAAACTTAAGGAGGTGATTGATGACATCTAACAAAGGTTGAGATGTGTAGTGTCTATTGGTCAAGTTTATAGGGTAAAAAAATAGGCATTGAGTTGATTGAAGGAAAATTAATAGAGCATTATGCAATTGTATTAGATTATGCAGATGAATTTTTCAGGTCCCATCAATGTTCTACATGCAAAGTTTGTGTCATAAGCAATCCAGATGGGAAGTTTAAAGAAACGTAATCAACAAAAAAATCTTCCAAACATCATCATTTCATTCACTATGAAACAAATGTTTTACATCAACAGATTACAACTCAAAACTCACTATAAAATCACTCACACTCATATTTCAAACATGAACATGATATATGAACAAACCCTAAACTGAAACCCTAAGATGAAGATGAGAGAGAATTGATGATACATATGAAAATATCTCGACTACTTTATCAGATGAATCCAGCTAACACATTATATACATCGGGTCTCTTAACATCGGGTATAACCCACAACCCGCTTGTATACCCGTCACCTACACACACAATTCACAATACGCCCCCACAAATATACAATAGTATACTTTTTACCCAATAATCAATACATAATGTTTAAGTTTGGAAACAATTACTAATACTTTTTTCAACAGGAAGAACCACTTCCATAAATTTTTACATAGGTTATAAAGCTTTAAGTGATGAATGGAAAAATAGGTATAAAAGCATAATTAGGTTAGATAGATGCCTTCCAAAGGGACATGTTAAGGGCGAGTTTTTGATAACCATTGGTAGAGATGCAAATAACCAGGTGTACCCATGAAGGGGATGATATTTTTCATTTAGGTGATTATGAAGGTACTGAGGAAATTACTTGTTTATGCAGTGTACTTTCCATTATGTCATGTTGGTGGTGTTTTACTTGTTTATGCGATGCACTTTGCATTATTGTTAATTTGGATTACCATTCACACAATGACACAAAACCACTGAATGGATGAAATTAGTTGTTTATGCAATCTATTTTCCATTCTTTCATGTTGTTTGTGTTTTACTTGTTTATGAAATATACTTTCCATTTGCTTTTTTGTACAATACATACAATTCACATGCAACCATTGGATGAATGAAATTTCACTATAAACTTCAATACCATTAGAAATTCAAATTTCAATACCACTACAATTCAAACTTCAATACAATCTGTCATAAAGTAGAACATGACAAGGAATGAAATTACATAACTAACTTGTGAAGATTACAACCACATTATATTTTTTTAACAACTAGAAAATGACATAACAATATAACCACTAGTAGCCCAAACTGAGCAACCTACCGTCTCTCTATGTTGGAGGTTTCAATTCCTTCTTAGAAACCCTAACGTATTCTTCAACATCAACCCATTTAAAACATCCACAACCACCTTAAGGATCATATAAGATGAATTATAAGAACAAATGATACTAAGAGAGATTAAAATTATCCATTTACTTGATAATTATGGTAGTCACGAAACCTTCTTCCTGGGCTGTCCAGAGTACATGAAACAAAAATAGGGCTAACATCACCACATCTGATTATGTAACATCCCAAAATACGAGCCAAAAATTTCATTTTTGAAAAACATATGTTTAGCAAAACATTCGAATTAAAACATTTACTGATCATAGTATTTTAATAAGATATCACATGTAAGGAAAACATTTCATAAACATAATAATGTCAGAGTTCAAATCCCCAGGAAGTTCTCATGATGTGGAATACGAAGCATGTGTGTGATGGGCCGCTACCGCGCCAGCTCCTTCCCCTTCGAAGAAGAGGTACCTGAAACCAGAACTGAAAACTGTAAGCACGAAGCTTAGTGAGTTCCCCCAACCTACCACATATCATACAATCATATAACATGCATATATCGTCAGGCATATGTGGGTGCCCGACCTACCCCTTCGGTCCTCTCGACCGGATACTATCTAGCATAACTGGGAGCTTGCCTCCCCTTCGGCCCTCTCGACCGGATATTGGCTAGCATATCTGGGTGCTGGTCTCCCCCTTTGGTCCTCTCGACCGGATACTGGGGACTATTTCACCCCTACTACTACCACATAACACATATATCTCGTAATCTATCTAGCATGGCTGGGCATGACCGCCCCTTCGGCCCTATCAACCGGTAATCTGGAGACTATCTCCCCCTACTGTCACTAGCACATAGCAGCATATCATACTAGCACATAAACATATCACCGGTAGTAGCAACCTTAGATGAATATCACAGAGATAATCATCCATCATACAACTCCTACTGGTGGGCCGACATTGTGGCCGTAAACCTACCGCTACTAGAAGGTAACTCACCTCGCTAGTAGCTGCTGATCTGTGTGGGAATAGTCTGTCTATCTGCTGCTGCTGCTCCGAAAATCCTCTGGCTGTAATTCCCACCAAACACTTAGTCAAATACTGCTAACCACCCTCAGGGTAAATTGCCCATTTACCCTTAACAAGTCATGAGTCAAGTCACAGTCAACTGCCAGTTGACCAGACTCGCCAAGTTGGCTTGCCGACTCGCCGAGTCCCTTTCTCTATACCCAAGTCTAATAGTCCTTCATCCTACTCGCCGAGTTGTATGAACAACTCGCCGAGTTCGCCTTCATCCGAAGAACACTCTAAGCTGTGACTCGCTGAGTTGTATGAATAATTCGTTGAGTTGTTCTTGAGACAAGAAGATTTCCATGAACTCGCCGAGTCATGGCATTGTCTCACCGAGTTACTTCATGTGTGAGTCTAGCTTCCAACTCACTGAGTCATACCCTATGACTCACTACTCCAACTCACAGACACAAAAGGGAACAACCCT
Source organism: Lactuca saligna (assembly GCF_052625555.1). Lineage (NCBI taxonomy): Eukaryota > Viridiplantae > Streptophyta > Magnoliopsida > Asterales > Asteraceae > Lactuca > Lactuca saligna. The sequence continues at coordinate 122,839,756 of NC_136421.1, read as the reverse complement.
GGGACTCGCGAACCGACTCGCTGAGTCAGATGAACAACTCGTCGAGTCGGCCACATGCAAAAACCATACACATGATTTTGTTTGGATCCAGCTCATTCCATTCATAGATCTGGGTTCCTAGGGCCTGGTTTACACGTAAAGTTTCCAACTTTACATGTAGAAATGGATAGAATGGGGATTAGGGGCGAAATACTGGCTAAGAAGGTAGATCTAGGACATTCCAGCAATTTACTCCCATAAAGGTTATAGATCTGAGCTTCTGAAGCTCAAAAATGACTAGTTCTAGCGGATACTCAACCTATTACGAATTCTACTTCATGCACAAGCTTGGAAAAGGTTCAAGAAGAGCTCAAAAGGTGCTCTAATGGGGTTTTAAGCATGCAAATAGAATAGAGTAGAGATATACCTCAGAGAACTCTGAAATAGCACCAAGATATCTGGTCTCCTTCTCCTCTTCTTGCTCCACTCTCCTTCTTCTCCCAAAAACTTCAAGGAATCACTCTAATTACTTCAATCTCACAAGAAACGAGTTAGGGTTTGATGTAGGACGCTCTGAGGGTGAAAGGGGGCGAGCTTGGGTCGCACAAGCTAGCTTAAATAGGGGGCAAACCCTTGGAATTAGGGTTTCATCAAACAGCGGTGACTCGCCGAGTCCAAGATATGGATTCGCCGAGTCGCCAACTTAAGCGTGCCCCCGGACCGCGTCCCTACTCGGCGAGTCGGACCTACAACTCGGCGAGTCGAAGGCTAAAATGAAAATTACTTAGATAATTTTTTACATACCAGGAACCACGTGATACAAATCTCCCCCGCTTATTTTAGACTTCGTCCTCGAAGTCTGCTGCTTGATCCTGAAGCAACTCGAGGTAATGCTCCATCATTTCTTCCACCGGCTCCCACGTCCACTCGGACCCTTTTCGGTGTTGCCACTGCACTTTCACTAACTTCATCCTCTTGTTCCTCACATCCTTCAAATTCCGGTCGAGGATTGCTACTGGGCGCTCAATATAATTCAGGTTGTCATCAACCTAAGTATCCTCTAATGGCACCACCGCAGAATCATCCACGAGACACTTCTGCAGCTGGGAGAAATGGAAGGTGTTGTGGATCTGGCTGAGCTCGGCTGGCAGATCCCGCCTATATGCCACCTTGCCCACCCGGGCTACAACCCTGAACAGACCAATGTATCTCGGGCCCAGCTTGCCCCGCTTCCTAAATTGAATGGCGCCTTTCCACGGAGACACTTTCAGGAGGACCATATCCCCGACCTGGAACTCCAGGTCTGATCGATGCTTGTCGGCATAACTTTTTTGCCGACTCTGCGTAGTCTGAAGCTTGCTCCGAACCTGCTGGATTCTCTCGGTCATCCTGAGCACCACCTCGATGCTCCTCATGACCCTCTGGCCAACTTCACCCCAGCATATCGGGGTCCTGCACCTCCGACCGTACAACATCTCGAATGGGGGACGGTCAATACTCGCGTGGTAGTTGTTTTTGTACGAGAACTCAGCCAAGGGAAGATAGGTATCCCAGCTACCACCAAAATCGAATACGCATGCCCGCAACATATCCTCCAAGGTCTGGATGGTCCGCTCACTCTGACCATCCATCTTCGGGTGAAAGGCGGTGCTAAAATGTAGACGAGTGCCCAACTTATCATGAAACCTCTTCCAAAACCTGGAAGTGAACTGCACATCTCGATCTGATATCACTGACACTAGCACCCCGTGCCGCGCCACTATCTCCCTGATATAAATATCGGCTAACTTTTCGGCCGAGATACTCTCCGGAATCGGAATAAAATGGGCACTCTTGGTCAACCGATCCACGATGACCCAAATCGAATCTACTACTCGCACCGTTCGTGGAAGCTTTGTGATAAAATCCATCGTAATATCCTCCCATTTCCACAACGGGATATCTAACGGCTGCATCTTGTCGTGCGGTCTCTGATGCTCGGCCTTGACCTTCCTGCAAGTCAAGCACCACTCGACGTACCATGCCACATCCCACTTCACGCAAGGCCACCAATAGTCCAGGCGAAGATCCCGATACATCTTCGTCGCCCTTGGATGAATAGAAAATCGGGATTTGTGTGCCTCCTCCATCAAGATTTGGCGCACGCCTCCATGATACGACACCCACACCCTACGATGTAGTGTCAATAACCCCTGACTATCATAATCGAAGGAGGTGACTTGTCCCACTATTCGCTCATTCTTCCAATGCTCCTCCTTCATAGCCTCCTGTTGAGCCTCCCGAATCTGCTTCAACAGGGGAGTCACCACAGTCATCCTCATGCAAACATCCCTGATCGGCGCCGCCTTGCGGCTAAGCGCATCGACCACCACATTGGCCTTCCCGGGGTGGTACAGGACCTCGCAATCATAATCCTTCACCACGTCCAACCACCGATGCTGTCTCATGTTCAGATTCAGCTGATCCATGAGGTACCTCAAACTCTTGTGGTCCGTGTAAATGGTACATGGAAACCCGTAGACGTAATGCCGCCATATCTTGAGGGCGAAGACCACCGCCCCTAACTCCAAATTATGCGTTGGGTAGTTCACTTCGTGAGGTTTTAGCTGCCTCGAGGCATAAGCAATGACATGCCCCATCTGCATCAATACAACGCCTAAGCCTGAGATCGACGCATTGCAATATACCACAAAATCCTCCACACCCTCGGGCAGGGCTAGGATCGGCGCCTCGCACAATCTCTGCCTCAGAGTCTCGAATGCTGCCTGTTGCTCAGGCCCCCATCGAAAGACCACGACTTTCCTAGTCAACCGTGTCAGGGGTACGACTATCTTGGAGAAATCCCGAATGAACCTCCGATAGTAGCCTGCTAATTCTAGGAAACTCCGAATCTCAGATGGAGACTTCGGAACCTCCCACCTCATCACGGCCTCCACCTTGGCCGGGTCTACTGAAATCCCGTTCTGGTTGACGAGATGCCCAAGAAACTGTACCTAGTGCAACCAAAACTCATATTTGGAGAACTTGGCATACAAGCTCTCCATCCTCAGGGTCTCCAAAACCTCTCTCAGATGCTCCTCGTGCTCCTCATGAGTCTTGGAATAAATCAAGATGTCATTAATGAAAACTATCACAGACCAATCCAACATTGGTCTACACACGCAATTCATGAGGTCCATGAACGCGGCAGGAGCATTGGTGAGCCTAAACGACATCACCACGAACTCATAATGGCCATAACGCCTCCGAAACGCGGTCTTCTGAATATCCTCCTCTCTAACCCTCATCTGATGGTAGCCTGAACGCAAATCGATCTTAGAAAACCAAGATGCTCCCTGCAACTGATCGAAGAGGTCATCAATCCTCGGGAGTGGGTAACGGTTCTTCACCGTTACCTTATTCATCTCTCGATAATCTATACACATCCGATGCGACCCGTCCTTCTTCCTCACAAACTGGATCGAGGCTCCCTAGGGTGAACTACTTGGTCGAATAAACCCCTTGTCTAGCAGCTCCTGCAGCTGCGTAGACAACTCCTACATCTCAGGAGGAGCCAACCAATAGGGTGCCTTACTCACCAGGAACTAGATCGATCCTGAACTCCACCTGACGTTCCGGAGGTATTCCAGGAAGCTCCTCCAGGAACACATCAGTGTAGTCTCGCACCACTGGAACCTCGCTCACCGTCACCTTACCCGTCTCCCGGGTATCCATAACATACACGACATACCCCGCGCATCCCTGCTGTAGGTAGCGCCTAGCTCTCGCTGTTGAACATACTATAGGTCCACACTTTGGCCTCTCGCCGTGGATCACCAACTCTCCCCCGCTTGGGGTCCTGTCCCGCACTAGCTGCTGTGCGCAATCTATCACCGCCCCATTAGGGCTCAACCAATCCATGCCTATAATCACCTTGTTCCCCTGCAACTGTATGGGGACCAAATCCACCAAATAGCGCTCCTCAAATAACCTCAAAACACAATCCCTGAACACTGTAGATGCTCGCACCAATCGATCATCGGCAATCTCCACCTCCAAGGGGCAATCCAACATGCCCGAGGACTCAGTAAACCTCTTGCTATGCACAAGGGAAACAAATAACCGGGTGGCACCCGATTTGAATAACACCTGAACCGAAATACTGTTCACATGGAACGATCCTAATGCATATACACAGAGCACATATCAATAACATAACATCATAAAATAGAGTAGAGGGAAAGAATCATACCCGTCACCACATCGGGTGCGGTGCGTGCCTCTTCTGAAGTCAGCTAAAACGCCCGACTCCTCACCACTGGAGCCTCTACCTTGCCCTGCCGGCCATCTGTAATCCGCAAGGTAGCAGGAGTTGGCGCCTTAACCGGCGCTGGTGATGTCAACTGGGGGCAATTGGCCTTCTTGTGGCCCCTCTAGTTGCAGTGGAAACACATCAACTCCGATGTCTGAATCACAGGTGCAGGGGCGGTACAATCCCTGCTGAAGTGCCCTAACTTGCCACACTTGTAGCAGCCTGACGATCCCAACTTGCACGCTCCCTCGTGCGTCTTGCCGCATTTCCTGCAGTGGCCCCGTCCCCGTTGGCCTTTCAGCCCCGCATATGATCCCTTGGGCTTCTTCCCCGAAGCCCCAATAACATGCCCCTCCTCCTTCTTCCTCTTCCGGATGTGCTCCAGATCTATCTCCCTCTCCCTTACCTTGGAAATCATGGAGTCCAGGGTAGGGCAAGCTGAAAAACTTACATGCTCCCGAATATCAGCTCGTAGCATATCATGATAGCGGGTCCTCCTCATATCCTCGTCACCCGTGCACTGGGGCACCAACAACGCCCTCTCCCGGAACTTGGCAGTGATCTCCGCCACAGTCTCCGTCGTCTGTCTCATATCTAGGAACTCCTTGGCCAGCTGCTGAAGCTCGACATCCGGAATAAAATCTGCCCTGAACCTGGTCACGAAGTCCGACCAGGTCATAGCCTCGACAGCCGAGGCTCCCAACGAGTCACCGACGGACTCCCACCAATCCTTAGCTCGATCTCTCAGACATCCTGCTGCATATCTCACCTTCGACCCCTCAGGGCAAAAGCTAGTCAACTGTGTAGACTCAATGTCTGCAATCCATCGTCTGGCAGCTATGGGGTCCTTTGCCCCATGAAAGTCCGGTGCACCACTGCCCCAAAAGTCCTTGAAGGACAATGTGCGGGGTCCTGATTAGCCAGATGCCATGTCGCTCCTGAATGCACGGAGGCGATCCTCCATCATCTCTAATATCCCTTCCTTGATTGACCCGAAGATAATGGGGGTCGACTCAAGGATGCCTCTGGTGATCTCTGACGCGATGAACTCGCGTAGCCCCTCATCTACTGGCTCGGAACCTGATCCCGAACCTGATCCCTCTCCTGTACTGCCAACTGTTGGCCTCGGGCGTAGTACCACCATTCTGAAATACAAAGAAATAACAACTGTTAGCAATACTGATACCCCTGGAGGGATCCCACCCACTACAAGTTCCCTGGTCTTATCTTAGCCTTCCTCGGTTCGGGTACGGATCCTCTGCTTTCAGTAGTATGGGCCCATACTACCTTCCACATCTATCCGTACCTTCCCCAAAGACCGCCTCGACTCAATCAGGTCCCTTCCACTACCGCTGATCACTGCTACTCTTTATCCTAGGCTTACCCTAGGAAACCTTTGACTCCACCCAACCCAATCCTCAGCTGCTGATGTGACAACCCGATATTTCGAGACAATGAAATGTAACACCAGTCGAATATAGGTAAAAATTTAACTTTCCTAAAATCTTATTTGGGTTAAATAAAGTGGTAGGAATCGTATCAAGGTTTTCGTGCATATAAAGAACACTAAAATCCGAGTTATAACGAAGAAGTTATGACCAATCTAAGATTCGCAGCGAAAATCGGCAACACTGATAGACGTAAAACGCGAAGTTTCGATACAATAATTTTCAGCCTTAGGTATCTAAATGAAAGTTCTAGATATCCCAAAACCGTAAGCATACATAAAAAGAATGTCCAAATCTGACTTCATATGAGGAAGTTATGATTTTTTGAAGTTTCAGACATAGCAGTAGATAGCTAAAAACTTGAAATCAAGGTCGAGCGGATTTTTGCCAACATGACCTAAACGAGAATCGAAGATCTCATCAATGGTATTACAACGGTAAAAAGTCTGGCGAAAACGGACAGCGGATGAAGGAGTTATGAAATTTTAACGGACTTTTTCTGTCCCGGCCTATTAATAATATAATATTAAAAATAAATCAAAATTAGCCGACGAAGTCTAAATGAAAGTTGTAGATCGTAGTCTCACCTACGCGTGGATATAAAGAACGTTGAAAACGGAGTTCGCATGAGGAAGATATGAATTTTTGAAGTTTATTAATAATTAAAATATTTAATTTAATTAAAATCCGGTATTATCCGAAGGAGGAGTCATCGGACCAATCTAGGTTACGCCCAGCGTACCCTTGTATGCCCAGCATACTCGGATGCTAGGCTCCAGTTCGTCCACGTCGCTCCGATGCTTCGACCGAGGATGCGGTCATCCATGACGTCGCGTACGCCCTGCGTACGAGCGTACGCCCAGCGTACGAGGTCGGTTCCCAGCCCCTATAAAAGGGATGCGAGGATGCCGGCCATATTTGCTAATTTCCTTCACTTCTCGCGCCGAAGCTCTGTGTTTCAACCCTCAGAGCCACCCCAAAGTCCCAGTTTACATATCCAAGCTTGGTAGGAAGTTTTACGCTCCCGAGATTCCCAAGATTCCCAAGAATCTTGAGAGATCTGCTCTCTCGAGTAGAAGTTCTGCTCGGTTTTCGTCGCGCTTTCTTCCATCAATCAAGTGAGTTCATACCCTTATAATCCACACTTTTAAAGGTTTTATAAATGCTTTTATATGCTTTTAAGGGGGGAATACAAGTAAAACACACGATTATTATCGTGTGTTATATGAAGTTCTTTTATAAACTTTTTTATCAACGGAATCATATGTGATTTATAACTATTATAGGGAAACTTTCGCATGCAAAATATATCACGATAACATTTTATCTTGTGAAATGAGAAATGATTTATGTATTTATATAAATCAAACACTCTGCTTATACTGTATGTATATGTGTCCATCTTAGGCACTACAAAAATTATACTTTTCATAACAAGCGAGCATTTCACCAAGGGATTTCTATACAAACGAGACACAATTTTAGAAAACTATAATAGGTATAGTTTTACGAGAACATCACGAACTTTTACATACTAGAAATACTATTTCAAGGAGATACATTCATATACAAGAACAAACGAACATTTTCATATGTACTTCAAATGGTCGTCACAAACGTTTTTACATGTTAAAACACTTTTAGAAACTGTCTTACAAACTGTATGTTTCCTTTTTGAATATGTTATAGTTGTGCATCAAACAAAGGTTTTCTTACACTTAAACTGTCTTGTCAACTGTTTTCGAATCGTTTTATAAACTGACATCAAGTCACAAATTCTTTATTAAACTTTTCAACGGTTTTACAAAACTACTTTTATGTTTTTATATTATAAATTGCATGCCTCTATATGTATAGTTATATAAGAAATGTTTAAAAGACTTAGGAAGGCTATCCACCCTGTTTCCTTTTCCTCGATTTGGATGTGGTCTGGTGGGATATCGGGTACCCATCCGAAGGTCGTTTAAATATTAGTTATATATCATGTGTACATATATAGTCATAAATGTTCCATCAGTTAATTTTATTCTAACGCTCTTGGGTAGCAAGGGTGTATAAATCTACTTGGACACTCATCAATTACATTCTAGTAAACTATTATACGAATAGTTTAAGGGATACAAAACATTATCCCTATTACAAGAAATTACACCAGAGTCAGTTCATTCATGAGTCTAGACTACATGCTATATGAAGGGATACTCTTACAGAGATTCCTCTTACATGGATATATTTATAGGGATACTCTTACATAGATACGCTTACATGAGTACGTTTACATGAATACTTTTACATGAATACTTATACATGAATACTTTTACATAGATATTATATGGAAAATTACTATTACATATTATATGTCTAGATACTGTTATATAGTTCTCCTTTCTATCTTTACCTTGTGATACAATCACATCATCGACGAGATAGATTGGACTTTATATCCTAGTACCAAAGGATACTTTACGGGATTAACCATTCCTAGAATCTCTGTTAGCTACAAAGGTAAATGCACATCCACGGATGTCTTCAGTTGATACCATTACAGGTATACTTTAAGGGACTAACTATTCCTACACCCAACTGTTAGCAACAGAGGTAAATGTACATCTACGGATGTCTAAAGTTAACACTGTTAGTTATCCTAGTATAAAGGGATAATACGTAAGTTAGTTATATTATTACCATTATCTTGTGACTCATCCACATAACCAATGAGGTGAATTGTATTTGAGTATCCTAGTACCACAGGATACAATTTCTTATATTAATAATAATTGTCGAACAGTCGGGTCTTGGTATAATGCTACTTTCAAAACAGTCGGGTCTTGGTAGAAGACTACTTTCAAAACAGTCAGGTCTTGGTAGAAGACTACTTTCAAAACAGTCAGGTTTTGGTAGAAGACTACTTTCAAAACAGTCGGGTCTTGGTGGTAGACTACTTTCAAAACAACTAGGTCTTGGTAGAAGATTTCATCTATACTAATAGGAATCATAGGGATTTCTAGGGTTTACCAAACGGTTTCGATTACTTACAAACATTTCCACACTTATACGAACTTTCTTTCAGAACAATATCAAGTCTTTCATTACAAGTTTTACAAATCAAAAACACATTAATACTTATGAATTCACCAGCTTTTTGTCTGATACTCGCTTTCAAAATAACTTGTATTCTCAGGTCGCAAATAGACAGGTACGACGACCAGGTTTTTGGTGAAGACGGAGCAGTCCAGACTCGTCTTATTTTCTGATTATTCATTTTATTGTTGTATATTATGAAAGAACACACTTGTAATTAAAATTATACTATTAATGAAATGGATGATGTTGTTGCTTGTTTACTACTTTACATTGTTGTGATACATTACATGACGTCCTCCGCCCCAGAACGTTTCCGCCGTTCTCGGTTTTGGGGTGTGACAGCTGAAGGCCTCTTAGTGATGCTAATTAGCTATTACCTGTATACAATCACATGTGAAGAGGCCCGGATAATCCTTCGAGTAAGGGACTCATCCCTACAACAGTTAGGACTCAAACAAGAGCTACACAATAGGGTCAAATCTAACACTCTGAGATTATTCAACCCTGATCACATGTGACTTTAACGTATTCACCTAACAACTAACTCCCATCACTTCAAAGCCCACATAGCACAAAGCAAGCAACATTTGGACATAAAGAAAACAATGTCAAGCAACTCTATCCTCGTAGAGAAAACTGAACTAGCATACAATGCTAAACTCGTACTATCAGGAATAACCTAAACAGGCTACCCTAATGCTATCTACTCAATTCTAGCATGCAACTCTTTCATATACTGAAGCACATAAAGCAAGCACATAAGGCATCACTTCTAGATCCTTAGTCCTATTCTAGCATGCTGTTCTACAGAAACTGATAAACATAAACAAATTTGTATAGGTACATTGGGGAATACTTACTTGAGCTTGGCCGGTCGCGCACATCACACACTTTGTTATTTCTTAAAACCCTTTACTTATCCTTTTAGAAAACGTTTTCTCCTTCCAAAATCTTTTAATCCCTCGATTTGAGTTCAAACACCCCCGAAGGTGTGTTCGAATCCCTCAAACCAGGGCTCTGATACCAACTTGTAATACCCCAAAATACGAGCCACAAATTTCATTTTTGAAAAACATATGTTTAGCAAAACACTCGAATTAAAACATTTACTGATCATAGTATTTTAATAAGATATCACATGTCAGGAAAAGTGGAAAACATTTCATAAACATAATAATGTCAGAGTACAAATCCACAGTAAGTTCTCATGATGCGGAATACGAAGCATGTGTGTGATGGGCCGTTACCGCGCCAGCTCCTTCCCCTTTGAAGAAGAGGTACCTGAAACCAAAACTGAAAACTGTAAGCACGAAGCTTAGTGAGTTCCCCCAACCTACCACATATCATACAATCACATAACATGCATATATCGTCAGGCATATCTAGGTGGCCGACCTACCCCTTCGGTCCTCTCGACCGGATACTATTTAGCATAACTGGGAGCTTGCCTCCTCTTCGGTCCTCTCGACCGGATACTGACTAGCATATCTGGGTGCTGGTCTCCCCCTTCGGTCCTCTCGACCGGATATTGGGGACTATTTCACCCCCTACTACTACCACATAACACATATATCTCGTAATCTATCTAGCATGGGTAGGCATGACCGCCCCTTCGGCCCTATTGACCGGTAATCTGGAGACTATCTCCCCCTACTGTCACTAGCACATAGTAGCATATCATACTAGCACATAAATATATCACGGTAGTAGCGACCTTAGATGAATATCACAGAGACAATCATCCATCATACAAATCCTACTGGTGGGCCGGCATTGTGGCCGTAGACCCACCGCTACTGGAAGGTAACTCACCTTGCTAGTAGCTGCTGATCTGTGTGGGAATAGTCTGTCTGTTGCTGCTGCTGCTCCGGAAATCCTCCGACTGTAATTCCTACCAAACACTTAGTCAAATACTGCTAATCGCCCTCAGGGTAAATTGCCCATTTACCCTTAACAAGTCATGAGTCAAGTCACACTCAACTGCCAATTGACCAGACTCGCTGAGTTGGCTTGCCGACTCGCCGAGTCCCTTTCTCTATACACAAGTCTAATAGTCCTTCATCCTACTCGCCGAGTTGTATGAACAACTCGCCGAGTTCGCCTTCATCCGAAGAACACTCTAAGTTATGACTCGCCGAGTTGTATGAACAACTCGTCGAGTTGTTCTTGAGACAAGAAGATTGCCATGAACTCGCCAAGTCATGGCATTGACTCGCCGAGTTACTTCATGAGTGAGTCTGGCTTCCAACTCACTGAGTCATACCCTATGACTCACTACTCCAACTTGTAGACACAAAAGGGAACAACCTTGGGACTCGCGACCCGACTCGCCGAGTCAAATGAACGACTCGCCGAGTCGGCCACATGCAAAAACCATACACGCGATTTTGTTTGGATCCAGCTCATGCCATTCATAGATCTGGGTTCCTAGGGCATGGTTTACACGTAAAGTTTCCAAATTTACATGTAGAAATGCATAGAATGGGGATTAAGGGAGAAATAATGGCTAAGAAGGTAGATCTAGGACATTCCAACAATTTACTCCCATAAAGGTTATAGATCTGAGCTTCTAGAGCTCAAAAATGACTAGTTCTAGAGGATACTCAACCTATTTCGAATTCTACTTCATGCACAAGCTTGGAAAAGGTTCAAGAAGAGCTCAAAAGGTGCTCTAATGGGGTTTTAAGCATGCAAACAGAATAGAGTAGAGATATACCTCAGAGAACTCTGAAATAGCACCAAGATATCTGGTCTCCTTCTCCTCTTCTAGCTCCACTCTCCTTCTTCTCCCAAAAACTTCAAGGAATCACTCTAATTACTTCAATCTCACAAGAAACGAGTTAGGGTTTGATGTAGGGCGCTCTGAGGGTGAAAGGGGGAGAGCTTGGGTCGCACAAGCTAGCTTAAATAGGGGCAAACCCTTGAAATTAGGGTTTCATCAAACTGCAGTGACTCACCGAGTCCAGGATATGGACTCGCCGAGTCACCAACTTCAGCGTGCCCCCGGACCGCATCCCTACTCGGCGAGTCGAACCTACAACTCGCCGAGTCCAAGGCTAAAATGACAATTACTTAGATAAATTTTTACGTACCAGGAACCAGGTGCTATAGATTATGTCCTCTTCTATCTTGAAATTTCATTGAAGATTGATTTTGATTTGGATGTTAGCAGAACTTTGGTTTGTGCTTTTGGTTGAAGAGGGGGACCGGGGGGGGGGGGGGGGGGGGGGGGTTGTATCATAACATGATGTTTTTCCCATTCTTGTTTAGTTCGGGTAAGATTTTAATTAGGTGAGGGTAACCGGTTAACATGTTACAAACATGTTAAATGGTACAAATGCAAAAAAAAAAAAAAACAGACAATTAATGAACCTAAATTACAATTTAGGGTAAACCGTTTTTTTCAGATAAACTTAAGGTTTTCTATGACAATAAATATATTTTCAAATATATATATATAAGACAAATAATAATTTATAAATTTACAACATGAAATTGTTGAACCATCTTTTGGTGACAGGGCTTCTCCAATTGACCAACAAATTGGTTTTTGTTGGCAAAAAAAAAAAAAAAAAAAAAAAAAAAAAAAAAAAAAAACTCCAACCGACTTTCAAAATGGCCTCAATGTTTGTGATGATGTGTTCTACACACCAAATTGGAAAATCCTCTAAAAATCACCATGTACTTGCATTGCAAACACTATTTTATTTTGTAAACATATCTTTTTGATGTTTTGCAAAGGAGTGGGTCTAAAGAGTGAAACAACATAGACAAAACACTCAAAAGTGGTTGTCTTAGCATGTCGATCTACATTCCCTCAAATTCCAATCCCTTTCAAATAATTTCATTATCAATATAGAATGCATAGGAGTCTAAGCGAAGAATCCAACCCTAAATTGTCATCAAACTAAAAAGTCAAACATAAATTGAAAAGTCAAACATGTTAAAATGCGAAAGAATGTTTAAAAACATCGTAGGCTGCTCTCACTCTCTGTCTTCTCCCCACGAACGACCAACATATAATGAATCTTCAAACAAATTTAATGGAAATCACATCAAAAGCAATTCATTCCAAAACCATTTCATCTTCCCAGAATCCTAAAACCCCTCGTCGGCATGGATGTTTTTGCGTCCAATCCTCCACCACCCGGTTGCCACTCCACAGACCTCACCGGAAAATTCTCCAACCAGTCAATAACCCACCAAGCAAACTAATTTCAACCACCGCCAGTACCACTACTTCCTCTGATATTCTACGGTTGTTGGACTGCCTTGGTCTTCCAGTCCCCGATGCTGTATACATTTCTCTCATCAAAGAATGCACCCACTTTCGCGACTCCAATGAAGCTGTTTTACTACACGCCCATCTTACCAGGAATCGTCGAAATCAACCTCGTTTACCTTTACTTAATCACATCTTGATTATGTTCTTATCTTGCGGGTGTATACAGAACGCACGCCAGGTGTTCGACGAAATGACAAAAAGAGATTTCAACTCTTGGGCGATAATGATTGCGGGTTATGCAGATAGCCATGATTACGAGGAAGTAATCCAACTGTTTTCAAACTCCCAACTGCAATATTTGATGGATTGTAGCAGCAGCGTCCCTGTTTCTTGGGTTTTGGTATGCGTTCTTAAAGCTTGCACTAACACCTGGAACTTGGAACTTGGCAAACAAATCCATGGCTGTTTGCTAAAATCAGGTTATTCAGATGATCTCTTTGTGGGTAGCTCATTGATCAACCTTTATGGAAAGATCGGATGTTCTGAAGATGGGGAGTTAGTTTTTAACCAAATATCTTCTCATAATGTTGTGGTTTGGACAGCTAGAATCACTAAAAACTGTAAGGAAGAAAGGTTTCATGAGGTTATTGATGTATTTAAAGAAATGGGGAAAGAGGGTATAAGGAAAAACAGCTTTACAATCTCTAGTGTTCTTAGTGCATGTTCAAAGATTAGTGATGATGGAAACTGTGGTGAACAAGTTCATGCAAATGCCATTAAATTAGGGTTAGCATCCAAGAGTTATGTGCAGTCTGGATTGGTTAACATGTATGGAAAATTTGGGTTGATTGAAGATGCAAAAAGGGTTTTTGATATGAATGGAGTGAAGAGAAATAATGCATGTTGGAACTCTATGTTTACTAGTTTTATACAAAATGGGTGTCATGTTGAAGCCATTAAGTTTCTTTATCAGATGAAGGCTGCTGGGGTGGAGCCTCAGGAATTGTGGCTGAACAAATTAAGGTCTTTGTGTGGGAGTCTTGAAATTAAATAGCTAATGAGAGTCCGATTAGAGTAACATGTTGGAAATAGTATGATTATAATTTATTAATTTATACCTCATGTTTTTGTCGCTTATATATATAGGTCTATATACGAGTGTAATATCATACCAAAACATATCTATGTAATGAAACGCTATGTAAATTGAATGAAATATTTAGGTTACAACACCATAGGAATCTATCGGGTTGCGTTTGTTATACGGGACTCGATTGGAAGGGTGGGAAAATCTTTCTATGGTTTTTTATAATGACACGGATGAGAAGGGCATTCTCGTCATTTAAACATACATGATTAGTATATAAAATTGAACACGTTTTACCTATGTGTTTAGATAAATGGTAAGTATACCACGAGTTGCCATACCAATATCAATGCATACATACCATGAATTAGCAAAACAGGCTTTGATTTGAGATAAAACAAAATGAAACAAGGTTGTAGCATCATGAATTTCTAGTGCCTTACTTCGTAATGGCAATTCATTACTTTATAATAATAATAATACGTGGAAACCAATTTCTATGCAATAAATGTAGTATAATAGGGAAATTAAGTAATCTGACCATGTAGTTGAAGAAAATAACCAAAACATTTTTTTAGCAAAAATAACAGCTTAGTTCTGAATGGGCATTTCAGAGCAAGAAAAAAAAACATTTTTTCTGACAAAAAGTTACATTTCGGATTGAATTCTGGATATTACGGACTAAAATTTTAGTTTTCCGAAAAAAAAAAACTCTGGAATTTAAACACAAAAATTATTTTTTTCTTAAACCTAACAAAAACGTTAAACAAACATGTTAATATGAATTATATATGATATTAGTGCATAAAATTAGACATTTTATTGGACAACGGTAACATTAAACATTTCGAAATGTAACATTCGGAATCCCAAAAAAATTATTTAAAAAAAAATATGAAGAGTATTCCAGAATGTGGACATACAGAAGAAAGTGGTTATTTTTCAAAAACTGAAAAAATAAGGTTATTATCTTTGAGAAACTCATTTATAACTCTTAGATTACTTAATTTATTGAGTAGTTAAATTAAAAAAGTAAAAACTATTGTAGGATCCCAATGAAGATGATAAATGCGGAATTGAAGAATCAAACATAATCAATAAGATCTTATCTAAAGTTTAAGCACAATTTGTATAGATACGAGAGAAAGTACAAAAAAATGTAGAAGCATGTGCTTGCTTATTACACTACTCTCTTTATCTACAACTAGACTAGAAATCTATACAATTGTGTAAGAACAATAAACTAAAGATCAATAGATTCAATAATAGTAAAGTGAATCAAAACAGTAAGAACAATGATCAAATATGTGTCGAATGCTTAATATTATCAAAGCTTTAGAAGAGTTCAGTGAGAACTTTTATGTAAAAGCTAAGTGGGCAATCCAATTGATTAACCCTAACATGATACATGGTTGCACCACATATAGTCTAATCCTAGCTGTAACACCGAAAAATTTTAAATTAATTTTATTCATTTTTATTTCATAAAAATGCACATTATTCTATATAAACACTTTTTATTTAAAAATCATCAACAAGGTTTTCAGAACATTATGAAATTCCAGGATCTGTATTCATCACTCTTTTCTCTTGTGTGTGTACAATCGAGACGCCACCTTTTCGCAACTCTAAAGAACCTGAAACACATAACACATAACACGGTAAGCATGAAGCTTAGTGAGTTCCCCAAAATACCACATACAACACATACGCCACTCAAGGCTACAATATGACCCTCCGGTCGGTGTGTCTCAGCGGAACCCTCCAGTTCCGTATCGTTGGACACTCCGGTCCGGTCTGTATCGTTGGACCCTCCGGTTCGGTCTATATCGTTGGACCCTCTGGTCCGGTCTATATTCACTGCACTATCCCATCCAAACACTGGACCCTCTGGTCTCAATTCCAGATGACAACTAACTTTTTAGAAAAGTACTCATTCTCTGAATCTGAAACCTCATATCGTCTTCCCGGTGCACTACTAAAATCAAACTCATCTCAAGAGTTTGATCAATCCCCGGGTTGGACCACACGCCCCAAGAACCACTCATTTCGAGATTGATGACTCGCAACCCACACTTAACTCACCCATCTACAACAACCATAATTCCATCTAATATAACCACTCCAGAAAAATGAGATAACCACAATCTCGTCCCTAGTTTAATCATCAGGCTTCCATATCTCATATATTTGGGCTACCCAAGCCAAACAACCTTTCCGCGTTATGCTCTGATCATAGAATAGTTTATCCCAACATTCTCTTACTAACTAGAGAGTACTACCGCCCTCGCAGTATCTCAACCCTTCCCTAATTAGTGCATGCTATGGCTCCCCGTGGCATCACTACAACCAATGTTTTAAAAACCGGTTTTTTAGTTGAACTGGTATGGTGACTGGTTCCCGGTTCAACCAGTTTAATCGGTTCAACCACTGGGTGAACCGATTTCTATATTTTTCATGTTTTTTTCTATTTTCCTACACATACCTACATATATAAATTATGAATTTGATGTTTACAAGTTTAAACATTAAAAATACATTAAGATAACATATAACTATAAGTTTTAGTGTTTTATATCAATCCATATATGTCAAAAAGAAAATAAATTATAATACCGAAACAAAATATAATTTTAGATGAATGCAAACACATCAAAAAAATTATAAAATTTATCATATGTTTTTATTTAGCAAAAACTAAATAGATTTGAAAAAAATCACCAAAGTTTATTATGTAAATGGTTTTTTTTTCATGTGGTTTTATTAGGTTTAACCGGTTCAACTGGTTTATTTTGACCGGTTCAACCGGGTTTTTCTAAAAACCGAACGATTCAATCCGGTTCAGAAATCAATGTAAAACCGGTGATAGTTGAACCACTCCCACTCCCGGTTCCTGGTCCAACTGGTTCGACCGGCCGGTTCATACCGATTTTTAAAACATTGACTACAACCTTTCTCTGATCCGTGAGTACTACGACTCCCCGTAGCATCACCCCAACCTTTCTGATCCGTGGATACTACAACTCCCCGTAGCATCACCCTAACCTCTCTGATCCGTGAATACTACGGCTCCCCGTAGCATCACTACAACCTATCTCCGATCCGTGAGTACTACGGCTCCCCGTAGCATCACTACAACCTCTCTCTGATCAGTGAGTACTACGGCTCCCCGTAACATCACCACAAACTCTCTCTGATCCGTGAGTACTACGTCTGCTCTAAGCCACTAAACTGCGGCTCCTTGCAGTCTTACTACACCAGCCCTTACCTCTTCATAATCTCATTTTCACGTAGATGCCACACCGCGATCATGAACTCATGCCATGCGGACCGGCCATGCGTAGGTGTACACACCTACTCAAGCCATGCACTGTTATTTCTGACAGCATCCGAACACACCTTTCCCTGCTGCAAACCACCTTCCCGAATAATCTCACCTGATGTCATTTTGCCATAGGGTTCTCACCGGAACCGTACTCACTTGATACCCACTATCTGCCTCCGACTCACAATTCCAAAATAATCCGAACTTAATGACAGTATATTCCGATACTTCAGGACACCATCACAACATCCCACGATGCCTTTTCTGAATCATTGATCTCACTCCCACAACATCATACACGGATACTGCCTCCCTTCATTAGAATCTTAAAATCGATCTTCATCCTGCAACACTTGCAACGTTGAACTATTCCCTTTCCAAATTGAAAACAGGACATCGACATTAACCCGTAACTCGACTACAAGGACCCAGGAATTCACCCATTACCGATCGCTACTCATACCATCTTACTCATACCATCTCCGAAATTAACTAACAGACCAATTGTTGCTTTTTCCTGGTGAGTAGATCACATTCTGAACACATACCTGTCAACCTCTGCTGTTGCTCTCTGAACTCAAGGACTTAACTGTCTCGTCTTGTTGGTGGTGATCTTTTCAGGGTGTTCGAGCGGTTTGTCCGTGGTGAAGTATTTCTTGTACCATAGAGCCAATGGTGGAAATGCAGAGTCTTGGGTGAATCGGGGTAGTTGGGATGTCCAGTTATGGGGCAGTATGAGGTCCTGAATGATTAAAGGAAGTCATGAGGAGAAGTTATGAGGGCTTCGTCTGTGCTTCGGAGTATTTGGTATTGCTAGGTTTCTAATCGGGGAGATCATCAAGCGTTGCGTAGCTCAATCAGAGAATAGATGCGATGTTATTAATGGAAGCAGTCTGTGGATGGATTGAAAGTGCGCCAATTGGCAATGGTTCGAACCCTAAGTTAGGGAGAATCAGGTAATTGCTGAAGGGATTTGAGAATTGTACAGAGGCAGTTAGAGGACTGGTTATAGTAATTATGTGGCAGATTCATGGGTTCATGGCTAAATTGGTGGATAAGGCAAGGTGCAAGTGGGATGATGCATGTCGTGCATGATCAGGAAGGAATGAGTGATTCTATGGCAGGTGGCCGTTGGTCAGAGAGGTAGTTCGGGTCAGAATTTCAGTGTGTAAAACAAGACGAGACAGTTAAGACCTTGAGTTCAGAGAGCAACAACAGAGGTTGACAGGTATGTGTTCAGAATGTGATCTACTCACCAGGAAAAAGCAACAATTGGTCTGTTAGTTAATTTCAGAGACGGTATGAGTAAGATGGTATGAGTAGCGATCGGTAATGGGTGAATTTCTGCCACTGATCATGGTACTCAAACCATAGAATCCCCTCTCATCAGCCACTGATCATGGTACTCAAACCATACGATCCCTCTCATCTGCTACTGATCATGGTACTCCAACCATACGATCCCTCTCATCTGCTACTGATCATGGTACTCCAACCATACGATCCCTCTCATCTGCTACTAATCATGGTACTCAAACCATACGACCCCTCTCATCTGCTACTTAGAACCCCAGGAACTTTCCATGTATCGAGTATGGGTCCTTTGCTTTCAGTAGTACAGGCCCATACTACCTACCACATCTACCCATACTTTCCACATAAATCATCCCAGATCTCCTAAGTAGCCGCTCAACCTCCTCACTTACAAGTTCCGCGCTGCTGGCCACTCTTCCTGCAAATACTCTCCATTATCTGCCTACTCATCTAACAAAGATCACTTCCTAGGCCCTTCCTAGGTTCCCACACCTTACTGCCATCAGCTACTTAAGAACTCCTAGTGATGTCAGCCGTCTACCTCCTGAATATTGTCATATTCACTTAGTATCCGACTCCCATCATCGAGAATTCCACAAATCACAAAGCAAGCAACATTCGGGCATCGAATAGTCCCTTATCAACACGTATCACCACTCTAGGTCACAACTCCGCTTGCTACACTCGTAATCAAAGACGTCACCGAGCTCATGCAACTCCACCCCTCGCGGGTATCCTACTACCTTCTAAGAAGGCTCCTCAAATGCTCATCTAGGTATCTCTCCTAGATTACTCCTCTGCTCAAATCCTTCTCTAAATAGGATTCTTGCTGGATACTCATAATCCGCACATACACAAAAACAATTCACAGATAACAGTAACTCCTAGGCTAAGACATCACAAATCAGGCCACTCTAGCGCTAAAATATGAAATACCTAGCCTACTCTCTAGCATATATAACATTTCACATATTACTCATAACACGCAATGTAAGGGTATTTTGGGAAGTCACCGTTCGGGAGCTGGCTGATTGTACACACTGCTCGTTGTCTCTTTCTCTTATAAATTCTCTTACTCATTTTTACAAAACCCATTCTTTTGAAAACCTTTTTCTCAATCCTTAGTTTGAGTCCGGACATACCCGAAGGTGTATCCGAATCCCTCAAACCAAGGCTTTGATACCAACTTGTAACACTGAAAAATCTTAAATTTATTTTATTCATTTTTATTTCATAAAAATGCACATTATTCTATATAAACACTTTTTATTTAAAAATCATCAACAAGGTTTTCAGAACATTATGAAATTCCAGGATTTGTATTCATCACTCTTTTCTCTTGTGTGTGTACAATCGAGCCGCTGCCTTCCCGCGACTCTGAAGAACCTGAAACATATAACACATAACACGGTAGGCACGAAGCTTAGTGAGTTCCCCAAAATACCACATACAATACATACGCCACTCAAGGCTATAATATGACCCTCCGGTCGGTGTGTCTCAGCGGAACCCTCCAGTTCCGTATCGTTGGACCTCCGGTCCGGTCTGTATCGTTGCACCCTCCGGTCCGGTCTATATCGTTGGACCCTCCGGTCCGGTCTATTAACTCCGCATAGCATAAATCACAAAGACATGATGCATAGCATAAATCACAAAGACATGATGCATAGCATATCACATATAACATAATACTCAATGTAAGCACATAAGACCCTCCGGTCACACATAACTACCACTCAAGGTAACGTATAGTGAGAAGACTCACCTCGAGTAATTCTCAAAAAATCTCGAACTCAAAATACCGATCTAGCCATCGCCTAATCACATAAATAAATAACTCTAGATCAGCAGTGGCTCTCAAAGGCTAGACAAGTCTCGTACTATGCTTCCCAGAAGGGTCAAAGACCATTCTACCCCTCCCCTGTCCTAATAGTCCACTGGTTGATTAAACCCTAAAAGTCAACGGAAGTCAACGATCCAACTTTGACCAGACTCGTCGATTCAGGCAACGACTCGGTGAGTCCACACACATAATCAGATTCCTCACAAGTTCTCACTCGACTCACTGAGTCACCCACCCAACTCGTCGGGTCTCCACCGATCATGAAACTCGGGTAAACTCGATCCGACTCGTCGAGTCCTCCTATGGACTCGGCGAGTCTCCTCCATGACCAAACTCATCTGACCTTTTGAGGTCAGATCTGCTTCACCAACTTGTAAATCTATCCTTCTAGCACCCACAAATCACATAAAGGTCCAAACTTAACGTCCATGCATCATGATTAGAGCCATAAATGAAGAAATAGCCATCTAAATGGAAACCTAGGCTCAAACTCTCTATGTAACTGCATAAAGCTGAACATAAGGGACTCTCTGGACCTCCCATGGTCCAGATTTAAGGCTTATTCCACATTGGGACCTCAAACATTCCATAAACCTCTAAAGAGAATGGTTACGAAACCCTATATTCATGAAATCAACATCAAACAGGAGAATGGTCCGATTTGTTACCTCAAAGTGAAGCTCCAGGCTTCATAACCTCAGTACATCAACCCCCTCTGGTCCCTCTTGCTAGAATCTCATCTTCTCTTTAGAAATGACACACCAAAATGCTCAAGATGACTCTTCTTTACTCTCAAAGCTCTCAAGGATGATTTAGGGTTTCTCGAGGGTAAGGATAGCCACAATTAAAGACCCTAAGGCTCTTTAAATAGGTCCCAAACCCGGATAATTAGGGTTTTCCTCCACAATACCGACACGGCGAGTCCAATGCTCGACTCGTCGAGTTCATTCATTTAAACACGTCACCTGATCGCGCCCCTACTCGACGAGTTAATCCACCAACTCGCCGAGTCCCTTCGATTAAATCAAAATATATAAATAATATAACATACCCAAGAATCTGGATGTTACAAGTCTCCCCCACTTGAATTAGATTTTGTGACAACCGAAGTTCGTTCCATTATTTGTAACCCGTTTTCATTAATAAAGCCGTTAAGTTCCAAAAAATTTTCCGTTAACTTTGTTTTAAATAAATTATTGCAGCTTCTATTAATGCTTTAAAAGTGTTGAAATACATTTTAAGACATTAAAATATTTTCTATTTCATTTAGAAAATATTTAGTTTTATTTAAGTCATAAATACGGCAAATTTATCAGGTTCGACCAAAAGCACCGTCTAACGGTAGTATCAGGTAGAATTCCACCGGGCCACAAACTCAACCCCTATATAAGGGATTGAGTGACATCATTTTGAGGCTTTTACTCTCTCTTTAAAAACTTTCTCTCACTACTCTCTCTCTCTCTCTAAAATCCAAAACTTAGCCAAAATAATCCAAAACAAGCTCCAAATCACTAAGGTAACTTCCCTAACTCATGAATTAGCATATTAGACATTCAAATTCGGGATTTATATGAGGAATGGGACCATAAACAGGTTTTTACGGTCTTGGAACTTTGTTAGGCTGTGAACACATGTAATGAGGGTTTTGAAGCCTCAAACCCCTCCAAAACACTTCTAGGGCTTAGATTCGACTTAGAAACTTGCATGCATGGACAAAGAACCCCAAAATCATGACATTTGCTGTATGAACATGAGTTTACCGCCCAAGAACCTTCTTGGACCATAAACCCCCATGCATGAACCATAAACACCTCTTAAGGTGTTAAAAATGCCCTTAAACACCACCACAAGCTTCCAAACGTGTCTAAGACCTTCTACTTCATCATTTGAAGCACCAAATCATACAAGAAGGGACCAAACATGAGTTTACGGTCCAAGAACATGCTTGGACCGTAAAACCTCAATCTTACACCTTAAACACCTTTTTGGGTGTTAGTTTTCCCTAAACACCTTCAATGAACTTCCATGAGTGCATATAACCTTATAACCCTTCAAGAAATGCACCAAAACATTCATAAATGGGACAAACTAGAGTTTACGGTCCAAGAACATTCTTAGACCGTAAACTCATCTTCCTAGACAATAAACTCTTCAAATGGGTGTTTAAGTGCCCTTATTACCTTGAATGTATGTTGGACTAGAATCACATGTGATTAACCAACAACCAACAAAGCCCTTGATTCATGGACAAACATGAGTTTACGGTTGTAAACTCATGAGTTTAAGGTAGTAAACTCCCCAAGAGCATCTCCTTAGACCGTAAACTCATTTCCCAAGGCCATTTCAACTCCCGATCAGTTCCTAAGCCATGGAATCGACCCTAGAACCTTCCCGTGTGCATTGTATGACCATTTGGCATCCAAGAACCCACCACCCATGAGTTTACGGCTGTAAACTCATGGGGATATGGTCAATGGGCCGTAAACTCCTCAAAGAGTTTAATTTGAAGAGTAAACTCCATATCTAGGTCCTACACATCCATAGATGTCACCCGGGTCACTCCGAACACTTGTATTGAAGTGTTTTCACGTCTTGGAGTGCATATTCATGTCTAATTAGTGGTTTAAGGTCTAATTAGATACAATTGTATATCATTTCATATTACATAGGAACCTCGCGCGTAATCAAGCCCATGTCATTAACGAGAAAAAGGAAATTAAAGACCTCGCGAGCATCCCCGATGTCTATAACTTTCCTGATGTCTTTTCGGAAGAGCTTCCAGGAATTCCTCCCGAACGCCACATCGAATTTCGCATTGACCTAATTCCTGGAGCTACCCCCGTAGCTAAATCTCCATATCACTTAGCTCCAGTAGAAATACAGGAGTTATCAAGCCAACTCAACGAGTTTCTCAACAAAGGGTTCATCAGACCGAGTTCCTCACCATGGGGAGCTCCGATTTTATTTGTAAAGAAGAAAGATGGATCCTTCCGGATGTGTATCGACTACCGTGAGCTGAACAAGTTGACCGTCAAGAACCGATATCCCCTTCCCCGAATAGATGACCTCTTCGATCAACTCCACGGAGCTAGCTACTTCTTAAAGATAGACCTTCGGTCAGGGTACCATCAGCTACGAGTTCAGGAGAGTGATGTTTCCAAAACAGCTTTCAGGACTTGGTATGGACACTACGAGTTCATAGTGATGCCCTGCGGTCTAACCAATGCACCGGCAGTGTTCATGGACCTGATGAACCGGGTGTGTCGTCCATTCTTAGACAAGTTTGTCATCGTGTTCATTGATGACATACTTGTCTACTCCAGAAGCAAAGAAGATCACAAACAACACTTGAGATTAGTGTTGGAAACCCTTAGATCCGAGAAGCTGTACGCAAAATTTTCCAAGTGTGAATTCTGGATTCGGAAGGTAAATTTCCTCGGTCACGTGTTAAGGAAGGAAGGTATTCATGTGGATCCTTCCAAGATTAAAGCGATAGAGAATTGGTCAGCACCAAATACACCCACAGAAATCCGTCAATTCTTGGGTCTCACCGGCTATTATCGGAGATTCATCAAGAATTTTTCCAAAATCGCCAAACCCCTAACCACTCTAACACAGAAAGGTGTACCCTTTTGTTGGAGTGAAAAGCAAGAGGCAGCGTTCCAGAAATTAAAGCAAGCCTTGTGCAGCACGCCAGTTCTGCCCCTACCCTAAGGGACAGAAGACTTCGTTGTCTATTGCGATGCGTCTAATCAGGGCTTAGGCTGTGTGCTTATGCAAAGAGGAAAGGTAATTGCTTATGCCTCAAGACAGCTGAAGGCACACGAGGTTAACTATACCACACATGACTTGGAGTTAGGAGCCGTAGTCTTTGCACTAAAGATTTGGAGACATTATCTCTACGGAACCAAGTGTACGATCTTCACTGACCATAAGACTCTGCAGCACATCCTCAATCAGAAAGACCTAAACATGAGGCAACGGCGATGGGTAGAGTTACTCAACGATTATGAGTGTGAAATTCGCTACCATCCCGGCACGGCCAATGTGGTAGCAGATGCCCTTAGCCGAAAAGAAAGTTCAAGCCGTAAAGTGAGGACACTGACAATGACTATCCATTCCTAATTATCCATGCAAATTCGAGACGCCCAATTAGAAGCCCTCAAACCCGAGAACAAATCAAGCAAGGCTTTGAGGGGAATGGATAAGAAACTTGAGATCAGAGGTGACGGAGTCTACTGTTTCATGGACCGAATCTGGATCCCAAAGTTCGGAGGATTTAGGGAGATTGTCATGGAGGAAGCACACAAGACCAGATACTCTGTTCACCCAGGTTCGGACAAGATGTACCTAGATCTCAAGAAACAATACTAGTGGCCAAACATGAAAGACGAGATCGCTATGTTTGTGGGCAAGTGTTTGACTTGCGCCAACGTGAAAGTCGAGTACCAGAAACCCTCGGGCCTGCTCCATCAACCCGAGATACCCGAGTGGAAATGGGAGATGATTACCATGGATTTCATCACCAAGTTACCCAAGTGTCTGAGTGGGTACGATACCATTTGGGTAATTGTTGATCGTTTGACTAAATCCACTCACTTTATCCCAATTAAAGATTCATTCAAAATGGAAAGACTCGCGCGAATCTACATCCAGGAGGTAGTTCGACTGCACGGTGTACTTGTGTCCATTATCTCTAATCGAGATAGCAGGTTTACCTCCAGATTTTGGCAGTCTCTTCAGAAGGATCTTGGAACTAAACTAGACATGAGCACGACTTATCATCCTAGGACAGACGGACAGAGTGAGAGAACTATCCAAACCCTGGAAGACATGCTTAGGGCATGTGTCATCGATTTCGGATAGTTGTGGGACACACACTTTCCTTTGATTGAGTTCTCGTACAACAACAGTTACCAAACCAGTATCAAGGCTGCTCAGTTTGAAGCCCTCTACGGTCGCAAGTGCAGATCCCCTCTGTGCTGGGTCGAGGTAGGGGACACGCAGATAGCCAAGAGTCGATTTCCCGACAATGCTCTCATTGGTCCTGAAATTATCCGCGAAACCACCGGAAAGATCATCCAAATCCAAGAACGACTGAAAGCTTCATTAGACCGCCAAAAGAGTTATGCTGATAACCGATAGAAAACTCTGGAGTTCCAAGTTGGAGATCGTGTCCTATTGAAGGTCTCGCCCTGGAAAGGCATGGTACGCTTTGGAAAGCATGGTAAACTTAATCTGAGGTACATTGGACCCTTCGAGATCCTCGCCAGGATCGATCCGATAGCCTATAAACTTCGATTACCTCACGAGCTTAGCAACATTCATCTCGTCTTCCATGTATCAAACCTTAAAAAGTGTCTATCCGATGAAACCCTCGTGATTCCTCTTGATGAGATCGAGATCAATGAGAACTTAAATTTCATGGAGGAGCCCATCAAAATCATGGATCTAGAGATCAAACGTACGAAACAAAGTCGCATCCCGATAGTGAAGGTTCGCTGGAATGCCAAGCGGGGACCAAAATTCACTTGGGAGCGTGAAGACTCGATGAAACAGAAGTATCCGCATCTCTTTCCAAATCCATGATTTGTATCTTAATTCTGAATTTCGGGACGAAATTCCCTCTAACGGGGGGATAATGTGACAACCTGAAGTTCGTTCCATTATTTGTAACCCGTTTTCATTAATAAAACCGTTAAGTTCCAAAAAAATTTCCATTAACTTTGTTTTAAATACATTATTGCGGCTTCTATTAATATTGCGGCTTCTATTAATGCTTTAAAAGTGTTGAAATACATTTTAAAACATTAAAATATTTTCTATTTCATTTAGAAAATATTTAGTTTTATTTAAGTCGTAAATACGGCAAATTTATCGGGTTCGACCAAAAGCACCGTCTAACGGTAGTATCGGGTAGAATTCCACCGGGCCACAAACTCAACCCCTATATAAGGGATTGAGTGACATCATTTTGAGGCTTTTACTCTCTCTCTAAAAAATTTCTCTCACTACTCTCTCTCTCTAAAATCCAAAACTTAGCCAAAATCATCCAAAACAAGCTCCAAATCACTAAGGTAATTTCCCTAACTCATGAATTAGCATATTAGACATTCAAATTCGGGATTTATATGAGGAATGGGACCATAAACAGGTTTTTACGATCTTGGAACTTCCTTAGGCCGTGAACACATGTAATGAGGGTTTTGAAGCCTCAAACCCCTCCAAAACACTTCTAGGGCTTAGATTCGACTTAGAAACTTGCATGCATGGACAAAGAACCCCAAAATCATGACATTTGCTGTATGAACATGAGTTTACCGCCCAAGAACCTTCTTGGACCATAAACCCCCATGCATGAACCATAAACACCTCTTAAGGTGTTAAAAATGCCCTTAAACACCACCACAAGCTTCCAAACGTGTCTAGGACCTTCTACTTCATCATTTGAAGCACCAAATCATACAAGAAGGGACCAAACATGAGTTTACGGTGCAAGAACATGCTTGGACCGTAAACCCTCAATCTTAGACCTTAAACACCTTTTTGGGTGTTAGTTTGCCCTAAACACCTTCAATGAACTTCCATGAGTGCATATAACCTTATAAATGATGCTTAATGAGTGTACACTCACACCCACCGCCTGCTTGATCGGTGGAGGGTCGTTAGCCGAACGGGTAGGATAGGGCAACCTTATCTCCTCATTAAAACTATAATATGAAATACAAAGTAACTATATGTTTTTCAAAATTTTCCCAATCCTAGTTACTTTAGGAAACGTGAATTGATGCAATCCCATGAAATTACACTTTGCACCCTTGCTAAGAAGTTAGTGGAGTGTGTCTGGTTTACCGGCACACTAATTGGTTCTAAGCAAAGGTAGAAAAGGTTGATTCATTGTTTATCATAGTTTGATGGAGCGTGTTTGGTTTACCGGCACATCGAATAGGTGATTGTTACAATGAAGGCACCATGTGAATTTGCATGGTAATTCACACCCACTTTATGATCCTCGGTATCCCAGTCACAAACGAAAGGGGCATATCAAGATTTAAACATGCCATTGAAAAGTTTCAATAAATCTCATCTAAACCTAGGAATTCTCAATACATTTAGAACTTAAAGTTATGTTTTCATGGTGGAGAATTAGTGAATCGTCATTTACTTACCTTCAAATTGTTTACGGCATCCCGTTTCTAATATGTAAATATTGTTGTTGGATCCTAGCCCTAATTTTATTATTGGGTGATTATTAGGGATTCAAATTCTAATCTATCTTTGTCCTTTCTATTTATAGATGTCGAACGCGAACAACGTTACTGCTAGCTCGTTCACATTGATGAGCCTTTGCCAAAAGGTAACTTTCGATGGGACAAACTTTAGCGAATGGATAAGATACATTCGCACAATTGCTCGCTACGAGGACAAGGAGTATGTCCTCGATGAGAAGCTTGAGAAGATCAACCCAGAAATCGCTACTCCGACTGAAATGACTGCTTTTGAGACTTATGAACATGATGCAACGAAGGTTCATTGCATCATGATAGCCACAATGAACGCTGAATTCCAAAAGTCCTATGGGGACATGTATCCGTACAAAATGCACCAAGACTTGTTGGAGAGATACCACCAAAACGCGAGGCAGGAACATTACGAGATCTTCACTAACATGATCTCTGCAAAAATGGGTCATGGAGAATCTCTAACCGTGCACCTGCAAAAGATGAAAAGGTATGTCGATCGTCTTCGCAAGTTGAATGTTGACTTTGGGGAAGACTTGGCGATCGACATGGTGCTTCACTCCTTGACTCTATGTTACAATAAATTTAGGATGACCTACCATATGAACAAAGAAGAGGTCACCCTAAGTAAGCTCCAAGGTCTCGTTAGGGTTGCTGAGAGCAACCTCAAGGACAAGTCTGTTTCACCCACTCACAATCCACCCGCTACTCCTGTTTTGGTCATTGGGCAAGGAAGAGGCAAGAAGAGGAAGGCTCCGTCTAAGAGCCACCGCAAGGGAAAGTCCCAAGATGGTTCCTCTTCTAGTGGGACCAAAGTTAATCCCGCTAAGCCTAACCCTAAACCAAAGGAGGCAGAGTGCCACCACTGCCACAAAATAGGGCATTGGAAGAGAAGCTGCCCAGACTACCTGCAAGCCATCAGGGAAGGAACGATCAATCCGTCTTTCGCAGGTATATACACAATTAAATCTAATGATTCATCTCATGCTATTTCTTGGGTCCTCGATACCGGGTGTGGTTACCACATTTGTTCTGAATTGCAAGGACTAAGAAGAAATAGGGATGTGGAGCTTGGAAGAATAAATCTAATCGTGGGGAACAGAAGATCGTCGCCTGTGACCAAGATTGGAGTGTATTCTTTAGTGCTTAGGAATGGTTTATGTTTAGATTTGAACAATTGTTTCTATTCTCCAGAAATGGCAAGAAACATCATTTCATTTCATGGTTTGTTTAGACAAGGATTTAGATTTTCTTTTAATAATGAGAATGGTTCTATTTGTGCTTATCTAAATGGTGTCTTATATTTTGAAGCAATACCATGTAATGGAATTTATGAAACTGTTATGATTGTAGATAACCTAGGAAATGATGTTTTATGCATGGATTCTTCCAATAGTATGGATAGAGCATCCTTGTGGCATTGTCGTCTTGGACATGTCAACAAGAAGCGCATAGCCCAACTCCAAAAGGATGGAGTGTTGGAGTCATTCGAACTTAGGGAAGATGACACATGTGAGTCTTGTTTGCTTGGAAAGATGACCAAGTCACCCTTCACAAGTACATGTGAAAGGGGTGAGGGTCTATTAGACCTCATACATACCGATGTATGTGGACCGTTTAGATCAACCACAAAGGATGGGAACCGCTTCTATATGACTTTTACCGATGACTATAGTAGATATGGGTATATCTACTTAATCAAACAAAAGTCAAAAACGTTTGAAAAGTTCAAAGAGTTCAAGAATGAAGTGGAGAATCAATTGGGCAGGAAAATCAAGATCCTTCGATCCGATCGAGGAGGAGAGTACCTAAGTCATGAATTCCACGACTATCTCAAAGAGTGTGAAATAGTTTCACAATTGACGCCACCTAGGACACCACAGTTGAATGGTGTGGCAGAAAGGCGTAATCGAACCTTGTTAGACATGGTCCGCTCTATGATGAGTCGTGCTTCACTACCTATCTCATTCTAGGGGTATGTCTTAGAGACTGCCGCCCATATCCTTAACCGAGTCCCTACTAAGAAGGTTGCCAAAACACCTCACGAGATGTGGACAAGGAAAGCTCCATCGTTAGCACATATCAAGGTTTGGGGTTGCGAGGCTTTCGTAAGATGAGATACTCACGACAAACTTGAACCTCGTAGTGAGCGATGTATTTTCATCGGCTACCCGCAGAAATCCTTTGGATATCTCTTCTATAGACTGAAGGACAATGTTGTCTTTGTTGCGAGGAGACGAGTTTTCCGAGAGCGAGAACTCATAAGCCAAGGAGACAGTGGGAGGCAAATCGATCTTGAAGAGATTCAAGAGTCGATAGATGAAGGAACATCTACCACTGGCACTCAACCCGAGGAGGAAACTCCGATTGAACTGATTGACGAGTCCTTACCTCTTATACATTCTGAAAGAGTTAGAGTTCAACCCCAGTTTTCTGGTTTTCATATTAATAACGAAGGGGATACATATATTAGTGATGGTACACTAATAAATCAAGATGAACCTAATAGCTATAAGGAAGCCATGGTAGGCCCGGAGTATACGAAATGGAAAGAGGCAATGGACAGCGAGATCCAGTCCATGTATGACAACCAAGTTTGGAATTTGGTTGATAATGTGCCCGGACGTAAGACCGTTGGGTGCAAATGGATCTTCAAGAACAAGACCGACGTGGATGGAAACGTACAGCGATTGGTTGCGAAGGGCTTTACTCAAACTCCCGGAGTTGACTATGATGAGACCTTCTCACCAGTTGCGAAGATAAAATCTATTAGAGTGATGCTAGCAATTGCTGCATTTCATGATTATGATATTTGGCAAATGGATGTCAAAACCGCTTTCCTTAATGGGAAGTTGGCTGAGGATGTTTACGTGGCTCAGCCAGAGGGTTTTGTTGATCCGAAGCATCCAAATAGAGTGTGTAAGCTTAAGAAGTCGATTTATGGACTTAAGCAAGCGTCTCACAGATGGAATCTTTGCTTCGATGAGAAAGTCAAAGAGTTTCGATTTGTACGAAGCGAAGATGAATCATGTGTATATGTCAATTCCAGTGGGAGTATAGTAAGCTTCCTCGTTCTGAATGTCGATGACATACTACTCATAGGAAACAACGTCCCGACACTGCAGGAAGTTAAGTCCTAGCTCGAGAAGTGCTTCGCTATGAAGGACCTCGAAGAGGCTTCCTATATTCTGGGAATAAGGATAGTGAGAGAACGAAGTAAGAGACTAATAGGACTTAGTCAGAACACTTACTTAGATAAAGTACTAAAATGTTTTAGAATGGAAAACTCGAAGAAGGGAGAATTACCGATACAAAGTAATGCCAAGTTGAGTAAGACTCAAAGTCTGAGTACCGAAGCTGAAATAGTAGAAATGAGCCGAGTTCCATACGCTTCCGCAGTTGGCTCAATCATGTATGCTATGACTTGTACTCGCCCTGATGTAGCCTTTGCTTTGAGCATGGTTAGTAGATATCAAGGGAACCCTGGCAGAGCCCATCGGATTGCGGTCAAGAATATCCTTAAGTACCTTCAGAGGACGAAGGAGTGGTTTTTAGACCTCGGAGGGAGTGATGACTTGAAGGTGCGAGGGTATAGTGACGCCAGCTTTCAGACCGACAGGGACAACTACCGTTCGCAGTCAGGCTGGGTCTTTACCCTGAATGGAGGAGCAGTAACTTGGAAAAGTTCCAAGCAGGAAACCGTAGCTGATTCAACGTGCGAATCAGAGTACATTGCAGCGAGTGAAGCGTCGAAGGAGGCAATATGGTTGAAGAACTTCATCGGTGATCTTGGAGTTGTACCTGCCATAAAGGAGCCCATGGAAATTCTCTATGATAATGAAGGAGCGGTTGCCTTGACCAAGGAACCGAGTGATCATGGTAGATCTCGACATATCAACAGAAAATATCACTTTATTAGAAATCGTGTAGAGGAAGGACAGCTCGTGGTGAAGAGGATATCATCAGAAGATAACCCAACAGATCCGCTTACGAAGGGACTGAGCAGGGTCAAGCACTTGCAGCATGCTAGGAGTATAGGATTGAAGGATGATATTAGTATAGATTAGATAGTATTAGAAACGTGTAATAGATAAATGTAATTAACATTTGATGATTAAATAAAAGAGTATTATTTATGAGTAATGTTAATGTCTTATGTTAATTGTTTAACTATTGTTTCACTTTACATGTTTTGACTTCCAGAATAATTGAGTTTATTAAGAATAATCGAATTATTCGAATTGTCCACAATCGTTCATATGTTGGAAGTAGGTATGAATGAAGATTGTCATCAATTGGTGTGTAGATTGTCTAAATGGTATTAGACATAGCAAAAGTTTGCTGCAACATTCATGAGGGCTTATGAACTAGTTTTGAGCATTGGAAAAAACCAGCGCTTGCTGGAATCACCTTATGGAATGTGATAAAAAGGGTGATCGCAAGATGATAATATCATATGGTCTTAAAACCTAGATATATGGTTTGTTATTTGTTAATTGGTTGTTCATTGATAATGTGAAACCGCATCAGTAACTTGATGTTATAAAACACATTGTTGTGTATAGTTGATTAATGAATAAGTAAATGCATATAAGTTGAAGTTTATCTGTTACTTTTATCCTAAGAGGGTAAAAGCGATATCGCGGCCGCTCGATGATTTGATTTGACTTATGTGTCGGGCCCGGTCAGAACTGAATTGATGTGTTCAATTAAGTTCTATGTCAAATGAATATGAAATCGAGAAACCAAATGCTATACAATTGGTTCCATATAAATGTCTGCATAATGATATATGAACAGAGGACTATACGATCCCTTATCTGAAGGACAAGATTGATAAGATCAAGTTTGACAGCGTCTTTGAGAGCTACGATTGCGAATCGGATTATACTTGTATATATAGTTACTAGACTTATCCAAGTGAGAGACTGTTGGAATTGTGTCTAAGGCTACAACTATATTAGGCAAGTAATTGACCCAGTTGTGCATGGTCCTTTTGGGTTGCCTTCACCATAGCAACTTGACAGGATGATTTATAATGAGGGAAGAAATATTATTAATACATTATGAGAATAATATAAGGAATAATAATATTCTTATTTGATTAATATAAGTCATAAATTAATTAGGAATTCATTTGGTGACTTAAAGAGATTAATTAAATAAAGGGGTATAAACTGTCAATTGTATGATAGTTGTACTTTGGGCTATAATCCCTTATGGATAAGGGGGGACAGTTTTGAGGGCTTTGGATAGACCTTGAAATCGTCCAAGGCTTATCATTAGGGTATTGGATTGCTTAGGGCCTAAGTTATCCAATTAGGTTTTAATGGTGAAACCCTAGGAGCCTTACAAGTATAAATAGACCCAAGGGGTTGATGAAATCGGCACTCTTGCCTTTGGAAGAACCCTGGCCGATTTCTAGCACCCTCTCTGTGACAACCCGAAACTTCTAACCATGTAATTGATCTGTGTTTCAGCACTAAAACTTGAGTTCATTATCTTTTGTTACATCTTGTGGTTCCATATGTGTGCTCTAGACTTAGTATAACCTGGATATAAGTCCTAGGAAGGGTTGGAAAGTGCATTAGTATCACAAAAGCGGGCCAAACACACCAAATAAGGTGTGTGCGGCCACAAACTTGTGTGAGCGGCCACACACCTGTGTGTACGGCCGCACACCCAACCGCACTCACCCTCAACCTCACACTCAATCCCTTATATGGATGGATACCCCTTCATTCATTCCTTTGGATGTTTCTCTTCCCTCTCTCTACTTTCTCTCTCTAAAATCATCAACCAAGAACACTTGGAAGGCTTCATAATTGTGATCCACTCCATTTTCAAGCTAAGTATACTGGTAAACACTTGAATCCTAAGCTTAAAACTCATCATGTTCATCATCTCTTGAAGGTGTACGACCGCACACCTTCACATGGGGGCAGCATACATTCAAATATCCCAAGTGTGAAGCACAAACACTTCAAAATCATCATATGGACTCAAATGAGGAGTGTACGGCAGCACACTCCTGTGTACGGCCGCACACACCCTCTGTACGTCCGCACACTCTTGTGTGCTGCCTCACACACACTCCTGGCCACACTCCCCAACCGTACACTCATTTTCAAGACCATACACCCACTCTAATGCCCATATTTGGCCCTAAACTTGTATAAATCATTAAGTCTGGATCATAGGACACTTATTCTTAGTAAATCCAAGCCCTAAGGATATTTTTCCATCATGTTTAGTCTTGAAACATCTTAGTTCTAACTCATTTACGATTCGTCACATGAATAATAGGGGCCATAGGCGTTGAGGGCATCCGTTGACACTCGAACCCTACATTAAGCGGTGAGTTCATACCCCTACTCTTTTCACTGTTTTTCACTGTTTTCAGGGGGGATACAAGCAAAGTACAAGGAATACTTGTACTTTAAAGTTGTTTTTACATGTGTTGCGTTCCATAATTCATATACTTTTAACACTGATAATCATAACAAATAACAGTTTGAACTCGCAGAACACACTATCATATTATTTGTGAAAAACATTATAAAATGTTGTATTTTATATTTTCACAAAAGGTTTTGCACATTATATTAGTTAACAGCATAACCTTTGATCTTGAAACATGTAACATAGTACAATGTTTTGTCCTCGGTAACACTCCTCAGAGATGCGCGAGTGGAGGATCATCGTTTGCATCAGTACCTTTCTATATTATTACTAGTAAATTTGTTATTCGTATAAATTGGAGACAAGTCCTCGGTAACACTGCATAAAGATACGTGAGTGGAGGACCGCCCCCGTAATCAGAATCTCCTGGAGGGAGAACGTGACTTGAGTGTATAGATCTATACAGGGCTGACTACCCCACACCTGGCTGCTAGCTACAACTGTACCGAAAGGTTCAAGGGTGATGAAAGTCATAAGGTGATGTGGACTACTTATTGCCATATCTAGTGTATTGTATGGTTATGGAACTCGCAATTTAGATAACAGAGATTTACTAAATGGTAATAATGAACAAGTAACTATGTTTACTTTACATACATTAGTTTTATATACGTGTTAAAACTAATACCACTCACAGGAATAACCAGGTTTTCAGTATACATCTTTCACATTAGTAACCAACATTTAGGAAAATATAGGATTTTCCTGGGGTAACACTCTTACATAACTAGATTCGTATAACAGATTTAGACAACTAAACTTTACAATTTACAAGGGTAAACATGTTTTCAGGATACATCTTTTACTTTACACTTTGGATTTGATAACCAACTTTTAAGAAAATATGGGATTTTCTTGGTGTGTAACTTTTTCAGAAACAGAAACAAAAAGGAATTTGTACATTTTCAGAAAAACAATACCGGTTATTAACTCACCAGCGTTATGTTGATTTTCAAACTGCTTGTATTCTCAGGTCCGCATTAGATAGGTACCCGATGATTCATTTTTGGCAAAGACGGAGTGCGTTGAAGACTCGTCTTACTTTTGTTTGTATATACTATGTATCACTCCTGTACAACTTTACTTTCAGACAAATGTAAACCATTAAATATGTAATGTAATGGTTGTTTACTTTACTTACTATGTGCATTGGATTTGATACTCAACGTGGAGTCAACCCTGGAAATGTTTCCGCCTTCGGTTTTCGGGGTGTGACAGATTGGTATCAGAGCCCTTGTTTATAGTGAATGAAGTATACCAAACCTTATATGGTATAAAACTATAAACACTAAGGGGCCTAAGTGCTCTGAACTAAAAGCATACTTCAAAATATAAGTATTTTCAAAAAGTATACAAGTATACCTTACCATCGAGATCCGTAACTACAAGTAGAACAAAACATAAGTAAATGGTTGTTGTATGTTGCGGTTAAACCTGGGCAATTATGTAGTCGTGTCTTGGATCAATATAGACTGGCCAACTATATTCATTCGAGACATGGCCAACATGTGCTTGGGAGTGACTGTGGTGTGCGGCATGCCTAAAACTCACCCTAATACCCCAAACATCAAACCTTGGTCGTAGCGAAACATGAAATACTATGGGAGTATTTCTCGAGCCAATCCTTGTTAGAAATCCTCAATCGAGCGTTGTTCCGTGATCATTCCTCTAGCGATAAAATTATCGGTTTTGCTACCTCCTTCCTGTTTTATCGCTTATTCGAAATATATATCTGTCATATCTCTCGATTCAATTTGGAGGACTTATCATCATCTCTTTCCTGATCTTATTAGATCAAGATGCCTCCAAGAAAGAGACCCAACTCAAAGACCAAAAACCCTCCGCCACCACCTTCTCCTCAAATTGACCTCGCAACGCTTCAAACGGCTATTACAGCCGCAGTGATAGCCGCCGTGTCACAAATGAACCCCAGAAATTCAGGAGGTGGTCCCCAACCCCAAAACCTCGAAGATAGTCAAGGACACCAAAAAGGGGGTTCTTATAAAGACTTCATGAGCGCAAAACCCACTTCCTTTGATGGTACTAGAAGTGTCATTTCCCTCACCCAATGGTTCGAGAAAATCGAATCCATCTTTGAAATATGTGCTTGTTCGGAGTCTGATAAAGTAAAGTTTGCAACCTGTACCTTCAGCGACAAATCCCTAACTTGGTGGAATGGCCGAGTCAAATCCCTGACCCTATCTGTAGCCATTGCTATGGGTTGGGAAGCCATGAGAGAACTCCTTCTGTCTGAGTACTGCCCTCGGGGCGAAATATAGAAGTTAGAGCATGAGCTCTGGAATCTAAAGATGAAGGGTTCCGATATTGCAGCATACACCTCGAGGTTTGATGACTTGGCACTGCTCTGTCCGGGAATGGTTACCCCGGAGAGTAAAAAGATAGAGAGATTTATTTGGGGGCTGACCCAACCAACCAAAGGAAATGTCTTAGCTGCACGGCTGGATACGTATGACAGCACCAAGAGTTTAGCTCAGACCCTGATCGACCACAGTGATGATGTTGAGGAATCAACCACCACCCCTGAACCGACCAAGAGTAGTGGTGAGAAAAGGAAGTTTTGGAAGAAGAATAAGATCCAATCTTCTCAAGGCTTCTCAAAGAAATAGCAGACAGTAGCAGTCCATGCTGCTACTACCCTTGTTGATGCAATTTCTGTCGTGGGATCCACAACTCAAACACCTAGTAATAGGTATGCTGGTAGCCTTCCCCGATGTGAAAAGTGTAAATACCACCATAACCCCGGCCCCTACCGTGAACTTATATGCACCAACTGTGGTAGAAAGGGGCACACGCTCCGATTCTGCAAAGCTTCGGCCCAATCGGCCAATCAATCATCTGGAGCAGGCGTTGGTCAAGCCTGCTATAACTGTGGAGAGGTTGGGCACTTTAAAAGGAACTGCCCCAAGAAGTCAACAACTGATAATACCAGGAGAATCCTAGCCATGGGACAGGAGGAGGCAGTCGCTGATCCCACTATTGTTTTGGGTACGTTCCTTCTCGACAACTCTTATGCTAGTATTCTTTTCGATTCGGGTGCTGAAAGAAGTTTTGTTAGTCATTCGTTCAAACATAATCTAAAACCTAACCCCCAACCATTAACCAAAATGTTTACTGTCGAGATGGCTAACGGTGAGAAAGAAAACGCTAACGATGTATTCATAGGATGTACCCTTACCCTGAATGACCATTCATTTCCTATAGATCTTATGCCAGTTTCCATTAAGAGCTTTGATGTTATCATTGGCATGGATTGGTTGAGTCCCAATCATGCTGATATCCTTTGTTACGAGAAAGCCATCCGTCTCAACCTTCCTTCGGGTCAAACTCTCGTAATCTATGGCGATAAACTCAGTTCCAATCTTCGTATCATTTCCTGCATCAAAGCTCAAAAGCTCCTACGAAAAGAGTGCATTGCATTCTTAGCCCATGTAATCAACAAGAAACAGGAAGTTAAAGACCTCGCGAGCATCCTCGAAGTCTGTAACTTTCCTGATGTCTTTCCAGAAGAGCTTCCAGGAATTCCTCGCGAACGTCAGGTCGAATTTCTCATTGACCTAATTCCTGGAGCTACCGTAGCCAAGCCTGCATATCACTTAGCTCCAGCAGAAATGCAGGAGTTATCCAGCCAACTCAACGAGTTACTCAGTAAAGGGTTCATCAGACCGAGTTCCTCACCCTAGTGAGCTCCGGTTTTATTTGTAAAGAAGAAAGATGGATTCTTCCGGATGTGTATCGACTACCGTGAGCTAAACAAGTTGACCGTCAAGAACCGATATCCTCTTCCACGAATAGATGACCTCTTCGATCAACTTCAGGGAGCCAGTTACTTCTCAAAGATAGACCTTCGGTCAGGGTACCATCAGTTACGAGTTCAGGAGAGTGATGTTTCCAAAATAGCTTTCAGGACTCGGTATGGACACTACGAGTTCGTAGTGATGCCCTTCGGTCTAACCAATGCACCGGCAGTGTTCATGGACCTGATGAACCGGGTGTGTTGTCCTTTCTTAGAGAAATTCATCATCATGTTCATTGATGACATCCTTGTCTACTCCAGAAGTGAAGAAGACCACAAGCAACACTTGAGGTTAGTGTTGGAAACCCTTAAATCCGAGAAGCTGTACGCGAAATTTTCCAAGTGTGAATTCTGGATTCGGAAGGTAACTTTCCTCGGTCATGTGGTAAGCGAGGAGGGTATTCATGTGGATCCTTCCAAGATTAAAGCAATAGAGAATTGGTTGGCACCAAAAATACCCACAGAAATCCGTCAATTCTTGGGTCTCGCCGGCTATTATCGGAGATTCATCCAAAATTTTTCCAAAATCGCCAAACCCCTAACCACTCTAATGCAAAAAGGTGTACCCTTTTGTTGGAGTGAAAAGAAAGAGTCCGCGTTCCAAACATTAAAGCAAGCATTGTGTAGCGCACCAGTTTTGTCCTTACCCGAAGGGACAGAAGATTTCATTGTCTATTGTGATGCATCTAATCAAGGCTTAGGCTGTGTGCTTATGCAAAGGAGAAAGGTAATTGCTTATGCCTCGAGACAGCTAAAGGCACATGAGGTCAACTACACCATGCACGACTTGGAGCTAGGAGTCGTAGTCTTTGCACTAAAGATTTGGAGACATTATCTCTACGGAACCAAGTGTACGATCTTCACTGACCATAAGAGTCTGCAGCACATCCTCAATCAGAAGGACCTAAATATGAGGCAACGGCGATGGGTAGAACTGCTTAGTGATTATGAGTGTGAGATTCGTTACCATCCCGGCAAGGCCAATGTGGTAGCAGATGCCCTTAACCGAAAGGAAAGTTCAAGCCGTAAAGTGAGAACACTGACGATGATTATCCATTCCCATTTATCCATGCAAATCTGAGATGCTCAGATAGAAGCCCTTAAACCCGAGAACAAATAAAGCGAAGCCTTGAGGGGAATGGATAAGAAACTTGAGATCAGAAGTGATGGAGTCTACTGTTTCATGAACCAAATCTGGATTCCAAAGTCCGAAGGATTCAGGGAGATTGTCATGGAAGAGGCACACAAGACCAGATACTCTGTTCACCCAGGTTCGGACAAGATGTACCTAGATCTCAAGAAACAATACTGGTGGCCAAACATAAAAGCCGAGATCGCTATGTTTGTGGGCAAGTGTTTGACTTGCGACAAAGTAAAAGTCGAGTACCAGAAACCTTCGGGTCTTCTCCAGCAACCCGAAATACCCGAGTGGAAATGGGAGATGATTACCATGGATTTCATCACCAAGTTACCCAAGTGTCCGAGTGGGTACGATACCATTTAGGTAATTGTTGATCGTTTGACCAAGTCCGCTCACTTCATCCCGATTAAATAATCGTTCAAGATGGAAAGACTTGCGCGGATCTACATCCAAGAGGTAGTTTGGCTGCACGGTGTACCCACGTCCATTATCTCTGATCGAGATAACAGGTTTACCTCCAGATTTTGGCAATCTGTTCAGAAGTCTCTTGGAACCAAACTAGACATGAGCACGCCTTGTCACCCTCAGACCGACAGACAGAGTGAGAGGACTATCCAAACCCTGGAAGACATGCTTAGGGCATGTGTCATCGATTTTGGAAAGTCTTGGGACACACATTTACCTTTGATCGAGTTCTCGTACAACAACAATTACCACACCAGCATCAAGGCTGTTCTGTTTGAGGCCATCTACAGTCGCAAGTGCAGATCCCCTCTATGCTGGGCCGAGGTAGGGGACACGCAGCTGGCCAAGAGTTGATTTCCCAACAGTGATCTCACTGGTCTTGAAATCATCCGTGAAACCACTGAGAAAATCATCCAGATCCGAGAATGACTGAAATCTTCACGAGACCGACAGAAGAGTTACAGTGATAACCAACGGAAATCTCTGGAGTTCCAGGTTGGAGACCGTGTCTTGTTGAAGGTCTCGCCCTGGAAAGGCATGATACGCTTTGGGAAACGTGGGAAACTTAATCCGAGGTACATTGGACCCTTCGAGATCCTCGCCAGGATCGGTCCGGTAGCCTATAAACTCCGATTACCCCATGAACTCAGAAACATTCATCCTGTCTTTCAAATCTCTAATCTTAAGAAGTGTTTATCCAATGAAACTCTTGTGATCCCTCTTGATGAAATCGAGATCAATGAGAACCTGAACTTTGCGGAAGAACCAATCGAAATCATGGATCGAGAGATCAAACGCACGAAACAAAGTTGCATCCCGATAGTGAAGGTTAGCTGGAATGCCAAATGAGGACCGGAATTCACTTGGGAGAGTGAAGACTCAATGAGACAGAAGTATCTGTATCTCTTTCCAAATCCATGATTTGTATCTTAACTCTGAATTTCGAGACGAAATTCCCTCTAACAGGGGGATAATGTAACAACCCGAAACTTCTAACCATGTAATTGATCTGTGTTTCAGCACTAAAACTTGAGTTCATTATCTTTTGTTACATCTTGTGGTTCCATATGGGTGCTCTAGACTTAGTATAACCTGGATATAAGTCCTAGGAAGGGTTGGAAAGTGCTTTAGTATCACAAAATCGGGCCAAACACACCAAATAAGGTGTGTGAGGCCACACACCTGTGTGTACGGCCGCACACCCAACCGCACTCACCCTCAACCTCACACTCAATCCCTTATATGGATGGATACCCCTTCATTCATTCATTTGGATGTTTCTCTTCCTTCTCTCTACTTTCTCTCTCTAAAATCATCAACCAAGAACACTTGGAAGGCTTCATAATTGTGAACTACTCCATTTTCAAGCTAAGTATAGTGGTAAACACTTGAATCCCAAGCTTAAAACTCATCATGTTCATCATCCCTTGAAGGTGTACGGCCGCACACCTTCACATGGGGGCAACATACATTCAAATATCCCAAGTGTGAAGAACAAACACTTCAAAATCATCATATAGACTCAAATGAGGAGTGTAGGGCTGCACACTCCTGTGTACAGCCGCACACACCCTCTGTACGGCCGCACACTCTTGTGTGCTGCCTCACACACACTCCTGGCCGCACTCCCCAACCATACACTCATTTTCAAGACCATACACCCACTCTAATGCCCATATTTGGCCTTAAACCTGCATAAATCATTAAGTTTGGATCATAGGACACTTATTCTTAGTAAATCCAATCCCTAAGGATGTTTTCCCATCATGTTTAATCATGAACCACCTTAGTTCTAACTCATTTATGTGTTGTCACATGAATAATAGGGGCCATAGGCGTTGAGGGCATCCGTTGACACTCGAACCCTACATTAAGCGGTGAGTTCATACCCCTACTCTTTTCAATGTTTTTCACTGTTTTCAGGGGGGATACAAGTAAAGTACAAGGAATACTTGTACTTTAAAGTTGTTTTTACATGTGTTGCGTTCCATAATTCATATGCTTTTAACACTGATAATCATAACAAATAACATTTTGAACTCGCAGAACACACTATCATATTATTTGTGAAAAACATTATAAAATGTTGTATTTTATATTTTCACAAAAGGTTTTGCACATTATATTAGTTAACAGCATAACCTTTGATCTTGAAACATGTAACATAGTACAATGTTTTGTCCTCGGTAACACTCCTCAGAGATACGCGAGTGGAGGATCATCGTTTGCATCAGTACCTTTCTATATTATTACTAGTAAATTTGTTATTCGTATAAATTGGAGACAAGTCCTCGGTAACACTGCATAAAGATACGCGAGTGGAGGACCGCCCCCGTAATCAGAATCTCCTGGAGGGAGAACGTGACTTGAGTGTATAGATCTATATGGGGCTGACTACCCCACACCTGGCTGCTAGCTACAACTGTACCGAAAGGTTCAAGGGTGATGAAAGTCATAAGGTGATGTGGACTACTTATTGCCATATCTAGTGTATTGTATGGTTATGGAACTCGCAATTTAGATAACAGAGATTTACTAAATGGTAATAATGAACAAGTAACTATGTTTACTTTACATACATTAGTTTTATATACGTGTTAAAACTAATACCACTCACAGGAATAACCAGGTTTTCAGTATACATCTTTCACATTAGTAACCAACATTTAGGAAAATATGGGATTTTCCTTGGGTAACACTCTTACATAACTAGATTCGTATAACAGATTTAGACAACTAAACTTTACAATTTACAAGGGTAAACATGTTTTTAGTATACATCTTTTACTTTACACTTTGGATTTGATAACCAACTTTTAAGAAAATATGGGATTTTCTTGGTGTGTAACTTTTTCAGAAGCAAAAACAAAAAGGAGCTTGTACATTTTCAGAAAAACAAAACCGGTTATGAACTCACCAACGTTATGCTGATTTTCAAACTGCTTGTATTCTCAGGTCCACATTAGACAGGTACCCGATGATTCCTTTTTGGCAAAGACAGAGTGCTTTGAAGACTCGTCTTACTTTTGTTTGTATATACTATGTATCACTCCTGTACAACTTTACTTTCAAACAAATGTAAACCATTAAATATGTAATGTAATGGTTGTTTACTTTACTTACTATGTGCATTTGATTTGATACTCAACGTGGAGTCAACCCTAGAAATGTTTCCGCCTTCGTTTTTCGGGGTGTGACACTCTCCTCTCTCTCCAATCATCGTCTTGCTAAGTTGGTGTTTGTAAGCCATTAGAGGAGTGACAATTGTGACTCTAAGCTCCAAGGACAAGAAGATTCAAGCAAGAAACTTAAGGTAATCTTCTAGATTTGTTTTTCTTATGTTATTACCTAGATCTATTGTTCAAAAGTCTTGGATTCAATGCATGTTCAATTAGAGAAACCTAGATCCAAGCATTAGGGTTTGTATATGCACATAGGAATGTTCATATGGCAAAAACCCATCAGTCCCGTGCCCTGTCCTTCAGAAGACAAGAAGCTAATCTGACCTTGTCCCCCTTAGGACATCTGCTAGTCCGGAACGCGTTGGCAACATCTGCCAACCACCTAGTACTCGCAATAGGGTCCTACGCCCCATGGTAGTATGGAGCTCCACAAGCCCGAAACTCCCTGAAGGTGAGTGTGCGCGACCCCATCATTACCGCCATCTCAGTACGAAATGTGCTCAACTTCTCATCCATCAACTCCAAGATACCCTCCTTGATCGAACCAAAGATCACATGAGTCTACTCAAGTATGATACGGGTAACCTCTGAAGTGAAAAACTCCCTAGTCTGCTCATCCAATTGCTCGGCCTATGGGCCTGATCCTGATCCCTCCCTGGCACCTGAGCTGCCAACTACTGGCATAGGGCGTAAAACCACCATTCTGAAAACACATCATGATAAACGTCAGAAACACCTATATATCTCGAGGGATCGCTACTACTATAGGTTTCCTGGTCTCGCCCCGGCCTTCCTTAATTCAAGTACAGATCCTCTGCTTCCAGTAGCATGGGCCCCTACTACCTTCCACATCTATCCGTACCCTCCTCAAGAACTGCCTTGACTCCACTAAGTCACTACTACTGCTACTGATCTCTACTACCCTCATCCTAGGCTTACCCTAGGGAAATCTATGACTCAACCAAAACGAGTCCTCAGCTGCTGAAGGCCTCCTTGTAATGCCAATTAGTCATCACCTGAATACCATCACATGTGATAAGACTCGGATAATCCTTCGAGTAAAAGACTCGTCCCAACAACGGTTAGACTCAAACAAGAGCTGCGAAG
Organism: Lactuca saligna; assembly: GCF_052625555.1. NCBI lineage: Eukaryota > Viridiplantae > Streptophyta > Magnoliopsida > Asterales > Asteraceae > Lactuca > Lactuca saligna. The sequence continues at coordinate 122,795,748 of NC_136421.1, read as the reverse complement.
TATGGACAAATCCAGCACTCTAAGATTATTCAACTCTGGTCACATGCGATGTGGCGTATTCACCTAATAGCTAACTCCCATTACTCGGAGTCCCACAAAGCACACACGTAACATTCGGACACAGGAAACTACTCAACAATTCTATCCTCATAATGAGAAGTTGTACTAGCATACAATGCTAAACTCATACTATCAGGCATAACCTAAACAGGCTATCCTACTGTTGTCTACTCAATACTAGCATACAATTCCCATAAAGCTAAAACACATATAGCAGGCACATAAGGCATCTTCCTAGATCCTTAGTCCTATTCTAACATGTTGTTCTACTGAAACTGAAACACGTATTCATAATATAAACTTGTATGGGTAATTTGGGAGTACTTACTTGAGCTCGGCTGATCGCATGCACCACACCCTTTTCTCGTTTTCAAAACTCTTTTCTTTTTAAGTCTCTTTCGCAAAAATTCTTTTGAAAACATTTTTCTTTTGAAAATCTTTTTACTATTTCCTTAGTTTGAGTTCAGTCACACCCATAAGTGCGCCCGAATCCCTCAAACCAAGGCTCTGATACCAACTTGAAACGACCCAAAAGACGACCCAAATTTTTTTGTTAAAAAATAGTAAATATATCAACCATCATAATATATCATGAAATCGTACGTCATAAATCCCAAAAAGTTGTAATAGATGTGTCATGACAAAAGAATTGTATCAACATAACATGGCATCTGAAATAAACTCCCAGATAGTCCGGACTTCGGTCCGAGCTCTTCCCTTTGCTTGCGGAAGTACCAGAAACCAAAACTAAAACTGTAAGCACAAAGCTTAGTGAGCTCCCCTAAACTACCAAATACCATACAATAACATATAAACACATATTGGGCCTTGCCCACTGCATCGGACCGAGATCCGGACTAACTAGGGCCTTGCCCTCGGACTAACTAGGGTCTTGCCCCCTGCATCGGACCGAAGTGCGGAAACTGCATCGGACCGAAGTCCGGACTATCTGGGGCCTTGCCCCCTGCATCGGACCGAAGTCCGGCTAACTGCATCGGACTGAAGTCCGGACTAACCGGGGCCTTGCCCCCTGCATTGGGCCGGAGTCCGACTAACTACATCGGACCGAATTCCGGACTAACTGGGGCCTTGCCCCTGCATCCGACCGAAGTCCGGAAGCATAACATATCAACTAGCATAAGCACATATACTGCATACTGCATCGGACCGAAGTCCAGAACACATAGCACAAAGACATGCTTGAATCACAAAGACATCAAGCACACTAAATTACTGCATCGGACCGAAGTCCGGATCTACTGCCAGCTACACGGATCGGCATTATGGCCGTAGACCCGTTCCTAGTGGAAGGAAACTCACCTCATAATGCTGGTTGCTGAGATGCTAACTCTAAAAGTGGCTGACTGCTGCTCCGGAACTGTCCGGCTACAAATCCCAAAAATACTAGATTAGTTACTTGCAAATACCCTCAGGGTATGATGACTATTTTACCCCAGGTCAATGTCAACTCCTGGTCAAAGTCAACTTCTAGTTGATCGGACTCACCGAGTCCCTTCTTTACTAACACCGACTTTAACTCACCAAGTCCCTTTCCCACTCACTGACTCACCGTGAACTTTCAAGCCGAAGAAAAGCGAGAACTCGCGACTCGACTCGTCGAGTCCGAAGAGCAACTCGCCGAGTCCTGTCGCACAGATTCCATATAGTCGAATTCAAAACCATTCTAGAGCATTTAACTTGCAGATCTGAGGCCCTCGAACCATCTGAACACGTAGAGTTTCTAACTTTACGTATAACTAAGAAGGAATGAAGCTATTTCACTCAAACACTACTTTTCTCGGCAAAAATCATCTGACTCGCCGAGTTGTATAAACAACTCGTTGAGTCTAAGGCAATCTTCATCGGACTCATTGAGTTGCTCATCCAACTCGTCGATTCCACGGCTAACTTCATATGACTCGCCGAGTCAAGCTTGCGACTCGTCGAGTCCATTCAGCCCCTTTTTCCATACAGACCTGATTTGAGCCATGCAACGGCTCCAAATCACAGATCCAAGCTTCTAGGGCATGCTTATCACATAAAGTTGGAAACTTTACGTGCATGCATGGCTTTAAAGGCTTCAAATGTCAAAACTATGCTCTTAATGGGGTTCCAAGCTCAAGAGGGACCTCAATCACGACCCTAACTGAAACTTTACACTTCTAGAATGTAATGAAAGTCCATATTTGAAGTTTCCATCCAAAGGAGAGTCCATATCTCAAATTTTGAATCATAAGAGGCTCCAAAGAAGGCATAACAAGCATAAAGGAGGTTTAATGGAGAATTGCACAAGGTCATAACTTCATTACTTGAATGAGAAACAGATGGAAGCTAACTCCTGGATCTCCCTTCTCTTCTATGGACCTTCTTTCCTTCTTCTTCTTCCCAAAGCTTCCAAGCTAGCACAAACACACTCAAACTCAACAATGGGGCTAGGGTTTACAGGGGAAATGTTCTGAGAGTGATAGAGGCGAGGTTGGGGGCGTATAAGTGTGTTTAAATAGGGTGCAAACCCTTAAAATTAGGGTTTCATCCAGGCTGACTCGCCGAGTCCAGAGTATGGACTCGTCGAGTAGCCAACTCAAAACGCGTGATTACCTCGTCTCTACTCGACGAGTCGGGCCACAGACTCGTCGAGTAACCCTTCAGAAATGAAGATACTCAATTTGAATTATGTACCAAAAATGGGGCGTTACAATAAGAGTCTCCGGTATTGCTTTTATGTGTTCTACGAGTACCCCAGCCATTGGATTAGAAACACAATCGAACAGTTCTTGTTTACCAGAATGTCAATGTGCAGATTCATGTCATGGCCCTTTATCGGCGACACCAATAACGGCGACATTGACCTATAGTGGCAACTTTTCAGTATGTTGTCGCTATTGGTGTCGTAGCTAAATGCATTATTTCTTGTAGTGTTTAAATTCTTAGGATGCAATATTTGGTGATACGGTGATGTTGAATGAATATATCATGCATTCTAAGACGGGATTAAATGCAAGAAATTGCAATGTACTTATTTAAATTTATTATTGCATCCTACTTCCATTTAAACCTATTATAACATTTTAACTTTCTACCATCCATGGTATCCAAATACAAAGTAATTTTCAATGCTATAATATATATATATATATATATATATATATATATATATATATATATATATATATATATATATATATATATATATATATATATATATATATATATATATATATATATATATATATATATGAAAGTACAATGCTATAAATAGATAGATATTTTATATTACAATGTATATCAAAAGAAAATTACTGAAAGTGCGAGGCAATAATTGAGTGGAAATTAAAAATATTGTATCTTCTCTGATAAGTACGAGGCAATATTGTTGGGTTAATCGTTTATTTAGCGGGGCACGGATACGGGTCATTAAGTCATGATCTGGTAGCTTATTGGTCATGGGTAACTGATGGAGTTTACAAGCATATCTACAATTAATAAAGATGGAAAATAAAAGGTGTTTACTTGTTCAAAAGAGGACCGATTCTTGAGGGGTCTTCCCATATTTTACTTTTCTATAGGAGTAAGTTTAGAACGTGGGTATGGTATATTACTTAAAGAGATGACATAGCTAGAGTAGTAGTAGATGCAGTAACTTTGTTTTTTTTAATATAATAAGAAGCTTCTCCATTTTCTGTTGCAAGTTTATATTCACATACATACGTGCATAGTGTGTGTTTTTTTCAAGAACCTGTGCCAACATAATAGAGGTCTACCAAACACCTAAAATGCAGCTAGTTGATTTAAGAATCGGCAAGAACAAGTAAATAAAAGAACCATTTGAAAGAATACACATAAATCACATGGTTGCATATATCTCGTCTAAAAGGCCGTTTTTTGTATATATTGGGAAAAAACGTGAAGCGCCGTTGTAAACAACCATTTAAATCTTATAAAATTAGTAGTTGTAAATTAAAAGCAATAAATACTTTAAACAAAGTGGAAAATAGGAAAGCGACTTAAAGGGCTTTTCACATCCAATGATATCGAAATACTTTCATTTCCTGATTCGAGTCCAATAGCATGCTCAGATGAATCCATCAACTGCACCAGAGTGCCACTACTACTCAAGCCACCATGTCCAACTAGTCCACCACCATCAACCGTGCGTGCCACCTCTTATATATAACTATGCCAAAGCTATAGCAATTGCTTCTCTGTTAATATTGTTGTCATCCACATGCAAGTTCAAAACTGATGCATTTGCATCTTTCCATTGACAAGTAAGCATGTTCTTATGGAAAAGAAGTGGGTAAAGGTTAAGAACCTAAGAATTCGAGGAGTTGGATAAAAAGGTGAAAACCCTGTACACTCGAGAAAGATTGGAGCCAAAACGAATTGAACATACTAATATCCAAGTTAGTTTTAATTAGATCATCTCAAACCATGACTTGATCCAAACCATCGGAATTTGGAAGTAGAAATTATTAAGTGATTAAGTCCTCAAATTAGTTCATTCTATTGCATGTGGAGTGCATGTGTAATAATTGCTTTTAAGGATGTTATTTTCCGATAGGTCCAATCCAGGTAATCTTCTTATAAATAATTCATGAATGGTCTTACCCTCTCTTAAAAGCATTTTTTTATTACACTTGCCTTGAAAGATGAAATGCTTCAAGAATCATTCCAATTTAATTTAAACCAAACCCATAAAATTGTAATCATTTCCTCCCTGCAAAATGTGAGCAAAAACGCTTGTTTGATCTCTAAATCGTACCCATCATCCTTGGATTCCAAACTACCACATCTTTACAAAAGTTCTCATCAAATTTTCCACAGAAGATAGATAATGTCCTGCTGGCTAAATAATAAGCCATAATAACAGACGTGGAAATGGGCAGATAAGCAAGATAATCAACCTTCAATGCCAGGACATGAAACTTCACAGCTTTCTTACACTAGGTCTCACTTTACATAACTCTGCAAGATCAATAACATTAAAAAAAAAAAAAAAAAAATCAATAGCTCAAGGACCTAGAGTTCTTTGAGGCATTCCCTCCCACTTGTGAAAAACTCGACCCCGAGTTAACATCTGGATATAATGGAACATCATCATGAAACTCATACAAATCAGCCAGGTTGAATGTCTTTGAAATGTTCATGTCACTCGGAAGATCAACTACATTGACATTGTCATTAATTTTTCTGAGTATCTTGTAAGGACCATACTTTCTTGGCTTAATCTTACTGAATGTCCCAATAGAAAGCCTTTCTTTCCATAGAAAAATCATCACATGATCTCCCTCCTTGAACAACTTCTGGCGCCTTTTCATATCAGCAACTTGTTTGTATTGATCGTTCTTTGCCTCAAGCCTAGCTTTGACTTCAGCTTGCACATCATGTACTTAGAATCTCTTCAAACGAACCACTTCACGAAAAAGTAATTGTGCCACATGTGATGCATCAGAGGTCTTCTTACAAGGGATTAAATGGCCCATCTTTGAGAACCTGTCAACCACGACAAAAACAGAGTCGACCCACGGGGAAGTCCCAAGACAAAATCCATAGCGAGGTCCTCCCAGATACTGTTTGGAACTGGCAGAGTCATCCATAGACCGGTGTTTTGTGCTTGTCCCTTTGCTGTTTGGCAGACATAGCACTTACAAACGAATTTTCCCACATCTCGCTTTAACTGTGACCAGTAAAACCTTGATTCCACCCCGTGTATTAGGCCCTAAGTGATTGCTTAATCCATCACTATGTAGGTCTCTGATCAGCTTTTCCCTCAAAGAGCTCTTAGGAATACATAATTGATTACCTCTAAAAAGAAATCCATCAGTAACATGATCGCTTCATCACACACTGTTTCCATAAGTCGCTAAAATCATCATCATCATCATCATCAACATATAGCTCTTTTAGAAACTCAAAGCCCACAACCTCTTGTTGCATAATTACAAGTATTTGAGCTCTACGACTTAGTGCATCAGCCACCTTATTTAACACCCCTGGTTTGTGGTCAAGAACAAATGGAAATCTTTGAATGTAATTCGACCATCTCACGTGCATGTTACTAAGGTACTTCTGGTGGTTTAAGTTTTTTAAAGCTTGATGGTCAGAATGTAACAGGAATTGTTTATGAACAAGGTAATGTTCCCAATGTTTTAATGCTCTAAAAACTGCATAAAATTCTTGTTCATAAGTACTCCATTTTTGGCGTGCATCACTAAGTTTTTCACTGAGATAAAACAGCCCCAATATCAACTCCACTAGCATCGCATTCTAGTTCAAACAACTTACGAAATTCGCCAATGCTAAAACAGGGGTGGTGCATAACTTCTCCTTAATTTGTGAAAATGCAGCCTTTGCCTCATTGCCCCATTGAAATTTCCCTTTCTTCAAACATTCAGTGATGGGTGCAACTATGCTGCTGAAATTTTTAATGAATCTTCTATAGAATGTCGCTAATACATGGAAACTTCTAACTTCCGAGATTGTTTTAGGTGTAGGACACTCTTTGATTGCTTTGATTTTGTCATTATCAACTAGAATACCTTCAGCACTTATAACATAACGCAAAAATATTAACCTTTCAGTCACCCACTCACACTTCTTTATGTTAATATACAACTTATTTTTGTTCAAAACCTCAAACACGCTTCTCAAATGCCCAACATGATCATTTTCACAATGACTATATATCAAAATGTCATCGAGGCAAATTTACCAATAAAGGGGTGTAATACGTGGTTCATCATTCTCATAAAAGTACTTGGGGCATTGCACAATCCAAACCGCATCACCATCCACTCGTATAATACGTCTTTAGTTTTGAAGGCCGTTTCCATTCATCTCCGGGTCTTACTCGAATCTGGTGGTACCTGCTTCGCAAGTGTACTTTTGAAAATAGTTTGGAACCCTCCAACATGTCTAACATATCATTTAATCTTTGAGAATGGTTGATTGTAATAATTGTTAAAAATATGTTAGAGTTCGATTGTCAAACCACCTCAAATCCTTATGTGTTAAGACGTATTGTATGTAATTTTTTTGTCTATAAAGTGTACTAAATACATAATACTCATAATTACATTTCGAATATCTCAATTTTCCCAACAAGCTGTATATCGCTAAAGATCGAAACAAAAAACACAAAAACTAATATTATTTATTGCGTTAAGAATAAATTTTTTTGCATCGAGTATACTTACGACAAGTTTTCGATCAAATTGGATAGGTTATACTCTCAGGACTTCGTGGATATAAAGAAGGTCAAAAAGAGAGATCATGTGCAAAAGATATGTCCATTTTAATAAACCAAATCAGTATAACACCGTTATTTCCTAATGTTGAAAATCGAGTGGATCCGTTAAAGTACTTACACATCTCATATGGAAATTACGAGAACGTTTTTGAACTCAAACTTAGGTATACTATTTGATTTCATATTCACAATATTTTTAACTCGAATAATTATCAAATTTGCGAAAACTGATGAATCGAGATGTTTTAGAGTCGAAACGTTAATCATCTTTCCCCGGAATTCTACATATCAAAATTAAGATCCATTCAAGTTTTTGAAATTAACACATTCAAGACAGCCATTCGCCACTTTTGGAAAATTTATAAGATGTCGGAATCTTGGCCCACAAATCAAGAAAGTTAGAGAATGTCGCCACTTTGATGTCATAAGTATGACATCACCTTCAAGTACTCTAATACATGCATACTTAAGACTTAATTCACAGCCATGATACAAAGACTTCCATGCACCTAAGACTGAAATTATATATATATATATATATATATATATATATATATATATATATATATATATATATATATATATATGGGAAAATGCCTTAAAAGACCAATTAAGTTTCAAAAACGTTCATATTACCCCAATTACGTTTTTGTTGTTCAAAAAAAACCAACGAACTTATGTTTTTTATTATAAATCCAAATAAAGTTACGAATATAAATAACATTTTTTAATGGTGACCGGCATGTTGCAGGTAAACGATGAGTTGGCATATGTGTTGTTGAGTTGGCATATGGTTGGCTACGTGGCATTTGTGTTAGATAGATATAGGGCATAATGGGGGATACGACTCCTTAATCAATCGACTTCTTCAATCGACTTCTTCAACATGGCTTCGGGGGATACGACTCCTTAATCAATCGACTTCTTCAATCGACTTCTTCAACATGGCTTCTTCGTCTCGATCCTCCAACTCATGGTCAAGATCAAAAATTTCCATGTCAAAAAGCACAATTGATAAGGCACATCCTTGTGATTGTGGGTTTCCTTCTCGCATCTGGATATCAACAACAAAGGCAAATTCTGGTAAAAAATTTAGGGTTTACCCTAACTCTTTGGTAAGTATATATCTAAAAGCTTGTTCTTGTTTGGGTCCCTTTTTGTTTTTCATGCTACAATATTGTTTGTTTATGTTATAATTGAAGATGAAGGATCCAAAGGATAAATGTGATTTCTGGGAATGGGTTGATGATGATGAAGAAATTATAACCAAGAACGAGAATAAGAAAGATGAAGAACATGATTTCAATACTGAAGTGAAGATTGCAATATTGGAACATGATTTCAGTGAGTATAAGATGAAGATTGATAAGGAATGTAAGAGTTTTAGAAAGGAATTGGATAAAATGAAATGTTTAGTGTTGATGTTTGTTGTTTTGTTTGTAGTGAAGTACATGATTTAGTGTTAAGTTTATTATGTAAGGAAAATGTACTTTGAAATTATCAGGATATGTATATTCAAAGTGGTTGCATTGTACTCATGTAAAATGGTTACGAAGTGGGAATGAAAAGAAGGTATTTGTGAAGACTGATACACATAGAAGGTGTTTATGAAGGCTAATAGTCCATAAAAGTAACATACTTTTTATTGATTGATAATAGGAAGGGCAAAATAGTCCATAAAACCTGTGCACTTTATCAAATGATAATAACAAGGACAAAATAGTTCATAAAACATGTGTTTGACATTATGCATGTAATTTGTGTTGTAAATGATTTTTAAACACAAGGGCAGTTTTATTGAAAACACACATAATAGCAACATACTTTTTATTGATTGAAAATAGCAAGGGCAAAATAGTCCATAATAAGATTACACTTTATCAAATGATAATAGGAAGGGCAAAATAGTCCATAAAACCTGTGTTTGACATTATGCATGTAATTTGTGTTGTAAATGGTTTTTAAACACAAGGGCAATTTTATTGACAAAATAGTCCCACAAAACAGTTTTTACCAATTTTAACATAGTTTTAACAAATAGGGGCAAAATGGTACATTGTTATAATATGAATAAAAGGTAATAAACTACATATGAAAGCATAATTAAACCACATAATCAAGCATGTGCACATGGCACTAAATGTTGGTAAATGTGCACAACACCAAAAGATAAGCCTAAGCATGAAAAAGACAAGCCTAAGCACCAAAAGATGTGCACTAAGCACCAAAAGATGTGCCATTTCAAAATATCTGACATAATCCTAATAGAACACACTTATCCTAGTTTATAGTAACTGGATTTTCAGTACTTTCCCCACTTCCATCTTTTGTTACCACCTTCTTCCTTAACTTCAGTTTCGTGATCCTCTCAGAAGGTAATCGCCTTTTGTTCGCAACAAAATGCTGAAAAAAAACAGGTTGATGCTGATGGTGATGATTTTCTTGATGGTCAATCTCATCCTCTTGTTGTTCAATTTCATCCTCCTGGTGGTCTTCAATATCGCCTTCTTCAACAGCCTCTTCTTCACCAATTCCAACTTCACTAACCCCATCTTGACTAATCCCTTCTTCAACATCCCCTTCACTAACAGTTGCTTTATTTGCTGCATTGTTAAAACAAAAATAATAATTATTATACAAATGTAGATGAATGAATAATCAAAATAAAAACGAACCTTCTTTGAGAAATGGACATCGCCTCTTGTTGTGTCCTTCTTGATGACAATTACTACATCTTGAGATGGACATCCCTGTCTTGTTAATTTTATGCTTTCCTTCATTTTCTATAGGACATTTCATTCTGTTTACTTTGGGCCTTCCTGGCATTCTCCTACGCCGAGGTGGTAATATGGGATCAAATAGAACATCAGGCCACATGTTAGCTCCATTTATTGGTTTGACTGGATACCTATAGCAACTTCCAAACATGCTTGTTTTAAACCATACGGCTACATAGTCCTCTGCATTTCCATTCAGGTATAATATAGCAGCAATGGCATGCACACAAGGGATACCACTGAGTTGCCAGGCTCTGCAGCCACAAGTTTTGCTTTCAAGGTGAACAGCATAAACTTCATGGGCTAATTTCACTTCATATTCTTCCTCGCCACTTGGAATAACATCCCAGTACCTGAAATCATATTAAGAAGGTAAGTTATTTCATATTAAATCACTTACAATTAAATAATATACCTTTGTTCTTCTTTCATCTTCTCAATCCTCTTTTTAATAGAGGGGCAGATTTCCATGTCCCACTTATGCCCCTTAATCTTTTGATTGTACATCCTCTCCATCACGTACAATCTGATTTCTTCCAGCATTGTTATTATTGGTTTCTTCTGGGCCTCTACAATTACTGCATTGAAAGATTCAGATATACCGTTTTCCACCGCATCACAACAAGTCTGAGGTTCAAAGAATGCTCTGCACCATGTATTTGGGTCTCTTTCTATCAGGTGCTCATAAGCTTCTGTGGACATTGTACGAATTTCCCTCATGTATGATCGGAAATTGGAATCGGTTGTAGCCTTTGCAGCACTCCAAAATAACCTCCTAAACTCAACACCCGTGAACCCCTTCTTCTTAAAGTTGGCATAGATGTGTCGGGCACAATTCCTATGCTCACATGATGGTGCCCTTTCCTTAACAGCCTCCATTAAACCCTACAAGGTGATAACAAATTTCAGTTTTAAAGTACATAATAACACATAATAAAGTAAGTAAAATGTAAACTATAACATACCTTGTGTTGGTCTGAAATAATTGTAAGACCCCTACCATCTCCCATCTCAATGTCCTCAAGTAGAAGATCAATGAACCACATCCAAGTTTCCTTGTTTTCAACTGGCACAACAACCCATGCTAGAGGATACATTTGGTTGTTTGCGTCCCTACCAATGGCTGTTAACAACTCACCTCTGCAAATACCCTTCAAAAAACAGCCATCAACACCGATAACCCTTCTACATCCTTCAATCCAACCATCCTTGATAGACATCAGGCAAATATACATCCTTTTGAAGTAGTGTGTAGCATCAGGCGTATGATTTGTCTCGATCAAGACTGTTGACCCAGGATTAACCCTCAATAACTCAGCACCATAATTCCACAGTTTCTCATAATGGCTTACCAAATTGCCTGAAATCTCATCTAGTGCAAAGTACTTGGCATTTCTACACTGCCCAAGACTTACCTTGAGACCATAGTCTTTCCTAACCACTTCTGCCATTTTCCTATAGCTAAACTTAGGCCTTTCCAAAATGTCAGGTATTAACATTTTTCCAATCCACTTATACGTAACAAGACAACCCAATTTTTGTTGTCTAGCACAATTATGTTTATCAATTAGTGACTTGATCTGGAATGAATTTTCCTTGTTCATGGGACTAGCCCATAGTCTAAAAGGGCAAGATGGCTTCCCTTTTTCATTTTTACTGCACCTTACTAACAATGCTTTTGCCTCATTTTTTTCATACCACAATGAATAACCCTTAGACACAGCATAATTTGTTAACATATGTTTCAGTTCATCTCGATCAGAGAATTTCATACCTAACTCAGGCATCATAGTGTCCCATTTTTGGTTTGGATCGTGAATAGGATGTTTTTTTTACCTTACCACCAGCTTCTTCCTCTATGCCTCTTTGTGGAATAAGGTTCTTCTGTGACAAAAAAGGATCAACAACTTCAGGCCATTGAATGTCCTCATCATCAGCTTCATGGTCCACCGATAGATCATCCGATAATACCGAGTCCACATCATCTTCATATGTTTCAATACCACTATCCCATTCTTCAGCTTTTTCTTCTTCAATCCAATCTAGTAAGGGTTCATGATGGTCATCAATGTAGATACTTATTTGATTATCATCATCATCAAACCCAGCATCAACGAACCTAACATAATCATCTTCATCCCTGAGCTCCCTTAACCCATCTACGAGGGGCCGATTTTTAAGACAGTAATACATATCCCGACATCTATTGTTGATCAGTTTTTGGAGATAGGTCTTGAACTTCTTGAAATCCATGTTACGTACATCTAGCCCCATAACAGGTACTTTATCAGGATGAAAGTAAACCAAGGGATTAGGAGAAAAAACACCTTGATGGTAGACACCAATGTTGAGTGAGTCACGAGACACGCTGGCTGCACGAGACATCAATGTTGAGTGAGTCACGAGACACGTTTGCTGCTGAGAACCCTTGCTGCACAATCGACTAACTTTCCTTCACCTTCTGTAAAAATCAATTTCACTTACACGAGTTCACCGTTCCGTTATGTAAGAACCCTAGATATCGATAACTTTCCTTCACTGAGAACCCTTGATGGTGAATCGATATCTTGTGGCTATTATGTGGCACTTATGTTTGATGTAATGTGGTTTAATAATCCACGTCAGATTATCACCGGTAAACAAAGAAACGTAACCCACAAATGCCGGTCACCATTAAAAAATGTTATTTATATTCGTAACTTTATTTGGATTTATAATAAAAAACATAAGTTCGTTGGTTTTTTTTGAACAACAAAAACGTAATTGGGGTAATATGAACGTTTTTGAAACTTAATTGGTCTTTTAAGGCATTTTCCCATATATATATATATATATATATATATATATATATATATATATATATATATATATATATATATATATATATATATATATATATTACTACGTATACATATCGAAAGGCCCACTAACTTTTAAGTTTAAGAACTTAAAAATAAGTAGGCTTAATTATAACCATTAGATTTTTTTTTTTTTGATTGGTGTAGATTATTTTCATAGTGATCCACGTGAATGCTATTGAACCAATCAGAATAAATATATAACTATCAAAGCAACTTATCATATTTTATACTTTAAGAAACACAATGTGTTCTCATTAGCAATTCTCTCTCTCTCTCTCTCTCTCTCTATATATATATATATATATATATATATATATATATATATATATATATATATATATATATATATATATATATATATATATATATATATATATAAAAGAAACTTCTCCCGTCTCTTTTAAATCTCTCTCTCTCTCTCTTATGTGAAACCCTGATTTCAGCTAACCTAGATGTTGTCATAAACAACCAATAAAAGGCAACGACCACCACCGTCATTACATGAAGCACATATTAAGTAACATCGCACCTCTGCCACCAACATTGCTACACCTCCATCACGCCACCATATTAGTGTCTCTCATGTTTAATTTCAGAAAAACGACATCCACAAACTACCTATTTATTGCTCCTATTTCTCTATCTCTCTCTCACCGGACAACCACAACCACCATAAACACCACCAAAAGCCATTTATCTAATTATGTGTGCATGTTGAGTTGGTAGGTCTCTATGTAGATATTGTTCTTTGTTCTGATCAGGTTTGTAATTTTTTGTTTCGAATAGATGTATGTATATGCTACAGTTTTGTGTATATATTAGTTATAGATGTTTGTGTATGTATGTTACAGCTTTTTACATGTTAGAGGTCTATGCATGTGTATGTGGTACACATTTGGAGTTTGTTTCCTGATTGATATGAGACAAACTTAACATAAAGATGTTTTCTGAGAAAGAAACAATGATGGCATCTTCATATTTACGTGTTTGAATTGTTGCGAAGAAGTTTCTAAGGTTTTGGCAACTTTGATTATGCATGACCCGGTTACATGCATTTAAGATTAAAATGTCATTTGTTATGTGTTTTTTTGTTTTAGCCAAGATAAGTTAATGAGGTCGAGTGTTTTAGTGTTTTATTTATATATTTTATACATAAATTGGAAATGCGATCCTAGTCAAATGTCAATTTAAGAATCACTCACTACAAGAAGATTGGGCAACAGCGGTGACACGTGTCACCGCTAAAGGTTAGGTGTGTCACCGCTAGTACCTTTAGCGGCGACATGTCGCTGCAAATACGTCGCCGATATTGTTTCGTCGCTAATACGCTCAATGTCGCCGCAAATACTAGTAGTTGCCGCTAATGCTACTCGTCGTTGCTAATGCTACTCATCGCCGTTAATATGTTGTCGATGCTAATACGATGGTGTCGCCACAAAAGCTGTCGCCGCTAATACTCTTTTGATATCATACAATTAAGCCAAGTGTATATATCCAATTTCATACAATTTGCATATTCCAATTTAATCCAATTTGCATATTCCAATTTCATCCAATTTCATATAATTAAGTCAAATGTATACATTCAATTTACATATTCCAATTTCATACAAATATATACATCTAAATTTCATGTTAAGGCAATGTGGTATAACTTTCATCCAATTTCATACAAATATATACAAATATATACATCTAAATTTCATCCAATTTCATACAAATGTATATATTCATGTTAATGTTTTTTTTTTTTTTAATTTATACTTGAATGTAATCTAAACATAAATTTCAAAATATACACAAAATGCATAATAAAATTCCCACAAATGTGAAAAAACACACAATCGAACAAAATACATACAATCCAACAAAATGCATAACCAATTCATATATCAAAATACAAACATAATCACTCAACAAACTTGAAAAATACTCACTATTTATCATCTAAAACAGAAAAATCATAAAAAAGATGAGAAATTCGACCTTGGTTGGGGAAATTTCGGAATTTTGGCTAAATGTCGACCTTGGTTGGGGTTGTGGCGGTAAATATATACATCTAAATTTCATGTTAAGGCAATGTGGTATAACTTTCATCCAATTTCATACAAATATATACATATATATACATCTAAATTTCATCCAATTTCATACAAATGTATATATTCATGTTAAATTTTTTTTTTTTTTTTTTTAATTTATACTTGAATGTAATCTAAACATAAATTTTAAAATATACACAAAATGCATAATAAAATTCCCACAAATGCGAAAAAACACACAATCCAACAAAATACATACAATCCAACAAGATGCATAACCAATTCATATATCAAAATACAAACATAATCACTCAACAAACTTGAAAAATACTCACTATTTATCATCTAAAACAGAAAAATCATAAAAAAGATGAGAAATTCGACCTTGGTTGGGGCAATTTTGGAATTTTGGCTAAATGTCGACCTTGGTTGGGGTTGTGACGATATTGTGGCTGCCTTGAGGGAAGGAGAAGCTAGCACCGGTCCAAGAAGCAATGCCTAGTCCACCAAGTTGGGAAAATTCGTGATGTTAAAGAAAAAACGAGAGAAAGGTAAGAAAAGAATAGCAGAAAGGTAAGTTGTGAGGGGGATATCTGCGTTTAGCATTAGCGGCGACGAGTATTAGCAGCGACCCTAGGGCAATAGCGGCGACATTAGGACATTAGCGGCGACAAGTGGATGGAAAACTCAACGCGCCTTTCCGCTTTCCTTAACAGCCGTTAGATTGAAAACAAATCGAACAGATGGATGAGAATGCCGCGGATCACTGAAACAAAGCATTAACGGCCAGCAATAACGCGTCATTTACGTGTCGCCGCTATTGTTGGCTATCGCCGCTAATGCTTTGTTTTCTTGTAGTGACTAATTGCATTCTTGGTTATTTCATTGTGGTTTCTTAACTAATAATTATTTTTTAGATTTAATATTGTTAAAAATATGCTACTTATGTTAGAAAGTAGATGGATTTTAAGAGGATGTTTGGGATAACTTTTAAAATGATTTTTAAAATTTTTGGTTTTCTCAAGAAGCTAAAAATTTGAAAAGTTTTTTGTCAATTATAAAAATCCTTTTAAAATGATTTTTTTGTTTTTGGCAAGAAAAAAAAAGTTATGATCTTAAAAGTTACAATTTATGATTTTTGGTTTTTTAGCCTTTTTAACCTTTGTTCCTTCAAAAACTAATCTAAATACATTTTAAAACCTACTTTTGAAAAGCTATAAATTAAAAAGTCCTTTAAGCTAAAAAGCAATTCCAAACACCCTCTAGCTGAATAGTTGGAAAGCTTAAATTGAGTTTCTATTAAAAATCAAAGACTTGGGGTATCTAAATAGTGCAAAAAATCAAGATCCCTAATGTGAAATTTTCAATTAATCCTTCCTTTGAGCTATCGGAATTCAAAATTAAAGAAAGTATGGAAATTTTCTCAGATCCAATAGTTGTCTCTTGGTATTACCTACGGTTAAAAGAAATATTAATAAAATAAAATAGTACAATAACAAGAAAATTATCGAGTGATTTCTTAATTTTTGTATCAAATAGGGTGTCTATACAGAAGAATAGGGTGTATTTTTAGATAATCCCGGGAAAAAAAAACCATTAGAAAATTATACAACTTCCAAGATAGGTTTGACTCTTGTAGTAAAAGCCAATGGCCAATAAAAGTTTATGGAGCATATAATTACTATTATCAAAAGATAATCAAACGATTACCAAGCATGTTATAAACATAATTAATGTTGATATTTAAATGAAAAAAAAAAAATTCAAGAGCAACATAATAGCTAATATATTTTTTTCTTTCAAACAAACATAAGGTAAGCACATATATGATCATGGTACCTTTGATAAGTTAAATGTCATTTGTATGTTTGTGACTTTGTTTTACTTATTTATTTATTTTTGTAACAACAAATATAATGTTTTTTTTTTTTAAATCAATATCTCCAATAAGATTTGGACTCTCAACTTAGACTAAAAGCCACTTTATTTTACCTAATATTACATAATGAATATATTAAAAATATGACATCATAAAATAAGAAAAAATAAATAAAAACTATATAAAAAAACACTTAGAAACTACATAAGAATATATAATTTTTTTGGTGACATAGACACATAGTATAATTAATATATTAATATAACACAAATATAATTATTTATTGATTTTTCAATTAGATGTATATTTCTTAAAAATTCAAGTTTTTTTGGCAACACACCATGGGTTTTTGGCGAACATCACATAAGCTTTTAATCAAAATTTAAGCAAACTTCATAAAATTTAAAAGTTAACGTTATATATATATATATATATATATATATATATATATATATATATATATATATATATATATATATATATATATATATATATATATATATATATATATATATACACTAGGTTATAACCCGTGGGCACCAAGGATTATAAATTAATTTTTTTAATTAAATTGTACTTATTTATTTAAAATCAATATTAATAAATCATAATAATATATGTAATTATTAAACCTTATATGTTTTGCAATAATAAGATAACGACATAACTAATCGTTAAAAATACGAACCCGTAGTGGTTTGAATATGCAATTGATATTTTGTATTTGTAGATATGCAAAATATATATATATATATATATATATATATATATATATATATATATATATATATATATATATATATAATTTTATGAAATGAAATATAAATTTAACAAAAAACAAATAACAAAATTTATATTAATAATAAAATTGTAGAAATTATTTTACAAATTTCTAGAAGCTTCTTTATACACAACATTAGAAGTTTTATTTGTTAGTCTACCATCTTTATCTAAAATCAACAATTTTAATTCTTCTCTACTTTGAACTTTGGATAAAACAACATACAATTGATCATGTGTGAAAACAGGCTCTTTGAGAACAAACCAACCTTCGATAGAGATTATCCTTGGCTCTTATTAATTGTCATTGCAAAACACACAGCTAATGGAAATTGTCTTCTTTGGAATTTGAACGGGATCTTGTCTTCAGAAGGAGTTAAAGACATTCTTGGAATAAAAGTCCGGTTTCCAACATTACTTTCAGATAAGATAACTGCCTCAATAACACGTTTTCCTAAAGATTTAACATGTAGTCTAGTCCCATTACATAAGCCTTTTTTCTGATAAATGTTTCTCAATAACATAACTGGGACACCGACTTTTAAAATGAGCTTATGGTTTGGAAGACCTGAGACTTTAAGATAATTTAAAACATCAGGTGAGTATAAATTTCCATCAAACTCGTCATGAACAAAATCAGATTGGCATAGCCTATCTGAACTTAAGTATTCTTTTTTTTTTTCTCCTGGAACCAATGACAGCAAACGATCGTTTATTTCTTGGACAACTTCATTCTTGGGAGCTAGTATTGCTCTTTCTTGAAAATAATCAGCAATGTTGAAGTTTTCCAGTATAAAAGGATATACAAAACTGATTAATGAACCTATAGGATCATGTGGATTAGTAATAACAATATCCCGTGGAATATCAATAATTGCTTCACCGTCATTCGGAACACCAAGATTACCTTCTCCTATGTTCAAAAGCCAAGCTGCAAAATCCCTTATTTTTTCAATAGCAGATGGATCGCTTCCAGCAGTTAACCTCATGTATTTTTTTGTTAATTTATGAACTTTGAATTGTTGCCATAAACAAGAAGAACTTAAAGAAGCATTAGCAATGTTTTGTCTACTGCCACTTGGAGCAACAGGTAGAATTTGTCTGAAATCACCTCCAAAAACAATCACTTTCCCTCCAAATGGAATATTCGAATTCGCGGGATTGACACACTTTAATATATCCTTCAGAGTTCGACCTAAAACTTCAAATGCATGTTTGTGTACCATGGGTGCTTCATCCCAAATGATCAATGAGGTTTTTCTTACTAAACTGACAAGATCACTTGTTAGATTTATTGAACGAAATAAATCCTCATTAAAATTTATGGGAATTATTAACCGAGAGTGTGCTGTCCTGCCTCCAGTCAATAATAATGAAGCTATCCCACTTGAAGCAACATTTAAAACCATCTGACCTTGAGCTCTAATTGCTGCAGAAATTGTCTTCCAATGAAATGTCTTACCTGTTCCACCATAACCATACACAAAGAATACACCTCCCTTATTATATTTAACTGCATCCATGATATCAACAAAAATCCCGTTGCTCATTTGTTAATGCAACAAACAGCTGATCGAACTCGTTCTTTAAATTTGGTATGTCATAATCTAGCTCCTCGTTAATAAGACGATTGTTTAAAGATGAAATAGAAGCAGCATCTGGGTAAGGCATCTTTCCATAATTTTTAAGGCTGGAATTGGGACAGAGTAAAATTTGTTCTATCTCAAACAAAGTCAAGTTTTTAAGTTGATATTCGTTTAGTGATAAAACTATACGTAAAATAATATATTAGTTAGAACATATAAAAAACCAAACTGATTAAAAAGTAAAATATAATTGGATTTATGTTAAAATTTCATATGATAGTGTTTTAATAATAGTGAGAAAATTTTAGATTACCTGGAGACTTTAATCTCTATTGTTGATTGTAAAGAATTCCATCTGACAGGTATTCCCAGGTGTTTTGCCAAACAATCTCTTGTTTACAGAAACTGTTGGACAATAGCATCGTAGCAAATAAGAATCGCAGATAAAAACCAGATCCATAAAGACTTGCTTCCTTAATTGCATCGAGAAATTCTTTGTCATCATCTAAAAGGCCAAGATTATAACACACATCTTTAAAAGAAGAACATAGTTCACCATTGACTGTGAGAATTTCTTCGAATGATTTAGGACCTTTCACTTTATTTAAAAGAATTCTTAATAAATATGTTTCTCCAAATTTAGGAGAAACCGAGTGAATTCTACCAATCGCATATCTAAGTTCCCTTGGCTTCCAAATCAGATCTTACGTTTCCAAACAAATTTTGTAGGAGATTCAACATATGTATGTTTCCGTGCTTCTTTATTGATTGCATTACACTTCATCCAAGATGTGAACATTAAAGAAGCAATTGAAGGGCAATCAAGAACATCTTCAATGCCATCGTCTTCCTCATATACAACTTGTTGTTGATCAAGAAGATAAAAAGGTAGTCTAATCACAACAGGATGTCTATAATGAATATTGTATTTAAAAATCCTCCATGATGCTTCACATGCAGAAATATATCTACAATCATAATATTCTTTAATTTCATCCACTGCATCGTTGTTATCAGAATCATTATTAGTCGGCTCCATAGAAAAGGTAGCTCTATCAAGACCCTTTTTTATATATTTAAACAAATATTTTATGAAAGATCCTTGATTGCACATTCAACATTAATGTGTGACATATATCTTTTCAACAGATATTTTTTATATGGAACAACATTTCTGTTATCTAACTGAACACCAGATTTTTTTAACAAAATGCCCATCATCTCTTCTCCTATATAAGGGAAAACCATTTGAATCAACTGAAGTATGATTAAAAAATTGCTTTGGAAAGTTTTTAGAACACTCTCTGTCAACCATGCATAGGCAATTCAAATTTTCAACTCCACATGGACTGTGAATCATGAACACCTTGACAAGTGAATACAATTTTGGATCATCATCGATATTTGGAATCTTGGCAGAAATAATTGGATCGATATATTCAACTGTAGGAAGCTTGCAGTCAGCATGCATAAATAGACATATATGACTATGAGGCAAACCTCTTTTTTGAAATGCAATTGTATAAACCACTGCATGCAAAATATACAAATAAACTACAAGTTAGTAAATAAAATTTGTCTAAAATTATAAGTTTAACTATAAATATAAATATGTTTAGGAAAAATAAAAAATATTATATTTAAACTTATACATTAAACTATAAATTTAAGTACCTGCTTGAACCTTGCCGAAAACTTCATTTTCCCTTAAATCATTAATAAATGCTTCCAACTTGATCTTAAATAACCTACATAATATATCCGGTCTATCTTCTGGATGAAGTGAAGTGTCCTTAAGAAACCTTTGAACTTATGACCATTTTGGATTACATGTAAAGGTTATGCAAAAATTACAATATCCAAACCATTTATAGAGCAACATGGCATCCAAATAGTTTTGCATCATATAGCGTGCACCACGGGTAAATGAAGAAGGTAAGATCACACGTTGCCCGACGTTAGAAATATCTGTATTCCCAAGTGCTTGTTGATTACGCAAATTCGCATAAGATTCACATCCGAGAATTTTTTGTTGGTTACGTATGAAAAATAGTCTCTCACTTTCAATCATGGTATAACCATCAACCAAAAATTGCTGGAACAACCTTTTTGCATTAAGAATTAGTGAGAACGATTGATCATGTCTTGAATTCTGTAAGCGAAAAAATCTCTCATTGTACAGGTCGGGCGCTTGCTATTACTTGAAGATGAAATACCTCTGTGAAGAATGTCAATTCTGTAATCATCATCGTCATATGGAAATAGTAATGGATACTGAAGAGGAAGGTAAGAAGGATGCAATTCACTGATACATTGTAATAATCCTGATGAAGTTTGAACAAAAATATCTCTTTTATCAATTGAATCACAAATGTCAACGACAATTAAAGCGGCAACCTCAGAATAACTTGGTAAGTTATACATTCTTCCATCTTGTTCCCTTTTTCTAATTAATCTTAACTTCAAATTAGCAGAAGGATTTTCATAAAGAGTGTCTCTTACCATCCTATAATACTTAACCAACGCATTGTTTGAATCTAACATATCCTTCAAAAATTCTATAATCCGGAGATCATATGATCTTGAAGTTGATGCAGAAGTGTTTGTTCGTCCACTGAAAACATTATAAACAATTATTTAATGTTAGTAAAAAAATAAATGAATTGAATTGATCTATTATAGTTAATTGTAAAATATACCCAATACTTGTTGATCTATTTGAAATCTCATTCTCCGTATCATATATATATATATATATATATATATATATATATATATATATATATATATATATATAACTGACATAATTTCGGACTTGAACCAGGTGTAGGTAAAAGACTTCCCATACTATGATAATTTTGACCACCAAATCTGAATATGTATGGTGTGTTGCCTTGTTGATGGATGAATCAACTTTGCCTCCCATCGATGTACATGCAAACATCGAATTGTAATGTCAAAAATTCTTCATGAAGTGTTTGCTTTTCGAATCTAACGATCTATACAGATTTCGGTATGATGGCGGTGCCTCTTTTAAGGATAGTAGCTCAACTTTTGCCGTAACCGCAACATAGGGAATAATATGTATTACCTTTTTTCTGCCTTCTAATCGATTCAACTTTCCATAATTTTGCATGACAAATCTGACATATAACAATCTTGTCTCCATGATCTAAGTAATCTGTTGAATGCAAAAAATATAAAAAATAATAAAAAAACATAACTATGAAATAAAATTTAATAATATTAAAACTTTTAGAATTATGATCACCTTTGGATATACCGCAGAAGATATCTTGAATAATAGGATCATCAATATTTTCTTCATCTAATGTCAGATCAAACATAGGTATAACGAATATAGAGTCTTCCTTTTTAATTGATGTTTTCCTCTTGGTAACTTGATTGACAAAGAATTCTGGATTATTGTCGAACGATTGCATGATGTCGTGGCATTACCAAACACAGAATTATCTTTGTTAATAAACAGTGGTGTTTGAAGGTTATTATTAAATATATAACTACCTGAAAAAAAAAACATTAGCAATTGGTATTTTTTATATAAAAGTGAAGCTTATATTTTTAATTTGGTGTGTTTAGAAATACATACCATTTGAAATTGTAGAAAGTGGAATTCTAACATTTATATTTGTTGAACTGAATTATAGTCGAACGATTCATTGATACCGTGGCAGTACCAAAGACATACTTATCTTTGTTAGTAGATAGTGGTGTTTGAACGTTTTTATTAAAAATATAATTGCCTGAAAAAATTAAAATAAAAATTAGTTATCAGAGTATTTCCTTGTAACACCCTAAAAAGTCAAACCAATTTAAACTTTTCAGAAACAACCCATTTTCATTAATTCATTACAAAAAGGTTTTCAATTCATTCGTTATCAGAGTATTTCCCAGAATCACATCATAAGTACATAAAACATGAGGAGTGGTACGATCACGCCTTCGCCTTGCCACGATCTCCTGAAGTACCTGAAACAATACACTGAAAGCTGTAAGCCCGAAAGCTTAGTAAGTTACCCCCAAAATACCAACCACAATACCATACACATATCATATCATAAACACAGAACAGAACAACCATGCACTTCAGGTCTACTGTGTGACTGGTCCAACGCATCGGGCCTACAGTCTGGGTCTAGCCATATACATCGAGTCTACAGTGTGATTGGTTCCCCCGCACCGGGCCTTCAATCCACCTGGTCCACTCTCTGAGTCTACAGTTTGACTGGTCCACCCGCACCGGGCCTTCAGTCGGTCTGGTCCACTCTCCGAGCCTCGGTATGTCTGGTCCGCCCTCTTGGGGCCTACAGCCTATCCGGACCGCTCGTTGGGCCTTTTGGATAACCGGTCCACCCTAGGTATGTTGGCCTACAACACAAAGCAGGACCCGCCTCAACCCAACCCCAGTCTAACAAGCATGTGCACATAAACATATAATCATATAGCAATTCACAATTAATCAATCAATCTAGCAAATCACATACATGGCCCATCCCTACCAGGATACCGACCTAACCGGTCACTAGCATAGCATCATCCTATAACCTAGGATACAACCCTAACTAGGTCTCTAACATAAACTATCCTAACTACCAGGATGGAAACATAACAAAGCAATAACATAACCAATAAATACCCAGAGTTCCATCCAATAAAGGGTCGACCTTGGTGCCATAGACCATGTCGATATAGTGAGGATAACTCACCTCGCAATTGCTGACTGAATAGATAAGATCACGCTGCTCCAACCTCCGACACGAACTCCACCACTGGTTAATACCAAATAACCAAAACAAATAATTACCAAAATACCCCTGGAAGACAACTAGTCAACTCTTGGTCAAAGTTAAAGTCCTCAGTCAAAGTCAACATCCTGACTGTCTCTACTCGCCGAGTCAACCCTCTGACTCGTCGAGTCCCCATCCTCTGAAAACTCCCATATCGCGACTCAACTCGCCGAGTCACCCCAAGACTCGGCGAGTCCAACAACTATGAATCCCTTTCACGCTCAACTCACCGAGTCATCCCTCGACTCGCCGATTCATCGTTCAACAAGGAAAGCTTAGGACTTCTCGCCCAGACTCGCCGAGTCCAAGAACAAGCTCGCCAGGTCCAAGGCAATTTTAACATACTCGCCGAGTTGTTCTTCCAACTCGTCGAGTTCCTGCCTATCTTCATCCAAATCGCCGAGTCTACCCATGCGACTCGCCGAGTATCTCCAACTCTTAACCCATGTAGTGGCTTTCTAAGCCATGTTGGGGCTCAAATCCATAGATCTATTCCTCTACAAGCTACCCCTCATGTAAAGTTGCAAGCTTTACGTGATACCAAGGAGATATAAACTCAAAACACACTAGGGCTCTGGTTTTAGACAAAAGGGCTTCACCAATCATCCAAGGACTGAAACTTTAAGACATATAGGACCATCACAAGCTTAGATCTGAGGTAGCATCCTCAGATCCGAGCTTCTATCTCGAATTAGATCTCATATTAATCACCATACATGAATCCATGAAGAAATAGCTGAAGGAAATGGTTCCTTACCCCTGAAATGAGCTCAACCAACTGTAGATTTCTGATCTCCCCAAGCTTCCTGATACAAGCCTCCAAACCTTCAAGCTTCAATACCAAAAATCCTCCTCCAAGCACTAATTCACTCACAATGGGGTTTCCTCACGAATTAGGGTTCTCTGGATCTCAAATGGGCAGCAAAGAGGCTGAGGGGAAAACATAAGGTTCTTTAAATACGGTGCAATCCCTGAAAATAGGGTTTCTCATTCCAGCACTGACTCGCCGAGTCTAGCTGCCGAATCACCGAGTTAGTCACTTAGCATGTGACCAAATCGTAACTCGACTCGCCGAGTCTATCCATAGACTCGCTAAGTTGATCTTCCTTAATTACATCAAGAACCCAGAATTTGCACTTCTGTACTTGGGCTGTTACAATTCTCCCCTCACTTAAATTAGGCTTCGTCCTCGAAGCCTATTGTAGCACACAATTCCTGATAATACTCCCACAATGCACCTCTTGGTATCGACTAACCCAGGTTCCTCCGATCACTGCTATCGAACCTCTATAAAATCCAACTCTTCTCTCCCAGAGTTTCGACAACTGATTCAAGATGACCACCAGCTTCTTTCTCTGATAACAACCCTCATTAACCAATGATCTCCTGATGATAATTTAATCACCCCAAATCACAACAATCACTTGACCCTTACAAAGCTAGACATCACCTTGAACCATCGGGTCCTGACCCGGTACCAAACTGCTACCCTTTTACTTAACTGGCATATCCTTTATCGAATTCACTTCTGGGACTTATCCTGCTTTCCTTTCCGAATCCAACTCGTTTCTTTCCGAGCTGACAGGATGGCACATCCTTCAGCTCCTGAGCAACTCTCATAAGCTCCCCCTTGCAATCACATACGCATGCTGAACCTGCTCTAACACCCTCGGGGTGGAAAAACCGACACATTGACGATACCTCCAGACATCCCTGTGATGAATTACGACTATATACATTACCTCCTGATCACAACCATACAAAAAATCCAAGGCTCCCTCCTTGCATCCCTTCCGAACTCCTCTGGTTCTACACTATCGGAAATCCTTCCGTAATCTCAACAAACACCCAACCCGGATGTGTTTCCATACCACTGGTACAATCCCAGTACTTACTACCAATAGCTGAAGCATCGTCAATAATCCACTTATTCCACTTCCTCCTCTTTTTGAAGTACCCACACTCCTTACGGAGCTACATGCCTTTCCTTTCCAGGAAATCCACTCATCAACCCTTATCGCTCGGGCACGTGCCACTAAGCTACACTTCACTCTACATTATCCATGTAGATCAACTACTTTTCTTGAACTTCCATACACTCTGAATCCGCTCGCAAGGACTCTCGGGTCCATGTACCGCTTTCCACTAACACGGTCAATACTTGGGGCCAGACCATATCAATTATCACCCACTGGTGACGCTTTTCCTTCATTCTCCTAACACCGATCCACTAACACATACAGAGTCTTCAACATGATTGGACCGCCTTACCAGGCCTTCAGCCTATCTGGACCACTCTCGGAACCTTCAGCATATCTGGATTGCCCTCCTGGGCCTTCAGCATGTCTGGATCGTTCCCCGAGCTTTCGGTCTGACTGGTACGCTCACAGGCCTTTTGTCTCACCGGACCCCTCAGACTATCATACATCATCCCGAACTATCCTCCCTGGGAATCCTTCCCGTACCTACTGTTCTAGCCCTCTAGGGGTTCCGAACTCTAACTCCATCCCACCTACTCAGATCCCGGCCTAATCCTAGGCCTCACAACGACTAATCACCTTTTTCGCAAACCTAGGTCTGTATCCCGCCCCATTTACCTGTCACTCACTCATACTAGCCTATGTTCTCGGCTGACTGAACACTGCTGAAACCCAACCAACTAATTGACCTCTCATGCTGCCGATCGCCCTGGGAATTTTCCAATTCTCCCCACTTAGAGCACTGACTACCAACCACCGGTGACCCAACCAGCATCACTTAAATAATCCTACTCAACAAATTCTCTTATACTCGAACTGGTTCTGAAATGAGCAACCTCCACAAAATTACGTCCCGACATCGCACATCATGAACTCAAAAGGGAGTTTGACTCCCCGCTGAACACTTCTCAAAACACACTTGCTATACCCGACAACAAGACCATACAACCAAATTCAGACCATCAATCCCTTGGATGCTAACCGCCTACAACTCCTAGTTACCAACACTTCCAATACCAAAACCCTCGATCATATGATAACCGACGAAAGGACGAATGAATACAATACCATGAATCATGCAAACGAGACTAACAGATATATCATAATCTATAATAACCACAAAGTAACAAGATATCAAGAAGGAAACATACTCGTTGCTGCATCCGACTCTGCCCCGACCTCCTCTGCTATAAGCTGGAAAGCACATCCCTAAGCCCTTGGGGGCTCTGCTCCACCCTGACTTCCACCCGTAATCCTCAAAGTGTCCGGTGCTAGAGCTTGCATCGGTCCGGCACTAAGATGCGGACAGTAGGCCCTCATGTGACCAACCTGATGGCACTGATAACAAATCCTCATATCCTGAACCGGGGCTGACTAACGGTAATGCCTCGCATAATGCTCCTCTCTCCCGCACTTGCGGCACGCACCACCGGACCTACAAACTCTGGTGTGACCCTTCCCGCACTTCCCACAAGTGCGGCTGCCCTGATCTCCCAACATAGAATCAACGGTCTTGGACCGTTTCAGCGTCGGCTGCGACTGCACCGGGGCCTGCCTCTGCTCTCGAAACTGCAACTCAATCTCCAACTCACGCCGCCTGGCAGCCTCCTGCAACTCTAACAAGGTATCACATCTCTGCGTAGACACAAACTTTCTAATATCCCTCTTGAGCATACGCAGATATCGGGTCATCTGAACCTACTTCGAAGCAAATTCAGGGAAAACATCGCCCTTTCCGTGAACATCTTAGTGATCTCCATCACTGACCCCGAATCCTGCTTCAACTCCAAAATCTCCTGAGCCAATCTCTCCCGCTCAACCCGCGGAACATAACAACTACTGAACATGTCTCGGAACTTATCCCAAGTAACTGCAGCCCGCTGCACATTAGAATAAGATCCCGTAGTCAACCTGTGACAACTCGAAATTTATTCCGTCATTTTTAACCCCTTTTTTCGTTAATAAGCCTCGTTTTATTAACTATCACAACTAGAAATTTTTGTGCCTTGTAAGTTACAACAATTAAGCCAAATTATGAATCAAAGACACAAGAGCATGTATGATGCATACTCTATGACAATAAAATTTCAAACAAACACCCCATGCAAGCATTTCAAGTAGTCAATAAGCAATTGGAAACCCTAGAAGTCCTTGTTTAAGTCCATTTTGGACTAGGGCTTCCTTATTGGGCCCAATGGACCAATAAGCTTCCAATTTAACCATCTTGGGCTTAGAACTCTTAAATGGGCTCTAATTGGATCCACTCCCAATTATTTCAATATTTTGGGCCATATTGGGCCTAGAATGAAATAAATTAATTATATGAACCATTTTGGGCCATAATTAACCTAATTTAGCCCTAATAGGTCATAAAAATTATACTTTGATTTAATTGAGTCAAACATCATCTAACTTAACTATAATATGGTCTTAGGGGCAAAAAGCCCAAAAATCTCCTCTTTCCCCTCTCCATTCTCGGCCCAAGCCCACAACGAGGAAGAGTTGACTTTGTTGGGTGCCACCTCACTTTTACATCAAGGATCTCCATGCAACAATCATACTTCCATGCAACCATCTTATCAATTCTCTCTCTTCTCCCTTCTCTTTATTCTCTTGGCCGAATCCAAGCACACACACACCCACATTTCACTCTCCATTCTCTCAAGAAAACTCTCTCATATCTCCTCCATATTTTTGAGATCTAAGAAGTATTCAAGGGGATTCTTACACAAAAATCATCATCTAAGGTAAGTTGGTGTTAGATCCATAAGCTAGTTATTTCATTCCATTCAAGAATCACCTCTTAATCCATTCAAACTTATGATTTAGCACTTTAGAAGCATCTAAGTTCGAGATCTTCCAAGGAGGGTTGCTAAGGCCGAATTTTCTTCTCATTTTTCTTCCAAAATTGAAACCACACCCAAGGTGAGCTTCATACCCCCTCTTTTTCGGTTTTTATAAGTTTTTGTGTGGGAGAATACAAGCAAATGTGTAGATCTATGAGTAAATGTATGCCTTGTGTGATTCTTATGCTTATATGTATGATCTTATGTGATTTGTGATGTTTATGTTAGCCAAAAGAACCTAAAAACCGAGAACTACAATATGAGGAATGAAATAAGTATAACTTATACTATTTCACAATCAAGTCTAGAAAAATAGTTTAGTTGGTTAGAATGAACATTTTTGGACTTAAAACCCATTTTTGGACTCAAAATGTCAAAAATACAAAACTAAGTGGCCCAAAATGATAAAAGATAATTTCTGAAGGTTGAAATGAGTCTAAACAATTTCTAGTATACATTTTCTAAATATCAACACTTTTGAAGGGTTAAAATGTGAATTTTGAACATAATGGGCTAAAATGGGCTTTTCGGCCCAATAAAGCCCCAATTTGTGAGATTTTTGAAATTGAGGGGATGAAAATGCACATTTCTATAAAATAGGGGATTACAAGTATACTAAAACCATTTCAAAGGCCAAAAAATGCTTTTCAAATTAAAAAGGGACCAAAAATGCAAAAATTTACCTTTTGGGCCAAAATTGTAAAAGTTGTGAAAATGGGGGTTTCAACCGAGAAAATTTCATTTTTGTGGGACTTAAGCTGCTTATCAAGTAAATCTGGCTGAAAATGTCTTTTCAACAAGTTTTGATACTAAAGTGTCAAGAAAAAAATGGTTTAAGTACTAAAATGGAAATTCTTTTATATAAAGGGTTAAAAGTGTAAATTTTATCCAAGAAGGGGCATAAAAAGGAAAACTCTAATGTTTAAAACAATAAATCCCTTAAGATAAAATATGAGTACCACGGCTACCGGCGAAACGTAATAGCAAATACATTTTCAACACCAATATCGTTGCCAAACGAGTTGATTCGGTCTCGAATCAATAACGAATCAAAAATCAATAAACAATAGTACTTCAATACACACATGAAAATTTACGAGAAGTCAATATTCAATCTTTGGGCTTGAAAGTTTCAAATCGTGCTTGTTGGGCCTAGCTAGCCCAATGACATGATCTTTAGGCCCGAAGGGAACGCGCTTACATGTTATTGGGTCTTCTATGACCTAATTTCGTGTAAAAGGACTTTCAATAGCTTTATTGTGCTGTTGGGCCCCAAGGGCCCATTGGTACTGCTAGCAAAGTCGAGAAGTCAAATGTGAGTCGGGCCAAGTGCCTTTCGCATTCACGATAGCCTTGAACGACTTATGGAAATAACTGGGGCTTCGTACCCTCGTTTCTCCTCGGTTGTGGGGCTATGAGAAGTCAGGGTGGTTGGATTAAGTGAGTAGTACGGACGACGCCCAAGGGATCATTTGTATTTGGTAGTTGTAAACTAGTCATTTTCATTAATGCGTGATTATAACGACTCACAACCCATAATTAATCCAATGTCACCTGGAATTATCGAAAACAAACGTCGTATCGGTATAACAATAAATAAGACACGTAATTTGATGTATTAGGAAAACATCAGGTTTTCCTAGGGAATTCAAGACTTTCACCTACGTGATGTATACAAAGTCTAACAATTATTCTCGTTTACAGAAATCAACAAGCATACTTACGGATCTTCACACTTTTTCTTATATACAATACTCCTTTCAGAAAATATCGGATTTTCTGGTGGTTTTCAAAATTATACAAATCATTACTTTTCAAACATTACTTATGAACTCACCAACATTTCATATGTTGACATTTTTCCAAAATACTTGTATTCTCAGGTAACAGGTAAATCGAAAAAAATGTATCCGGTGATGTCATGATGTTTTGTTTAATTAGTATGGAACGGTTTATGTTTTGGAAATGTAATGTTTTAAAACAATGTACTGAATGTAAACAATATCGGTTGTAATATTTCAATGCATGGTGATGAATGATGTTATGATTCATATATAATCATTGTGATGGTATGCAATTAAGTCACAATAGCCCTCAGACGTTTCCGCCGTCTGGTTCGGGGGTGTGACAGGTTGGTATCAGAGCTCTGTTTATAGTGAACTAGCATATCTAACCACACATTGATATGCAACTATAAACCAAAAGAGGGACTAACACAACTCTGAACAAAACAAGTAAAACATAACAATAAAATACCCTTGCTTGCATTAGGAACAAGAACATAACGCCGAACCAAACAAGATAATGCTAGTATCCCGGTTAATCCAGGACTGTTCTTAGTGGTATCAAGGAGCAGATGTAGCCTGATCAACTACATTCCCTCCAAGGTATAACTATCACACGTTCTGATGAGATCGTGATAGCTAGGGAACCTAAAAATATACCCCTTTAGCACCAAAAAGAGAACATCTGTTTAGTCTGTACAATAGTTGTAGTGTCCTAGGAATAATGTAGCATATTTATACACTCTCGCAGACAGCATGGCTGGTTTCCATCACCCCGGAGATCCTTACTTCCCTAACCAGGGAAATAACGGATGGTTAGACGAGGAGCCTGAGGAAGAACCTGAGGAAGACCCCGAAGAGGAATCTGACGGGGAACCGGAGGTAGGAGTCGAGGGTGAGCCTGTCGAACCAGAAGAAGAACAGGAGGAGGAGGAAGATGAAGGAAGCTTTGAAGAGGAACTCGACGACGGAGAAGGGGGTGATTCGGATACGGAGTCTGAAGTCATCAATCCCCCTTACCTGATTAGGGTGCCCGCTTACAGGGTAGGCCCCACTGGTCCTACACCTCCCTGGGGTATTGATCTTTGGAGATAGAGCAGACAGCAGGGACAGTGACCCCTGTTCGGCATGTTACGCGAGTTCTTTGACCTGAGGGATGGAGGGCCGGCAGATCGAGCCCTTGCAGTCATGGTGAGATGGTTATGGAACACTAGCAACCTCGCCCAGAGCACCGCCGACCAGGTACGCCAGTTGTGGACTAGGGTCGAGCGTGCAGAGCAGGAGACACGTGACGTTCTTCGAGAGTTCCATATGAGGCAGGTGAGGTGGGAGTCTCGACTCCAGGATGCAGAACGACAGGTGGCTCGTCTTCAGGGAGCATCCACTTCCTCAGCACCACCCCCGGGCACAACTCATCGCGATTAGGGATGGACGTATCTTACTGGGCCATTAGGATCTATACTATCTACCCCGACTCTATGTTTAAGTGACTACACTACTCATAGAGCCGTTATGTTGTCGAACTAGTATCACTCATGTATGCTCTTATGAGAAAAATTTTCATGTATCAAATACGGATAATATTAGTGAACTTTTATGTGTTTTATTATGACATTATAATTTGCTATGTGTTGCAAATCCATGATTGTATGCTAATTTGTAGAAGCACTTAAGTTCGTACCATGCACCTAGTCGGTAGGATCACAACCTCACAGAAACCACATACACTCAACATCTTTCTGTTTCATGACAAAAAGATGCCTCACCGACCTACTCGCGGAAACCTTGGACCAACCCCACCCGAAGTTGACTCCGCTGCATTCCAGGAAACTGTATCTGCTGCGGTCACCGCAGCAATGGCACAAATTCACCAAGGGAACAATGGAGGAGGCAACGGACAAGGGGCCGGGAGTTCGAACAACGGAATGAATCAAGGACCCACCAAAACATGTACCTACAAGGACTTCAAAAACGCCAAACCACGAACCTTTAACGACACAGTGATCACCCTGAGACGATGGATCGAAAAGGTGGAATCGGTGTTTGTGATCACCCTGAATAGATGAAGGTGAAGTTTTCTGTATGCACTTTTGTTGACCAAGCGCTCACTTGGTGGAACGGACACGTGGAAGCCATGACACTCCTTGTAGCCAATTCCATGCCATGGATAGAAATGAAAGAAATGCTGATGGCCGAATACTGCCCTCGTGGTGAAATTCAGAAAATGGAGCAAGAGCTATGGAACCTCACTATCCGGAATGCTGATATAGATGCCTACATATCAAGGTTTAGCGAACTATCTCTGTTATGTCCTGGCATGATCACCTCGGAAGGAAAGAAGATCGAGAGATTCATCTGGGGACTAACCTCTCCGATCCAAGGAAACATGATAGCTGCAAATCCCAAAACTTTCGACAGCACCAAGAGATTGGCCAAGAAGCTGTATGACCACAACAACAAGAAGGGTGAGAAGCCAGCGGAGGTGAAAGCCAAGAAGGAGAGTGATGGCAAGAAGGGGAAGAACAACAAGAGAAAGGGGCGTCAAGGCTCCAAGACTTCTAAGAAACAGCAGACATTGGCGGTTAATGCTGCCATCGCACAAGTTCCGGCCACACCACATGCTCCAGCCTCAGCTACTCCAAATGCTCCTAGACCTTATTCCAGTAATCTTCCCAAGTGCAACAAGTGTGGTTTCCATCACAATGGAGAATGCAAGGAGCTGCAGTGCACCAGTTGCAATCGGAAGGGGCACACGACAAGGTATTGCTAAACTTACCCTCCCCAGAATCAACAACAACAACAACCGCAACAACAACATCAACAACGGCGGCAACAATGCAGGACCTAGCCACACCTGCTGTGGGTGTGGAAGGGCTGGGCATTTCCGTCGAAATTTCCCTAACAACAACAATCTCGGAAATTAAGGAACAGGAAGGGTACTGACCATGGGTCAGGGGGAGGCGATTCAAGATCCCGCTGTTGTTACTGGTACGTTTCCCATAAACCACACTTATGCATGCATCCTATTTGACATCGAAGCAGAGCGAAGTTTTGTGAGCAATAAGTTTAAACATTTGTTAAAACAACAACCCTAGAAGCTCAATGAAACCTTTACGGTGGAAATGGCCAATGGGAAAACCGAATCCACTGGGGAAATCTACATCGGATGTACCCTAACCTTAAATCAACACGTCTTTCAAATAGACTTAATGCCTGTTTCCATTAGGAGTTTCGATGTGATTATTGGCATGGACTGGTTAAGCCCCCACCATGCTGAAATTATGTGTCACTAGAAGGCCATTCTCCTTCACCTTCCCAATCACGAAACCCTAGTTATTTACGGAGACGAACCTAGCATGAACCTTCGTCTCATCTCATGCGTCCAGGCACAGAAGCACCTACGAAAGAAAGAGTTGACGTTCTTGGCTCACATAGTGGATAAAACCAAGGAGGATGTTAACATTCAAGACATTCCAATAGCACGTGAATTCCCAGACGTATTTCCTGAAGATCTTCCTGGAGTACCCCCAGAGAGACAAGTTGAGTTCCGAATTGACCTCGTTCCAGGAGCAACTCCTCTCGCAAAATCGCCCTACCGGCTAGCTCCTGCTGAAATGCAAGAATTGTCCAGCCAACCAGCGAACTCCTGGGCAAGGGATTCATCTGACCCAGCTACTCACCATGGGGAGCTCCAGTCCTCTTTGTCAAAAAGAAGGACAGATCTTTTAGAATGTGCATCGATTACAGGGAGTTAAATAAACTCACCGTCAAAAAATCGCTATCCACTCCCACGAATCGACGATCTATTTGACCAGCTCCAAGGAGCTAGTTACTTCTCTAAGATAGATCTACGGTCCGGGTACCATCAACTCAAGGTCCGGGAAGAGGATATTCCTAAAACCGCTTTCCGAACTCGTTACGGACATTATGAATTTGTCGTAATGCCCTTCGGTCTAACAAATGCCCCTGCCGCATTTATGGACCTGATGAGCCAAATCTGTCGACCATTCCTCGACAACTTTGTCATCGTCTTCATTGACGACATTCTCGTCTATTCCAGAAGCGAGGAAGAGCATGGCCAACATCTCCGACAAATCCTAGAAACCCTGCGAACGGAAAAGCTATACACGAAACTCTCCAAGTGTGAGTTCTGGCTCCGTAGCGTGAACTTCCTAAGTCATGTTGTTAGTCAAGAAGGAATTCATGTGGATCCTTCTAAGGTCAAGGCCGTTGAAGGATGGGTAGTCCCGACAACACCCACATAAATTCGTCAATTCTTAGGCTTAGCAGGCTACTATAGGAGGTTCATTCAAAACTTCTCTAAGATCACCAAGCCACTTACCTCACTTACACAAAAGGGCGTACCTTTCAAATGGACAGACAAAAAAGAAGTTGCATTCTGAACCCTGAAGCAAGCCCTCTGCAGTGCCCCGGTACTATCTCTACTAGAGGGAACAGAAGATTTCGTGGTCTACTGTGACGCGTCGAATCAGGGTTTAGGTTGCATTCTCATGCAACGTGGAAGAGTGATAGCTTACCCATCCCGCCAACTAAAGACACACGAAGTGAATTATACGACCCATGACCTAGAATTGGGAGCTGTGGTCTTTGCTCTAAAAATTTGGAGGCATTACCTTTATGGTACGAAGTGCACCATCTTCACAGACCACAAGAGTCTCCAGCACATCTTGAATCAGAAAGAGTTGAATATGAGGCAACGAAGATGCGTTGAATTATTAAACGATTATGAGTGTGAAATCAAGTATCACTTGGGGAAGGCCAACATGGTAGCTGATGCCTTGAGCCAGAAGGAGTACTCTAGCCATCATACGAAAACTCTCTTAATAACCATCCAATCTCACCTAACCACTCAGATCGGGGTAGCCCAGTCAGATGCCATGAAGACGGAAAAACAGAGAAAGCGAAGCATTACGCGGGATGGAGAAGAATCTAGAGGTAAAAGAGGACGGAGTATACTATTTCATGAACCGTATTTGGGTCCCTAAACTCGGAGGATTTAGGGAGGTAGTCATGAATGAAGCTCACAAGACGCGATACTCCATCCATCTCGGTTCGGACAAGATGTATTTGTTGGATAAGGTGTCTAAGTCCATAATTATTTCTGGTATGTACTTGACCCGACCCGGCATGGTCCATTTGGGTTGCATGGCATCATGCAATTGGATAGACTAAATGAGAGAAATAACACTTGGAGATTATTAATATATTATAAGTTCTAATATATTAATAATATTATTTGATTAGTTTGATCAAGAATTAATTTAGAATTAATTATGTGATCAAAAGATAACTAATTAAATATATGGGTTGATTATGTAAATCATCCATATCTTGTATAGTGGGCTAAAAGGCTCCATGGACTATCAAGTTGGGTTCCACCCATAGGATGCTCCATGGGAGTTACAAACCCATGGGTCATGGAAATGAAGAGTCATGACACATTAGGGTGTAACCCTAGATGTGTCAACACTATATAAGAAACATGTTCTCTACCTAAAATCGGCTACACTAAGAAACAAGGGGGCTTGGTCGATTTTTGAGAAGTGTGTGTTCTCTCATAAGTTCTTCCAAGAGCATTTGGTGTTGTGTGAAGCATTTGAGGCATCACACTTGGGGTGCTAGGCTCACAAGGTTTCAAGGAACACAAACAACAACAAGGTAAGTTATTCTATCTATACTTTAAGTTAAAATTGTTCCCCATGTATGCTAGATAGGAATATAACCTTGGAATTCAACTTTGCATGATAATTAGACAAACATAGATCCAAGGTTATTAGGGTTGCATGTACACTTAGGAAGTGTTAGAATGCTCAAAACCCATCAGTATTTAGATATTAAACAACATTATTGGCGGCCTAACATGAAGGCAGAAATTGCCACCTATGTCAGTAAATGCCTTACTTGTGCCAAAGTAAAGGTGGAGTACCAGAAGCCCTCGGGGTTATTACAGCAACCGGTGATCCCTGAGTGGAAATGGGAAGGGATTTCTATGGATTTTGTGACCAAGCTACCCAAGACGTCAGATGGATTAGACACCATATGGGTAATAGTTGACCGACTGACGAAATCCGCTCATTTCTTGCCAATAAAAGAATTCTACAAGATGGAGAGACTGACACGATTATACATTCGAGAAATCGTGAGACTTCATGGAGTACCAGTGTCTATTATCTCGGATAGAGACAGTAGATTCACTTCACATTTTTGGCAATCACTTCAGAAGGAACTTGGAACCCATCTCGATATGAGCACTGCTTATCACCCACAGATGGACGGTCAAAGTGAACAAACCATTCAGACGCTCGAAGACATGATTTGCGCATGTGTGATAGACTTTGGGCAGTCTTGGGACACCCACTTACCCTTAGTTGAATTCTCGTATAACAACCGTTACCATTCGAGCATCAAAGTCGCTCCTTTCGAAGCACTATATGGACGTAAGTGTAGATCACCGTTGTGTTGGGCTGAGGTGGGAGACACCCAACTAGCAAAGAAACCGGCATCGGACAAGGCGTTAATGGGACCGGAGATCATTCGTGAAACCACGGAAAAGATAGTTCAAATCAGAGCTCGATTACAAGCATCGCGCGACCGACAAAAGAGCTACGTTGATAAACGGCGAAAGCCCTTAGAGTTTCAGGCCGTGGATTGAGTGCTGTTAAAACTTTCTCCTTGGAAAGGGGTCATTCGTTTCGGAAAACGGCGAAAGCTGAACCCACAATACATTGGACCCTTCGAGATCGTTGCCCGAATAGGTCCAGTGGCATACAAACTGCAGCTGCCCGCGGAACTAAACAGTGTACACCCCGTGTTCCATGTCTCCAATCTAAAGAAGTGCCTATCAGATGAAACACTCGTCATTCCCCTTGACGAGATTGAAATCAACGAGAATCAATGGAGATTGGTCCAACCCTCATCACACCACTACTACTTTTGGAAATTCCTCAAGTTTCACCACAAATCGATCCACTCCTTAGAATTGATAAGTGTTTGCCCAACGTCACCCTTCGTATCCCACTCATCTTGATAGAAACCATTGAGAACCCTAGCTTCGTAGACATACCTATAGGAAATTGCTAACGGCACGAGACGGAATCCGCATCCCATAGGTGAAGTTTGTTGGAATGACAGACACAAGCCAGAGATCACTTAGGAGTGCAAGGCAAACCGAATACCTACTTCCTTGCCTAAACCTGAATTTCGGGATGAAATTCCCTCTAATGGGGGGATGATGTGACAACCCGAAATTTATTCCGTCATTTTAACCCCTTTTTCCGTTAATAAGCCTCGTTTTATTTAACTATCCGTTAACTTTTGGACTGGTTAATTAATGTGGGACTTTTATAATGACTTGGTAAGGTTGAAATAAATTAGAAACACCACAAGATTCCCTTGAAAATTTTTAGTTTCAACCAAGTCAAAATACGACCACTAAATCGAGTGCAACCAAAAGCCCCGTTTAACAGCAGTATCGGGTAGATTTCCACTGAGCCCCAACTCAAGCCCCTATATAAGCGAGATTAAACTTCATTTCCACCCTTTTTACTCTATCTCTACACTCTGCCTCTACAACTTATTTTCGAGCCAAAAATCGTCTGTTTCGAGCCCCAAACGAGTAAGCAATCTACCCTAACTTGTTGTATAGCTTAGCTAGCATGCAAATTCGTGTTTAAAACATCAAATAGGGGTAGATTCATGTGTTTACGGCCCAAGAAAACTCTTGGACCATGAACACCATTAAATGGGGTTTTTAAGCCACAAAAACCCCTCTAAACTACCCCTAAGGCTTAGATATGGTTAAATGACTTATGGAATCGTACTTAGAACACCTTGAACTAACATTTTGGGGAGTAAACTTGAGTTTACTACCCAAGAACATGCTTGGGCCGTAAACTCCTCTTCATCGAGAGTAAACTCAATTTCAAGTGTTAGAAATGCCCTCAAACACCTCCTATGGCCTTGGATAAATGTCTAGAAGCAAACCCGTTGCAGTAAAGGCATTAAACTTCGATAAATCCAAGGAAATAGGAGTTTACGGTCGTAAACCCCCCTAGGAAAGGTCCATTGGCCGTAAACTCCTAAAAGGTGCCCAAATGATGACCTAACTCCTTCATTTGACTTCGAAAATGCATAGAATTTTATTTCCTACCATTTAAGACCCTTATACACCAAAGGAATGAGTATATAGGAGCTTACGGCTGTAAAATCCTTGTTTAGGGCCATAAATTCCTCAACTAGTCCTTTAAGAGCCTTAAATCCATTCATACACTTTGTATTTGGACCTAGCCTAATTCCTTGAGTGATATAAGACATTTTGGCATCCTAGAACACCCTCACCATGAGTTTACGGCCGTAAACTCATGGGGAGTTAGTCCCAGGGCCGTGAACTCTATAAAGAGTTTACTCGTGAAGAGTAAACTCCTTATCTAGGCCATACACACCCTTAGATGTTACCCAGGACACTCCAAGCGCTTAATCAAAAATGTTTTCCGCACATTAGGGTGCGTATACATGTTTAATTAGTATTATATTTACTAATTGTATGTAAACATATATTATCATATGTTAATAGTGATGGGTTTTAGTCATAAGACATCCTATGTGCTCATACAAACCCTAATGCTTGGATCTAGGTTTCTCTATTGTACATGCTTCGAATCCAAGACTATAAACCCTAATTCTAGCATACATATAATCATATTAACATGAGAATAAGTTTATAGTATTACCTTGATTTTTATGTAGCAATAACAATCACAAATCTCCTTGAATTGACTTTGGAAGGCTTAGAGTCACAAGTGTCACTCCTCTAATGGTTCACAAACACCATAAGCAAGAGGATGAAGAGGAGAGAGGTTGGAGGCTGCCAAAAACGTGTGTAAACCCTTACAAGAAGCTTAGCCACGTTTTTGAGCCATAAGGGGTCTTTATATAGTTGGGCTATTAGGGTTATCTAACAAGGAAACCCTAATTTGGATGCTTAAGCCCTAAGCAACCCATAGACTCCTTTAATTAAGCCCATGGACGATTTCCTTATGGGTTTCCCATTAGAATTCGTCCATCCCTTAATACAAGGCAATCCATGGCCCAAATTGCAATTATCCTATAATTACAATTCCAGTCCCTTAAGTTTAATTAATCTCTTTTAGTCACAAAACTAATTACCAATTAATTATTGATCATATCAGATACGCGTGTCCTTAGATAAGGGATCATATATTCCTCCATTCTTGATATCATCTGAGATATGATTTCTAATCATTCTCTTTGTACTACTTCTCGATTTCTGATTTATGACAACAGACTAATTGAACAAATCAAATTAGCCCTAGCCCGGCCGAGCATTTACGTATGTCATCACTAAACCATCGAGGGGCCCAAAGATATCGCTTTTATCCTACTTTGAATAAAAGGAACGGATAAACTTTGATACAATGCTCGCTTGCACTCACTCACCGAATTACACACAACAATATGTTTTATAACACCAAGTTACTGGTGCGTTTACATATTATCAATGTGCAACCGATCAGCAAGATACAACTCACACATCTCGGTTTCAAGAATATAAGATGTTATCGTCTCACTAATCACTCGTAATACAATTCATGAAGTGATCCAAGTGAGCGTGGGTTTAATCTAATGCTCAAATCATATTCATAAGCACTCATGAACGTTGCAGCAAACATTTGCTTATGTCTAATACTCTTCTAGACAATCCACACACCAATTCACGACAGTCTTCATTCATATCTACTTCCAACATATGAACGACTGTGGCCCGCTTGAATAATTCGATTATTCTTAATAAACTCAATTATTCTGGAAGTCAAAACATGCAAGGTGAAACACAAGAATAATACTAATCCCATATGGCCTCAAACCTTTGAGTATAATTAAAACACGTTTTATTTATCACCATATCAATTACTCATTATCTGTCGTTTCGGGTAATCAACTTCTTACTTGAATTCCAACACTTGTCCCATGCTCCTAGCATGCACACAATGTTTACCTATGGTTCTTACTTTTGTGAAATAGACAAATTGAACACGTTTCCAATCCTTCTCATTTTACAACTCCAAATCCGTTTTCTTAAGTGTAAGAATATCAAATTCTCGCTACTTATAAAATATGCTAGATTCTAACACTTTATGCAACGATCCTTTCGTAATGTCACTGCACCAAGGTCACAAAGACTATTGCCAATGATATTACAAATTCCTCTATCGGAGATTGTTACAAGACAATTCCTTAGATATGATGTCTCTCACTCAAAGTACATTCCTTTGAACATCCTTTTGCATAAAAGTTTCTAATCTAGTCATAGATTTTCAATATTTACTTCCCAATATAGATACATTTCCATACTTTCCATATGACAACTCATTTCTTAATAGAATCTTTTATATTCATCATAATGTCAATATGGTCCATTAATACCATGCTTCCAACTACTCACAAGCAACCAATCCTCGTCGAACTTTGGATTGTTCTTTGACAGTTGTTTAATTATTTTAGTCAAAACCGATTCTAATCCCTTTTTCCCTCTAAATGCGCTAGACATTTGGAAAATTTTAGAATGGTCAAACATTAAAGCATTTGCAATCGATCCTATACCCGAAGCGTATGGGACACGATGCACAATGTTTTATTTGCTATGTTCTCAAAATTCGAATTGTGAAAAGGAATGCCGTAATCATAATCGAAATTTTAAGAACACACTATGTACCTTTGACTAAATTTATTAACATTCCACAACCTAATCCTTTAGATTTGAAATGAAGCATAATATTCTCTCCCTTAATTATAGCAAAACAACTATACAACCCTTACGACTTTGCAAGGTATAACTCTTGTTTTTCTATAATTAATATTGCCAACTTGCAAAACTTTCCATAATAATCATACAATCATAACTTTTATGCTCCCACTATCATAATGATTATTATAAAACATAACACTTATGCTCCCACTAGCTTCGACATGTATTCATAAACATCTTAACTTTCAGAGAGACAATATCTATTAAATTTCTTAAGTCCATGTTTCTAATACTTAGTGCTTTGATAATCTTTTATCAAGGCTTCTTGAACTTATACACCTTTGCCTTTAGATAGTTCATAAGTGTGTCTCAACAATTAAGACTAATTGCCAAACCTCACAATTCAAATTATGGAAAGGGATGCCGTAACTATGATCGAATTCGAGAATGCAATTTTACAATCATTATCTTTCAAAATCTTTCTTAGTGAAAGCATTTTCTCACAATCATTTTCATGAAGGAGGAAATCTTATGACACTTGGATTTAAACGGTGTATGTGTTCCTATCCATGTGAATTTGTTAAAACCAAAGTTTATGACAAATTCGAACTCATATGGATCGAACTTCCTTAATCTTGATTTCTTACCTTATGGTAGCACAGCTGCCCACCACGTCTTCTAAGTAGTTAAGTAGCTCACCTTTTCCTATCAATGTACTTTCCACTGATCAAGGTCCTTGCCTTTTATGTATTCAAATGAGAACTCATAGGACTCACATGCATAATTAACTCGATTGGATTGGCACAGAAACAAAATAATGTCTTCACGATAGGTTGTAAACCTCAACTCGTGTGCTAGTGATGATCGATAAGGTTTATTTGATTTGTTCTTGAAACTTTTCAAGACTATTAAGACTCCCACTGACTCCTTGACATATACGATTCTCTTAGCAAAAACATTTCTTGACAAACAAATATTCAAGAGTTAGTGTAGCTTATATCAAAACAAAACACTTCATAATTTTGGTCTTAGTTGGTCTTTGTCTTATCCAAGACATCACAACTTTCCACAATTGATGAATGTTATAAACCTTCTTAATACTATTCACTCAATGTCACAATCTTGACTTTAAGACTTGTTTTGGAACGAAGTATGATTGACTTCTTGATTTGACCATTTCTTCAATCTTTGATTCCTCTTCTTGGACATACAATTGTACCAAGACTCATTAGAGGATCAATTGAGATATGGTTCTTAATCATTAAGACCTATCATAAAGCATAAAAGCTACTCTCACTTTTTCTTAGAATGGAGAAACTCTTATCTTTCTGCCTACTTGATTCTTCTTATTCGTTTTGCTATTGATCTAAACCCTTTAATCAATTCAAAATTACACTTAATCTTGTAAGTGTAATCATATTTACTAAGCCTTTAGTAAATCATGACGAATATCTTTGTTACTCTTATGGTGAACTTGATCAACACACAACTTTGTGTACTCGATCTCCTAGTCCTTCACTTGACACTTTGTCAATGAATTAGTCCAATTTCCAAATACGAAATTTCTCATTCATCGTGCATCCACATTGCATGATTCCAAGTTTCTGTCCAATTGAAACTTGGGCGATGAGAAACTCTCCCTATTTGGTAAATTCTTGACATTTCCATAAATAACATAACTAAGAATCACATCCATTCGTTGTAGAAATATTCAAACATCAATTTTCATAACGATTTCATTGCAAGGAAATAAACAAATAAATAAGTGATTCAAAATTTATTTTATTTATAAAAGCAACGGAAAAACATTTGTCCTTACAATGCAAAATCCATTGAAAACTATGTAAGAAATGAAAATTTTCTAACAACTCTATCATAACTATCTAAGCTCAAAATCCAATCTTCAAGTCCATGCGATCAAGATCCATCTCTTGTGATTAGATTCATCTTGCTTTCTTATCAAGCTTCCTTTCTTTTCACCGATCCTTCAAAACATTCAAATGCAATCTCATCACATCATGTATTAAGAATCAATGAATAGGAACTTAATGGAGTTAGATAGTGGATTCTTACCTAAAGCGTAGTCATACCTTTGACTCTCCCATCTCTTAGATCTCTTAGGTAAATAGGGCAACTTTGTCTCCAATGCCCCTTCTCTTGGCAATAAAAGCAAATTGAATCTTTTGGAACAACACATGGAACTACTTCAGACATCGCCTTTTTCTTATGATCAAACTTTTCGATCATTGCATGTCTTTCATTGCCATTGTCTATATCCATAGAGGTCTTGAAGGCAGATTCACCAATCAACTTTGCTTTTCTATTGCGCTAAACCATTGTTGATTCAGCAGCAATAAGCATGTAGGTGATATCTATAAGTGTCACGTCGTGGTTCATCATATAGTACTCTCTTACGAACTCACTATACGAGTTAGGAAGTGACTGAAGAACCCAATCAACAGCCATTGCTTCACCGACAACGGATCCCATCATTCTTAATCTATCAATGTGTGACTTCATCCCTAAGATGTGTGCACACACCGACTTGCCCTCTTTATGTTCACTTGCCAAAAGGGCTTGAGTGATATTGAACCTTTCAATTTTACAATCTTGTGGGTTAGGGAGAATAGTTGGAGGAGGAGGAGGAAGTGAAGTATGATTTCTTGTTCCTCGATCGAATCGTGGAATATCATCTTCATGTGGAATGCTTGTTCCACGGGATTTGAGAAGACCATAGTTGTCGAACTTTGACATCAGGAGAAAAACGAATTCAAGTTAGTTGATTGATTGAGTCCTTGGTAAATCACCCAAATGAAATTCCAAGGCTAGGACCCAACACAATATCCTGCAACTCGGGAGAGGGATGCCGTAACCCAAATCGCAGAACATTTGAAGGTAAGTGAATGACGATTCACTAATTTCCACCATGAAAAACGAAAAAGAAATTTAAGTTTTAAATCTATGAAAACTCCTAGATCCTTTGAGATTCATTGAACATTTCAATGGCATGTTTAAATCTCGATATGCCCCTCTTGTTTGTGACTGGGATGCCGAGGATCACAAAGCGGGTGTGAATAACCATGCAAACTACATGGTTCCCTCACATGTTACAATCACCTATTCGATGTGCCGGTAAACCACACACGCTCCACCGAACTATGACAAACATTGAGTCACCCTTTGCTACCTTTGCTTAGAACCATTTAGTGTGCCGGTAAACCACACACGCTCCACTAACGTCTTCGCAAGGGCACAAAGTGTAATTTCATGGAATTGCATCAATTCACT
The DNA here is from genome assembly GCF_052625555.1 of Lactuca saligna. Classification (NCBI taxonomy): domain Eukaryota; kingdom Viridiplantae; phylum Streptophyta; class Magnoliopsida; order Asterales; family Asteraceae; genus Lactuca; species Lactuca saligna. The sequence continues at coordinate 122,751,023 of NC_136421.1, read as the reverse complement.
TTTTGCCTAAGTAACTAAGATTGGGAATTTGAAAAACATTTAGTTACTTAGTATTTCATTATACTTATAATGGAAGGTTTCGTCCTATCCTACCCGTTCGGCTAACGACCCTCCACTAGTCAAGAGTGCGGTGGGTAAGAGTGGATACCCATTCAATCGCCATTTTATAGGCAATTTCCTTAAACACCCCTTATAGACCAGCTTCGTGAATGAGGCCTACTAACGGTAAGACTGACTTTTACTCATACATATATATAATGTTAGACTTTTAATGTTATATATAGTATAGAGTGTATTTTATACTTTTAAAATACTATATGGTTAACTTTAACAATTACACTTTTAATTCAATTAAAAGGTTAACCTAAACTTTTTATGGATTTATTAAATCTCTTTTAATTATACACCTTAATTAATTAATAAAACCATAAGGGTGTGATTTGAACCTTTTCAAAACAATACAAGAGTTTTAGAATTTAACATTTCTAATTATCCTTTTAATCAACCTTTAAATTCCATAACTTGAGGGCAAGTTTTGAAACATTTCAAGCCATAAGGGTTTAGAATTTAAATATGCATCAAAATTAAACTATTCAATCAAAATTTAAATTCCAAAACTTGAGGGCAAGTTTTGAAACCTTTTTCAAAACATTAGGGTTTTAACTATTTAAATTTCAAAACAAACAAAACTTTTGGGGTTCAAATTTAAACTATGAAACCTAAAGGGATTAATTTGAAACTATTCCAAACTTTGTCAAGAATATTCTAGATCACATAATTCAAATAAGGCAATTAACTATAATTGGTGGTTATCTAATTAGATCTAGTTCAAATTCTTGCAAGATAATGATCAAATAATTTCCATAACTTCACATATATCAAATAAGGTAACAATTATCTAATTAGATGACCAAAATCTTTTATTTTGACAAGGATAATCATAAAGGATTAACAAAATTCGAATTTTATTAAGTTTAAACAATTATGGTAATTATCCTAAGTCATAATAGGTAAAAATCCCGAAAATCCGCCTGTCTGACGAGTTGACTCGTCGAGTCAGCCTTGGACTCGTCGAGTCTGCATGGACTCGGCGAGTTCAGCCATGGACTCGGCGAGTCCAGCCTCCAGAATCCAAAAAATCGAATTTTCCAGTTATATCAAGCATCAATACAATAGAAACCAATCTAGGCTCTGATACCACTGATGGGTTTTAGTCATAAGACATCATATGTGCTCATACAAACCCTAATGCTTGGATCTAGGTTTCTCTATTGTACATGCTTTGAATCCAAGACTATAAAGCCTAATTCTAGCATACATATAATCATATTAACATGAGAATAAGTTTATAGTATTACCTTGATTGTTATGTAGCAATAACAATCACAAATCTCCTTGAATTGACTTTGGAAGGCTTAGAGTCACAAGTGTCACTCCTCTAATGGTTCACAAACACCATAAGCAAGAGGATGAAGAGGAGAGAGGTTGGAGGCTGCCAAAAACGTGTGTAAACCCTTACAAGAAGCTTAGCCACGTTTTTGAGCCATAAGGGGTCTTTATATAGTTGGGCTATTAGGGTTATCTAACAAGGAAACCCTAATTTGGATGCTTAAGCCCTAAGCAACCCATAGACTCCTTTAATTAAGCCCATGGACGATTTCCTTATGGGTTTCCCATTAGAATTCGTCCATCCCTTAATACAAGGCAATCCATGGCCCAAATTGCAATTATCCTATAATTACAATTCCAGTCCCTTAAGTTTAATTAATCTCTTTTAGTCACAAAACTAATTACCAATTAATTATTGACTAATATTAATTAAACAATATGATTTCTCCTTTAATATATTATTCCCATAATATATTAATAAATCATATTTAATCCTTACTCTCCATAATTCATCCTATCAAGTTGCTTTGGTGAAGGCAACCCAAAAGGACCATGCACCATCGGGTCAAGTACATACCAAAATAGTTATGGACTTAGACACTAATCCAACAAATAGGTCACTAAGTGTGTTCAAGTCTTTACTTGACACCGAGCACCCAACCGGCAGCTTCGTCGGATCCACTTATATTAGGTGAGTTCATACCCCCGAATTAACCTTTTTAAATGTTTTTACACATTTTATTGGGGGGGGGATCCAAGTTAAACTTACGGATAAAACACTCTGACCAAGAATTATACTTTAAAATATAACCATATTTTACCAAAGTATAAGAACATCCAGAATCTAAACACTCGAACACAAGTATCACAAGAAGAACAAGAATAAAAGTCTTCGGATGTTGAGCACTACAGTCAAACCTAGGCAGTTATGTAATCGTAAGCTAGAATAAATGTAACCTGATCAACTACATTTATTCTTGATGCGATGAACGTGTGCTTTGGAGTGATAGTGGTGTTGCAACAGGTTTGAAACTTACCAACTAGGAATGCTAGAGCCAAACATAAAGTTTAAAATACTATAGGAGTATTTTGGAATACTAAAGACTCACATTAATCCCAAAATCATATTCAGAAGATAAGAAACAAATAAGAAATTAAAATACCATAGGGGTATTTTAGGATTCATAGACAACCTGGTGTGAAGAACTAAACAGATCCTTATTGATATACCTACAATTACAGAGGGTATACTCCCAAGGTTATATATAACAAGGATCCCATACGCTAAGAATGTGTGGTTTCGCTATACTTCCTTTTCCTTGTTTGGATGTGGATATCGAGTAGTATCACATATTCGAAGGCCTATTGGATCTAAGCTATATATGATTTGTATACCCAGTTTAATCGTAGCAGGACTCGATATGGATCACACAGTGAAATGTTAATAATCTCTTAGGATTCTTTAGACATTTCCATTCTCGCACGAACCCTGTAGAAAACCCTATCCACTTCAGTGCACGATATAAGAGTTGATTTAGACCCAGGAGAGATTCATTGAGAAGATTTCCAGGTCAGAAATAAGTGAACTAGGTCGAGACGATTGAAATCACCAAGTGCCTATATCTTTTTAGGGACATCGGTGAGAAATTCGCCTAAACTTCCAAGATTTCCAGTCATCCATCCTGAAGCGATGACACTCAGAGTCGGAATCAGAAGGAAGGTGGAGTAGAGATTCAATATGTCCATACGAGAAAAGAACCCTAAGTACTTACCTGAAGGAAACCAACATCGGTCCCAGTCGGGGATACGAGAAAGACAGAGGGAGCCAGTACATGGAACCCGAGAAGTGTCTTTTCCTCGTGTTTTTCACGCTAATACACCCATGAAATAAGACAATTTAGTTAGTTAGTGGTTACACTACTCATGCTATGTGTTAGGTAAATCGCCTTTTCCCGTTGCAAGTAATACGCTTAGAGCGGATCCCCACACCTCTATTGAGGTTGTTTAGCCATAAGTCTTCATGAGCCTTTCTTCCTGCGGACTTCGTTCCGAACTGTTCTCAGATCTTTCCAAGCCGGAGAGTCAACCTTCCCCAGTATAAAGGTAACTTAGTAGGAACGATTCCCATCTTATAGTTTTTTTCCGATACTCATACTCCTACCTAGAATACTAGGACTACATCATAGGGATGTAGGCCGACACTCACACAGTCAATATCCGAAGCACAGGAAAATTTATGCCTAATATAGTAAGGATTGATACGTCCAGGGTTAGCGATCGTCTTTCATCAGCTTGTGTTCCTTCCGTGTAGGAAAAACCATGCCTCCGAAGAAGCGTAACCCATCCGCTAGCAAGAAACCTACTCTCCTACTCGATGAAGCTACCTTTCATACTACAGTCTCAGCAACCGTTGCAGCTGTCATAGCTCAACTGAATGCTAACAACGCCAATGTTAGCCCCCACTGCAGCAAGTGTAGCTACCATCATCATGGTGTATGCCGGGAGCTCTATTGTGCTAGGTACCACATGATGGGGCATATTGCTCGCCTCTGCAGAACCCCGGTTGAGTTTATTACATCAACCACCAATATGGCGGTCAATCTAGTTTGTCGTCTATGTGGTGAGATTGGACACTTTAAGAAGGACTGCCCAACCGAAGGAAAAGACAAGGACACAGGAGGAGTCTAACTATAATGTTAGGGAGAAGCATCAAGGAAACCGGTAGATTTTGGTACGTCTCTCGATCTCAGATAACTAACCGAGAACATAAAAAGGCTAATTCTAAATGTAATTACTTCCCCGTTAAGGCGAAAGTCGCAGCACTATTATAAAATTTAAAATTTCATCAGGTAAAACTATAATGACTAAACATATACGTTACGGCCATGTATAATTGAGATGGATAGAGCTAGAGTGAGTGAAGGCCGCCTCATTTCCTGTTCCTTGTTTGGTTGTGGATTTAAGGCAGATTCGCTCAGTCAACAATCCTCCCCACCTTAATTATACATGACTAGTATATGTGAGGCGATTATAGAAATGCCTCGTGATAATCCATTCACGTAAAGGCACTCTATTCAGAAACATTCAGGACTCTCTATAGTTCCGCGTCAACTCTATCGGTCGAAGTATCCGCGACAGTGATACACGGGACGAAACCCAAGACACCTAGAACTTGTGTGCCTGTTCAGCACATGAACCTATCGATCCTCATTCTATGTCAAGTCGATGTATGCCAACTTCGACACCTCTATCGATCATGGTTTGACTTCGTGCAACCATGTGTAAATCCTTAGTGTTGTGTAAAAAGAACTTTCTCCATAGCCATTCGGCAAATAAAGGTTCTTCCGAACCTAAACAAAATAAAAATAATAAAGACTAATGCGATCCGTCAGTCGTCACTCTTATTTCAAACCTTCTGAAGTACCTAGGAGAGGGGTACCGCGTGCTGTTAACCAACCCTCCTTAGACAGATAGAAACCGAAGCGAAAGACACTGTAAGTATTCCAGAAGATGATAACCACCCGAAACATACTCCGTAGGTCCCCCAGAAAGACCCTTCATCCTATCCCATGGAACGGGAGCTAGAGTCAAGACAACCCTTGCGGGTTGAGCTACTATAATGACCACAGATCCAAAGTTTGTTGTCATCCCGGTTAAACCACCATAGTAGCTAACACCTCGATTGGTAAAGAAATCTGAGTCGTAAGAGTCAAGGACATTGACTACGCATGCTTAATCCCGCGAATTAAGCATCTCAACGGATATCACATATCCCTGGAAGCTACGATAAGTTAAACTCTAAGAAGAATGGACGAGGAGATTAAAGTTCCGAGTGATGGAACCCTATACTCATTAGATTTGACCTAGACCGAGAAAACTCAGAACCTTCAGAAGAGTAGCTATCGAAGATGTTCGCACTACTCAGGCACTTTGTCCACCCCGTTACAGACGAGTAGTGCCTAGGATCCTCCGCCCTCTCGCATGGAGGAAGTCACCGTCACCCTATAGACGGTAGACTGCATTCTCCGAAGTGAACACTAGAATATCGAGAACCGCAGGATAACCTCCGCGGCTAAGAATACTTGAATAAAGTGCGAAAGTATATTATGTTAAGCCTCATAACCCAGATCCCGAAGAGATTATCGACTTGACACCAGTCTAGGTGATTAGTCGATGGGTTATACGAGAGCACGCGCTTTCTACAACTAGAATAAACCAATGCCTTAGAGAATAGGGCATATCTTAGAGATTCATTGGACTACTAGGTGTTCCATGAATACTATCTCGCACAGAAATAGTAGAATCACCTCCTGAGATAGTCCAACACTCGTCTGGTGAAACCCTATCTCCCTAACCCTGAGGGTTTCCGTTAGAAATATCTCAAGAATCAGAAGTGCAGGTTCATTTTGCACGAGATTGAGATAGACACTTTGCAGAAAACAGATACCGTAGACACACAACCCATCCGATGATCTAGAAAGTCTCTAAAAGCCAATTGATAGGAAACGCGAAACCAAGGACAACTCGAACTTCCTAAGAACCAACCTGAAGGACTACACTTCCAGTATGAGAGAGAACGTTTAGAACTTCGAAATGGCGATCACGCCAGTGATGATCTCACCATAGAAGTCCACTGTGTTCTAAGTACTGAAAAGCTCTACCCTCCCGAGGGCTTAGGACCATCCGAGATCCTTTACGAAGATTGGTTCAACCCTCATCATACCACTACTACTTTTGGAAATTCCACAAGTTTCACCATAAATCGATCCACTCCTTAGAATTGATCAGCGTTTGCCCGACGTCACCCTTCGTATCCCACTCATCTTGATAGAAACCATTGAGAACCCTAGCCTTGTAGACATACCTGTAGGAAATTGCTAACGACACAAGACGGAATCCGCATCCCATAGGTGAAGTTTGTTGGAATGACAGACACATGCCAGAGATCACTTGGGAGTGCAAGGCAAACCGAACAGGAAGTACCCTCCTGTCTTTACTCAGTCATTCATACCCACTTCCTTGCCTAAACCTGAATTTCGGGACGAAATTCCATCTAACGGGGGGATGATGTGACAACCCGAAATTTATTCCGTCATTTTTAACCCCTTTTTCCGTTAATAAGCCTCGTTTTATTTAACTATCCGTTAACTTTTGGACTGGTTAATTAATGTGGAACTTTTATAATGACTTGGTAAGGTTGAAATAAATTAGAAACACCACAAGATTCCCTTGAAAATTTTTAGTTTCAACCAAGTCAAAATACGACCACTAAATCGAGTGCAACCAAAAGCCCCTTTAACAGCAGTATCGGGTAGATTTCCACTGAGCCCCAACTCAAGCCCCTATATAAGGGAGATTAAACTTCATTTACACCCTTTTTACTCTCTCTCTACACTCTGTCTCTACAACTTATTTTCGAGCCAAAAATCGTCCGTTTCGAGCCCCAAACGAGTAAGCAATCTACCCTAACTTGTTGTATAGCTTAGCTAGCATGCAAATTCGTGTTTAAAACATCAAATAGGGGTAGACTCATATGTTTATGGCCCAAGAACACTCTTGGATTGTAAACACCATTAAATGGGGTTTTTAAGCCCACAAACCCCTCTAAACTACCCCTAAGGCTTAGATATGGCTAAATGACTTATGGAATCGGACTTAGAACACCTTGAACTAACATTTTGGGGAGTAAACTTGAGTTTACTGCCCAAGAACATGCTTGGGCCATAAACTCCCCTTCATGGGGAGTAAACTCAATTTCAAGTGTTAGAAATGCCCTCTAACACCTCCTATGGCCTTGGATAAATGTGTAGAAGCAAACCAATTGAAGTAAAGGCATTAAACTTCAATAAATCCAAGGAACTAGGAGTTTACAGTCGTAAACCCCCCTAGGAAAGGTCCATGGGCCGTAAACTCCTAAAAGGTGCCCAAATGATGCCCTAACTCCTTCATTTGACTTGGCAAATGCATAGAACTTTATTTCCTACCATTTAAGACTCTTACACACCAAAGGAATGAGTATATAGGAGCTTACGGCCATAAACTCCTTGTTTAGGGCTGTAAACTCCTCAACTGGTCCTTTAAGAGCCTTAAATCCATTCATACACTTTGTATTTGGACCTAGCCTAATTCCTTGAGTGATGTAAGACATTTTGGCATCCTAGAACACCCTCACCATGAGTTTACGGCCGTAAACTCATAGGGAGTTAGTCCTAGGGCCGTGAACTCTATAAAGAGTTTACTCTTGAAGAGTAAACTCCCTATCTAGGCCATACACACCCTTAGATGTTACCCGGAACACTCCAAGCGCTTAATCAAAGTGTTTTCCGGACATTAGGATGTGTATACGTGTTTAATTAGTATTATATTTACTAATTGTATGTAAACATATATTATCATATGTTAATAGGTCACTAAGTGTGTTCAAGTCTTTACTTGACACCGAGCACCCAACCGGCAGCTTCGTCGGATCCACTTATATTAGGTGAGTTCATACCCCTGAATTAACCTTTTTAAATGTTGTTACATGTTTTGGGGGGGGGGGGGGGAATACAAGTTAAACATCCAGTTATCATATCAATCACATGTGATTGATAACCCGCATGCACAAGAATTTATTACACTGTCAACTGTTTTTACCAAGTATGTTACTGTAAATGGTCTTCCAAAACATCTTTACTTGTACAAAGCTTTTCTCAAATTGTTTTCTCACGCTGTATGTTTTACTTAAAATCCGGTTACAACAGCATTTTAAACAAAGGTTTTCTTTACCCAAAATGTTTTATCAAAGTTTCATTCAAAACTTGTTTATGAAAGGTTTCCAGAGAATTTCTAAAGGTTTTCAAACTTATTTTGTAAAAGAATACCAAGTCGTGATTTTCTTAAGTATAAAGGTTTTCCCAAAGTTTTCACCGAAGTTTCCTTCCATGTTTTATACTCCTACTTCGTTAGATTCTACTGCCTTGTTATACTTCTACTTAGTTAATGCTCCTACTTAGTTAAATGCTACTACTTTGTTAACGCTTATACTTCACGATACGCTTATACTTAACGATACGCTTATACTTCACGATATGCTTATACTTCACGATAAGCTTATACTTCACGATACGCTTATACTTCACGATATGCTTATACTTCACGATACACTTTTACTTCTACGCTCCTACTTGTTAACACTTATACTTTGTGAAACACTTCTACTTCGTTAAACACTTAAACTTCGTTAAATGTTCCTATTTATTAAATGTATGCCTGTGCTTGTATATATATATATATATATATATATATATATATATATATATATATATATATATATATATATATATATAAATAATTTTTAAAGGACTTAGGAAGGCTTGTTCGCCCTATTTCCTTTTTCTTCGTTGAGATGTGGTCTGGTGGGATCGGATGTCCGTCCGATGGTCGTTTGATCATTAGTTATATATTATGTATACAAGCATAGACATATAGGTTTACCTTAGTCAGTTCAGTTGTGAGTCTTTATCATTAGTCTAGTATTTTACATCACATCTCACTACACGAGATACATCTTCAGTACACGGCCTTCTCCGTTGTCAAGTTGGTAACCAGAGTCTCTTGTAGGGAGAGCGGACATTGTGTGTATAGATCTATACGGGATTGACACCCCGCACCCTGACTGATAGCTATAGTCCACGGCCTACCAAGCCAAGGGGTGACAAATGTCACACTTACACTGACAAATGTCACACTTACATTGATAATGATAGTGTTAAGTAAAAATTACTTTTTACCACATAACTTTGTCCAGTCTTGGTAGAAGACTGCTTTTAATTAGAAAATATAGGATTTTCTGGAAAGGACTCTAATTCACTGTATACTTTAAAACTACTACTTATATAAAGTTATTTGAATAAAATGACACTAAATACTTATGAACTCACCAGCATTTGTAAAAATGCTGATACTCGCTTTCAAATAACTTGTATTCTCAGGTCAGCAATAGACAGGTACATCTCAGGCGCTTTTGGTGAAGATCGTTTAGTACCAAGCTGCATCTACATTATTACTTGTATTACCTGATGTTTTATATGAAATGTAAACTATGTAAAACTATTAATATTAATGCAATGGTTGTTGTACTTTGATTAATATACTGCATATGTTGTGATACTTGACATGACGTCATCCACCCCAGAACGTTTCCATCGTTCCGGTTTTGGGGTGTGATACAACCTCCACCAATCCCTCGCCCCGAGCCTTAACAGGTTCAGAGCACACCTTACCCTTTGATCAGCAGGGCATGAACACGTGAAGAAACACCCCTCCACACCTACAATCCACTTGGTCCACCCTCCGGGTCTAGCCATATACATCAAGTCTACAGTGTGATTGGTCCGCCCGCACCGGGCCTTCAATCCACCTGGTCCACTCTCTGAGTCTACAGTGTGACTAGTCCGCCCGCACCGGGCCTTCAGTCGGTCTGGTCCACTCTCCGAGCCTCGGTACGTCTGGTCCGCCCTCTTGGGGCCTACAACCTATCCGGACCTCTCGTTGGGCCTTCGGGATAACCGGTCCGCCCTGGGTATGTTGGCCTACAGCACAAAGCAGGACCCGCCTCAACCCAACCCCAGTCTAACAGCCATGTGCACATAAACATATAATCATATAGAAAATCACCATTAATCAATCAATCTAGCAGATCACATACATGGCTCATCCCTACCAGGATACCGACCTAACCGGTCACTAGCATAGCATCATCCTATAACCTAGGATACCAACCCTAACCAGGTCTCTAACATAAACCATCCTAACTACCAGGATGCAAACATAGCAAAGCAATAACATAACCAATAAATACCCAGAATTCCATCCGATAAAGGGCCGACCTTGGTGTCGTAGACCATGTCGATATAGTGAGGATAACTCACCTCACAATTGCTGACTGAATAGATGAGATCACACTGCTCCAACCTCCGACACGAACTCCACCACCAGTCAATACCAAATAACCAAAACCAATAATTACCAAAATACCCCTGGAAGACAAATGGTCAACTCTTTGTCAAAGTCAAAGTCCTCAGTCAAAGTCAACTTACTTTGCTCGCTGAGTCAACCCTCTAACTCGTCGAGTCCCCATGCTCTGAAAACTCCCATATCACGACTCAACTCGTCGAGCCGCCCCAAGACTCGCCGAGTCCAACAACTTTGATCCCTTTCACGCTCAACTCACCGAGTCATCCCTCGACTCACCGATTCATCGTTCAACCAGGAAAGGTTAGGACTCCTCGCCGAGTCCAAGAACAGACTCGCCGGGTCCAAGCCAATCTTTAACAGACTCGTTGAGTTGTTCTTCCAACTCGCCAAGTTCCTGCCTATCTTCATCCAACTCGCCGAGTCTACCCCATGCGACTCGCCGAGTATCTCCAGCTCTTAATCCATGCAGTGGCTTTCTAAGCCATGTTGGGGCTCAAATCCATAGATCTATCCTTCTACAAGCTAGCCCTCACGTAAAGTTGCAAACTTTACGTGATACCAAGGAGATATAAACTCAAAACACATTAGGCCTTGGGTTTTAGACAAAAGGGCTTCACCAATCATCCGAGGACTGAAACTTTATGACATATAGGACCATCACAAACTTAGATCTGAGGTAGCATCCTCAAATCTAAGCTTCTATCTCGAATTAGATCTCATATCAATCACCATACATGAATCCATGAAGAAATAATTCAAGGAAATGGTTCCTTACCCTTGAAATAAGCCCAACCAACTGTAGATTTCTGATCTCACCAATATTCCTGATACAAGCCTCCAAACCTTCAAGCTTCAATACCAAAAATCCTCCTCCAAGCTCTAATTCACTCACAATGGGGTTTCCACGCGAATTAGGATTCTCTGGATCTCAAATGGGCAGCAAAGAAGCTGAGGGGAAAACATAAGGTTCTTTAAATATGGTGCAAGCCCTGAAAATAGGGTTTCTCATTCTAGCACTAACTCGCCGAGTCTAGCCGCCGACTCGCCTAGTCAGTCACTTAGCATGTGACCAAATCGCGACTCAACTCGCCGAGTCGGTCTTCCTTAATTACACCAAGAACCCTGAACTTGCACTTCTACACTTGGGGTGTTACATTCCTTGTTTAAGGTAACATCTGTATAGTTATCTCTAGATAAACTACGACCACGACTGTAGACATTGTTGTATAATGAGAAAAAATAGTTAGTAATAATAGAAATAATATTAATTATTAAAAAATAATAAATTAAATAGTGTGGCAAATTTTATATACTTTTAATATTAAAAACTAAATAAAAAAAACAAATATAAATACCATTATTCGAATCCTAAGAAACATGTGTAACAGATGAATCTTGATAGAAAGATGTGGTAGATGATATTTTGGATTTTTTATTATCCAAATATATTTTTCGAATTTTTCTTCTCTCTTTGGCGTTTGTAGGTTTGTTGTATTGTTTGAACCTATAAAATAGTAGAAAACAATTTAATGTCATATTGTCAGATATAAAAGATAAATATATTTTATTTTAATTTAATTTAATTTTTTAAATATTAGTCAATAAAATATTTAAAGTACATAAATAAAACATATAATCAATGCAAAATAAATTAAGAAAATTACCGTATTGGGTACAATGAATAACATATGTAGTAGCTGTACGATGAGACGATGATGTGGTGAATTGTTTTTTGGATTTTTTGTTATCCAAATATAACTTCTTGTTTTTTCTTCTCTCTCTAGCGTCTGTTGCATTCATGCCTTTGTTTGGTATGTAATGAAAAAAATGGAATATAGTTAAAAATAAGATTAATAATTTAAAACTAACTGTTACAGATGGTAGGTCATGTATAAGTTGAATACATGAATTGATAAATAATGAACTAGCAATAAAACTGCGTCCCGAAAGGGTTAAACAATATTTATGTGATGATTATATTAACGGATTGGAATTATGTATCAGTTTATCGAATATTAAATCTAGTTAGAAAAGGCCATTCCAGATCAATTTGTTAATTTCAATAATAATAATAATAATAATAATAATAATAATAATAATAATAATAATAACAACAAATAAAAGGGTTATAATCAGATAATATTTTTTTATAGTATAGGAAGTAAATAGAAACTTTGTCTTGGCATCGATGCATTCATGTCTTTGTTTGGTATGTAATGAAAAAAATAGAATATAGTTAAAAATAAGATTAATAATTTAAAACTAACTGTTACAGACGGTAGGTCGTGTAATCATGTATAAGTTGAATAAATGAATTGATAAATAATGAATTAGCAATAAAACTGCGTCCCGAAAGGGTTAAACAATATTTATGTGATGATTATATTAACGGATTGGAATTATGTATCAGTTTATCGAATATTAAATCTAGTTAGAAAAAGCCATTCCAGATCAATTTGTTAATTTCAAAAATAATAATAGTAATAATAATAATAATAATAATAATAATAATAATAATATACGATGGAGATCTTGTGCAGAATCGGAAGAACAGTGGTCGAAGGAGGATGGATTTCGTGCGATTACAGGGTAAAAACAGAAACTTTTAGCTAATAGTGAACTCATGAAATGCTTCTTTACATGCGATTTCAACAGGTAACAAATTAGGGCTTTTTTAGATGAAGATGCAAATCGGTTGAAATCGGGTGGAATACTTTGTCGTTATTAAATTTTGAGGTCATAATAGTTGTTTATGTATGTGAAAAAGTAAACCCCAAATATCTCTCTAAAAAATTTTACTTCGCGCTAGTGTAATTTCATTTCGTATTTCAAACATCCCGGTATTGTATTACCAATTTTAAAGGGGATTGGGAGAAGAGTGTGATGTTATTTGGTATACATGAGTGTATGCAAATTACGAAAGGTAGAAAGTTTGATAAATCTGAGTAAATTCATGAATGGAATGAATTATGAATTCACTGTTTAACCATAAGTGAACAACCTTTTGTTTAAAGTTTTTTTTATCGGTAGTAGTAGAGAAACAATTAAAGACATGGTTGTGTACACAGGTTCAACAACCTTTTTCAGAATCTTCAAAATACCGAAAACCATTTTTTCTTCCAATTAAAGGATTTGACCAACGGTCAACATCTTTACATGTATTTTTTACTACATAAGTCATAGGGCAACTGTTATGTAAAAACATTGAAATAGATTGGCAGTCGACATCATTTTCTTCATTATTGGAGGGTAGTTTGGACTTTTGATAAATTTTCAGGATTTCATAATTATTGAAGATTATTTTGTATATTTGGAGAGAGCCATATTTGTTTTTATTTGATATTATATAAAAAGACTAATGCTTTAGAATATTATATTATTTGCAGAATTGGCTGGAACGATATTCAGAATCGCAAAATGTTCTTAACCTAAAAAAGCCACATGCTTCTATTGAAGTGTTTGAACATTATGGAATGCTACATTTGTTAGTAATGAGAATCAGGGAATTCTTATAGCACATGTCCCCCTAGCCTGTTATTACGAAATCTTGTTTCAGGCTTTCTATTTTTATATTGATTAATTAATTTAATGTATATGAACAAACATTGATTGGTCTATAACTTATAGCACATGGCATTATCTTGTATCAAGAACAAACAATAAAACTGTCATACTTATTTTTTAATATAAAATGATAATTATGCCCTTTTATATTATATTATACAAATATTGGGTAATTCCTAATAAAGCATTATCCTTTTGCATATACTTACGTTTTTTTGTGGTTTGTCTTTTATTTTAAATATCTTCATGGTGTTGTTATTTTAAGTTTAGACCATTCTTAGCATTCTACTTAGCATATTTAATGTTTTAAAAGTTATAGCATTGTAAAAGTACATTGCTTCTCATATTTATATAATCTTATACCAAATAAGTTTTATGTATGGGAATTATTTAGGCAAAGGGTAAAAATATCAAATTCATATAATAAGGAAAAGATAAAACAATTATGTTTTCTTTGACATAGAAAAATTACAATTATGCCCTTTTCTATTAATGTTGCCATTTGTTTCATTGTTTGTTTTTTGTTCATCCTATGTGTACTTAAAAATGCCTAATAACTATTTAATTGCCTAATAACTATTTAAAAATACATCGATAAAGCCAAGCACAAAGTACTCGTGCAACTTCAAGATTGAACATATTTTTTTCATTTACCAGAAACAACAATGTACTTTTTATAATGTGTAATAACCATAAGCAACTAACATGCATGCCATGTAAAAGTATAACTACTTGCAATAAGAAAAATTTCCATCACCTAATAAAATACATAAATTTATTAGGAAAATAATACATTAATTAAATTATATTAACAACTTTTTTTTTGAAAAATGATCAAATCAAAGTGTAGTCTCTTAATAGTATTATCTATTATAAAACTAATTCATGGCACATACTAATACAATTTTCATCTCTTAACAGTAGTAAACAATAAATGATTTAACAAATTTTACTTAGTGATAACCCACTACTACAAAATAGATTAAAAAACCCGGTTAAAAGCTTAATATAACCCGGTTTACAACCGGATCTTTTATGGGGCGAGTCTTATGTGAAAATCCTAATAAAACCCGATTTACCAACCGGTCCCTATTAATGTAATATATCTTGGTTTCTATAAAGGAAACGGGTCCTTTAATTCTTAGCATGCAGGCTTTTGTACAATCATATAATCCGGTTCTCAACCAAAGAACCGAGTTCTTTTATACAGCTCAGATGATATGTTGGCTGATTAAACAACCCAGTTCTTATGTATACAACCGGGCCTTTAACTGCTTTTTAATTTTTATATTATTCTTTATTTGATTTATAATCCATGTACCAATATATTAGATTTATAATCCATCTTGTATAACAAAGCCATAGAAATGAGAAACAGCCCTTGATGTCAATTTAAAATGATATCTATAAACGAACAACATAGATTACAAGCACAAATGAAAGATGGATCATCAAAAGAAAATCACTGATGGACGACAAAAGCAAAATATATGAATTATGATTCCTTGAAAATGAGCATGGACACATCCAAGCAAACTACATTTCGTTTGCAACTAGTATGGGATTACACTAACAAGTAATACAAAAGTAGCAATTGGTGTGATTTTCCTAATAATCTAGAGAACGAGAGGGTAACTGAAAGGTAAATGCCATTAAGCCAGAGATAGCCAAAGATTGTTTATTGATGCACATTGGTGCTCTCATCTCCCGCAGTAGTTAACCGTCTAGATGAAAGGACAACCCCAAAAAGATCCCAAACAAGACCATATCCCACCTTCATATAAAGTAGGTCCTGAAACCTCAAATGTTGATGCATTGAAGACACTTCGATGGATGTTGCCTAAAAAAAAGTACACAAGATATTACAAGTAAATAAGTTCAGCACATTGCATAAATCAATAAAATAATCATAGGATGCAAGTATGAGGAACGAAATTAAACCACATTAGATTCGAAAAAAAAAAAAAAAAAAAAAAAAAAAAAAAAAAAAAAAAAAAAAACCCTTGATGCACCTGAATGTTGTTTAAGCTAATAAAAACTATAACTGTATATCCAAAAAACTGCAAAAATATATCGAAAAAATCAATTCCAATGACATGTGTGAGATTTCGGGACTTTAGGGTCACTAATAAAGCTTTTGAATTGGTTTTTTCTGTGAGGTTTCTCATTTCTATGGCTTTGTTATACAAGATGGATTATAAATCTAATATATTGGTACATGGATTATAAATCAAATAAAGAATAATATAAAAATTAAAAAGCAGTTAAAGGCCCGGTTGTATACATAAGAACTGGGTTGTTTAATCAGCCAACATATCATCTGAGCTGTATAAAAAAACTCGGTTCTTTGGGCGTTCGATGGACTGTTGCACCGAACTGTCGTCAATGGCGAGAAGCAGTTGATTGTTTGGGAGTTCGGAGGTAGGTTTTCACTCATATTTATAATTATTTGGGGAAACCTAAAATAGGGCTAAAATGAGGAAGGAGGGAGAATTTGTAGGGAGTTCAAAAAATTTACGGGTAGTTCAAATTTTTATTGGAGGGTGTTGAAAATAGTTTAAATTTTTTAAAGCCTTATTTTTGAGATAAATTTTTCATAATTTTTTTGTATAAGTTTTTATTAAGATATATATATTTTTTTTGTAACTTTCAAGATATACATCTATGTACATTAACTTTTATTATTTACATAATTTTATTTAGAAGCTATTTTCTATAAATTTTAAGCTAGAAGTTTTTATCAAAATTTTTAATTTTTTTTAATTAGACAAATAGCTAAATATTGTGATTACTTAGTCAATTTCATTGTTGGATATCTATGGAATTTGATTTTGTAGTCAAATTAGTAGTTGGATAGTTATAAAATTTGATTATACACAATCGGACTATGTAGATAATTCGGTAGCCGGATAGCTACATAATCATATTACATAGTCAATTTCGTATCTATTCGTAATTTAGGTACGAAATTTCATTTTGTAGCAATATTTGTAGTAATTTAGCTATGAAATTTTATTTCGAAACAATTTTCATAACTATTCATCAGATTTCTTATAGTGAATGCTAATTTAGCAAATGGGTTTAAACTAAACTCTTTAATCACATAATCTACATTACCCACATTCAAATGAGTCTAAACATCTCTTTCCCCAAAGCTCAAATCCTTATGATATTTGATCTTTGGGTTATGACCCCAAATTATGAAACAACTCGAAATAGGGTGTTACAATTATCTCAAATCCTAATAGTTACCTATTTTCATTTTATCAAATAGAGCATTATGGATTGCCTTGCAAGGCACTCCAAACCCATCTAATGGATGAGGTTTCTAAAACAATTTTTTTGGCTCAACTATTAAGCAATTACAAACAATCCTTGCATTTTTAATTAATTATAATTGATCTCAAATTAAGTCCACATTAATTAGGACCAATTATTAATTAATTTAATTTATTTCCAATTAATTTATTAATCATGTAATAAAATAATAAATTTTTAACAACCCAACAATCATAAGGTAAAAATTCATTTTTAATTCCAAATATAAACACCAATTATTTTTATCAACCATTCAAAAGCATGTCAAGTGAAAACAGATATCAGAGTATAATCCTAAAATTACAATGTGCGGAAACATGGGTGGATGTGTTGCAATCACACCATGCCCGTCCCTTTCAAACCGTAAGTACCTGAAACCATAAAAATAAACCGTAAGCACGAAGCTTAGTGAGTTCCCCCCCCCCCCCCCCCAAAAAAAAAAAATACCACATACCATACATACATATATACACACATACATCAGGCCTCGCCCGAAATCCACCAGGCCCCCGCCCTGACATCGGATCTTGCCTAGAGGGCCAATCCTCATTTTTTGACTTAAGCACTTAAGTTCTTAATGCCCAAAATTCGGATCTACATCCTTTTAATGTTTTAACACGCAAAGTTATCAGCTTTGCAGTTTTGCACTACTTAATGGGACCCAATACTTGTTTTTACCATTAAGACCCATAATAAGAGCCCTAACTCTTGCATGGTCCAATATAACACATCAATATAACACATCGGATCTTGCCTAGAGGGCTAATCCTCATTTTTTTTACTTAAGCACTTAAGTTCTTAATGCCCAAAATTCGGATCTACATCCTTTTAATGTCTTAACACGCAAAGTTATCAACTTTACATTTTTGCACTACTTAATGGGACCCAATACTTGTTTTTACCATTAAGACCCATAATAAGAGCCCTAACTCTTGCATGGTCTAATATAACACATCAATATAACACATCGGATCTTGCCTAGAGGGCCAATCCTCATTTTTTGACTTAAGCACTTAAGTTCTTAATGCCCAAAATTCGGATCTACATCCTTTTAATGTCATAACACGCAAAGTTATCAACTTTACATTTTTGCACTACTTAATGGGACCCAATACTTGTTTTTACCATTAAGACCCATAATAAGAGCCCTAACTCTTGCATGGTAACACATCAAGATAGTGTTTCTATGCACAATGAGCATTAGAGAGATTAAGATCTAGCTTTCCTAGCCCTTAGACTCACAAAGAGGACTCGTGGGGCAAAGATATACCAAAACAAATCCCTAAACTAGATCTAGCAAATGGAGTTATCGAGGTAGAAGCTTTATGCCTTATAAATCTTGCAAAGTTGATGAAGAATCAGGATCTTCAAGTTCATGGAGGTTTAACCCATGGAGTCTAAGTAATATGAAAGGTCATGGTGCATTAGGGTTTGCATGGATGTAACTCTAGTCTTTTCCACACCATAAAAGGAGTACCTTAGCTGTAAAATTGGTCGATGTGTTCATGGTGAAGAGTCATAACCGATTTTATGCTATCTAGTCACTTATCTTAAGTCTCCTCTTGCATTTGGTTTTTGTGACACATTAGAGGCATCACACTTGAGGTGCTAAAGCTTTTGAAGGCCAAGAACTACAAGTCCTACTAAAAGGTAAGTTATCTAATTAGTTGAATTGTTCAATTGTCAAATTGTATGCTAGTTAGGATGTATGCTTTGGAAAATCAAGTTGCATGTATAATAGAGAAAACTTAAATCCAAAGAATCTAGGGTTGCATGTGCACCATAAGGTTGTTAGAGTGCTCAAAACCCTTAAACTCCACCAATGTTTCACCACCAAGCTTCACCTTCGTCAAGGTACCCAAAAACACCACAATATCACAACAATGCCTCACAAACACTCAAATGGAAGCTTGAGTTTCGTTTTCAGTGTTTAGAGGGATGGAGGCTGCTCAGATGATGGTCCAAGAGCAACTTAAAGTGTTTGAACATGGCTCAAACCCTAAAAATTAAGGTTTATCACAGGTAGTTGTACGCTTAACATACGTGGATGCCTCCACGACCAACTTTTTTGGCCTTGAACGCCTAGTGTACGCCCAACGTACTGATCAAGGACCCAAATGCAAAAACTTTTAAGTTTGAGGGAAAAATAGGAATACCTGAAATGCGACATTTACAAGCTCATACCCACAGAGACCAAGGTTATGGGGACAAAAGCACAAAACTCATGACTAAACTAGATCTAACAAGAATAATCATCAAGATGGAAGCTTTATACCTTTTGTAGGTGGATTATGATATGGAAAATCCGGATCTACAAAGCATGGAGCTCCATAGTGCTTCTCTAATGAACTCTTTGTTGGACTAGGTGTCTAAGTCCATAACTATATTTGGTATATACTTGACCTGATAGTAGCATGGTCCTTTTGGATTGCGTTCACCAAAGCAACTTGATTGAATGAATAATGGAGATAAAGGATGAAAGTGATTTATCAATATATTATGTGAATAATATATTAAAAGAGAAATCATATTGTTTAATTAATGTTTGTCAAAAATTAATTTATAATTAATTTTGTGATCAAAAGAGATTAATTAAATTAAGGGGACTAATACTATAATTATAAGATAATTGCAAAGTGGGCTGAGGAAACCCTAACGGATAGAGTGGACGAAATCCTTATGGACAGGTCATAAGATTTTGTCCAAGGTAGGTTTCTGAAAGATTCTTATAGGCTGCTTAGAGCCTAAGCAACCAGATAAGTATTTGACTGAAACCCTAACTCCTCACCTATATAAAGACCCTCTTGGCTACCAAAATTCGCCTACCACAATCCTAAGAGTTCTAAGAGCCGAATTTTTGCCTCCTCTCTCTATTCTAAGATTCTCCAATTGCTTTGGTGTTTGTGATCTACTAGAGGCACAACATTTGGGGATCTAAGGTTCTCAAAAGCTCAAGATCTTGAAGCTACGATCAAAAGTAATAATCTAACTTGGTTTTAGTTATAGATTTCTATTTTTTATTGTATGCTAGAATAGGGTTTGCAAGTCCTGGACAATTATCGC
This sequence comes from Lactuca saligna, assembly GCF_052625555.1. Classification (NCBI taxonomy): domain Eukaryota; kingdom Viridiplantae; phylum Streptophyta; class Magnoliopsida; order Asterales; family Asteraceae; genus Lactuca; species Lactuca saligna. Next base: position 122,730,731 of record NC_136421.1, on the reverse strand, counting down.
ATGTACAAATAGAAAAGCTAGATCTAAGCTTTAGGGTTTGCATGTGCACCATAAGATTGTTGTAATGCTCAAAACACATCACTATTCCTTTAAAGATGTACAAAAACCACACTAAGGTCTCAAAACTTTAACAAGATGGCTAGGCTTTCGAGATGACTGATCAAGATGGTGGAGGTTGAGCATGTAGAGGGATTTAAGGAGTTAGAGTCTTCAAATATGACTCACAACCCTAAGAACTAGGGTTTTGGTGCAGCGCACCTACGCTCGGCGTTGCTAAACCTATGCTCAATGTAGATCATTAAACCCCGCATGAGATCTTCCACCTACACTCAACATATCCCACACTCAACATAGGACATCAAAATGAAAAAAATAACAATTTAAACATTAAGAATTATACCTGAAGATACGGGTGTTACAGATTATTAAAAACTAGTTGGCTTTATTGTCCGAAAACCCTTAATGAGAAACTAAAGCTTTACAAAACTGTTTTATCGACGAGGAAAAACTCATTAAATCAATAGGAGGAAGGAATTACTTACAATTCAAGAAGGGAAGTGAAAAATTACGAAACTACCCTTGCTCTTTTCATCACCACCATCTACGCCATCACCCATTACCTACGTTGCTGCCATCATTGCTACCTCCACCTCCACCACCACCATCACCCCCATCGCCACCACGACTACCTTCGCCACCTCCTAATCTCTTACCAGCTAAACTCAATTTGAAATTGGATTCAAATTCAATTTCCTACAACCCAAATAGAATATGGAACTGGGGATCTTGACAAAGTTCAATTCCTTTAAAAACATTTTAAAACTCAAACGTTACCTTAAACCAAGCTTGCAAACTGGAAAAAAAAAAACCTTACAAACATTTTTTCAATTTACTCTATTTTTATATTTTATAATTTAATCAATTTCAACATAAAAAAAAAGTCATATCATACATCAAAGGAAAAATATATTCACTAGTTTCAATAAAAAAAATCAAAACTTAATAACTTAAAATAAAGTAACAAAATAATTAGTATCACTAACTCATATTTGAGAAATAATTTAATAATTAATGTCTTAAAATTATTTTATTCAATATGTCAAATAAATAAATAAATAATACTTTTTATTTCCCTCCAAAATCAATTTATCATTCCCGCCACTTGATTTATGTTTCCCAAATTAACTTTGCATTCCCTCCAAATCTCTCTCTCTCTCTCTCTCTCTCTCTCTATCTATCTATCTATATATATATATATATATATATATATACACACACACACACACATAACCCCTTTATTTTACCCCATCATCCTATAATTCAATTAGTTCAATCTCTAACTGGTTTGATACTAAGAAAGGGATAAATCGAAGACGTGTAAACACTATCAATTCTTCATCTATTTCTAAAAGGTTCCGTAGCCACAATATCTAAAGAGCAAGGATCGATGATACTGGTTGGTCATATATAAAGTATTTCATTATTTTCTATTTGATTAATGGAGTTTAAATGCAAGCCTAATCTAGTTCTGTTTCTGTTTAAATCTATGTTAAATGATAATCGTATTTCATTTCAATGGAAATAAAATATATATTCTCATTTATTAATATACAATCAATACAATCTTGAAATTGCAAATTACTTGAATGCACTTGAACGCAAGAATTACGGCTCAATTGAGTTTGAGCTTCAAGCTATTATATCATTTTAGTTTCGGTTTCATATTCTATACAACAGATTGGCTCGAGTACACTACTAGACAGAAAAGCCGTTTGTTGAAAAACGGGTGCTATAACCCTTTTATAATTTGTATCTAACAGTCATTGAACTCGGTTGTATGCTAGAAACTGGGTCTTATAATTGTAGGGATAAAAGTACCAGTTGTAGCAGCAGAAACCGGGTTATCTAAGTAGGATATAAATCCCGGTTATTTGTTAGAACTCGAGTCATATAAGCATGCCCTTTATAAAACCCGGTTTTTACGAAATGAGACCCGTTTTTTCCAAAAACCGGGTCCTATATGGCGGGTCTTATTTGCTTTTTTGTAGTAGTGACCACAGCTAAGTGCTTGTCACTTTGTAACCATGTAATGATTTTACATAATAGTAGAACGATACAGGTGAAGCATTAAGAAATTTTTTTATAAGGTAGATATGCGAAAAAAAATGTATAGTCCATAATTTATTTAAGAAACCACTCAAACAAATAATGATGTTGAACAAATGTTTCAACCTTCTAAACCACGAATGTAAACAAAGAAGGTTTTTCAAACTTCCTATATACTAAAATTAAAACTCAACAACAGTTTTCACAATGTAACCTTGACAATTTCTTTACTTTGATCCAACACATCTGCATTAGTCTTGAACTGAAATTTGTGTATTAAATCATCATGCTTACAAACTTGATTAAATGGAATGAATTTATTTGTATTCGAAGAGGTGTTAGGGGGATCATCTCCATCAAAACTATTTTTATAAAAAAAAAATAAACATTATTGGTCACATAAAGGTAATTATAGAAAAAAATGATAAAACATAAATAACCTTTGTTTGAAAACATTGATCTCATCAATATTTGTGTTAATGAAAAGCTTTGTCATGGGAAAATATGTGTTAACTGTGGGTTGATATAAACAAAATTGTATATGTGTTATTTAAATTGTTATAAAATAAAGTATATTATGAAAATCAATTACCTCTCGAAACATTAATCAACAATGTTATTTAAATTACTATAAAATAAAATATAATAAGAAAAATAAATACCTCTCCAAACTGTAAGCATCGCATATTAAAGAATGATAACTATTCGAAGACCGTGTGGTTTGTTATCAATAAATTCTTGCGTTTCGTAGGCATAATGACACCACAAAGTGACACGAATTTGTAAACCACCGGAAAAAAACGATTCAAATTAATTGAATTAATTATAATATATATATATATATATATATATATATATATATATATTTGTTTGTGTGTGTGTGTATAAAACATACTTTGCATCTTGTATTTGGATGTTGAGTTTGTTTTTTTTCATATCAGAATTATCTCGCAACATGTCACCAAAAGCAACTACCAATCCAATTACATTTATGAAAAATAACAAAGAAGAACGAATTGATAGCAATGTTTTGAGGATGTATCAATGAGATAATAGTTTGATAATCAACAAACTCAAAACCAAATGTCGGTCCACAAAAGTCATCACACTCCGTAATAACAGTGTATGGACAAAAGTAAGTTTATGATGAAACCGACTTAACCTCAAACAACTTATCCTTTGTGATTCAAAGATTGGAAATTTTATGTAAAATGTATGTTTGAACTTGTAGATGTTTTTTGTTGGGACAATTGCTTGGATCCTGTTTCCCTAAAAGAAGTTTGATATGAATTGGCATTGATAAGAAAATTATATTTTGTATCTACAAAGAAAAAATATTTTTAAAATTTCTAATTACCTGTTCATCTATTAAGATCATTTCAATTGAGTAAATTTCATCCTTCTTGTAGAAAGACATTTGATTCCACAAGTTTATGATACGAAGTTTGAAAACCAAGTCATCCCTAGTTAAATCCACATCAGCTATAAAGGTGATGTTTTCTGCTACCATTTATGTGAAAAATGAATTAGAATAACAACTTCATAACTAATTGTTGTAAGATATTGAATCTGATTTTGCATATGAAAAGTAGTCAAATTGTCATTATTTACTTGCATAAAGAAGTCCAAATTGCAAATTGTTAAAAAGTATACTTTTAAACTATATAACACAAAAGATCTTAAAGTTCACAATTAAAGAAAGGGGCAAAACAATCATTTGTGAAAGTCAGATTGAGGAAAAAAATTGCAGCGCGAGTAAAAAAGTCTATCATGGGATCTTGATGTTTTGCCAAAATTGCTAAATTACAAAGACAAGGGCAAAATAGTCATCGGTGAAAGTTACATTGAAAAGGTTCATATCATATGTAATCAATAGTAATTAATTTTTGTGGAAATGAAAATTTGAAAATCTATAAAGATGAAAATTACAATAAAATTAATTTTTTTTCAAACTTAATTGAATGATGAAAGCATTATTGCCTACTTGTATAGGACAACCCGACTTTCTTTCATGAATATTTATTTTCCTACCATTAGTTTGCAGGTTATAAACAAAATAGTAAATAGAGAAAAAAAAATAATAAAATATATTCACTGCTTCAACAGATACCTCCCTTGTCTCTCAATTATTAAGAATGGATATTGAGATTTGGATAAGCACAAATGTATTCTATGATAGGTAATTTTTTTGCTCTCATAACTCATAAAACGGTCATTTGTGAAAGTCATATCGACTTTAATGTATAGTGCAGTATAAGATCTTAAAGTTCATTGCAAAGTAGTTTTAAAGTTCATTCCTATGATTAGTAAAACAATCATAAGTTTTTATTAAGAAAGACAGAAAAAAAAAGGTAACATGGATATTATGTGAATAAAACACATAGAGAGCAACACACATAAATCGAAATACTTGTTTCTAGGATACTATATCAAATTTGTAACAGAAACGAGAAGAAGATAGAAATAAACAGAATAACAGAAAGTATGATTATTTTGTTTTACACTAACCTGGTGGATTGAAATGTATGATAGAAGATGGTACTTTGCACTTTGCAGAGATGAAGAAGCAGAAAGTCGTCAAAACATATAAAAATATTTAGGGTTTCAGTATTTATAAATGCAATGAATAGGAGAAGAGAATATTGTAATCGTGATTTAATTCCTAATTTGATAGCTATACACTTGGTAAAAGATCAATTAATTCAAAAGCATTGCTGATTATATGGGATATGAGGAGATATGAAATTGAAAATTCAAAATTTGTTTGAATTTGGATGAATATGGTAACCAAGCAGCTGATTTTTAGGAGATGATATCGATTCCTAGAGTAGAAAATGGGCGGGAAAAGAAGTGAGAATAGAGGTAGAAGAATGACACGTGGATTGATGGGGGTTTAAGGAAGGGACACGTGGCATTTAGGGAAGGAAGTACATGCTGGCATTTGATTGCAGATATTGAACGTGTAAGACTATTTGGAATGTTTTAGTTTTTGTTTTTTTTTATAAAAATAAATCTGTGGTATATATTTTTTAATGTTATGAATTTAGGAGGCACCTTTCAATGCTGAGAAGGTTTACATGGCTGCAATGACAAATTCAATGCAATGATGTACAAAAGCAATTCTACCAATGCAGATGGTAATATTAGACTATCTTCTACTGTGTTTGACATGAATTGGGCTGAAACAAATATTAGATCGAAAAAAGTGTATATTCAGGTATTAAAAATTAAAATGTAAGAAGATCAAAATAGTTAACATTTTTTTTTTTTGGAACTGATCATCTTTTTTTGAATTTGGCATACAATTGGTGATATGATAACAATATGCATCGTATTGTTTTTATTGCAGGTAGTTGCTTTTATTGTAGGTAATTTAATATATGAAATGGTGGATCTTGGGATCCATTGGTGGATTTATGGTGTGATACTGGACATAAGGTTAGATTTATGATCAATTTGTATTAATATTATCATAACAAAGTTAATAAAGAATTAGTGATATGAGAGCAATATGCATCTTATTGTTTTTATTGCAGATAATTTAAGATATGAAATGGTGGATCTTGGGATCCGTTGGTGGATTGATGGTGTGAGTTACTGAACTGGACCTAAGGTTAGATTTATGATAATTTTTATTAATTTATCATAACAAAGTTAATAAAGAATAAATGAACAGAAAAGTAACAATATGAATAACCATAATGTAAAATTATAAAAGTATGCTGATATAACATGATAATAAAAAGTCAACATCAAACAACCATTTAAAAAACAATCATAGGAAACAAATGTCTAAAGCATGAAAAACCATAACGTGAAAAATCCAGTATTCAAATTAAAAGTAGTAATTGTCCATGTAATTGCAAAATGGAACATCTATTAAAATATCCCAGAAAAGAATAAATCAATCATTTTTCTCCAGCTTTACTTTCAACAATTGTTTTCCTAGACCATCTGGACATATTTTTGGAGTTTTTGATATAGATAAGTGATCAATTATCTCTAAATCGAAAACTTCTTCCAAATTTTGCTTTAAGACCGGTGTTGTGTTCAAAATCTTCACTGCACTTGTTGTGCCGTTTTTCTCGATAGTGGAAGGAGTTATGTTATCGTCTGTGCCAGAAACTACATCCTAAAAAAATATATAATCGTATTACATTATTATTGCTAAAATGAATTTATGTTTTATAGAATATGTAAGAAATTTAAAATGTATTTTACCTTTAAATTTTTAATATCTTGAGATTGCAAATCGACCGAACCAAAATCAAACGACTCTGAATTAGAAGGTTGTATAATACAAAAAGTAAACAATTAAATAATGTTCTAAAAAGTAAATGAATGTTTAAATAAAATACAACAAAAAATAAGTAAGTACATACCTGTGACTCGGTGAACTTATTTTCAAGTTGTTAGATTAAAGTCTCATCATCACTTATTCTAGCAATACCGTATTGGTTGTTTTTGTTGGACATGTTGAATTTTGTAACAGAAATTTTAAAGGCCAATTTCAAACCTTTCAATGCATTAATTTCCCCCCCGGATATAAACCAAGATCGTCTCCACGTTGCAATTAAAAACAATAAAAAAACATTTTGTTTAAGGTGATAGTATATAACGAAGTTATATGATTATCACTAAATTTAAAATAAGACCTCAATCATTTTTTTTAATAAACTCCTTAGATGGCTGCTTCAACAGATACCTCCCTTCTCTCTCAAACATGGTTAAGGCTAGAGTTCCCGTATTATCTTGCACGCGTATAAGAATCATAAACCTATAAAAAAATTGATAATAATATTAATATTGTGATAAGCATGGAATATTAGATAGTTCATTACGATTGAAGTGTAAAGTAGCAACCTTGGAACAACCAAAGTGGTAGTTTTTAGGCAATTTCCATTATGACATTCATAAGTCTTTGTTTGATGAGCATCATTTTCACTTGCTTTACGAAAACAATTGGTACATGCTTCATAATACCATTTTTGGTTTTGTAAAATTCCCTTTATAGTGCCCATGATAATGAAATTACATTTCTGCAAAAAAAGGTATGTGTTTTAGATTAACATACATATGACAACTGTAAATGAAATATATTATAATTATATAATACAAACATAACAAAAAACACAAAACATGGTAAAAATATTTTAAGAAACATATTAAATTAAAACAAACAATAACACATGAAATACCTCGACTGGTTCTCAAACCTCAGCGATACCCTTCAGGTTATTTTTTACCATAAAATCATCATATGTAGAAATTTGATTAGATGGAATAATCGAAAATGTATTTGTAGATGAATCGGGACAATCATCTCCATCCAAACTGTTATGTATGCAAAAAAAAAAAAAAAGTAGTTACGCAAAGGATGTTATTGTACAATAAACAGAATAAAACATAAGTTACCTTTTGTTGAAATTGGTAATTTCATCTATGTCAGAGTTAATGAACAACATGGAAGAGGTAAAGTAGGTGTTTACACTTGGACGATCTATAACAAAAATTTATATAATATTATTTTATTGAGGGCAACATAAATATTAATAATAAAATTTGAATACCTCTCTAAACATTAATCTGACCAAACTGAAGAATAACAACGATGCGGCGATTGTCTAGATTGTTATTTATATAATCAAGCATCTTGTATGCATATTCACCCCACAAACTGACATGAAGTTGCAAACCGCTGAAAAGCAATATATTTATAAAAAAAATGATAAATTTAGATAACATAATTTAAAATTTATAAATTAGAAGATGTAAACATATAAGAAAATCAACTTTTCATCTTGGATGCGGATGTTTAGCCTGTGTTTTGATTTCTCTGGATGATCTTGTTGTATCTTAGCAATTGCAACAACCAAATCCATAACATCTATTCAACAAAAAATAGGCAAATTTATGTTATTTTTCTGTTAGGAAAAAAGAATATTATATCTAAACATATAATGATATGTACTCACCAATAGATGTATCTTGAGGATGGGTCAATGATAACACGGCTTGATAATCAACAAATGAAAACCCAAACAGAGATCCAGAAAAATTGTTACACTCTGTGACAACATTTTGTTGGACGAATCTGAATTTCTGATCATTAGGAGTTAACTTAAAACTACCTGTCTTCAATGCTGCAAAGTTTGGACCTTTGATGTAAAATGTCATCTTATCCTTTACTACATTTTTGAAGCGATATAAGTTTCGTTTGGATACCATTGCTTGGATTTTGTTCCCCTAACAATATTTAATACAATAAGAAAAAGTTATAAAGTAATTAAATTTAAGGAAATATGTGTAAGGAAAATATAAAAATAGTTTTTGTAACATACATGTTCATCCAATAAGATCATTTCAATCGACCAATTTTCACTTTTGTTGTAGAAAGACATTTGATGCCAAAGGTTTATGATACGAAGCTTGAAAGTTAAGTCATCCCTAGTTACATCCATATCAGATATAAAAGTAATATTTGGTGCTGCCATTTATCTGCAATAAAAGGAGAAAAAAATAAAAATTAATTAATTAAAAGACAAGATATTGGTGAAAGTCAGATTGAAGAGTTTCATATCATATGTAATCAATATCAGTAGTAAATAATGTTTGTGGAAATGAAATTCTGAAAATCTATAAATATGAAAATTGCAGTCAAATTAATTTTGTTTTCAAACTGAACTGAATGAAGAAAGCATTATTACCTACTTGTATAGGACAGCCTCACTTTCTTTCATGAATATTTATTTTCCTACAATTAGTTTGCAAGTTATAAACAAAATAGTCGATAGAGAAAAAAAATATCAAAATATATTCACTGCCTCAACATATACCTCCCTTTCGCCCACTACAACGGCCCCGCCTGGCTTCGAGCCCCGCTCGGTTACAGATCTATTTCTCTTAGGCCCCGCCTGTCTTTAGGCCCCGCCGACTAACATATATTAACAAATAAACATACCACAACTCACAACTAAACATATACTACTAAATCATGTACTAAGGCCTCGCCCTTGTCCTGCTATTAATGAGTGCCGGAGCTCCGCCCACACTCCTTCTGATAGTGAGGTACAACCCAGCCCACACTCACTCCTTTCCTAACTTGGGCCCCGCCCCCTGCTCTGATGCTAATGAGATATGGAGCACCATCCATACTTTGCTATTGGTGAGATACTGGACCTCGCCCACACTCACCTCCCTACCAGGCACATACATGTATCACACAGACAACAAGTATAAACTATCATATAAACCACTCCTTGGGCACCTGCCCGCTATCATTGGACCTTGGTCCTGAATACTATACTAGCATATTGTGCCTAGGGGTAACCACGAGTCTTCCTACTCATAACTACATGGGCCGGCATTGTGGCCGTAGACCTATTCACACAAAAGGGAAACTCACCAGCACTGCTGAACTTGCTGATAATCCTTTGGTTGCTGTCCGACAATTCCCTGAACCATTACTCCACTAGCTCCCTGAGCTAACAATATCAATACATATATCACTTAGATCCAAACAGAACTCTAAAGGCCAAATAAGTCCATTCTTGTAAAAGTCAATGTCCTGGTCAAAGTCATCCCACCTGACTGACTCTACTCGCCGAGTCAACCCATTGACTCGTCGAGTCCATATACTATGAAACTCTCATAATACGACCCAACTCGCCGAGTCACCCTACCGACTCGTCGAGCTCAAGGATCTATGAGTCCCCTCCCGTCCAAGTCACTGAGTCAACACTCAACTCACTAATCTAAGTCTTAACTAGAAAAGGTTGAGGTTCTGCAATCCAACTCGTCGAGTCCAAGAACAGACTCGCCAAGTCCACGGCAATCTTCAACAGACTCACTGAGTTGTTCTTCCAACTCGTCGAGTTCCTGCCTATCTTCATACAACTCATCGAGTCCACCCATGTGACTCGTTGAGTAGCTCCAGTTCTTAATCTATATAGTGGCTTTTCGAGCCATGTAGGGGCTCCAAACTGTAGATCCACACTTCTAAAGCCTATTCCTCACGTAAAGTTGCAAAATTTACGTGAAACCAAGGAACTATAGGCTTAAAACACTCTAGGGCTAGGGTTTATGACAAACAGGCTTCACAAATAACTCATTGACATGAACTTTATGACCTTCTGGACCATTACAAGTCTAGATCAGAGGTAGCAATCTCAGATCTAGGTCTCTAACTCGACATAGATCTCATTCATACCCAAAATGCTCCAAATCTTATACATAAGATAAACCTAAATGCAATAAGGCCATCTTATTACCTCAAAGAAACCCTAAATGCAATAAGGCCATCTTGATCTTCAAAATCACTTCACAAACCCCCTTATCTAGGTTCCACTTTGCTCCCAAGGGTTCTCACTCATGATTTAGGGTTTTTGGATCTCAAAGAGGAGTAAAGAGGCTGGGGAAGGGGTGCAATGTTCCATAAATAGGGTACAAACCCTCGGATTAGGGCTTTTCTCATGCAGACTAGACTCACCGAGTCCACTCACCGACTCGACAAGTCGGTCACTTATTCAATAACCCGGATCCCGCTCCGACTCGTCGAGTTCACGTATGGACTCGACGAGTTGACCCCCCCCTTTCACTTAGGGTTTCATTTCCTTGTTCTTGGTCTTTCTAATTCTGGGTGTTACAACTCTCCCACTTTCACTTAGGGTATCAGAGCCTTGATTGGTTTCTATTGTATTGATGCCTTGCATGTTCATTCTGGTTGCAAAATCGAAATTTTGGCTTTCTAACTGCTGAACTCGACGAGTTCCAATGTGGACTCGGCGAGTTGGCTCCTACTCAGCGAGTCCGTATAGGAACTCGATGAGTTCAAGCATCAGAAGGAGACAATTTCGGGATTTCTTGGTGTTTTACTCAAAGATACTTGCCTTAACTGTTATGGGTCATTAAAATTCGAATTTTAATCATATTTTGAGTGTATCCTTGATTAAACAAAAGATAATTACCAATTGATTAGATAATAACTTCCTTATTTAATTAAAGTTTGATTATTTGTATTAATTGGGGAACTTATCTTGCAAGAAATTGTTTTTAAGTCAAATTAGATAATAATTAGATTAATTGTTTAATTTAAGTTATTTGCTGTTTGATCCATGTGTTTTGAAAAGTTTCAAAAATTTCCCTCAAATTTTGGAATTTAAATTTTGATTAAAAAGTTTGATTTTGAAATATTTAAATTCTAAACCCAAATGTTTTAAAATGTTTCAAAACTAGCCCTCAAGTTTTGGAATTTAAAAGTTGATTAAAAGTTTAATTTAGGAATGTTAAATTCTAAAACCCTAGTATTGTTTTGAAAAGTTCAAATCACACCCTTATGGTTTTATTAATTAATTAAGTTGTATAATTAAATGAGATTTAATAAATCCATATAATTTTTGGTTTACAATATAATTGAATTAAAAGTATAATTATTAAATTTGACCACCTAGTATTTTAAAAGTGTAAAATACACCCTATACTATATATAACATTAAAAGTCTAACATTATATATATATATATATATATATATATATATATATATATATATATATATATATATATATATATATATATGTATGAGTAAAAGTCAGTCTTACCGTTAGTAGGCCTCATTCATAAAGCTGGTCTATAAGGGGTGTTTAAGGAAATTGCCTATAAAATGGCGATTGAATGGGTATCCACTCTTACCCACCACACTCTTAACTAGTGGAGGGTCATTAGCCGAACGGGTAGGATAGGACAGAAACCTTCAATTATAAGTATAATGAAGTATAAAAGTAACTAAGTGTTTTTACAAAATTCCCAATCTTATTTACTTTAGGCAAAAGTGAATTGATGCAATTCCATGAAACTACACTTTGTGCCCTTGCGAAGACGTTAGTGGAGCGTGTGTGGTTAACTGGCACACTAAATGGTTCTAAGCAAAGGTAACAAAGGGTGACTCAATATTTTTCATAGTTCGGTGGAGCGTGTGTGGTTAACCGGCACATCGAGTAGATGACTGTAACATGTGGGGGCACCATGTAAGTTTGCATGGTTATTCACACCCGCTTTGTGATCTTCGGTATCTCAGTCACAAACTCGAGGGGCATATCGAGATTTAAAATGCCATTGAAAAGTTCAATGAATCTCAAAGGATCTAAGAGTTTTCAAAGCATTTAAAACTTAATCGGTTTTTCGTTTTTCATGGTGGAAAATTAGTGAATCGTCATTCACTTACCTTCAAATATTCTACAACTAGATTACGACATCCCTTTTCTAGGTTGTAGCATATTGTGTTGGGTCCTATCTATTGGGTTTTGAGCATTCTAACACTCCTAAGTGTACATGCAACCCTAAATACCTTGGATCTATGTTTTCTCTATTATACATGCAAATAAGAACATCCAAGGTATTATCCTAATCTAGCATACAAAATAATGAGTGTAACAAAATAGAATACATACCTCTTTGATGTAGAAAGTCTTCATGAAGCTTGAGTGCCTAGCCACAATAGTGTGGAAGCCTCAAATGGAATCACAATCATCAAAACACTTAGAATAACTTGAGAGAGTTCTACACGCCATGAAATCGGCTAGCCCTATTCTTCACTTTCTAATGTGATTCTAGTGGCCGATTTTTGTCAAGAATAAGATCTTTATATAGTGTTACAATTAGGGTAAATTCTTAATTGTCATGGCTTTCCATTTCCTTGGATCCATGGGTTCAAATACACCATGGAGCATCCATGGACCATCCTATGGGTTTTAGCCCAACTTGATTATCCATGGAGCATTAGCCCACTATATAAGTATGGATGATTTACACAATCAACCCATATATTTAATTAGTCTTCTTTTGATCACTTAATTAATCCTAGATTAACTCTTGATCAATACTAATTAAATAATCTTATTATTCTTATTATTAATATACTAGAACTTATAATATATTAATAACCATAAGTGCCTTATTTCTCTCATTATAGTCTATCCAAGTGCATGATGGTATGCAACCCAAATGGACCATGCCGGGTCGGGTCAAGTCTTACCAATTATAGTTATGGACTTAGACGTTAATCCAACAGTCTCCCACTTGGATAAGTCTAAAACTATTATTGTGTATGACTTCAGGAACCAACTGGCAATCGTAGCTCTCAAAAGCTTCTGTCGAACTCTGACCTTGTAGATGAACTCTGACCTTGTCAATGACTTGTCCATTAGATAAGAGATCATATAATCCTCTGTTGTCATGATATCAGTCGGACAAATACATGGAACAACGTCGTACTTATTGTCCAACAGTTTGTTTCCCGATTTTCGATTTGTTTGACAAAGAACTTAATCGAACACATCAATTCAGTTCTAACCGGCCGGTACATAGGTCACAACAAAATCATCGAGGGGCCCAGATATCGCTTCTATTTCTAGAAGGAACAGATAAACTTCGACTCATATACTTGTTCTACTACTTGTTGAATTGTACACAAAGGCACGTTTTATAACATCAAGTTACTGATGCGTTTACGTGCAATCAATGCACAACCAACTCATAGGTAACAACTCATATCTCTAGGTTTGAAAATTTATATGATATTACCGTCTCACGATCACTCGAGATAAATTCCATGAAGTGATACAAGTGAGCGTGGGTTTATTCCAATACTCATAACTTATGAGCACTCATGAATGTTGTAGCAACCATTGCCATGACTAAACCCATTTAGCCATCTACAAACCCAATTCATGACAGTCTTGATTCATACCTACTTCCAACATATGAACGACTGTGGAGTGTTTAAATAACTTAGTCATTCGGAAAGAACAACCTAGCTATTTTGGAAGTCAAAACATGCAAAGTGAAACACAATAATAATCGAATCTAATATGGTCTCAGAACCCTTTTGAATATAAATAAAACCACCTTTTATTTATCACCATATTGATTACACATTATTCATTGTATAATGTTTCAAATAATCAACTTAAGACTTGAATAAAAACAATAGTTATCCCATGCTCCTAGCATGTACACTTTGTTTTTCTAAACAATAGTTATGCCATACTCTAAGTATGCACACTATGTTTGTCTATGATCCTTACATTGTGATGTAGATCAATTGAACATGATTCTAATGATACTCATTTCACAATCCCAAATCCTTATTGTAAATGTGAGAATCCCCGATTCCTATCATTTACCAAAAACAATTGTTAGATTTTAAACTTTTATGCAATGTTCCTCTTGTAATGATCATTCACAAAGTCACCAAAACCTTGTCACCAGTCATTACAGAGTATTCCAAATAAGGTCAACTTCTATGGAACGGAAGTCTCATATTCAAAGTACATTGCTTTGAACATCCTTCTTGCATTAAGGTTTTCTAATCTTACATAGATTGAATAAATTCCACCTATGGAGACATTTCCATAGTCCCATTTTGACTATCACTTCTGAACAAGAGTTACTTTTTTTTTCTTCAGAATATGTCAATACGGTCCTGCCAAAATTAACACTATACTTCCAAATGTCCCTGAGCAACCAATCTTTGGCAAACCTCAGATTGTCCTCGACAATTGCTTAATCACTTTAGTCATATCCAGTTCTAGACTTTTCCCTTCTAAATGCCTTAAGCATTTGGAAAATTTAGAAAGGATGAATATTATAGCACATGAAATCGATCCTATATCTGAAGCATATGGGACACGATTCATGATGTCTCACATAAAGACATGATACTAGACCAGTCTTTTGCTACAATATTTTTTATTTGCCATGTTTTCAAAATTTAACTATGAAGAGGGATGCCGTAGTCATAATTGAATTTTGAGAACACAATATATATAAAATTTTCTTAAGTCAAACCATTCAGACATAAAATTCTTATATATATTCTTGACTAAAGATGATTAAAATCTCAATCTAAGCTTTAGAATTGAAATGAAGTATAATTTCCTCTCCCTTAATTATAGCAAAACAACTTTTCAACCCCTGCAACTTCACGGATTGAAACTTTGTTTTCTATAATTAACATTGCTAGCTTGCAATACTAATCATAATAATCATGCTCCCACTAACATGATGATTATCAGCATAACACTTATGCTCCCACTAGCTCTGACATATTTTCAGAAATCTGCTGGACTTCTGAAATTTAGATTCATACATCCTTTCTTAGATAGCTCACATGTGTGTCTAAACAATTTTCAGAACTATGAAAAGGGATGCCGTAATCATAGTCTCAATTGCTTAGGCATTTGCCATTTCTCACAAGTCCATGTTAGCGTGCCGGTTAACCACACGCGCTCCACTAACGACTTTTCCTCACCATCATTTTCATGAATCGGAGAGAAACCTTATGACACTTAGATTTTATAGTGTATGAGTTCCTATCCATGTGAATATGTCAAAACCATAATCACAAGATAAGGTTAGTGACAAATTCAGCCTTACATGGATTAAACTTGTTCAATCTTAGTTTCATGTCACCTTGGTAGCACAAGGCCCGCCAATGCTTCCAAGTTGAACTCTGATAACTCACATGCAAATTCAACTTATTTGAAGTAGGTACATAAATAAGAATTGTGTCAACATGATAGGTTGCAAACCTTAAGTCATGTGCTAGTGATAAACTACAGGTTTTACTCTTGATTAAATCTTGAAACTCTTTCAGGATCTTTAAGGCTCCCACTGTCCTCTTGACATATAAGTTTTCCTAGTCAAGAACCATTCCTTGACAAAACAAATATTCAAGGGATAGTGCGGATTCTTATCAAGACTAACACTTCACACAATTGGTCTTAGTTGGTCTTTGTCTCATCCAAGACATCACAACTTACCAATCTCAAATGTACAAGAGTAGAAACAGTTCACACTACATTTGATAAGTGTTTTAAACCTTACTTTATGTCACTCAATGTTACAATCTTGGAGTATGACTCTAAGAATTGTTTTGGAACGAAGTATGACTCATCTTCTTGATTTTAACCAATCCAACAATTCATAACCTCTCTTCTTAGCCATAACAATGCACTAAGACGTCCTTAGAGTATGAATTTGTGATATGGTTTCTATATCATTAAGATGATCATAAAACTGATACTAAAGTACTCTCCCATCTTTTCAGATTTGAGAAACTTTTATCTTTCTGCCTAATTTAATTCTTCTCATTTGTTTTTCCATACATTGGAACCTTTTCAATGTTACAAAATTATACTTAACCTTATAAGTGTAATCATATTTACTAATCTTTAGTAAATCACGACAAATCAATCTTTATGGTGGACCTTGACCAGTGCACACTCAGTGTACCTAATTCCTTAGTCCTTCAATTGACTCACATATACATGTGATCAAAGAATTAGTCTTAATTTTTCAAAGATGAAAATTCTCATTCATCATACAATACAACTTATATGATTCCAAGTTTCTGTCCAATTGAAACTTGGGTGATGAAAAACTTTCTTCATTTGGTAAATTCAGACACTACCACAAATGAAAGAATCAAATCCATTTTCCAATATTGCTATTACTGGAAACATATAAGCAACAATTTTCCACAGATGCCATTGTAAGGATATTTTTAAAATAAATAAAATTAAAACCTTTTTTTTCTTTTATTTTAAAACTTTGCGGAAAAACTTATCCTTACAATCCACATGAAAAACTTGTTGTTATCTATTCACAAGCAATATATTATAACTCCTAAGAAGTAGCTCAAGAATCCAATCTTCAAACTACGCGATAGAAATCCATCTACGCGATCAGATTCAGCATATTCTTTCTTTAAGTTTCTTTACCTTTTCTTTGATTCTTAAAACATCACCATGTGACCCAGTCACATCATGTATCAAGAATCTCAGAATAGAAACTTAATAGAGTTAGACAGTGGACTTTACCTGAAGTAGAGTCAATCTTATCGACTTTAACATCCTTAGGTAAATTATGGCAGCTTTGCAACCAATGCCCCTTTCTTTGGCAATATAAACATATGGACCCTTTGATAATGGTACACGGGACTATCACAGACTTAGTTTTTCTCTTTTCCATTTGGTCAACCGAGTTGACTATGGCCGATCCCTTTCCATTGGGAAGAGAATGCTTTTTTGGATTTCCTGTGTCACTATTGTCAATGTCCATCAAGTTTTGAGGAAGTTGATCTTAACAAATAGATAAAATCATTAAAGGTCTTGTCATAGTCTTTTTCATAGGTGTTCCAAAAGAACTCACTATGTGACTTAGAAAGTGATTGAACCACCAACTTTCTCAAGACTTTGACACCCAACTCTCTCGGCTTGTCAATATGTGACTACATCTCCAAGATGTGACCACACCAAGACCTTTACTTGCCAATAGGGCTCGAGTGACCTTAAACTTTTTCAAGAACTTGTAGGTGAGGGAGAATAATTGGAGGAGATAGAGGAAGTGAAGCATGATGTTGAGGAACATCATCTTCAAGAGATTTGGGAAGATCATAAATGTCTAAACCAGACATGTTTTGGGAGATATTCAAGATAGTTGATTTAAAGTCCTTAATATGACACCCAATATGAAATATTAAGGCTAGGACCCAACAAACTATTTTATAACTTAGAAGAGGGATGCCGTAATCCAAGCTATAAAATATTTGAAGGTAGGCGAATGATGATTCACCAATTTCCACCATGAAAAACGAAATAATTTATTAGGTTTTAATTGGATTTGAAATTCCTAGATCTTTTGAGATTCATTGAACTTTTCAATGGCATGTTTCAATCTCGAGTGTGCCCTCTCAAATTTTGTGATTGGGATGCCGAGGATCACAAAACAAGGTGTGAATAACCATACCAATTCACTTGGTACCCTTAATATTATCACCTAATCAATGTACCGGTTAACCACACACGCTCCATTGATCTATGACAAACATTAAGTCACCCTTTGTGGTCCTTACTAGTCCAAGTTAGTGTGCCGGTTAACCACACACGCTCCACCAACGACTCGGTAAGGTACAAAGTGTGAATTCCATGGGCTAGCACCAAATTCACATTTTTCCTAAAGTAACTAAGATTGAGAATTATTAAGATTTTAGTTACTTAGTATTTATCATTAATACTTTTAATGAAGGGAGAATTTAAAGTCATTGTCCTACCCGTTCGGCTAACGACCCTCCACCAGTCAAGCAAGCGGTGGTTGAGAGTATACACCCATTAAGTCGCCATTTTATAGGCAACAACCTTATACCCACCTTATAGACCGGTTTCGTGAATGAGGCCTACTAACGGTAAAACGACTTGTTCTTATACATATATATAATAATTAACCATTAATGTTATAAATAGTATAAGTGTTGAATTTTAACTCTTTTAAAATTCTAAGGGCTAACTTGGAATTAAAGTATTCATAAGTGAAAACTTTTCAAATTCCAAAACTTGAGGGCAAGTTTTGAAACTATTCAAAACTAATTAATTCCATAACTTATGTGTTTAAAGTAGTTTTAATCCAAAAAACTCTTCAAGTTCCATAACTTATGGAAGACTTTAAACTAATAAGAAAATTAACTTTTCTTTATTTTTTATAACTTATGGAATTAATTAAGGTTACACTTTATTTATTTATTTATTTATTAATGAAGTGACTCTTGAACTTCCATAACTTGAGGACAAGTTATGGGGTCATAAAAAAAATTCAATGACACAAGACTCTTCATTTTGTAACCATTACCAACTTTTATGAGTTTTATGAGTCTTTAATGTGACTCTTCATGTAACTTGAGGACAAGTTACACAAACACATTTTATACTCAACTCTTAGATTAAAATGGATGGAAAATAACTATTTCAATTAACTTTTCTATTAATCTAAGCAACTCATAAGAACAAGATAATTCATATCGAACTTCTTCATGTAATTAGTCTAAACCTTAAACTAATACAAAACATGAATCTATTGATAATTATCTTTGAAAATGGATTAGCATGAACATTACCACATTAAAAAACAAGTTTATAAGTTCAAAAACAACTTAGGGAAGTGTTCCTAGTCCATTTCTAGCCAAAAACCTCGAAAATATGCTGTCTGGGGTCCAACTCGTCGAGTGCATGAACCAACTCGGCGAGTTGGATCGAATTGATCAATTTTTAGGCATGGACTCGCCGAGTCTGATGATCAAACAGCAACACTTTCGATTTTTTTAAGCATCTATTGCAGGTATAACAAGAAAACAAGCCTAGGCTCTGATACCACTGTTGGGTTTTGATCATTCTAACACTCCTAAGTGTACATGCAACCCTAAATACCTTGGATCTATGTTTTCTCTATTATACATGCAAATAAGAACATCCAAGGTATTATCCTAATCTAGCATACAAAATAATGAGTGTAACAAGATAGAATACATACCTCTTTGATGTAGAAAGTCTTCATGAAGCTTGAGTGCCTAGCCCCAATAGTGTGGAAGCCTCAAATGGAATCACAATCATCAAAACACTTAGAATAACTTGAGAGAGTTCTACACTTCATGAAATCGGCTAGCCCTATTCTTCACTTTCTAATGTGATTCTAGTGGCCGATTTTTGTCAAGAATAAGATCTTTATATAGTGTTACAATTAGGGTAAATTCTTAATTGTCATGGCTTTCCATTTCCTTGGATCCATGGGTTCAAATACACCATGGAGCATCCATGGACCATCCTATGGGTTTTAGCCCAACTTGATTATCCATGGAGCATTAGCCCACTATATAAGTATGGATGATTTACACAATCAACCCATATATTTAATTAGTCTTCTTTTGATCACTTAATTAATCCTAGATTAACTCTTGATCAATACTAATTAAATAATCTTATTATTCTTATTATTAATATACTAGAACTTATAATATATTAATAACCATAAGTGTCTTATTTCTCTCATTATAGTCTATCCAAGTGCATGATGGTATGCAACCCAAATGGACCATGCCGGGTCGGGTCAAGTCTTACCAATTATAGTTATGGACTTAGACATTAATCCAACACTATCTTTAATATCTCATTTGGGTGATTTATTAAGGACTCAATCAATCAACTAACTTGAATTTATTTTCTCCCGTTTTGTAGATGTCAAAGTACGACAACTATGGTCTTCCCAAATCCCGTGGAACAAGCATTCCACATGAAGATGATATTCCACGATTCAATCGACGAACAAGAGATCATGCTTCACTTCCTCCACCTCTTCCAATTATTCTCCCTAACCTACAAAATCAAAGAATTGAAAGGTTTAATGTCACTAAAGCCCTATTGAAAATGAAACATGAAGATGGTAAACCCGTGTGTGCCCACATTCTAGGAATGAAATCACACATCGATAGGTTGATAATGTTGGGTGCGTCATTCCCTAATAAGTTGGTTGTGGATTGGGTTCTACATTCACTCCCTGAATCGTATAATGAGTTCAAAAGATAGTATCATATGATGGATCATGACGCAAGCATCATTAACTTAATTTACATGCTCATTGCTGTTGAATCAGAAATGATTTGGCAAGGCAATGGAGCATATTTGTTGGGAAAGTCAACCAACCATGCTTCCGAGGACGTTGTAGGAGAACCAACCTACGTTTTCTGCCAAGAGAAAGGGCGTTGGATACAAGTCTGCCCTAAGAGCCTGAAGAGTTCAGAAGATGGGAGAGTTAAAGAGTACGACTGTGCTTCAGGTAAAATCCACACTACAAGAAAAACAGCCTTTTACGACGCGCAATTAATGACACACACTGATAGAGGACAAGCATTTGTGCTTGCCCTAAAAACTAAAGTCGATTTTCCAAAATTTGAGAGACAGAGGATACGCATTTTTGCGCGCCCTAAAATTAGTGTTCAACAAGAAAAAAAATACACGGAGGCGGCTTATGTTTAATACGTATCGTGTAAAGGTGTCGCTTTATATTTTTTTTTAAGAACGCGGGTTATAGGTGAAGGGGGAAATGAAATCCAAAAAATTAAAAACCCCGCCCCCACCTGCAACCCTCACAAACCTTAGAAACATTAACAGCGGACATTCAAACAAGGTTGCCAGCCTTAACAATGGTTACATCCCTTCTATTTCTACGATCCCGAATCTCCCTTATGCTTCCTTTCTCACCGATGCCAAATTTTATAGCATTCAACTCAACAATTTCACGTTTAACTTTCACCACTGCTTCGACTTCACCACCTAAGCGAATCGGCACTCATAACGGCACCTTCCACTGCGACGAAGCCCTAGGATGCTTTCTGATTGGCCTCACGTTAAAGTTCCGCGGAGCCCAAATCATTCGAACTAGAAACCTTCAGGTACTATCACTACAAGATATGTCGACTCTCGAACGAAGATATCAACTCGCCTCCCTTTTCCGGCAACATCATGTCCGAAGACCTTAGGATTACTTCTTCTATTGCTCAAATCTACAAGCCCTATGTCTTATTAAGGTGTGTTTCGGTTGATTTTCTCTTCCCTATGTTTTCGTTCTTCTACCAGAACCCTATCTTGCTAAATCCTTTTTTCTTCCCGGCTTAATTTTTCTCCATTTCATTTATGCTCGAAGGAACAAACTTCCGATTCTTGTTAATTTTTCTCCATTCCATTTCATTTGGGCCAATGTACAACTGCTTATCCATATAATCAGCTGCTTGGAGCGTTAGTCTTAAAGAATTATGAAAGGCAAGATGCAACTTTACTCAGTTGGAATTTGATGTACATAGTAGATTAGATGCAAATTTATATATTGTAAGAAATAGAATTTTATGACATTAAATTTTATGAAATGGATTGTATTTTTTGTATATGGTATTTTATTTCTATTATGAGACATGAAATGCAAATTTAATTTGACAATCAGTAAATCTATAAATAATTTTTAAAAAAAAATTAAAATTACGATACGCAAAAATATGTGTGTCTTCATTTATGACATGACCTTTCTTGACAGGGGCTTGCTTGATACGAATTGCGTGTCATAAACACGCGCGTCATAAGGTTATGACACGCAAATGCGTGTCGTCTTCCTTTATGAAATGGCATTCCTTGATACACATTGCGTGTCATCACCGTGCATCGTAAATGCGCGTCATAAATGCGCGTCGTAAATGCGCATCGTCTATAGACGACGTGCAAAAGCGCGTCGTCTCTCTTTATGACAGGGTCTTCCTTGACGCGCATTTGTGCGTCGTCTGAGCGTTTTACGACACGCAATGAGCTTCGTAAAAGGCTGTTTTTCTAGTAGTGCCACTATCTAACTCCATTAAGTTCGTATTCATTGATTCTTAATACATAATATGATAAGATTGCATTTGAATGTTTTGCAGGATCAGTGAAAAGAGAGGAAGCCTGATGGGAAAGCAAGATGAGTCTGATCACGAAAAGATGGATCTCGATCACATGGATTCAAAGATTAGATTTTGAGCTTAGAAAGTTATGATAGAGTTGTTAGGAATATTTGATTACATAGTCTTTCAGTTGATTTTGCATTGTAAGGACAAATGTTTTCCGTTGCTTTTATAAATAAAATAAATTTTGTTTGACGTATTTATTTATTTATTTATTTCCTTGCAATGAAATCGTTATTAAAAATTGATGTTTGCATATTTCTACAACAAATGGATGTGATTCTTAATTATGTTAATGTCAAGAATTTACCAAATAGGGAGAGTTTCTCATCGCCCAAGTTTCAAGTAGACAGAAACTTGGAATCATGCAATAAGTATTGTATGATTAATGAAAAACTTTCACATTTGGGAAAATTAGACTAATTCGTTGACAAAATGTCAAGTGAAGGACTAGGAGATAGAGTACACAAGGTTATGTATTGATCAAGTCCACCACAAGAGTAACAAAGATATTCGTCATGATTTACTAAGGTTAAGTAAATATGATTACACTTATGAGATTACGTGTAATTCTTAGTTGATTGAAAGAGCTTAAATCAATAGCAGAACGAATAAGAAGAATCAAGAAGGCAGAAGGATAAAAGTTTCTCTATTCTAAGAAGAAGGGAGAGTACCTTTTATTATGTTTTATGATAGGTTTTAATGATTAAGAACCATATCTTAATTGATCCTCTAAATGTGTCTTAGTACAATTGTGTGTCTGAGAAGAGGAATCAAGAATTAAAGAAATGGTTAAAATCAAGAAGTCAATCATACTTCGTTCCAAAACAAGTCTTAGAGTTAAGATTGTGACATTGAGTGACAAGTCTTAAGAATGTTTATAACATTCATAAAATGTGGAGAGTTG
Source organism: Lactuca saligna (assembly GCF_052625555.1). NCBI lineage: Eukaryota > Viridiplantae > Streptophyta > Magnoliopsida > Asterales > Asteraceae > Lactuca > Lactuca saligna. The sequence continues at coordinate 122,707,412 of NC_136421.1, read as the reverse complement.
TGATGTCTTGGATAAGACAAAGACCAACTAGGACCAATTTTATGAAGTGTTCTATCTTGATAAAAGCTACACTAACTCTTGAATATTTGTTTGTCAAGAAATGTTTATTGACAAGAGAATCTTATATGTCAAGGAGTTAGTGGGAGTCTTAATGGTCTTGAAAAGGTTCAAGAACTTACCAAGAATAAACCTTATTGATCATCACTAGCACATGATTTGAGGTCTACAACCTATCGTGTTGACACTATATGGTTTCTGTGCAATTCCAATTGAGTTAATTATGCATGTGAGTTCTATTAGTTCTCATTTGAATGCATAAAAGGCAAGGACCTTGATCAATGAAAAGTACAATGATAAGAAAGGGTGAGCTACTTAACTACTTGGAAGACATGGTGGGCAGCCGTGTTACCATAAGACAAGAGTTCAAGGTTAAGAAAAGTTTGGTCCATAAGGGCTTGGATTTGTCGCAAACTTTGGTTTTGACAAATTCGCATGGATAAGGTCAAATAGACCATTAAAATCTAAGTGTCATAAGATTCCCTCTTTCATGAAGATGATTGTGAGGAAATTCTTTCACTAAGAGAGATTTTAAGAAGATAGTGATTGTAAAATTGTATTCTCAAATTTGATTATGGTTACGGTATCCCTTTCCATAATTCGAATTGTGAGATTTAGCAATTAGTCCGAATTGTTTAGACACACATATGAGCTATCAAATGCAATGGTGTATAAGACTAAGAGGCTTGATAAAAGATTATCAAAGAATTAAGTATTAGAAATATGAACTTAAGAAATTGAATAGGTATTGTTTTTCTGAAAGTTAAGTTGTTTCTGAATACATGTCAAAGCTAGTGGGAGCATAAGTGTTATGTTTATAATAATCATCGTGATAGTGGGGGAATAAATGTTATGCTTGTATGATTATTAAGGCAAGTATTGCAAGTTAGCAATATTAATTATAGAAAACATGAGTTATACTTTACAAAGTCGTAAGGATTGAATAGTTGTTTTGCTATAATTAAGGGAGAGAATATTGTGCTTCATTTCAAATCTAAAGGCTTAGGTTGTGGAATGTTAATAGATTTAGTCAAGGATACATAGTGTGTTCTTAAATTTTGATTATGATTACGGTATCCCTCTTCATAGTTCGAATTGTAAGAACAAGACATATAAAATATTATGGCAGAAGATTGATAAAGTATCATATCTTTATGTAAGATATTATGCATCGTGTCCCATACGCTTCGGGTATAGGATCAATTACAAATGTTATAATATTTGACCATTCTATAATTTCACAAATGTCTAGCGCATTTAGAGGGAAAAAGGACTAGAATCGGTTTTGACTAAAATAATTAAACAATTATCAAAGGACGATCCAAAGCTTGCTAAGGATTGGTCGCTTGTGAGTAATTAGAAGTATGATATTGGATGGAGTATATCGACATTATTATGAATACATAAGATTCTATTAAGAATGAGTTGTCATATGGTAAGTATGGAAAGGTTTCCATATTGGGAGTTGGATATTGAAAATCTATGTCTAGATTAGAAACTTTTATGCAAAAGGATGTTCAAAGGAATGTACTTTGATTGAGAGACATCACATCTATGGAATTGTCTTATAACAATTTCCGATAGATAGTTTTCTAATTCATTGGCAATAGTCATTGTGACCTTAGTGCGGTGACATTACAAAAGGATCATTGCATAAAATGTTAGAATATAACGTATTCTATAAGTATTAAGAATTTGATATTCTTACACTTGTGATAAGGATTGGGAGTTGTGAAATGAATGTGAAATGTGTTCATTTGACCTATTTCACAAAGTAAGGACCATAGGTAAACATTGTGTGCATGCTAAGAGCATGGGACAAGTATAGTTATAATTCAAATAAGAAGTTGATTACCCGAAACAATAAATAATGAGTAATCGATATGGTGATAAATAAAAGGTGTTTTATTTATACTCAAAGGTTTGAGGCCATATGGGATTAGTATTATTCTTGTGCTTCACATTGCATGTTTTGACTTCCTGAATAATTTAATTGGTTCAGAACAATCAAATTATTCAAACGGACCATAGTCGTTTATATGTTGGAAGTAGGTATGAATGAAGACTGTCGTGAATTGGTGTGTGGATTGTGTAAAGTGTATTAGACATAAGCAATTGTTTGGTGCAACGTTCATGAGTGCTTATGAATATGATTTGAGCATTGGATTAAACCCACGCTCACTTGGATCACTTCATGGATTTTATCACAAGTGATAGGTGAGACGATAATATCTTATATTCTTGAAACCGAGATGTGTGATTTGTATCTTGCGAGTCGGTTGCACATTGATAATATGTAAACACATCAGTAACTTGGTGTTATAAGACATATTGTTGTGTGTAATTCAGTAAGTGAATGCAAGCGAACATTGAGTCAAAGTTTATCCGTTCCTTTTATCCAAAGTAGGATAAAAGTGATATCTTTGGGGCCCCTCGATGGTTTAATGATGGCACCTAAGCGCTTGGCCAAGCCGGGACTAAATTGATGTATTCAATTGTAGTCTGTTGTCAGTCATCATAAATCGGAAGTCGGGAAATAGTATAGAGAGAATGATTAAGTTCATGTCTCATATCTGTACGATATCCAGAATGGAGAGAAATGATTAATTATGGAGAGAAAGGATTAATTATGATTTATTAACATATTATTAGAATGATATATTAAAGGAGAAGTCATATTGTTTAATTAATATTAGTCAATAATTAATTAGGAATTAATTTTGTGGCTAAAAGACATTAATTGAACTTAAGGGACTAGAACTGTCAATTGTATGATAGTTGAATATTGAGCTAATGGACTCCATATTAAAGGGGTGGACTAATTCTATGGGGAAAACCATTAGAAATTGTCCTAGGCCTTTAAGGAAGGAGTCCATGGGTTGCTTAGGGCTTAAGCATCCAAATTAGGATTTCCTTGTTAGATAACCCTAATAGCCTCACTACTTAAAGGACCCTTAAGGCTCAAAAACGTGGTGAACTTGTTGATTAGGGTTTCCACACGTTTTGGGCAGCCTCCACTCTCCTTATTCTTCATCCTCTTGGTCTTGGTGTTTGTAAACCATTAGAGGAGTGACAATTGTGACTCTAAGCTTTCTAAAGTCATTACAAGGAGGATTTGAGATTGTTATTGCTACATAACAATCAAGGTCATATCTTAAACCCATTATTATGTTAATATTGATTATCATATGCTAGATCTAGGGTTTAAAGTCTTGTATGAATTAAATGTACAATAGAGAAACCTAGATCCAAGCATTAGGATTTGTATGAGCAAATAGGATGTTCTTATGGCTAAAACTTATCAATATTAACAAATGAACATACCACAACACATAACTAAACATACACTACTAATATCCTATACTAAGGCCTCGCCTATCTTGGGCCTCGCCCTTGTCCTGCTATTAATGAGTCTTAGAGCCTTGACCACACTCCTTTTGATAGTGAGGGACGGCCCAACCCACACTCACTCCTTTCCTAACTTGGGCCTCGCCCCCTGCTATGCTGCTAATGAGATATGGAACACCGTCCATACTCTGCTATTGGTGAGATACGGGACCTCGCCCACACTCACCTCCATACCAAGCATATACATGTATCACACAGGCAACAAGTATAAACTATCATATAAACCACTCCTTGGGCACCCGCCCACTATCATTAGACCTTGGTCCTAAATACTATACCAGCATACTATGCCTTGGGCTAACCTCGGGTCTTCCTACTCATAACTACATGGGTTGGCATTGTGGCCGTAGACCCATTCACACAAAAGGGAAACTCACCTGCACTGCTGAACTTGCTGATAATCCTCTAGTTATTGTCCGACAATTCACTGAACCGCAACTCCACTAGCTCCCCAAGCTACCAATGTCAATACGTATATCACTTAGATCCAAACACAACTCTAAAGGCCAAATAAGTCCATTCTTGTCAAAGTTAAATTCCTGGTCAAAGTCAACCCTCCTGACTGACTCTACTCGTCGAGTCAACCCGTTGAGTCGTCGAGTCCACATACTCTGAAACTCTCATAATATGACCCAACTTGCCGAGTCACCCTACCGACTCATCGAGTTCAACGATCTATGAGTCCCCTCCCGTCCAACTCGTTGAGTCATCACTCAACTCACCGATCTAAGTCTTAACCAGAAAAGGTTGAGGTTCTGCGATCCAACTCGTCGAGTCCAAGAACAGACTCGCCGAGTTGACGACAATCTTCAACAGACTCGCCCAGTTGTTCTTCCAACTTGTCGAGTTTATGCCTATCTTCATACAACTCGTCGAGTCCACCCATGTGACTCGTCAAGTAGCTTCAGTTCGTTATCCATACAATGGCTTTTTGAGCCATGCAGGGGCTCCAAACTATAGATCCACACTTCTAAAGCCTATTCCTCACGTAAAGTTGCAAACTTTATGTGAAACCATGGAGCTATAGGCTTAAAACACTCTAGGGCTAGGGTTTATGACAAAGAGGCTTCACCAACAACTCATTGACATGAACTTTATGACCTTATGGACCATTACAAGTCTAGATCTGAGGTAATAACCTTGGATCTAGGTCTCTAACTCCACATAGATCTCATTCATACCCAAAATGCTCCAAATCTCATACATAATATAGATCTAAATGCAATAAAGCCAACTTATTACCTCAAAGTTGACCTACTAATGAAAAGTAATCCCAATCTATGCAAAGCCCCTTGCTCTAAGCTTCTTAATCTTGAAAATCTCTTCACAAACTCCCTTATCTAGGTTCCACTTTGCTCCCAAGGGTTCTTACTCACGATTTAGGGTTTCTGGATCTCAAAGAGGAGTAAAGAGGCAGGGGAAGGGGTGCAATGTTCCTTAAATAGGGTGCAAACCCGCATATTAGGGTTTTTCTCGTTCAGACCAAACTCGCCGAGTCCACTCGTCGACTCGCCGAGTCCACTCGTCAACTCGTCGAGTCGGTCACTTATTCAACAACCCGGATCCCGCTCCGACTCGTCGAGTTCACCTATGGACTCGACGAGTTGACCATCATTTGACTTAGGGTTTCCTTTCCTTTTTCTTGGTCTTTCTGATTCTAGTTGTTACAAGTTCATTGCAAAGTAGTTTTAAAGTTCATTGTTATGATTGGTAAAACAATCATATGTTTGTATTAAAAAAGGAAAAAAAATAAGTATAAGCATGAATATGATGCGAATGAAACACATAGAAAGCAACACACATAGATCGACATACTTTTTTCTAGGATGCTATATGAAATTTGTAACAGAAGGAGAAGAAGATAGAAATAAACAAAATAAAAGAAAGTATGATTATTTTGTTTTACACTAACCTGATGGATTGAAATGTACGATAGAAGATAGTACTTTGCACTTTGCAGGGATGAACAAGCAGAAAGTCATCAAAACATATAAAAATATTTTGGTGTTAGGTATTTATAAATGCAATGAATATGAGAAGAGAATATTCTAATCGTGATTTAATTCCTAATTTGATGGCTATATATTTGGTAAAAGATCAATTAATTCAAAACCATTGCTGATTATATAGGATATGAGGAGACAAGTGGCATTTAGGGGAGGCAATTATTAGGAATGGATATATATATATATATATATATATATATATATATATATATATATATATATATATATATATATATATATATATATATATATATATATATATATAAGGAAAAAAATCATATGTTTGTATTAAAAAAGGAAAAAAAATAAGTATAAACATGAATATGATGCGAATGAAACACATAGAAAGCAGCACACATAGATCGACATACTTTTTTCTAGGATGCTATATGAAATTTGTAACAGAAGGAGAAGAAGATAGAAATAAACAAAATAAAAGAAAATATGATTATTTTGTTTTACACTAACCTGATGGATTGAAATGTACGATAGAAGATGATACTTTGCACTTTGCAGAGATGAACAAGCAGAAAGTCGTCAAAACATATAAAAATATTTTGGGGTTGTGTATTTATAAATGCAATGAATAGGAGAAGAAATATTCTATTTGTCATTTAATTCCTAATTTGATGGCTATATATTTGGTAAAAGATCAATTAATTCAAAACCATTGCCGATCATATGGGATATGAGGAGACAAGTGGCATTTAGGGAAGGCAATTATTAGGAATATATATATATATATATATATATATATATATATATATATATATATATATATATATATATATATATATATATATATATATATATATATATAACACACGTCGTGTACAAATTGGGGATTCTATCTACACCATACTGCAAAACCATTTAATAATCAAAACCACCATTGGTCAAGTCATATTAAAAAAATAAGATAATTATATTTGATTAATGATAGGCTAGTGTGATGGAACCTTAAATATCATTCTTCTTTTTCTTCACTTTGACGCCAATTAAGATTTTTTATTTTTACTTTTATGTTTAAACTAATTATTTTTATATTAATATTTGTAAATATATAATTTAACTTCTAAATTTATTTCTATATTTTTTATTGATGTTATAATCTCTAAATTAATTTTTCATAGTATAAAATAAATTTATAAAAATATCATAATTTTTTTTTGTTGATTAGTTTAGTATTGATAATTTGTCTTCATTTTCTATGTTTGATTAGACTCATATTGATATCTAACCCGTCATTAGACGATAGGTGGTCGTCTCAACCGCAACCGCACCTAACTGATTAATCTTTGTGTATGCAAATAGTAAAAAATATAATATTAGTCATTTCGGTGCTATCACTTTTGTGTTTGACAAAACTTCAAAAATGGTCTCCGTGGTTTCCGAAAATATCAAGTTTAGTCTCTAAGTTCAAAAAACCTCACAGATGGTCGTTGTGGTTTCAAAACTTTTAACAAATGGTCCTTCCGCCTAACTCCGTCAGCTTTCTACCATTAAGTGATGGACATTTTCGTCATTTCAATACACATGGACCATGTATGAGGTTTTTTCTATTTTATATATATATATATATATATATATATATATATATATATATATATATATATATATATAATTATTTAATTAAAGGGCCCCACCCTCTCTCTCTCACACACACACACACACACAACTATAATTTAGTGGATCACTTGCAAAACCCACCTACAAATCTTTCTCTCTTCTCACGGGTGTCCTTTTGTTTTAGGTAGCCATGGGAGGGTATTAAAAGCTCAAGAGCTTTTACGATCAAGTTACCTAAGTAAACCTTGTTATATCCAATAATTTTATCAAGCCACAAAACACACATGTTAATGGATTATGATCACCGGTCCTTCCTAATTCTAGTCACCGCAACTAATACTCATTTCAAAACTTATTTTCCTTCGATACCCATTTAATTAACCATCTAGAGTGTTTCCTTCCCTAAAACTGGCTTCTTCTCTTTAAGAGTGCAGAATTTGCATCTTTGTTTTGACACAGTGTGTTGTTCATGTTCAAAGTGTTGTTTCCTTCCTCTAAGTTTCACATGATCAATCCCCATTAAGGAATCTGACCATCTCCAACTTCCTTCCTCTAAGTTTCATGTTCAAATAGTTGTTGAATGTTCTCTTCTGGTTTTCAAACCACAAACACATAGACAAAACAATTTCCTCAAAGAAATTTGGAAGAGATAGAAGGTGAGAGAGATCACGAAGGGGTAGATATGGAAAATCAAGGAGAAGAGATGGCTCACCCTATCAACAGCAGATCTATTAATTCAACAAAGGGGTAGATATGGAAAATCAAGGAGAATAGATGGCTCACCCTATCAAGGAAACCACAGATCTATTTCATGTTGCTGTTGGATTGCTAAGTGAAGAACACCAATTGTAGATTTAGGGATTGCTAAATGAAGAACACCCTGTCATGACCTGCCACCATCAAACACCCCAACGTTGCTGCTGCCTTCTATCTGTTGCTCGTTAAGCTACCTAATAGAAGAGAGAGGAAGCGGCGGAGCCACCTGCTGCCATCACAACTCCGCCAACAACACTCGATGCCGGCACCCTCGTTGCTGTCGTAGGTCTCTTCAACTATCAGCCGCCACCCACTCGGTTCACTTCTGATCACCTTTACAGGTGTAGTAGGTATCGAACTCCACCATCGTAAATTTTTGTTGTTTCTTTTGGTTGTGATTAAACCAAGACACAAAGACCCAGTAGCATTCATTTTTCCCTCTATGAAGTTGTATCAGGAAGACGATAGAATGTAAAGTTCCTTTAATTTATTGAAAATAAACCCTCAACTCCGATAACTGGAACTCAAAAACGGCATACAAGCTACTTTGAATTTGGAAGAATTCAGGGAAATTTTTTTCTCTTTTTGATGTTGCGTGCAGGTGGAAACAAGAAGAATATGTAGATGTGGTGGGGGAAATTAGGTATGAGTAGGCCTGTCAAATCGGGCCGTCGTGTCGTGTTTTTGTCTGACACGACACGACATGACAATATTTTTTGTAACACGAACACGACACGACACGATGTCGTGTTTTTTTTCACTAACGCGAAAACGAACCAATTAAAAAACGACAACACGACACGACACGAAAAAGATAATATTACGTAACTGTTATTTTATTTAATTCATATTTAATCATATATAACACGATAAAAACGAAAAACACGAAAAACACGACAAACAAATGCTGAATCGTGTCAATTTCGTGTGGATTTGTAAACACAAACACGATACGACACGACATCGTGTTTTTTATACTTGATATGAACACGACACAAAAACGAATTCGAATTTTTATTTCGTCCCAATTTCGTTTCGTGTCGTGTATTTTTATCGTGCCGTGTCATAAATTGACACCCCTAGGTATGAGAGAGAGAGAGAGAGAGAGGGTGGGGCCCTTTAATTAAATATATATATATATATATATATATATATATATATATATTTAAATCGAGAAAACCTCATAAATGGTCCCTATGTATTGAAATGATGAAAATGTCCCTCACTTAACGGTAGAAAACTGACGAAGTTAGGCGGAAGGACCATTTGTTAAAAGTTTTGAAACCACAGGGACCATCTGTGAGGTTTTTTGAACTTAGGGACTAAACTTGATATTTTCGGAAACCATAGGGACATTTTTGAAGTTTTGTCTTTTTGTTTTTTTTTATTATTATTAACGTCAAACAAAAATCATATTTGAAAAACATAGTTATCACTTGTAATATTTCACTACAAAAGTTTTTCAAATTTATATTTATCAGAGTTTGGTTTATTTATCAGAGTTTGGTTTAATATATATAAGTGGCTGAATATTATTCTTATATATGAATGTTTTCTTTTCTATACTAACATAATAAAATATATAAAAACAAGACCATTGAAATTTGAATAAAATTTACGATGGAAAAGATTATTAAATTTTTACAAGTGTCTGACAGTGGCGGAGACAGGATCAAAGTAAAGAGGTATCCAAAACCGATGGGTTCAGTTTCTCGGTTTACCAAACTCGGTTTCGGGTTTAAACCCAAACTCATTCAAAAGTTTAACTTGTTGAGAATTGAAAAGTTTGTGTTGCTTATATAACATAAGTATATGAGTTATGTTCCATATTATGACCGGTGTGAGATAATTTTAAAATTTTAAGAAACTAGTTGAAAAACTGATAAACAAAATAAAGTATATCTGTGTAAGGGCCAAAACTCGAAATAAGGACATCAAAGTTAAAAGTTCAGCGCTTTACTGTCACACCCCCAAACCGGAACGGCGGAAACGTTCAGGGGCGGATGACTTCATGCGGTAACGTAACAAATGAATACATAGTAAAGAAAGCAATACAACCATCATATATATAATTGAAAGTTTACATTGTTAAAAGAGTACATGTTCAAAAACCAATTACAATATGATGCCAAAAATATGAATTTAAACTGGCACCGCAATGTTCCTTCTTCAAAAAGCTGTTTGGTACCTACAATTACTGAGTCCCTGGGACATACAAGTACTTTTGAAAGAGTAGATCAACATTTAGGCTGGTGAGTTTCATAAATATTAAATGATAATGTTTGTATGAACTAAAATTAAATGGTTTGTTTTTGTTTGTTAGTTTCTAGAAAATCCCATATTTCCTACTGGTATCAATGTAGCCTTAAATCAAGACCAATGTTTGTTTCTAGAAAGTTGATGTTATCCCATCTATGAGTAGTGGTTTAGAAGTTCCAAACTTGTATCACAATTAGGTTTTTCATGCCTAAAGTAATTAATTTATGTACGTATAAAACCTCCAATACGTCTGAAAAACCCCGTAAATCAATGTGTTTTTAATACTCCATGTGAGTTTTATAACCATGCTATTGACTAGAAATGTCTATACACAACGTTCTTCAGGCGTTGGAATGTTCTGACGTTTGTCACCCCAAAGGGTGTACTGTAGCTAATAGTCAGAGCGCGGGGTTGTCAATCCTGTATAGATCTATACACAAATACCATGCTCCCCCTCCAAGGGATTCTGGTATATAATACAGGACTTGAAATGTGTACTCGAGCGTACGTGAAGTTTAATGTCTCACAAAACTTAGTATAAAACAGATTTACGTGTGAAAATGTTCGTTTGTTCTTGTATATGAAAGTAACTTCTTGAAATAGTATTTCTAGTATGTAAAAGTTCGTAGTGTTCACGTAAAACTATACCTATTATAGTTTTCAAAAAGTGCGTTTTGTTTGTATAGTAATCCCTAGTGAAATGCTCACTTGTTATGAAAAGTATAATTTTTGTAGTGCCATAACGGACACATATACATACAGTATAAGCAGAGTGTTTGATTTAGATAAATACATAAATCATTTCTTATTTCAAAAGATAAGATGTTATCGTGGTATATTTTTCATATGAAAGTTTCCCTATATTAGTTATAAATCACATATGGTTCTATTGATAAAAAGAGTATAATGAAACTTTATATAACACACGATAATAATCGAGTGTTTTACTTGTATTCCCCCCCCCCCCCCCCCCCTTAAAAGCATATAAAAGTATTTATAAAACATTTAAAAGTGTGGATTATATGGGTATGAACTCACTTGAAATATCGAAGAAGGTGAGATGAAAACCGAGCAAAATTTCGACTCGAGAAAGTGGAGTTTCTTAGGATTCTCGGGAATCTCGGGAGCACAAACGACCTTCGAGACTTTAGCAAGGAAACCGGGACTTCCGGATAGCACGTGCACAGAAAATGAGGCAAAAACGCAAGAAAGATGAGAGGAATTGGCCCTTTTCTTCGGAACCCTCGCATCCCTTTTATAGGGAGTGGGAACCGCCTCGGTACGCTGGGCATACGCGAGTACGCTGGGCGTACTCGTGCGTTATGCGTGACCGCATCCTCGACTGCCTCGGACTTCGGATGGGACGGGGCATAGCCTCGCATAGGGGCGACGTGGACGATCCGAGGCCTAGGCCTTGAGTACGCTGGGCGTATGAGTGTACGCTGGGCGTAACTCGGATCGGCCCGTCACTCAGCCTTCTAATAATACCGAAATTAAATATAAAAATTAAATTTTTAATAGTTAATAAACTTCAAAAATTCATATCTTCTTCATACGAACTCCATTTTCGACGTTCTGAATATCCACGCGTAAGTGAGACTATACTCTACAATTTTCGTTTAAATTCCGTTGGCAAATTTTGAAACTATTTTTATTATTTATTTTTAAAAGGTCGCGATAAGAAAATTTCGTTAGAAATTCATAACTTCATTATCTGACGTCTGTTTTTGCTAGACTTTTTACCATTGAAAAACCATTGTCGAGACCTTCGATTCTCATTTAGGTCATTCCGGTCAAAAGTCGCTCGATCTCCGTTTCGAGTTTTTAGCTGTCCGTTGGTAAGCCGAAATTGGAAAATTCATAACTTCCTTATACAAAGTCAGATTTGGGCGTTTCTTTTTACGTACGATCATGGTTTAATGACATCTAACATAATAGGTAATTTAATTAGTGATTTTTGGACATTTTATTTTCGAAGTTAATTTCATTATAACAAATGTGGTTACAATACTTGACTTTTTAGGTCGTTACATAGAGTTGAAATATCGGGTTGTCACATCATCCCCCTGTTATAGAGAATTTCGTCCCGAAATTTAAAGTAAGAAAGATACTTGTGAATCAGAGAAAAAGATGTGGGTACTTTTGCTTCATCTGATCTTCGCGTTCCCATGTGAATTCAGGTCCTCGCTTGGCATTCCAGTGAACCTTCACGATGGGTATGCGACTTTGTTTCGTTTGTTTGACCTCTCGGTCCATGATTTATACCGGTTCTTCCACGAAGTTGAGGCTCTCGTTGATCTCAATCTCGTCGAGTGGGATAACAAGAGTCTCATCGGATAGACATCTTTCCAAGTTCGATACATGGAAGGTTGGATGTATGTTACTAAGTTCACGTGGTAGATTAAGTTTGTAAGCTACAGGGCCGATTCTTGCGAGAATCTCGAATGACCCTACGTATCTTGGCTTTAGATTTCCACGCTTTCCAAAGCGTAGTAAGCCTTTCCATGGTGAGACCTTCAATAGAACGCGGTCTCCTACTTGGAATTCCAAAGGTTTCCTCCTTTGGTCAGCGTAGCTTTTCTATCGATCTCTAGATGCTTTCAACCGTTCACGAATCTAAACAATCTTCTCTGTCGTTTCTCGTATGATTTTCGGACCGGTGAGAGTGCTTACCTATTAACATCTTAGAAGATTTCACAAAGCCCCTATCACTTAGTTTTCGACTTTTCGGAAATATATTAGCCGATGAATTAGTAGTTGTTGTTCTTGTTTCTTTAGTACCTTCAGTGGTTCCTATCCCTGTCATGTTCCTTGGATTATTTACAAGTGGTATTCAAGCTCTTATTTTTGCAACTTTAGCTGCGGCTTATATAGTCAGGATCTCGTCCTTTAGCTAACTGTGTGTTGCCAACTTCAGTCCAACACAGAGGGGAGCTGCACTTACGGCCATAGAGGGCTTCAAATGGAGCATCCTTTATGCTCGTATGATAACTATTGTTGTATGAAAATTCGACAAGGGGTAAATTGATATCCCATGCCTTTCCAAAGTCAATCACACAGGCTCTCAGCATATCTTCCAAAGTTTGTATTGTTCTCTCACTTTACCCGTCTGTTTGTGGATGGTAGGCTGTACTCATGTCTAGCCTAGTTCCCAGGGAACTTTGTAGTGACTGCCAGAACCTTGATGTAAATCTACTATCTCTATCGGAGATAATGGACATCGGAACACCATGCAGTCGCACTATTTCCCTTATGTAAGTTCTTGTAAGCCTTTCCATCTTGTCAGTCTCCTTGATTGGTAGAAAATGTGTGGATTTGGTCAATCTGTCGACGATGACCCATATGGTATCAAGTCCACCGGTTGTCTTGGGCAACTTTGTTATGAAATGCATAGTAATCCATTCCCATTTCCATTCCGGTATCTCCGGTTGTTGTAGTAATCCTGAAGGTTTCTGATACTAGACATTAACCTTAGCGCAAGTAAGACATTTACTTACGAAGGTAGCAATTTATGCTTTCATGTTAGGCCACCAGTACAGTTTCTTAAGATCTAGATACATTTTATATGAACCTGGGTGAACGGGATACTTCGTGTTGTGAGCTTCGGTCATGACCACGTCTCTAAAGCCACCATGTCTCAGTGTCCAGATATGGTCCATGAGATAATAGACTCTGCCACCCTTGATTTCTATATTCTTTTCCATTCCCTTCAGGGATTCACCCATCACATGTTCAGGTTGCAAAGCTTCTAGTTGAGCCTCCTTAATTTGTGTGGATAAGTGGGAATGGATAGTTATATTCAAAGATCTGACTCTCCTACCAGTGTATTCTTTTCGACTGAGGGCGTCAACTACTACATTGGCCTTGCCAGGATGATAATGAATTTCGCATTCGTAGTCGTTGAGTAGCTCAACCCACCGTCGTTGTCGCATGTTGAGCTCCTTTTGATCGAAAATGTGTTGAAGGCTTTTGTGGTCGGTGTAAATAGTACTCTTCGTTCCGTACAGGTAGTGTCACCGGATCTTCAGAGAAAATACCACTGCTCCTAACTCAAGATCGTGTGTTGTATAGTTTACTTCGTGTATCTTGAGATGATGGGAGGCATAGGCAATAACCTTCCCTCTTTGCATAAGAACACAACCAAGTCCTTAATTTGATGCATCACAATACTCTACGAAATCTTCTATCCCTTCGGGGAGGGATAGTGTGCACAAGTCCTGTTTCAGAGTTTGGAACTCCTTCTCTTGTTTTGCTTCCCAGTCAAAGGCCACGCCTTTCTGGGTTAATGTAGTACGAGGTTTCACAATGCTAGAGAAGTTCTTTATGAATCTGCGATAGTAGCCAGCTAGACCTAGAAATTGACGAATATCTGTAGTTGTCTTCGATGCCGACCAGTTCTCAATGGCCTTAATTTTGGAGGGGTCCACATGTATCCCTTTTTCGCTAACAAACGTGGCCCAAAAATTCGACACTTCGAATCCAAAAAATTCGTATTTAGAGAACTTCACATAGATCTTCTCCGATCGTAGTGTTTCTAAGACTCTTCGTAGGTGCTGACGATGTTCTTCCTTACTTCGGGAGTAGATAAGTATATCATCGATGAAGACGATGACGAACTGATCCAAGTAAGGACGGCACACTCTATTCATTAGATCCATGAATACCGCTAGTGCGTTGGTTAATCCAAACGGCATCACTACAAATTTGTAGTGCCCATAACGGGTTTGGAAGGCTATCTTGGGAATATCTTCCTCTAGCACTCGTAATTGGTGATATCCGGATCGTAGATCTATCTTCGAGAAGTAGTTTGCTCCTTGAAGTTGATCAAATAGGTCGTCAATGCGGGGCAGAGGGTAACGATTTTTGACAGTAAGTTTGTTCAGCTCTCTGTAGTCGATGCACATACGGAACAATCCGTATTTCTTCTTTACAAACAAGATCGGTGCTCCCTAAGGTGAGAAGCTTGGTCTAATGCATCCTTTTTGGTGGAGTTCGTTAAGATGACTGGAAAGTTCTTGCATCTCTGCTGGTGCCAGACGATAAGGCGATTTTGCTACTGGGGTAGCCCCCGGAATTAAGTCGATTCTGAACTCGACTTGGCGTTGTGTTGGTAATCCCGGTAGTTCTTATGCAAAGATATCGGGGAAATCGCATACTTTTGGAATGCTCTTAATATCCTTCACTTCCCGACTTGTATCAACGATGTGTGCAAGGAATGCATGATAATCCTTCCGTAAACACTTTCGAGCTTGGATGCACGAAATGATGCGAAGGTTTGTACTTGATTTGTCGCCGTAAATCACTAATGTTTCATCGTTATGGAGATTAAGACGAACTTCTTTTTCAAAGCACATGATGTCGGCGTGAAGAAGACTTAACCAATCCATGCCAACTATGACGTCGGAACTTTTAATTTGGACCGGCATGAGGTTGATTGGGAAAGAGTGACCATCTAAAGTTAATGTACAACTCATGTATATGCAGTTAGTGTTTTCCATTTTTCCATTTGCCATTTCTACTGTGAATGATTCTTCTAACATGCTAGGTTTATGTTTAAGTAAGTGAATAAAGTTTTGGCTCACGAAGCTTCTCTCTGCTCCACTATCGAATAGTATGCATGCATATGAATTATTGAGAAGAAACGTACCAGCAACTATTGTAGGATCAGCTACGGCTTCTTCGTGACCAATATCCAAAACTCGTCCCACTCTGCCTGTATTTGCTTCCTTCGGGCAGTTTCTTTTGTAGTGGCCCACCTCGCCACAACTGTAGCAAGCTTGGCCTACACCAGCATTAGGAACTTGAGTGATCGGCTTTATAGGGGTCTTGCAGAACCGGACAGTGTGTCCCTTTCTATTGCAGTTGGAGCACTGCATTTCCCGACAAGGTCCATTGTGGTGGTAATTGCATTTGGTGCACTTTGGAAGGTTGCCCACATAAGGCTTTGTTGGATAGAGATTTGTAAGAACGGTAGTAGGTACAGTAGCAACATTCACTGTAACTAGTTGTTGTTTCTTCGAGGATTCTTGGGAAGACCCACCCTTCCCTTTATTCCATCCTCTCTTCTTGTTATTATTTTTGTTGTTTCCCTTTTGTGGTTCTGGTGCAGAAATTGTTGAGTTCTGGTGATTTCTGTGATCAATAAGCGATTGTGCTAGCTCTTTGGCACTTTCAAAAGTGTCAGGTTTTGAAGCTAACACGCTTGACTGAATTTGGGGCGATAGTCCCCAAATGTATCTCTTTATTTTCTTGCTCTCAGGAGCAATCATATCTAGGCAAAGGATTGCCAGATCGCAGAAGCTGTTGGTATAAGTTGCTATGTCGGTACCAATCATTCCAAGAGTCCAGAGTTCGTGCTCGAGTTTTTGAATCTCTCCTTGTGGACAGTACTCCCTCATCAGCATGATTTTTAAGCTCTCCTAGCTTATTGAATTTTCCACTATCATAGTAAGTACCTTAACGTGGCCATTCCACCAAGTTAAAGCTCTATCAGTAAGTGTGTAAGTTGCAAACTTGACTTTGCTGTGCTCGGGACAGGAGCAGATTTCAAAGACTGATTCCGTCCTTTCAATCCACTATTTTAAAATCATTACACCACCATTTCCATTAAACATCCAGGGTTTAGCATTTGTAAAGTCGTTATAGGTGCACTCTCGGGGTTGCCCATGACTATCGCCATGGTTGGAAGGATGTATGCTAATTCTCGAACCAGTAGTAACAGGGGTATTGATCTATGACATGGCAGCCGCCACAGCTGCGGTGACTGCTGCTTGGAACATGACAACATCAAATTGAGGAGGTGGAGGTAGTGGTGGTATCGGTGCTTCCCTACCGTTGTTTCGTCTCGGATTTCTACGCGGAGGTATCCTTCAACTATACATTGAAAAGACAAGGGTAAGAATTCCATAGTATAGAAAATGAATGTGTCTCATGAACTAAATCGCTATAGTTCAACAACAGATGATAGTATGAGTCTCAAAGATTGAAGAATGAAAGTTATTCGTAAATCCGAATATATGAACCAAGCGTATTGTAATGACGTAAATTTCCAAAACAATTTTTCGCATTTTATAAAAACATAATTCATTTGTAAATCATAAAAACATCATTGTTTGAAACTCAATTTATAACGTATATCAATCCCAAGATCTCATAGCATAAAAATCCCGTGTGTGTACCAAGGTTCTAAATGGCGTGAGCCGTAGCGTGGCGGCATGGTCAAGCATCAAGCTTAACGAGCCATGGCGTCTTTCAAGGCGTGATGTAAGGCGACGATTTTGTATTAATTTAAAATTATATTACCACATAAATATAAATTTATATTAAATATAACTACTTTTTATAAGTGTTAGATCAATAACTAGTAACAAAAATTTAACGAAAACCACAATACCTGTATCTCTGATTAGAAAAGACATAACAAAGAGCAAAAAACCATGTCTCAAACGAAAAAACACGCTCCATAACACGCCATAACGCGCCATGGCACGCCATATCACGTCTTGCCACGCGCCACGCCTAACAGCAATGTTATGAGGCTTTTCGTAACGGCGGAGCCACGCCTCACGCCATGGCGCGCCATTTAGAACATTGGTGTACTGATCAAGCCTGCGCCTTCCCGCGATCCTCACTAGTACCTGAAGCACGTAACACAAAACACTGTACGCACAAAGCTTAGTGAGTTCCTTAAAATACCACATATAACACATATTAGCCACTCGAGGCTATAACTCTGTGGGTCTGTGCACCCAAACTATGTGAACCCTCAGGTTCTAACTCTGCAAGCATGCACAACATAAATCACATAGAAGAATGCAGTGCAACAAACAATATATATAAAACACTATATCACATAACTCTATTTACCTACTCAAGGTAAAGTATAGTGAGAAGACTCACCTTGCGTATCTCGGTAACTCGTAAATCCCTGAAATCACTAGTGCTCGATCTCCCGAGCTATAGTCCTCCTATACACAAATATATCTCTAATTAACACTTTCCCAACTAGGGTTAACTAACTCTATCAAGTCAACACCGGTCAACTCTGGTTAATGGTCAACGGTCAACCCAACTCGCCGAGTCTGGTGTGGACTCGACGAGTCCCTACGAGGACTCGTTTCCTCTGAACCCCTTCCGACTCACCGAGTCACTCACCCAACTCGGTTACCCAACCCTTGGTTCGAAAACACGGGACAACTCGCTCCAACACACCGAGTCTGCCAATGGACTCGGCGAGTGCATTCCATGCATAACCCCAAACGACCTTCTGAGGTTATATCTGTTCCACTATCTCATAGATCCAGTCTCCCTAAGCTTATTTATCACGTAAAGTTTATGTCTTGGCGCTCATATCACACCTATTGACTCATAAATGGTGTTTTAACCTCACACACAATGATCCCAAACCAAAACCTCCATAGACTCATATAAAGCTTGGAGAAAGAGGCACTCTGGACCTCCATGGGTCTAAATCCAGAACCTAACTCGCTTAAGGGACCATGGGAGCACTAGATCTAGTCACAAAAGGGCTCAATAAGCCCTAAATCAATATGAACATCACCTCAACAGAAAAAGGTTCGAAAATAGTACCTCAAATGTGATGTTCTGGACCTCAGATCTTCAGGAAGTTAACCCTCATGCTGCTCCCTAGACTTTGAATACATCAAAATATCGTCAATGAACACAATCACTAATCGATCCAACATCGGTCTGCATACCCTGTTCATCAGATCCATGAATGATGCGGACACATTGGTGAGCCCGAATGGCATCACCATGAACTCGTAACGCCCATAAAGAGTCCTGAACGCAGTCTTCTGGATATCCTCCTCGCGCACCCTCATCTGATGGTATCCAGATATCTAATCAATCTTGGAAAACCAAGATGCTCCCTGTAGCTGATCGAACAAATCATCGATCCTCGGTAAAGGATAACGGCTCTTGACCGTTAACTTGTTTAGCTCTCGATAATCTATGCACATTCGGTGCGAACCATCCTTTTTCTTCACAAAAGGATCGGTAATCCCCACGGCGAGCTACTCGGCCAAATAAACCCCTTCCCCAGCAGCTCCTGAAGCTGCGAGGATAACTCCTGCATCTCTGGAGGTGCAAGGCGATAGGGCGCCTTGGTAATAGGAGCTGCCCACGAAATCAAATCAATGCGAAACTCAACCTGCCTCTCGGGAGACACACCCGGTACTCCTCGGGGAAGACATCCAGGAATTCATGCACTATCGGGACCTCCTTAACCGTACTTGGTCTCCCTGCACCAACCCTTGTATCCAACACATATGCTACAAAACCACTACAGTCCTGCTGTAGACTTTGCCTCGCTCTAGGAGCCGAACAAAACGCTGAATCGGGATGGGTACCCTTGTCGTACACCGTAAGGACTCCCCCACTTGGGTCTCGTATAGTCACCAGCTGTCGCTTGCAATCAATAACTACTCCAAATCTGCTCAACCAATCCATGCCTACGATGACACAGACGTCCCCCATCGCAATCGGGACCAAATCAATAGGAAACTCTACACCGAAAATCTCAAGTACACATCCTCGAATCACCTCCGTGGCATACACTGCTCTCTCGTCGGCGATGGAAACTCTCAGAGGTCGACTCAACGTCTCTCGACTAATACTGATGTGCCGACTGAAAGCCAACGATATAAAAGATCGACTCGCACCCGAGTCAAATAACACCAAAGCAGGTACATAATTCACAATAAAAGTACCTACGCATATCATAGTATAAGCTAAAAATCTTAAACATTAAAATAATTACATGAAAGAATACATAGCAGCCACGACATCGGGCGCTGCACGGACCTCCTCCGCGGTCAACTGGAAGGCTCTCCTTCGCGCCTTCGGTACCTCGGCCTTCACTGGCCAGCTCTCCGTAGCTCTGATAGCAGCATCTCTGGTATCTCTACCCTGATGGTCGCAGCCACCTCCTCATGAATGATCCGGCGGATCACCTCATCACTAGTCTCGCTGCTCTCTGGCATAAGTCGTGTCCTCACCATGATCTACCTCTGAAATACAACATACGATATATTAGAAATTCGTTCCAACATACTCGCACTCGATAACGCATCCCTCCTTGATCTCTGGCATCCCGAAGACTCTTACTTGAATTGTACACCACCCCGGTGTTTTCAGTATTACGGGCCGAATACTACTGTCCTCACCGTATCAGTGTACACCCAAGTCCTCCTCTTAGGATCCCAAGTCCCAAGTACTCTATTATGCATAATCCACTTTTTATAGATCTCTCATAACTCCTTACTGCTACCCACTCACTCTCAAGCATCTCATAGCAGCTCACCTTCCCCTAGGCTAAGGCATCACAAATCAGGCCACCCTAGTCCTAACAGGAATACCTAGCCCACTCTAGCAAGAGAATACATCATATCAATCTCATAAACATATAGCATAAGGGTATTTTGGGAAATCACCGTTCTGGCGCTGACTGATCGTACACACGTCTCTACTCTGTGTTTCTCTAAAAAAAAATCTTTTACTCTTTTTAGAAAACTTGGTTCTCTTTTGAAAATATTTTCCAAATCCTCAGTTTGAGTTCAAATACTCCCGAAGGTGTACTCGAATCCCCCAAACCAAGGCTCTGATACCAACTTGTAATGACGTAAATTTCCAAAACAATTTTTCTGATTTTATAAAAACATAGTTCATTTGTAAATCATAAAAACATCATTGTTTGAAACTCAATTTATAACATATATTAATCCCAAGATCTCATAGCATAAAAATCTCGTGTGTGTACTGATCAAGCCTGCGCCTTCCCGCGATTCTCACTAGTACCTGAAACATACAACACAAAACACTGTAAGCACAAAGCTTAGTGAGTTCCCTAAAATACCACATATAACACATATTAGCCACTCGAGGCTATAACTTTGTGGGTTCGTGCACCCAAACTCTGTGAACCCTCAGGTTCTAACTCTGCAAGCATGCACATCATAAATCACATAGAAGAATGCAGTGCAACAAACAATATATATAAAACACTGTATCACATAACTCTATTTACCTACTCAAGGTAAAGTATAGTGAGAAGACTCACCTTGCGTATCTCGGTAACTCGTAAATCCGTGAAATCATTAGTGCTCGATCTCCCGAGCTATAGTCCTCCTATACACAAATATATCTCTAATTAACATTTTCCCAACTAGGGTTGACTAACTCTATCAAGTCAACACTGGTCAACTCTGGTCAATGGTCGACGGTCAACCCAACTCGCCGAGTCTGGCGTGGACTTGCCGAGTCCCTACGAGGACCTATTTCCTCTGAACCACTTCCGACTCACCGAGTCACTTACCCAACTCGGTTACCCAACCCTTGGTTCGAAAACACGGAACAACTCGCTCCAACTCGCCGAGTCTGCCAATGGAATCAGCGAGTGCATTCCATGCATAACCCCAAACGACCTTCTGAGGTCAGATCTGTTCCACTAGCTCATAGATCCAGTCTCCCGAAGCTTATTTATCACGTAAAGTTTATGTCTTGGCGTTCATATCACACCTATTGACTCATAAATGGTGTTTTAACCTCACACAACATGATCCCAATCCAAAACCTCCATAGACTCATATAAATCTTGGACAAAGAGGCACTCTGGACCTCCATGGGTGTAAATCCATAACCTAACTCGCATAAGGGACCATGGGAGCACTAGATCTAGTCACAAAAGGGCTCAATAAACCCTAAATCAATATGAACATCACCTCAACAGAAAAAGGTTCAAAAATAGTACCTCAAACGTGATGTTCTGGACCTCAGATCTTCAGGAAGTTAACCCTCTTGCTTCGTCTTGGCTATAGCTTCCTTTCCCTTGCTAGACAACACCTCCAAGGTTGATAATGGCTCCTTCTCTCACTCCAAACGCTCAAGATCACTAAGGTTTCGCTCTTGGGGTCTGGTGAGCACAAATGACGGCCATAAGGCCCTTTAATTAAGCCCAAAACCCGAGAAATTAGGGTTTCATTAAACAGCGCGGACTCGCCGAGTCCACCAATGCGACTCGCCGAGTCCGGTTGTTAATCCGAGTGAGAAATCGCGTCTCTACTTGGCGAGTCTACGCACACTCACCGAGTTCTTCCTTAAAACTCAAAATAAAAAGAATAATTATAATACCTGAAATTCTGGATGTTACACGTATGGTTTTTCCATAATATTTTAAAGATTGAACGAAATACTCAACGTAGTAATAATAGCGTGCCAATTATATTAATATAATAGATGATACAACGATCATGAAAATTTGACCCCTAAAATGGTCTCTGATTACAAGGTTTAAGAAAATAAAAACTTTTACCCGAGGTCCTAACTTATAACAAAATTTGGGGTTTTCGCAAGTACTACTTGCGACCTATGTTGCGCTTGGAGCTTGACTCCGCATTCGATTGCTTTGATTCCATAAGATGCCTATCGAAGGCGGCTTGCTGTTCCCTAAACTCTACGAGGGCTGCAATCATTTGTGTTTGGAATGTGTCGGCGCGTAGATGGGTGTCATCCTGCAACATATCCAGACGACGGATGTCGGCAGTGTGAACTTGTACTTCCACGTTGACTTCGCGAATTCGATTTGCTTGGACCCCTGATTAATAGGACTGGTTGGCCAGTTTACCTACCATGACCGGAAGTACTCGGTCGGCTGAACCTCCGTCCCTGATGTCGTAGAAGTTCCGACACATACCGTAGGGAGAGCGTATCCCTTGTTGTTGGCTCCAATGGTGGAGGTGACTTCCCCAAACGGGAGTCGGTCCCTGGAAGTTCCTCCTAATGGCTGGAGGATCGACTATTTCTGGTTCTGAGTCCGTATCAGAGTTATCCCCTCCTTCCAACTCGATAGGTTCTTCATCCTCTTTAGGATCTTCCTCTACCCATCCTCCATTGCCCTAGTTCGGGTAGTAGGGGTCCCCTTGTGGGTGAAATCTAGCCATTTGACTATACGAGAATAGGATTATAAGATTTGAACAAAACTTGAAAACATGTAACACTAAACATGTCAATTAATCTATTGTATGCACCAAATACTCCTATAGTATTTAAATTGTACGTTTGATACTAGTGTCTATTTTGGTAAGTTTTGACTTGTTGCTCACTACGATCATTCCTCGACATACGTTAGTCCAATCTCGGATAAATATAGTTGATCAGGCTATATTCGTCCCAAATTCGATTACATATATCGAGAACTAATCGTAGTGTCCAACTCATCTTAATCTTTTTTGTATAGCTGTAATCATGAAAATATATCGTTTGTATGCATGTATTTTGTATTTTCATGAGCTAAAATAATCTATTTAAATGAAATAAGGTTTTAGGTGTGAAAACCTTTTGTTAGAGACTTTGAGTCCCTAAGCATTTATAGTTTGCATATCTTATGAGGTTCGATATACTTAGTTCACTATAAACATTGCTTTGATACCAATCTGTCACACCCCCAAACCGGAACGGCGGAAAGGTTCGGGGGCGGATGACTTCATGTGGTAACGTAACAAATGAATACATAGTAAAGAAAGCAATACAACCATCATATATATATAATTGAAAGTTTACATTGTTAAAAGAGTACATGTTCAAAACCAATTACAATATGATGCCAAAAATATGAATTTAAACTGGCACCGCAATGTTCCTTCTTCAAAAAAGGTGTTTGGTACCTGCAATTACTGAGTCCCTAGGACATACAAGTAGTTTTGAGAGAGTAGATCAGGATTTAAGCTGGTGAGTTTCATAAGTATTAAATGATAATGTTTGTATGAACTAAAATGAAATGGTTTGTTTTTGTTTGTTAGTTTCTAGAAAATCCCATATTTCCTACTGGTATAAATGTAGCCTTAAATCAAGACCAATGTTTGTTTCTAGAAAGTTGATGTTATCCCATCTGTGAGTAGTGGTTTAGAAGTTCCAAACTTGTATCATAATTTGGTTTTTCATGCCTAAAGTAATTAATTTATGTACGTATAAAACCTCCAATACGTCTAAAAAACCCCGGAAATCAATGTGTTTTTAATACTCCATGTGAGTTTTATAACCATGCTATTGACTAGAAATGCCTATACACAACGTTCTTCATGCGTTGGAATGTTCTGACGTTTGTCACCCTAAATGGTGTATTGTAGCTAACAGTCAGGGCGCGGGGTTGTCAATCATGTATAGAATATACACAAACACCATGCTCCCCCTCCAAGGGATTTTGGTATATAATACAGGACTTGAAATGTGTACTCGAGCGAACGTGAAGTTTAATGTCTCAGAAAACTTAGTATAAAATAGATTTACGTGTGAAAATGTTCGTTTGTTCTTGTATATGAAAGTAACTTCTTGAAGTAGTATTTCCAGTATATAAAAGTTCGTAGTGTTCTCGTAAAACTATACCTATTATAGTTTTCTAAAGTGCGATTCGTTTGTATAGTAATCCGTAGTGAAATGCTCACTTGTTATGAAAAGTATAATTTTTGTAGTGCCAAAACGGACACATATACATACAGTATAAGCAGAGTGTTTGATTTACATAAATACATAAATCATTTCTTATTTCAAAAGATAAGATGTTATCCCGGTATATTTTGCATAAGAAAGTTTCCCTATACTAGTTATAAATCACATATGATTCCATTGATAAAAAGCATATAATGAAACTTTATATAACACACGATAATAATCGAGTGTTTTACTTGTATTCCCCCCCTTAAAAGCATATAAAAGTATTTATAAAACATTTAAAAGTGTGGAGTATAGGGGTATGAACTCACTTGAAAGATCGAAGAAGGCGAGATGAAAACCGAGCAGAATTTCGACTCGAGAAAGTGTAGTTTCTCGGGATTCTCGGGAATCTCGGGAGCACAAACGACCTTCGGGACTTGAGCAAGGAAACCGGGACTTCGGGATAGCATGTGCACGGAAAACAAGGAAAAAACGCAAGAAAGATGAGAGGAATTGTCCCTTTTCTTCGGAACCCTCGCATCCCTTTTATAGGGAGTGGGAACCGCCTCGGTACGCTGGGGGCGTACTCGTGCGTCATGCGTGACCGCATCCTCGACTGCCTCGGACTTCGGATGGGACGGGGCATAGCCTCGCATCGGGGCGACGTGGACAATCCGAGGCCTAGGCCTCGAGTAAGCTGGGCGTACGAGTGTACGCTTGGCGTAACTCGGATCGGCCGTGACTCAGCATTCAGATAATACCGAAACTAAATATAAAAATTATATTTTTAATATTTAATAAACTTCAAAAATTCATATCTTCTTCATACGGACTCCGTTTTCGACGTTCTTTATATCCGCGCGTAGGTGAGACTATACTCTACAACTTTCGTTTAGATTCCGTCAGCAAATTTTAAATTATTTTTTTTATTTATTTTTAAAAGGTCGCAGTAAGAAAATTTCGTTAGAATTCATAACTTCATTATCTGACGTCTGTTTTTGCCAGACTTTTTACCATTGAAAAACCATTGTCGAGACCTTCGATTCTCATTTAGGTCATTCCGGTCAAAAGTTGCTCGATCTCCGTTTCGAGTTTGTAGCTGTCCGTTGCTAAGCCGAACTTGGAAAATTCATAACTTCCTTATACGAAGTTAGATTTGGGCGTTCTTTTTACGTACGATCACGTTTAATGACATCTAACGTAATAGGTAATTTAATTAGTGATTTTTGGACAATTTATTTTCGAAGTTAATTTCATTATAACAAACGTGGTTACAATACTTGACTTTTTAGGTTGTTACATAGAGTTAAAATATCGAGTTGTCACATTTACCATTTAGACAACTCCGTACATGTGTTTAAATTTCACAACATCATAATATAATAGATATTAAATCCATATAAAGCTATATAAAATAAGGATGCCAAAAAGTCCCGTGGGACCCCGTTCCCGTAGGGGTCCGTCCTGTTTGGGGGTTTTTTAGAAAAAAAATCGGGGTGGGGGTAGGCAATCCCATCCCGAAACCCACATGAGGATCCCGTTAATAAATTACATATATATTTACATATATTAATTATATAAATATAATAAATAATAACATGATTTCGAGCTTTCAAAATTCATCAAAAACATGTTTTTAAGTTGTTAGTATGTTTTTAAGATGCCATAAATTTTTTATTTTTAACATGTAAAATTCTGCTATAAATAATTATTTGTTGCCTAAAAAATAATTTCTTTTAGCCTAAATAACAACTTCGTTTATCCCAAAAAAAATATAGCCCAAAATCAATTGGGGGCGGGGGAACGGGGGCGAGGGCGGGGGTAATAAAGGGGATTCGAGGGCGAGGGCGGGGGTAGGAAGACTGAACATTTCGGGGGCGGAGGCGGGGATGGGGGCGGAGGATGCACTCCCTGTCCCGTTTGCCCCCGTGACATCCCTAATATAAAATGAGCTACGAAAAAGTAGGTTGACCCTACAAAAAAACAATTTGTTCCCTTAAAAGGTACGAAAAAAAACTTTAAGTACTGAAAATGTAAAGTCAAAACACATAACATGGTCGTTTCGTCATTCAAAAAAAATTTAAATACCTGAAACTGAAAAGGTAAAGTTAAAATACATAGTAAGGCTGTTGCATCAATATATATATATATATATATATATATATATATATATATATATATATATATATATATATATATATATATATATATATATATATTGAAGTAATAAGGATTGAAAATAACTTTTCAAAATAAAAAATGGCATAAATTGAAAATAAGTTTTAACCAGGAGGATTAGAGATATAAAAATTGTTTGATAAAGTGGTTGTTTAATGTGACGATAAAGTGATTGTTCATGGGACGTAAAGTAATAATCGGTAGATATTAATGTGCAAGTGAATAATATATATATATATATATATATATATATATATATATATATATATATATATATATATATATATATATATATATATATATATATATATATATTAAGTCCCATCAAATTGAGTTTTTTAACCAAAGTCAAAATGGTTTTGAGGTTAAAGCGGTTTTTGACATAGCAACACGCTGTACAAATTTGTTCAAAATGATAACTTTTAACAAAAGTTTGCATTTCCTAAAAATATTAATTGAAAATGACAACAGTTTATGACAATTAGCTTTACTTTTTTAAAAATAAAAACCGATGTTTTTAATTTTATCCCAAAATGCTTTTCGACTTTTAGCTTTAACAAAAAAAAAAAAAAAACAAAACAAAAAAAAAAAAAAAAAAAAAAAAGAAACCATTCACTTTTATTAAAAAAAAAATGTCTTATTTTTTTTATCCCAAAACAAGTTTTTTAAGCAAAAAATCGCACATTTTACTGTTAATTGTTATTTAAAAATATTTATGGAAACTTGTAGTTTATATATTAATTGAAGAAAATTTTAAATGGACGTAGCAGATAAACGAGACAACGAGTAACAAGTTTTCGAAAAAAATTATTTTCGAAAGAAATTAATCAACATCCGCCGCATTAGACGTTAAATGGAATTTAAATTAAAACCGTTAGAAAGACTAAACAAATTACAAATTACACTACGGGCTAAAACTTTCATTTTATGACATTCATAATAAAAGTAAGGACTAAGGAGAAAAAGTCATTGTCGAACGCAACATATTGATCAAAACGAAAATATTTGACGAATGTGGAAAGGAAACTTATCGCGTTTTAGAAACTAACCAGCGAAAGGAACTAATCATTGCAGCTGCATCGTGTATGTATTATACATGTTTTATGGAATATGACATGTTTATATGAAACACAGACCAAAATATTATAAGCAAAACACCCCCACATGCATATACATTATGATGCTAATTTTTAATAAAGCGTTTTTTTTTTATTTTTTATTTTTATTTTTATTTTTATTTTTATTTTTATTTTTATTTTTTGATGCAGTTATTCAACCGCTTCAAAAAAATATAGCATCATAAAATAGTGTTGTTTTTTGAGGCGGTTCTACAACCGCCTTAAAAAATATCCAAAACCACCTCATAAAAATAGCTTCATAAAATAGATTTATTTTTTGATGTTGTCCAAAACCGCCTTAAAAAATATAGCTTAATAAAATAAACTTATTTTTCGATGCTATTATTGAATAGCATAAGAAAATAAATTGCCTTTTAAAATACAATACTAATGGCAACATAAAATATCATCAATCATTTGTTGATGCTATTAGTCAACAACATTAGAAAATGTAGAACCGCCTTATATAGATAAGAAAGGTGCCAATCTCACTTGTTATTTCATTTTCTTATGATTGCTACTTTGGCCTTGTATTCTTCCCTCAAGATTCTTCTGTAAATCAATCACACTTGATGAACTCACGTTACAAATAAGACATATCCACTCCATTTTCTTCTTTAAAACCTCACTTGAACCTGCAATAACTAGTAATGACGGTGGTGGTGGTTTCTTATCTTTTTCTGAATCATTTGGAACACATTCAGATGAGTTCTCAGCAGAATCCATGGATTTGACTAGGTTTTCGTAGGTCAAATATGTCACTTTGGCTTGATGTTTCTTTCTTGCAAGATGTTCTAGTAAACCACGCTCAGATATGCACTAATTTTCCCGATCGAACACCTCCTCTCTTCATTGCCAACATCTCTCTTCCCATCATCATTTCCTTCTTTACTTCTGCCTCCTAAATGTAAATATGCTCCACATCCTCTAGTATAATCTTCATGCTGAATCACTTTTCTTATATCTATTGATCCTCCTTGAAAATTCATAGAAATCCCAGTTTAAATAAAAGAAAAACAACACAAAACATGATTATTTCAACTATACTTAATGAAATCGAAAAAAGTCACGAAATTGAATAATGCTCTTTAACTGAATAGTTAATGTGATCAATATTGTGTACCTTCCATAGCCTTTTTTAGGGAAAAAAAAATACTATAGTTGGAAGAAGTTGATGCAGAAGGTGTAGGACATACTTGATTGCGTTCATTTTGAGACCAAATCCTGGCATCCTGAAATCTACTGCTACAAGGATGGAGATATTTAGGGTTTTGCACTAGGGAAAAGTTTAGTCGAAGTAAAAGAGATGACGATGAATTCTTTGGAGTAATTTACCATTTTTGAAGAAGAAGTAGAGGACTTAGTGGTTTCATCAAATACGAAATGGAGATAACCAGTAATGTTTAGGAATATGAATGGTTGATGAAGCCATAGATTTATGAGGGGTCGGTTGGATTTCAATCACAAAATTTTCCAGTAGGAGGGAAACCTAGGTCGGAGGGAGATTAGAATTTTTTTTAAGGCGAGAGGAACTTAGGTTTAGGGGGAGATTAGAATTTTTTGACCGCCATTGGGGGGAAATCCGCTGAAAATATTAGAAAGTTAAAACGAAAATTTTAGAGGGAAAGATTATTTGGGGCGGTTTTAGGTTTTACTGATGCGATTTGTGTGGAATTTGGTGGTGGCTATGGAGGGTTGTTAGAAAGCTAAAACGAAAATTTTAGAGGGAAAGAGATAAAGATTTAAAGATGTTTTTACATGAAGTAGCATTAAAAAATATTAGTGTTTTCATTTGATGCATTTTTCAAAATATAGCATCAAAAGATAAAGATTTAATAATGCTATTTTATAAAAAGAGCATCAAAAAATCCTTATTTAATAATGCTTTTTACATGAAGTAGCACTAAAAAATCTTTTTTTTGATGTTATTCGCTGTTAACCGCCTTAACAAAAGCTTCTGAAAATTTATCTGGTGCTTTTTTAAAGCGGCTCGTATATTATTTAATGCTCTATACATTTAATGAGGTGGTTTTTACCATCAACCGCCTCAAAAATAAAGAATGGTTCGCATTATTAAATTACTTGTGTAGTAGTGATATATATATATATATATATATATATATATATATATATATATATATATATATATATATATATATATATATATATATATATAAAGTGACAAACCACATTACCGTTCTTTGAGTTTTATTTATATAAATTAAATTAACAAACAAAAACTGGCAATAGCACGTCTCATGGGTCGTGTGGTGGATACTAACCAACTCCTTAATTACCAAGTGTATCTGAAAGTATAATTTATTGGGCAAGTGGATCTGAAATGATATTTTATTAGGTAGGAAATATTTCTGTAGCATATGATATTAAATACCGATGGTTCTTAAAGCACATGCTAGTTTTATAATGCTATTTTCGCAAGCTGGTAACTAGTTATTTTCAAATAAATAAACAATACGCTATGTAATGGTAGGTAAGGAGGAAAGGAGAGAGAGTTGACTTTGAGCTTACAAGTTATATTGCTAAGCAACGATAGATGCAATGTCATCTCTTTCAGGCACTTAAGCTTTAATTCTTTGAAAGTCCAAGCCTTGTTTCCTATTTTTCGTGCATCTTCAAAACCATGTCTGTCCAAAAACAGTTTGAACACCTCAGAATACAATTCGAAGCTATACAATCAGCAACCAACAACTTTGCCAAAGACCATCTCATTGGGCAAGGAGATTTCGCAAGTGTTTACAAGGGAGAACTCCTCCTTTCCCAGGGGCCTACCATGGTTGTTTTAAGACGTTTAGATAAAAGATACCGGCAAGTAGGCACTGAGTTTTGGAATCAGATCCTAATGTTTTCTGTTTACAAGCATGAAAACCTTGAGTCCATCTTAGGATTTTGCGATGATAGAGGCCAGAGCATCCTTGTATATGATTATGCATCCAAGGGAGGTCTGGACATGCATCTCGAGAGCAATGATCTAATGTGGGTCCAATGCCTTAAGATATGCATTGGGGCAGCTCGTGGACTTGCATTCCTTCATAATCCTACGGCCCAGGAAAGTGTATTGCATCGGGATATTACAAGTAGTAACATCCTTTTAGATGAAAACTGGAATGCCAAGATCACAGATATTGGGTTTTCCAATGTTGTTCGTACTCAACAAATATATTCATTTCTTGTTACTACTTCTGTTGGAACGTTTGGGTATACTGATCCTGAATATATGGAGACCGGGAACCTAACAAAGGAGTCAGACGTGTACTCCTTTGGTGTGGTGTTGTTTGAAGTTTTGTGTGGGAGGTTGTGTATGGCCAAGAAAGGTGATCATGACCCTAGACCTTTAGCTGCATTGGTAAAAGATCTTTACAAACAAAACAAGCTACATGAAATTATCTTTGGTAACATAAAGGACGAAATAAATCCTACTTCTTTGAATGTGTTTTCTTCGATTGGCTTTCGATGTTTGAAGAGGCGCGGTGCAGATCGTCCGCAGATGAGCGAGATCCTTAGAATACTAGAAACCGCACTTGAGTATCAAGTATGTTGCTTTTTTCTTTTCTGCTCCATCGTATTTTGTGATCATCTTAATCTGTTTTTTTATTACAACTTAGTACTAAATCTACACTTTGTTAAGGTTTCACCTCAACCTTTAAATAAGCTGTCGAATCAGAGATCCGTAAAGCATATGCATTGGGAGAAGACCCGTGACACGGAGGGAGCTGAAATCGTTGATTCGGTTAGTTGAATTCGGCCAAGCATTATATGTCATTTATGTCAATTGCATCATCATGTTTCTTGATGAAAAATGTATCAGTAGCTTCTTATCCATCAAACTATAATTTCTAGGAAACTTTTTAACTTATTTTTCAACAATTGCAGTCGAGCACAAACACAAAGTCCTTTGTCATGAAAGAGTTTCAGCACCTCAGACTTCCTCTTGGATTCATACAAGAGGCCACGAACAACTTTAATCAGGGAAACTTCATTGGGGAAGGGGGGTTTGGGAAGGTATTTAGAGGAGAATTCTTCTACTCAGATCAGGGTGAGACCATCGTGGGTGCTGTAAAGTGTTTGGATCGTTCAAAAGATCGAGCAGATGTTTCATTTTGGAGCGAAGTCATGTTGCTTTCCACTTATAAACATGAAAATATCATCTCACTCCAAGGATTTTGTGATGATTTCAAGGAAAGGATCATTGTTTACAAGTATGCATCAAACAAGAGCCTTGATCGCTATCTGAATGACCCCAACCTCATGTGGACTCAACGTCTCAAGATTTGTCTTGGGGCTGCATGTGGCTTGGAGTACCTTCACAATCCCAAGGGCACCTAGCAAAGAATCTTGCACCGTGATATCAAAAGTGCGAACATCTTGTTAGACCGAAATTGGAATGCTAAAATTGCAGATTTTGGCCTATCTAGATATGGACCTGCCAACCAACAACACACGTTTCTTTTCTCTGATGCCAAAGGCACTCTTGGTTATTGTGATCCGATGTACATAGAAACAATGTTATTGACCAAAGAATCAGACGTCTATTCTTTCGGTGTCGTACTATTTGAAGTTTTGTGCTCAAGGCTTTGTGTTGATTATACTTATGATGATTACCGCCGATCCTTACCCGTATTGGTGAACAAGTGCTATCATGAACAATCACTTGATACAATTGTTGATATAAATCTAAGGAATCAAATGGAGCAGAATTCTTATGATATGTTTGTATCACTGGCGTATCAATGTTTGGAAAGAGATCAGAAGAAGCTCCCGTCAATGGGCTCTGTAGTGAGCAAGCTTCAAACTGCACTCGAATACCAAGTATGATGTTCTATTGCTCTTGTCTTTGACTTTGTATTGCTTGGCAGAAAACAAAAAAAATCTTACATATACAGTTTATATAATATGGTTGGAAACAACTATCTAATAAAAACGAAAGGCAATCATCGAATGGATAGATTTCCGATGATTTAATGTGTTTTTCTCATTATAAGTTATGTAATAACTTGCTTTATATATGTTGGTTTTCATAGGTACAAAGTGACGTCCTAGCGAAAAATGTCAATGTGGCATCGTCTTCAAGGCCATCCTCTACTTCGGATGACATCCCAAAAACAAGTACCCTATCCCTATGACACTAGGAACTGAGAGGGGTTTTGAAATTACTTATCAACTTATTTTTTTTTGGAGAAGCCAGAAATTTATGGCTTTTTGAAAAAGTCATTTTTTACACTAAAAACCAAACATTGTTTTAATTTATTGGCTTTTTGAAAAGCCAATAAGTTAATAAGTCATTTTGAAAAACACCCCTGGATAAGTCAAACATAATGTTTGAAAGTGACTTGTCAATTAGTCGAATAATGAATTTAAGTGAAATGGGGGTATTTATATACTTCTCACTTATCTAGAAAGGTCTTTTGACCTCTTTTATAGGCAAGACTAGGAAAGACATTGGCCTTTTTTGGAGTATAATTTTACATTTTATAATTAGTTTCACTTATGTTTCTTTCTTTTTGATGATACATTATATGTTTCTATTCTGAGAAATATTAACAACCGATTTTTTGTTAATTTAATCATTCTTTTTGTTATTTTCTGTAGATGTTAAATTGTAAAAGTCGAATTGAGTGTTTATTTAGTTTTCGCATTTTTAGTTATTTTACTAAGTCAGTTTTATGCGAAGCGTATTGTAATAGACTTAGTATACTTTTTGTACACTCAGGTTCCCTATAAATAGGGACTGAGGATAGAAGTAGAGGATAACTTTTGGGAAACTCAAATATCCTTTCTGCTTATGATTGTAATCAGTCTTTATCAATATAAATCTGATTAATATTTACTCTTCGTGTTCTTACTTTTCAATCACTCAAATCATAATTGCTTTCATAATCTCGATAACAATTCTCATCAATTGGTATCAGAGCAGGATTCAAACTGCATCGATCTGATTTTCGTGTTAGAATCATTTGCTT
The DNA here is from genome assembly GCF_052625555.1 of Lactuca saligna. Classification (NCBI taxonomy): domain Eukaryota; kingdom Viridiplantae; phylum Streptophyta; class Magnoliopsida; order Asterales; family Asteraceae; genus Lactuca; species Lactuca saligna. The sequence continues at coordinate 122,673,635 of NC_136421.1, read as the reverse complement.
TTTGAGTAACAAATTTACTCAAAATTTTCCGCGCATTTTGGTTTTTGAAAATCAAATTTGATCTTCAGATTTGAATTGATTATGTCTTTGAATTGTTTAGTCGAGTAATCAATTAGCAATTTGTGATCAATTCAGTTAATCAATTCTAAAATTCATCAAGTTTTTCAAGCTTTCTAAAAATTTCTGTGTTCATCAATGGCGAACTTCAACATGAATACGAAGACTTCCTTCTATCACTTGCTTGGTTCCTCAACCAAAATTCCGATGTTAATTCCTGAATACTATGATTAGTGGGCTGATGGAATGGAGGATTACTTAAATGGAATTGATAAAGAACTTTGGAATTGTATTGAAGGAACAGTGCAAGCTCCTGCTAATGTTCAACCAATTGGACCATCAACTACATCTGCTGAAGTTGCTGAACAACAAAAATGTTTGAAGAATAATGAAAAGAGGTGCATGAGGGAACTAAGAGGTGCTCTACCTCTTGTGGTTTACAATTACATCCGTAGTTGTAAAACAACCAAGGAGATCTGGAACACTCTAAAAGAGAAGTATCAAGGTAGCGAAAAGACGAAGATCAATTCTGTGAAGCAATGTCTAGTTGAACTGAAGGAGCTTATGTTTCACTGCAATAGGTATGGAATCACTAAGTTTCTCATGGAGTTCAATTTAACTTTCATTATGGGACTTCGCAAGGAATGGCGAAGTGTAAGTATGATGATTAAGAATCAATAGAGTTTTGATACAACTCACCTAAATGATCTCTACAATCAACTGAAAACACATGAAAGTGAAGTTTCAGAAATGTATGAAGAATCAAAACAGAGTATTGGAGGTCCTTTGGCTCTTGTTTCAAAGGTATCAGAAGTTGAAGTTAATGAAAAAGATGGTTCAGATAATGAAGGATTTTTTATGAACTCTGATGATGAAGTTGTAGCATTCTACTCAAACAACAGAGTTATGAAATTTGTCAAAAAGCCTTTTAATCCAAAAGGAAAGGAAAATGATGCGAAGAGTGGAAGTGCTAAAGTTGGAGGTGAGGAGAAGAAGAAAATGGAGAAAGCTGATGAGAAACAAAAAAAAATGCAAAAGAAATGAAGAAGCTGAAAGGTGAATCAGGAATTTATTGTCACTACTGCAATGGTGCGAATCACTTCGCAGCCGATTGCATGTTGCGAAAGAAAGAGGAGAAGAAGGAAAAAGTTAGAGATGAAGCTTACTATTCAGAAAAACTCGAAGAAGTGCGTGCAAAAGCGAAAGGAATGTCACTGGTTGCAAAGGGTGAGTCTGATGAGGAAGAGAGTGGAACGTATCAGATCTGGTCTTCAGGGTCTGATGACGAAGAAATGAGGCATCCCACACATGGAGCTATGCTCGCAAGCTTTGAAGATTGCGAAAAAGATATTTCAGGAAGGTGTTTCGTATCCAAATCCATAGACAAATCACCCATGACTACCAAGGTACGTGCTATACTAGAATCTTTTAATATTCCTTTATCTGCTTATGATGCTGAAATCACTTCATTTGATGATACTATGGCTTATTTTGATTCTGTTATTGTGTCTACTAGTACTGAAGCTCAAAATTTGAATAAGCAACAAGGTGAGACACAAAAGGAATTAGAAATAAAAAGGAGCAAAGTAGAAAAACTTGAATTACAGATCAAAAATGTAAATTGTGATAGGGATAATCTTACAAACGATGTTAGGTTGTTGCTAGCACAAAGGAACATATACTGTAATTTTGCTAAACGAATGTATGCAAAATTAACTGCTTTACATCATTCTTCTGACATTAGCAAAGAACAACATAGGAAACTTTTACCTTTTCTTGAATATGAACGTGAAAAAGTTGATGTTGTTTCTTTTGATTGCGAAAGCACAATTGCTCACTTTGACAAAATACCTGATGATAGATATGCATATGGTATTGTCAAAATTGATGAATTTTTGAATGCTGATGAGTTGGTTAACATTGTCAATGAAAGTTTGACAAAGAGTGAACAAGTGAAAATATTAAAGAAAACCAAAACCTTGAATCTTGATTCTCAACTCAATTATGTTGATGTCAATGACAATTCAGACAATGTGAGTGAGATCAGTGAAATTGAAGAGGAAGAAGAGTTTGATTGTTCTAAATTGTCAATCATTAATATCATATCTAAGATCAAAGGTAAAGAAATTATAGTTGGTTCAATAGTAGGGGATGAAACTGAAAAACCCTCTACTTCGCAACATTGTAATTTTGATAATGTGGAAGTTGAAAGCCGGAAATCTGATGACACTAATGAAAACAAAGAAGATGTGAAAGATTCACATGAAATACCTCCACGAGTTGTGGTTGATCAAGTGTTTGAAAATAAAAAAGAATTTGATAAAATTTTAAATAACAAAGGTGCACATTATTTGGAAACCAACACTGTGGTATATCCAAATTTTGTATGCACTGATAACACCATTTTCCCAAATCAAGTTTTTGTCACTACTGGGAATGCTGAGAAAATTCATCCTGAATTCAACAAAATGATTGAAAAAGATAATCAAAGATCAACTACTAAAGGTTTTTTCGCAAATCAAAACACAGAAGAAAACAATTTAACTCAAAATCCTTATGTGTTTCAAAAACAAAAATTATCACAAAAATGGGTGATTAATGGTGCAAAAGCAAACAAAGTTTTTGAAAAAGTTGAAAAACCAAAGGCTGAAGTGAAATTAAATTCTCATGAATTCAAATTGATGGTTGGAAATTATTAAACAAAAAATAATGTTTCAAAAAGAAAAGCAAGAAAAGCAATCTTTTGGCAAGTTATGTCTAATGACAAACCAAAAGTTGAAAAAGAACAAATTTCAAATACACCATCATCAAAATTTCAAAGCAAAACTAAACAAATAGATACAAGTTTTCACAAACCAATAAACTCTGTTGATAAAATTCCATATGTTCGAAAATATGACAACAATAGCAAATTTGAGACTTCGCAAAAATTTGTAAAGAATCAAAAGTTTCAAAATGTTGGAAAATTCACGAATAATTTATCAACTTTGAAAAATTCAACTCAAACAAAAGTGAAATTTTCACCAACACAACCAATTTTTCCAAATCCTTCGATGTCACAACTAGAAATTTTTGTGCCTTGTAACTACAACACTTAAGTCAAATTATGAATCAAAGACATGAAAGCATGCATGATACTTACTCTATGACAACAAAATTTCAATCAAACACTTCATACAAGCACTACAAATAGTCAACAAGCAATTGGAAACCCTATGAGTTCTTGTTTAAGTCCATTTTGGACTAGGAATTTCTTATTGGGCCCAATGGACCAATAAGCTTCCAATTTTACCATATTGGGCTTAGAACTCTTAAATGGGCTCTAATTGGACCCACTTTCATTTATTTCAATATTTTGGGCCATATTGGGCCTAGAATGAAATAAATTAATTATATGAACCATTTTGGGCTATAATTAACCTAATTTAGCCCTAATAGGTCATAAAAACTACACTTTAATTTATTTAGGTCAAGCATCATCTAGCTTAATTATAATATGGGCTTAAGGGAAAAAAAGCCCAAAAACCTCCTCTTTCCCTCTCCATTCTTGGCCCAAGCCCATAAAGAGGAAAGAGTTGACTTTGTGTGTGCCACCTCACAATTATTCAAGGGATTTCCATGAAATTACCATACTTCCATGATACAACCTCTTCTTCTCCCTCTCTCTCTTGCTCTCGACCGATTCCAAGCACACACGCACACATTTCACTCACTATTCTCTCAAGAAACTCTCTCATTTATCCTCCATATTTTCGAGATCTAAGACGAGTTCAAGGGCTTCTTCCATAAAAATCATCATCTAAGGTAAGAAATTTCTTAGATCCATAAGCTAGCTACTTCATTTCATCCAAAAATCACCTCTTAATTCATTAAAACTCATGATCTAGCACTTAAGAAGCATCCAAGTTCGAAATCTTCCAAAGAAGGTTTCTATGGCCGAATTTCTTCTCATTTTTCCTTCCAAAACCACAACCACACCCAAGGTGAGCTTCATACCCCCTATTTTTCTGTTTTTATAAGTTTTTGTGGGGGAGAATACAAGCAAATGTCTAGATCTATGAGTTCATGTATGCCTTGTGTGATTTTATGTTTGTATGTATGATTTTATGTGCTATGTGATGAATATGTTAGTCTAAAATACTTAAAAACCAAGATCTACAAAATGAGGAATGAAGCAAAAATATCTTATACCATTTTACACTAATCAAGTCAATAAAAATAATTTATTTGGTTAGGATGAACATTTTTGGACATAAAACCCATTTTTGGGCTCAAATTGTTAAAAATACCAAAGTTAAGGGCCCAAATCGACAAATGATAATTTTTGGAGGTTGGAAAGAGTCCAAAAAGTTTCTAATAAATTTTTTTCTAAAAAACAACACTTTTGAGGGGCTTAAAATGTAAATTTTGAACATAATGGGCTAAAAATGGGCTTTTCGGCCCAATAAGCCCCAAATTGCGAAAATTCTGAAATAGAGGGGCTGAAATTGCAAATTTATGTAAAACAGGGGGCTACCAGTGTAATAAAACTAATTCAAGGGTCAAAAATGTTTTCAAAGTCAAAAGGGATCAAAAATGCAAAATTTTTCCATTTCGGTCCAAAACTGTAAAGTTGCGAAAATAAGGGTTCCAACCGAGAGAAAAATTATTTTTGAAGGACTTAAGCTGTTTATCAAGTAAATCTAGGCTAAAAATGTCTTTTTAATAAGTTTTGATACTAAAGTGTCCGGAAAAATGGTTTAAGGACTAAAATGGAAATTCTTTTATATAAAGGGTTAAAAGTGTAAATTCTATCCAAGAAGGGTCATAAAAGGTAAACTCTTATTTAAAAAAAACAATAAATCCATTAAGATAAAATACGAGTACCACGACTTCCGGCGAAACGTAATAACAAATATGCTTTCAACACCAATATTGTTATCAAACGAATTGATTCGGTCTCGAATCAATAACGAATAAAAAATCAATAAACAATAAGTACTTCAATAAACACGCGAAATTCATGAGAAGTCAATATTCAATCTTTGGGCTTGAAAGTTTCAAATCGTGCTTGTTGGGCCTAGCTAGCCCAATAACATGATCTTTGGGCTCGAAGGGAACACGCTTATATGTTATTGGGCCTTCTATGACCTAATTCCATGTAAAAGGACTTTCAATAGCTTTATTGTGCTGTTGGGCCCCAAGGGCCCATTGGTACTGCTAGCAAAGTCGAGTAGTCAAATGCGAGTCGGGCCTAGTGCCTTTCGCATTCACGATAGCCTTGAATGACTTATGGATATAACAAGGGCTCCGTACCCTCTTTTCTCCTCAGTTGTGGGGCTATGAGAAGTCACGGTGGTTGGATTAAATGAGTCTTACGGACGACGCCAAAAGGATCGTTTGTAATTGGTAGTTATAAACTAGTCATTTTCATTAATGCGTGATTATAACGACTCATAACCCATAATTAATCCAATGTGACCTGGAATTATCGGAAACAATCGTCGAATCGGTATAACAATAAACAAGACACGAAATTCTATGTACAAGGAAAACATCAGGTTTTCCCAGGAAGTTCAATACTTTTATCTAAGTGATATATACAAGGTTTAACAATTATACACGTTTACGAAAATCGACAAGCATACTACGAATCTCCACACTTTTACTAAACAATACTCTTTTCAGAAAATATCGGATTTTCTGGGTTTTCAAACTACACAGAAATCATTATTTTTCAAACATGACTTATGAACTCACCAACATTTCATATGTTGACGTTTTCCAAAATACTTGTATTCTCAGGTAACAGGTAAATCGAAGAATATGTATGCAGTGATGTCACGGTGCTTTGTTTAAATTAGTATCGAACGGTTTAAGTTATGGAAATGTAATGTTTAAAACAATGTACTGAATGTAAACAATATTAGTTGTAATATTTCAATTCTTGGTGATGAATGATGTTATGATTCATGTATAATCGTTGTGATGGTATTCAATTGAGTCACAATAAGCCCTCGGACGTTTCCACCGATTGGTTCGGGGTGTGACATTCAATTTCAAAACTGACTAAAGTTTCGTATACAAAAGGAAAATCTGGTGTAAGTACGATCAATCGTTGGGATGAAGGGAAAGGAAGACAATATCAAAGTGGGAAGTTTTCAGAGAAAAAAATAAAGAATGCATTTGACAAGTTCGCAAATAATTCTTCCACTGCTACTTCACCATCTCATAATTTGCAAGTTTCAGTTCAAAAATGGAAACCAGTTATCAAAGCTACAAATGTTGTGAAGGATGAGATTACAATCAATGGAAATCCAAAACTTTTGAACGACTATATTTCAATATTTAGATCTAATGATGTTGATATAATGGATTCTGTCACAAATAAAGTGAAAACATGGTTTTTCAATTCAAAGAATTTGTTTCATTCTACTAATGATGGACCCAACAAGTGTTGGGTTCCTAAATTTTTTCAATAAATGCAGGTGATATGTGACGAGCAATATGATGCAAAATGGTATATTGATAGTGGTTGCTCTCGTCATATGACTGGAAGAAAGGAAAACTTGCGAGATTATAGAAGCTTGGAAAATGCTGGAGTAGTCAAATTTGGAAATAATCACAAGTGTCAAGTGAAAGGCTATGGGAAAGTCACAAATGGACAATTCACTGTTAACAGGGTTGCTTATGTTGAAGGTCTTCAACATAACTTGATTAGTGTTTCACAACTTGTTGTGGGTATTGGAAATCATGTTATGTTTAATGAAGAAGGAAATATCATTTCAAATGCGAAGACAAACGAAGTACTTCTCAAATCCAAAAGATATGGTGATATGTTTACACTGGACATCAAACCAATCGTGGGAAAACCTGCTGTGTGTTTACTATCAAAGGCATCTAATGATGTCAGCTGGCTATGGCATAAAAGATTGTCACACTTGAACTTTCACAATATTAACAAACTTGTCACTGAAGATTTAGTTCGAGGTTTACCTGTACTAAAATTTAACAATAATTCTCTGTGTGCAACTTGCGAACAAGGAAAACAACATCGAAAAAGTCATCCAATTGTGATAGATTCAAAAATTGTGGAACCATTGGAACTTCTTTACATTGACTTAGGTGGACTGTCGACTGTTGCTACAATCAATAAAAAGCGGTACATTTTAGTTATTGTTGATGATTTTTCTCGATTCACATGGGTATTTTTTTCTCAGGTTAAAATCTGAAGTTGCTCAGACAATGATTGAATTTATCAAAAAGATTGAGCTTAGTCTGAAAAAGAGTGTTCTCAAAATTAAAAGTGATAATGGTTCTGAGTTTAAAAATCAAGTTTTTGATTCTTTTCTCACAAGTAAAGTCATTTCGCATAACTTCTCATCACCATATACTCCTCAACAAAATGGTGTTGTTGAAAGAAGAAATCGATCACTATGCGAAGCATCCAGAACAATGTTAACATATGCGAATCTACCTCAATATATTTGGGCTGAAGCAGTTTCAACTGCATGCTTTACTCAGAATAGATCATTTATTCATCGCAGATTCAATATCACTCCATATGAAATCATCAACAATCGAAAACCTAATGTCAATTTTTTCCATGTTTTTGGTTGTAGGTGCTTCATAATGAATCTCAAAGATAATTTGACAAAGTTCCAAGCTAAAGCTGATGAAGGCATATTTTTAGGATATTAGCAAAATTTAGTAGCATACAGGGTGCTAAACAAGCAAACAAGAAAAGTTGAAGAAACTTTCAACTTAACTTTTGATGAATACTATCTTAAACAAACGGATAGTAAATTTGAACATAAATCAATACTTGTCGATTCAAATACTCAAATCGATAATTCTGAAATAAATGATTTTGATTATGACTTAATTTTCGGAATTCCTGATAGGGAAATTGATGCAGAAACGAATGTTCCTGATAATCAAACATCAGAATCCTCAAAACATAATGATGATTCAACAATCACTACAACGTCGATAACTTGCGAAAGTGTGCCTAGAGTTAATATGGTAGAGCAAACTTTCGAGGGGGAGAATGAAAATATGAATCATCAAGTTGAGGGGGAGCATTCACAAAATCAACAGGAACATCATTTGGAGGAGGAGCATCAAGATGAACATCATGTTGAAGGGGAGCATGATGAAACAGAGACAATTAATCTTGATGAAAATGATGAGTTTCATGAACTAAATGATAATTTTTCTGTTGCAGGATCTGAAAATGAAGATATATATATATATATATATATATATATATATATATATATATATATATATATATATATATATATATATATATATATATATATATATGAAGATGCACCATTGGAATTAAATCCAGATTATCCACCACTTGAGAAATGGACAAGAAATCATCCAAAAGAATAGGTAATTGGAAATCGACAAGATGGTGTGCTGACAAGAGCTCAAATTCGTGCGAGAAATGAGGTACTAAATGCGAATCAAGAACTGTGTATGTTTAATGTCTTTATTTCGAATATAGAGCGAAATACAGTAAAGAATGCTATGGAACACTCAGATTGGGTTGTTGCTATGCAATCTGAACTGGCTGAATTTGAACGAAACGAGGTTTGGAGATTAATTCCTAAACCTTCTGATGTTTCAATTGTCGGATTAAAATGGATTTTTAAAAATAAAACTGACAAAGATGGCAATATTATTCGAAATAAAGCTAGACTAGTGGTTAAAGGATATTCTCAACAAGAAGGAATAGACTATGAAGAAACTTTTGCTCCTGTCGCAAGACTCGAAGCAGTTCGCATATTTTTAGCTTATGCAGCTCACAAAGACTTTGAAGTTTTTCAAATGGATGTTAAATGTGCATTCTTAAATGGAGAACTTGAAGAAACCGTGTATGTTGAACAACCACCTGGATTTATAAATTAGGTACATCCTGATCATGTCTACATTCTTGACAAAGCGATTTATGGGTTAAAACAAGCTCCAAGAGCCTGGAATGCAACACATACAATGTAACACCGTAAATTTCAAAACAATTTTTCATTTAAAAATAATCGTTAATTCTTAAAAACACTTTTCTTAAAATTCCAGTGATAATCAAATTACAAAAACATAACTCCATTTTCACTTGCTTAATAAACCAGGATCCTCAAAACATGACTCTTTCTCTGGTGTGTACAATCGAGCCGGTGTCGTCCCGTGATCCTGAGAGATACCTGAAATACATAACACAAAACACTATAAGCACGAAGCTTAGTGAGTCCCCCAAAATACCACACATAACACATATTAGCCACTCGAGGCTATAACTCTGTGGGTCCGTGGACCCTACTCTATGAACCCTCTGGTTCTAACTTTGTGAACCTTCCGGTTCTAACTCTGGGAACCTTCCGGTTCTAGCTCTGTAAACATGCACAACATAAATCACATAGAAATAATGAAGTACAACACATAACATACATAGAATACAAATACTTTGTCACATAACTCTGGTTACCTACTCAAGGTAAAGTGTAGTGAGAAGACTCACCTGACAAGTAGAAAGCAGATATCCCCACACTTGAATCTCGAAATCGCCACCGCCTAACACATAAGGCAAATACTCTCATGAATATAACTCTTGAGACTAGATTCAACCCTCTCTTGGCACCCTCTTAAGGGTAAAAGACCATTTTACTCCTTTCTTGGCCCAAAGGCCACATCGCTGACCAAACCCTAAAAGTCAACAAAAGTCAACGATCAACCTTGACCGGACTCGGCGAGTGCACTAGGGCGACTCGGCGAGTCTACATGTGTTCACTGACTCCCTTGGATCCTCTCTTGATACTTCAAGTATTTCTCTAACTCGACGAGTTTCAACTGGCATAAATCGCGGGGCCACCACGACTCAACTCGCCGAGTCTCAAGAATAACTCGACGAGTTTCGGCTTGACTCAGTCCCCCCTGACTCTCCCTGACTCACTGAGTCGACCCCTCAACTCGACAAGACCACTCGCTGAGTGGTTACGGGCAAACTTCATGCTACTCGCCGAGTCTGTTCTTTAGACTCGGCAAGTCCATGCCATGCATAACTCAAACTCATTTATGAGGTCAGATCTGTTCCATCACACATAGATCTGGCCTCCCCAGGCTTGATAATCACGTAAAGTCCAAACCTTGGTGCTTAAGCAACAACTATTTGCTCCTAGATGATGTCTTAGCCCCATATCTCATAATTCTAGGTCAAAACTCCCATGAATCCTCATAAAGCTTAAGGAATAAAGCTTCTCTGGACCTCTATGGCTCTCATCCCAAGCCTTATCACAAATAGGGACGAAATGGAAAACAAATCTAACCAACAAAGGGGTCATGAAACCCTAACCCCCATGTTTATCATGACAACAGAAAAGGAAGCCAAAATATACCTCCAAGATGATGCTCTGAGCTCCAAAATCGAAGGATGTCCACCTCCCTTGCCTCCTCTTAACTAGAATCTCCTTTGCCTTGCCAAACAAAGCTTCAAAGGTAAACAATGGCCTCTTCTCTCTCCCAAAATGCTCAAAATCTCTTTAGGGTTTCTCTCTGGGGTTGGTGGCCGCAAATGACGGCCATAAGCCCCTTTAAATAGGTCTCAAACCCTGGAAATTAGGGTTTCATTAAACAGTGTGGACTCGTCGAGTCCACTTTTGGACTCGCCGAGTCCAGACGCGAACCCGCGCACAAAACCGCGATACTACTCGGTGAGTTTGGACTCCAACTTGCCGAGTCTCCTCACACTCACCCAAAAATAAAAGAATAAAATAATACTTGGGAATCCGGGGTGTTACAATCCTCCCCAACTAGAATTAGACTTCGCCCTCGAAGTCTCGCTCTGTAAATAACTCTGGATGCTGCTCACGCATCTCACGCTCCGGCTCCCAAGCTAACTCTATTGCTTTACGATGCTGCCACTGGATCTGCACCAGTGGCACCTCTTTATTCCTCAGAATCTTAGTCCTTCGATCTCTGACCGCTGTTGGTTTCTTAGCATAATTCAGGATCGCATCCACTTGAATATCCTCTAGCGGCACTACTGCTGACTCTTCGGCTACGCACTTTCGCAACTGCGACACGTGGAAAGTGTCGTGAATCTGACCCAACTCTGATGGCAACTCCAAACGATAGGCTACCCTACCTACCCTCGCGACCACCCTGAATGGACCAACATATCGGGGCCCCAACTTGCCCTCTTCTTTAATCGAATCACTCATTTCCAAGGAGAGACCTTCAGGAGCACAAGGTCGCCGATCTGGAACTCGATCTCGGACCGGCGCCTGTCCGCATAACTCATCTGATGACTCTGAGCGGTCAATAACCTCTGCCTAACCTACTAAATCTGCATAGTCGTTTGCAGCCCAATCTCCGTATTACCCATAACATGCTACCCGACCTCTCCCCAGCAAATGGGGGTCCGACACCTCCTCCCATACAACAGCTCAAAGGGTGGCATACCAATGCTTGAATGATGGCTGTCGATATGGGAAAACTCAACCAAGGGTAAATACGTGCCACAACTCCCTCCGAAATCTAATACACATGCCCGAAGCATGTCTTCGAGCGTCTAAATCGTTTGCTTGCTCTCAAGTGACCTCAGACATCACCATGATAAGCTCTAGCTCATTTCTCATATCCCTCTTTGAGACTGAACACCAGGTCAGCTTTTGACTCCACAGCTGAGCCTCCAAAGGTCACCCATATCATGATCCAAATATCCCACTAACTTCTTCCCCGTGACCACTATCCCGGCCCAGTGACACGCAAGACACGAAATTCTCTTTTCCTTATGCGAGAAAAATACAATCCAACCGAGGATTGTCTCAACTCTGATCTCTGGTGTCTGCTACGCATATCCCTTGCGCATCTCGCCGCATCTCTTGATAGAGACGGAGACCCCAGTCTCGCCCCCGGTTCAACACCCAGGCTCCAAAAACTCAATACTAGGGCTACTCAAGCCCAAAACTCTTCCACATCATACACTGATCGGAGAACACTCCATTATCTCATTCTCTTGCCATCTAGTGAGTACTATGGCTCCCCGCAACATCATGATGACCTCTCAAAGACTAGCGAGTACTACGGCTCCCCACAGTATCACAACACTCTCTGACTAGTGAGTACTACGGCTCCCCGTAGTATCAGAACACCCTATGACTAGTGAGTTCTACGGCTCCCCGCAGTATCACAACACCCTCTGACTAGTGAGTACTACGCCCCCCCGTAGTATCACAACACCCTCTGACTAGTGAGCACTATGGCTCCCTGCAGTATCGCAACACCCTCTAACTAGTGAGTACTACGGCTCCTCGCAGTATCACAACACTCTCTACCTCCACTAACTCATGCTCCGCAGACTATCATAGGTAGCTACCCATACTCGACTCGAATATGCATAACAGACTTTGGAGGCAATCGACATAACAAAATGTCTACCCTTGCGGAGATCCACTCTCTTAAATAATCCCTCTGGATGCCGATACTCGAAGGGCTCCCACTAGATCCATAGGTACTTGATATAACACAAGTCGTCTCAACTCAAGATTCACGAATAACTCCGAAATCAAGATATCATACCCGGATACCTCGGAACACCCCAACAGAACATCACAAGATCCTGCCACAACCACTGATCTCCTGCCCCAAGCATCATATAGATACAATAATACATTTCCTCTGAACCCCATAATCAGATCTTCATTTTTCCCAAATTTCAACTTCGGTGTATCCAATTACTCAATTGGAATATGAGAAAACACTAAAGCTACGGAATACGTTGATAATTCTTCGAAACCCTTTTTCCTACCGCTCAAAATCCAAGCAATAATACGCATACCGACCCGGGAGTTGGCTGCCCAATCATTCTCTACCTACTTGCAACAACACTGACTACTACCAGGTTCCTGACCATTAACCACCTATCGTGGAGACATTCATCCTTCTCAAACAAGTACTTCCTGCATTAACTCACTCTGACCCCTTTCCTCGATCACCAACATCTCTGGTTTCATGAATTCTTACCGCAGATCTTTATACTCCACTTATAACCGCTCTTGACAAGTCTCTGCTTTCTTCCATACGGTACCCGGTTCTCCCCCACTCAGGGTTCGGACCATCACCAATTGGCACACAAGCATCTCACAAACTATTTTCACCAGCAAAATCGTACCTGCCCCTGGAAAGTGCTACACAACGCCCGATAATCCCCTTTAAGGAAATCAATTGACCTCATATACTCTGAACCTTAGATGAAATCCTCAAGAACTTCTCGTCACGACTTCCTCTAGTCGCTCCAAGTCTCGTACCAATCCAATACCAAACAACTCACCTGCCCAATAACATCGCTGACTAATAGAATGAACCACAAAATCATCGTACCCCCACCTCAACTCATCAACCAACGTTCCAACACATGGATCATCCCAAGAATAGGGACCCACTCCCATATTCAATACCTACATAGATAGAAAACCCATTGCACTGCTAAACTCGACTGAACCCCCCACTGATACCACTACAATACACCCTACTATACTCAAATAAGTGTAATGTGGTCCTCGACTATCTCAGTCCCAACTGACTATCTATTCATGGTAAATCACTGCCTCGCGGCACAGATGCTACCTGATACTCTGGTGGAAAATCATCATCAATGACAACCTGCAGGGTTTACCCCCAAACCCATAACTTAAACATCATGCTTCTCATGTTTTGCACACGAACATAATTAGTACCACCCAGATCATAGAAGGTGACATCTCCTCTATCGACTGATTGCTCAACTCAGACCAAAATTTTCCCCTCTCTCTGACTCCTTACTAAAATACTCTAAGAGGCTCTCGATCTCCCTCTCAAGGGATGCCTCTTCGAACTCAATTATGACCTGATAACCGGAGAATCACAAGCATCATTCACTACGAACCATGGTACTCATTCCATGACATCTCTTCTTAATGTGCTCCGGTGTATGGTACCCGAACCATAACATCACTCCTCAATCCGTTCTGATGTATGGTACTCGAACCATAACATCATTCCTCAATCCACTCCGATGTATGGTACCCGAACCATAACATCACTCCTCAATCCGCTCCGATGTATGGTACCCGAACCATAACATCACTCCTCAATCCGCTTCGATGTATGGTACTCGAACCATAACATCACTCCGCAATCCGATCTGATTATGGTACCCGAACCATAACATCACTCCTTAATCCGCTCTGATGTATGGTACTCGAACCATAACATCACTCCTCACTCCGCTCCAATGTATGGTACCCAAACCATAACATCACTCCTCAATCTACTCTGATGTATGGTACTCGAACCATAACATCACTCCTCAATCCGCTCCGATGTATGGTGCTCGAACCACAACATCACTCCTCAATCCGCTCCTTAGAACCTCCAGAATACTCCCTGTATCAAGTATGGGCCCTCTTCTTTCAGTAGTATGGGCCCATACTACCTGCCACATCTACCCATACTTTCCACACAGACTATCCCGAAGCTCCTAAGTAGCTGCTCGACCTGCTCTTTCACCAATCCCATCGCGCGTGCTCGCTCCCCAACGAAATTATCTACCCTACCAGCACACTCATATGGCTAAGGTTACTCCCTAGGCTCTTCCTAGATTCCCACATTTCTCTGCTATCAGTTGCTGAAGAGCTCCTAATGATGCCAACTGTCTACCTCCTAAATATCATCATATTCACATAGTAGCTGACTCCCATCATCGAGAGTTCCACAAAGCACGAAGCAAGCAGCATTCGGGCATTGAAGCGTCCCCTTCAGCACGAAAAACCTCCTTATGTTATTATCCACTCACCTTCCTCATTCATGATGGATATCACTGAACTCTAACAACTCCGCCCCACGTGGGCATCTGGATACCCTCTCAGCAAGCTCCTCATATGCTCATATAGATACCTCTTCCATATTACTCCCCTGCACAAATCCCCTAAAATTTTCCTGCTGGACACTCTCGCTCAGCACATACTCAAAAGCACATCAAATATATCAGCAACCCTAGGCTAAGGCATCACAAATCAGGCCACTCTAGTCCTAAAATATGAATTTCTTAGCCTGCCTCTAGCATGCACACTATCTCATAAAATATATCACAAATATCTCATAACACAAAATAAGGGTGTTTTGGGAAATCACCGTTCGGGATCTGGTTGATTGTACACACTGCTCTTTTTGCTTTCTCTTTGAAACTCTTATTCTCTTTATAAAAACACATTTCTTTTTAAAATTTTTTCTTAAATCCTCAGTTTGAGTCCAGATTTACCCGAAGGTGCATCCGAATCCCTCAAACCAAGGCTCTGATACTAACTTGTAACACTGTAAATTTCAAAACAATTTTTCATTTAATTATAATCGTTAATTCTTAAAAACACTTTTCTTAAAATTCCAGTCATAATCGAATTACAAAAACATAACTCCATTTTCACTTGCTTAATAAACCAGGATCCTCAAAACATGACTCTTTCTCTGGTGTGTACAATCGAGCCGGTGCCGTCCTGTGATCCTGAGAGATACCTGAAATACATAACACAAAACACTATAAGCACGAAGCTTAGTGAGTCCCCTAAAATACCACACATAACACCTATTAGCCACTCGAGGCTATAGCTCTATGGGTCCGTGGACCGTACTCTATGAACCCTCTGGTTCTAACTCTGTGAACCATCCGGTTCTAACTCTGGGAACCTTCCGGTTCTAACTCTGTAAACATGCACATCATAAATCACATAGAAATAATGCAGTACAACACATAACATACATAACATACAAATACTCGGTCACATAACTCTAGTTACTTGATCAAGGTAAAGTATAGTCAGAAGACTCACCTGGCAAGCAGAAAACAGATATCCCCACACTTGAATCTCGAACTTGCCACTGCCTAACACATAAGGAAAATACTCTCATGAATATAACTCTCAAGACTAGATTCAACCCTCTCTTGGCACCCTCTTAAGGGTAAAAGACCATTTTACTCCTCTCTTGGCCCAAAGGCCACATCGCTGACCAAACCCTAAAAGTCGACAAAAGTTAACGGTCAACTTTGACCGGACTCGGCGAGTGCACTAGGGTGACTCGGCGAGTCTACATGTGTCCACTGACTCCCTTGGATCCTCTCTTGACATGTCGAGTATTTCTCTGACTCGACGAGTTTCAACTAGCATAAATCGCGGGGCCACCACGACTCAACTCGCCGAGTCTCAAGAATAACTCGGCGAGTTCCGGCTTGACTCAGTCCCCCCTGACTCTCCTTGACTCACTGAGTTGACCCCTCAACTCGACAAAACCACTCGCTGAGTGGTTACGGGCAAACTTCATGCTACTCGCCGAGTCTGTTCTTGAGACTCGGCGAGTCTATGCCATGCATAACTCAAACTCACTTCTAAGGTCAGATTTGTTCCATACAATCATAGATCTGGCCTCCCCAGGCATGATAATCACGTAAAGTCCAAACCTTGGTGCTCAAACAACAACTAGTTGCTCCTAAATGATGTTTTAGCCCCATATCTCATAACTCTAGGTCAAAACTCCCATGAATCCTCATAAAGCTTAAGGAATATAGCTTCTCTGGACCTCTATGGATCTCATCCCAAGCCTCATCACAAATAGGGACAAAATGGACAACAAATCTAACCAACAAAGGGGTCAAGAAACCCTAACCCCCATTTTTATCTTGACAACAGAAAAGGAAGCCAAAATATACCTCCAAGATGATGCTCTGAGCTCCAAAATCGAAGGATGTCCACCTCCCTTGCCTCCTCTTAGCTAGAATCTCCTTTGCCTTGCCGAACAAAGCTTCAAAGGTCAACAATGGCCTCTTCTCTCTCCCAAAATGCTCAAAATCTCTTTAGGGTTTCTCTCTGGGGTTGGTGGCTGCAAATGACGGCCATAAGCCCCTTTAAATAGGTCTCAAACCCTGGAAATTAGGGTTTCATTAAACAGCGTGGACTCGCCGAGTCCACTTTTGGACTCACCGAGTCCAGACGCGAACCCGCACACAAAACCGCGATCCTAGTCGGCGAGTTTGGACTTCAACTCGCCGAGTCTCCTCACACTCACCCAAAAATAAAAGAATAAAATAATACTTGGGAATTCGGGGTGTTACATGCAAATTTCTTGAAATAATTTAAATTTAAACAAGGATCAGTTGACCCCACATTATTTCGCAAGAAAGTTGGGAATCATCTCATGCTTGTTCAAATTTATGTTGATGATATTATTTTTGGCTCAACTAACCCAACTTTGTCACTTGAATTTGAAAATCTAATGAAAAGTCAATTTGAAATGAGTATGATGGGAAAAATCAATAATTTTCTTGGTTTGAATATAAGACAGAACAAGGATGCAATTTTAATGAATCAAGAAAAATACACAAAGAACTTGCTTGAAAAGTTTGGAATGACCAACAACACAAAGTTGCGAGTACCAAAGGCAGTGGGAACAAGAGTAACTCCTTCGTTGGATGCTCCTGCTGTTGACTTAACACTTTATCGAAGCATGATAGGGTTTTTCTTGTACTTAACTGCAAGTAGACCTGATATTATGTTTTCGGCATGTAATTGTGCTAGATATCAAGCTAATCCCAGGGAACCTTATTTGACTGTAGTGAAACATATTTTTCGCTATCTTAAAGGAACAATTTCTTTAGGACTTTGGTATCCTGCGAAAACAGGATTTTTCATTCAAGCTTTTTCAGATTCTGATCTAGGAGGATGTACTTTGGATAGGAAAAGTACGAGTGGTGGATGTCAACTATTGGATGGGAAGTTGGTAAGTTGGCAATCGAAGAAGTAAACTTGTGTTGCTATATCAACTGCTGAGGCTGAATACATTGCTTCTGCTGCTTGCACTTCGCAAATTATTTGGATTTAGAGTCAACTTCGTGACTATGCAATAAACATGAAAAAGATTCCCTTGTATTGTGATTCGCAAAGTGCAATTCGCATTTGTCATAATCCAGTACAACATTCAAAGACAAAACACATTGCTCTTCGATATCATTTTATCAAAGATCACGTGGAAGATGGGAATATTGAAATTCACTTTGTTAAAACAACTGAATAACTTGCTGATATTTTTACTAAACCTCTTAATGAAAAATCATTTGTAAGAATTTTGGCAGGTTTGGGGATGATTGATGCAAATTCAATTTCAAAATATCAAGCATAAAAGTGTCATTCAGCGGTTATGAGTTAGAATTGTTCAGATGTTACTGTTCATACAGAGGCTTCGCATGGCTTCGCAACCACATCTTTTTCGCATTTGCGATCATAGCAACTCAGGTTAGGTTTACGATTCGTTTTGTAGTTTTTATTTTTGAAAAATTAAAAATCCAAAAAGATTTTATGTTTATTCATTTTTGTTTTTGAAAAATCAAGAATCCAAAAAGATTTTATTTTGTTATGTTT
Source organism: Lactuca saligna (assembly GCF_052625555.1). Classification (NCBI taxonomy): domain Eukaryota; kingdom Viridiplantae; phylum Streptophyta; class Magnoliopsida; order Asterales; family Asteraceae; genus Lactuca; species Lactuca saligna. Next base: position 122,655,150 of record NC_136421.1, on the reverse strand, counting down.
TTAACTTTGAAAAATTCAAAAATCACAATTTTTTTTGTTGTTAACCTTGTTTTTTAAGGATTGTGTGTTTTTAGTTAGTCTAGTGCTTAATGCGAAGAGATCATGCTTGTATGTTTCTATGGGAAGGTACTATTTCTTTCAACTTTGTATTAGTTAGGATGTCCCTAGAAGCATGCTGTAGTATGTTGTCTCAAGCCTCATATGACTTTCTGTGTACGAAAGGAAAGCCTTAATGAAATTATCACATGAAAATTTCTTCCCAATTAATAAGGCTTATATTCGCATTAGTCAAAATAGCTATCTTACTCTTCTCAAATGGGTTAAGAGTCTTCTATTTAGTCCATACATAACAGAGGTACATTCGGTCTTATATCCAATCTTTTTCATCAAAAAATTCTTCACACAAATCACACACAAAGACGTATGTCCTAGAGGTCTCTGATTCAACCCATCGAGACTTATATATACAAAAATTATGTGTTTATGATCCGACATCATGTGTCCGTGATGGAAGTGAAACCCAAACATCATAAAACTTTAAGGAATTGATGAGGAACATAGCTCCAGATTTTAACAAAACTTTTGTTTCAGTACCAAAATATCGAAACTCCAAATCATATTAAATTTGCATGTGTGGTCTTGATCAAACATTCGCAACCCACAATGTTTGTTACCCAACAAGATCCAGTACAATTTTTTTTTATGAATATGATTTCTATGTGAGTTTTATTCACAAATCCTAGTCATGATAAATATTTTCAAAAGCCAACTTGTCACTAACTACACTGGTCATACAAGTAATTTCATTTACAATTTCTCACCTTATGTTAAGGTTGATATGTAATGAAATTTGAAACCAACCCAAAAATATCTTTTAAAAGAAGGCCCTTAATACTTATTAAAAAGTATTCAATTGTAATTCACGGGAAACTGCACAAGCTGTTGATCATCTATCTTGATGATTAACGAAGCAACCTATGCTTGGGGTTCAACTGCATTCGTGTCAAATTGAATTTTTGACATCACAGAAGTCCAAAAAAAATTTAATTGTTTCTCATCTTATTTCTTTGGAACAATGCACACACGAAACCCTTGAGGTTCTGAGTAATACCAACTCAGGCTGATGATTTCAGAATTCTAGCATATGACTTCACTTTACATCCCAAAAGTGAAAGAGCCTTGCCTCCATGCGAAGGGTTCTAACGGTTACAATTCAACAAAGGAATATGGACAGGCTGTGTATATGTGACGAATGGTATTCGGTTCGGGTTTCAAGGAGATTTGACAATTGTTTTTTTGCACATGGCTAACTTCTGCAGTAATGGTCCGATTTTCAAGGTGCCACGTCGGATAACATTAAATGTATCCCGCTTTAATTTCAAATCGATTTGAGTAACCTATAAAAGGGGGGATCCAGATCATTGTATACGTTTACGCGAACTAAATTCTCATACTCCTAAAAAGCATCAAACTCTTTCAATCTTATCTCTTTCAAACCCTATCAATGGCTGGCACTCAATCAAACACTGATGAAGTTCTCTCACTATCACTCCTGAAGATTCAAAGCAACAACTATCTGGTTGATCCAAATGTCTCATCCTACCCAGCAGAATTGAAGATGTTAATTGTTGCCTTGAAAAGATCTCCTTTGTCTACTGCAATGTTCAAATTCTTCTCCGTTCCGATGACTTGGTTGTCATTGGCAGCATCATCGGCTTCATACAACCATGCTACTAATGTTCTGACCTTTAGTCTGACAAACAACAAAAAGGTTAAACTTACCAAGAAGCTGTTCATCGATTTCTTGAACATTCCTAACAACACTCCATTTTTCAAACCCATTAATTCTCGAATTCTCCACATGTTCAACGAAATGGGTCATCCACCAACACTTGAGAAAATCAGTGACTTCAGAAAGTCAGGATTACCATGTATGTGGAATTTTCTCTTTGGTAGTTTTCTCAGATGCTTAACAGGTCGAACAGTTGGTCTTGATAGGGGGTGTATGAAAGTTTATGCCATGGTAATGGACTTATATTATGATGTTAATGTGGATTATGCAACTCAGTTAAGGAAGGAGTTTGTTAAGAGTCTGGAAAAAACGAATACGAAAAAAGGAATTTCATGCGCAAGGTATTGGAGCCTTATTCTAGAAAAGATATATGAAAAAGAGGGAATTCAAGTTCTAGAGGGTGTTGATGTGGCTGAATTTTCATTATATCAATTTCCTAAGGAGGTGAAGGATGATGAAAACATTTTTACCCATGTTGCTCGCATTCCAGATGCGATGCTTCGCAAAGTATCATCAACTTACAAGGTGTTGATACGTTATATGAAGATTTCGATCCAGCTGTGGAAACTGGAATTTTATTAGAAGTTGCTGCTAAAACCCCAAAGAAGAAGAAGGCTACCAAGCATGATGCACCTGCTCAATCTTCGCAACAAGGTCATGAAGAGGAAGTTCAGACAGAGGAAACCTCTCCAAAATCGAAGAAGGAGACAATACCCTCAAAATCACGGGCATTGAAGAAGCTCCGTAAGACGGAAGTGAGTAGTAAGGGGGTAATAGTTCGTGATATTCCAGCTCCTGTCTCTCCAGGATCTAAGAGGCAACATGCTCAAGATGTTGCGAAGCAAATGAAACAAACATTGTTGAAAAAGCAAAAGCTTATTATTCACAATGAGTCTTCTAATGAAGAGGTGGTTCCAGACACTCCACTACTTTCTTCACCGGTAATCACTTCTGTTCCAATAGTGTCCAATATTCAAATTTCGCAAATTTCTTCACAATCGCTTGAAATAGTTACTACCAAATCAGTTTCTGAGGAGGCATCTATTTTTGATACAGTTGTCAACGTATCTGATACGGGGGCACTTATCACAAGTGTTGAAACTACTCTACCAATTATACTACCAGGCACCTTACCTGTTTCCTTACCATCTCTATCATCTTCCACTACTACACTATCTACAACCTCATCTATTTTTGATCATCCTCTACAAAACCCATTTACAACCCTATTTCCTTCACAATCACCTGAAACTCCTAAACCTTCGCAACCAATCTCTGATAATGAAATAGAAGGAGGAGCTTTTGGAGGAGTATTTGAAGATATTCAGTTTAATTCAAAAGAGGAGGATATACCTGATCATATGCTTATGACAGGAAAGTAGTTCAAAATCCTGAATCCTAAGATGAATGCCATTATTCAGTCGCAAGCTGATTCTGGCAGAATGGATTTCATCTCAGCAATGGAGGTTGATGTTATGTTGAAGGCTGCTGAGAAACGTATATTGGATAAAGTTGATCAGACAGACAAGAATAATGAGCTTCGCATTACAGCTCAAGGAAGCTCATTCAATGAAGTTGTCAAAGATTTACAATCTATTGCAAAAGAACGCCATGTTCTGTTTGTGCCGGATGTAAACAAAGTTCGGGAGGATGTCAATTTCAAACTTGAAGAGTTGAAGACTGATCTTGCGAAGGAGCTTCAAGATATTCATTCTCAACAGGTTGAAATTCAGAAGCGGGTTGATGCAGTTGTTTCAGATGTCAACAACCTTACTACTGCCCCTATTATTGATGCGAATCATAAAGAAAATATTGCAAAGTTTGATAAGTTGATTCAAATGATGAATGACTTGAAGGCCTTGATTTCACAATCTTCATCTTCATCTATTCTTACTCTTGAATTCTTGAGTCTCAAAGTAAATACTTTGGAACAAGCAATTCAAAAAGCACTGGCTCCGATCGCGAACTTCACCTCTTTACTACCAAAGAATGCCCCACCTGCTTTCACAGGGGTGCAAGGGGGAGAGAAGACTAGAAGTAAACAGGATGATGCCAAAACTGTAGGGAAAGTCATTTCTACTCAACTCAAATCTACTCTTCCAGTACTCACAATGCCAATTTCTTCAACCATAGTAACAACAAGGCCAATTCTCAAGGGAATTGTAATTGGATCAAAAGAAGGAGGCAGTTCAAGTGCCAAACCTCCAGCTGATGATGTGGATAAAGGAAAAGGTATTTTGTATGAAAAATCAAAGGAGGAGAAGAGAGATGAAGTAGAGGCTGAATTGGAAAGAATGAGACAAGTTCAAAGTATCATGAGGCAAAGAGCAAGTGATCCTCCGACAATGAACAAAGGAGATCCTGTGAAGCTATATTCTTATGAAACGATAGAGTTAAAAATTGTGGGAAGAGAAATGTATGAATTCGAAAAGAAGCCAAAGAGAAGTTATGATATTGCGAATTCAGACAGTTGTCAACTAGATTTTCCAATTAACGAAATGCTCTTCATTACAGCTCAATTCAAGATTAGTCAGAAGTTTGATAATCCTAATGACTACACAAACTTGAAAATCAGATTTCATGTTGTATTCGAGAAGAATCCAGATGAAGTATGGTCATTCATGAATATCAAAAAGGTGTTAACGATCAAGAAAGATGCGGCGTTTGAAGACATGCTTCAGAATTTTCGTTATTTTGTTATTCGAGCTGATAACAGTCAGTATAATTTCACAATAACTAATTTTCCTCTGATGAATTGTAATGATTTGATTCAAATGGCTCTCATTTTGAAACATATGGAAGAGAATAATCTCAAAGGATCTGAGACTAAAATGTTCAAGATCGGGTTCGCACATGTCAAGACTTTGATTGTTTAGCTCTAACTGATGTAGAATTGGCAGCTACTCTGAAAAGAGAAGTGAACGTCCCTTGGGAAGAAACGTTAACCCAGTCAGCATTATCAAATTATGTTGTTGGGTAAATATGCCTGAAACCTTTCGGCATGGTGTTTTCAGGAAGAGATACAAAGGGAAAGCCTAAGAAAATTGTGTTTAAGGTCTCAGAGATTGAAAGATATAATTCTTCACAATATACGCACTTTATTGTTCGTATGAACAATTGTAAGAAGAATAATGAGTTAAAGAAAGCAATCATGATTGGAGCCCATCTCTTACAAAGTGATAGTCCAGTTCAATATTATTTATTCTTTCGTGACTGACATGATTATTGGCTATGTATATAGTTGCAAGGTTATCACACTTTAATGATACAGTTGTGTTGTTTGGGACTTGTAACTCATCTAATAAGCGACTCATCTATGCCAATTCAGAATTGACCCTTTTCGTTGATCTGTATTCAGCCTCAATTGTAGAAAGAGAAACAGTTTATTATTTCTTACATTTCCAATCAATGGGATTTCCTCTAAACAAAATGTAATAACCACTAATCGCGACGCCATGTGAGTGGACAAGCTTCCCAATTTGAATCACAAAAAAGCTTCAGCACTGAATTCTAGTATTATTGAAGTACAATCCTAGATGTATTGTACCTTTGAGGTATTTAAAAACATGTAATGCTACTTGATATTGGTCTTGAGCAGGGGTTTGATTAAATTGACTTAAAATTGAACTGTGAATGATAAATCTTGTCTAATATGCAATAGAAAGTTCAATTTGCCAACCAATTGTTTGTGTGTGTGTGTGTATATACATATATATATATATATATATATATATATATATATGTATACACACACACACAGAAGGATCTTCTAATGGTGGACTTTGTGAAGAGAACAAATAAAATTTGGAATGAGGTGGAATAGAAACTTGTGTGGCATCTATTAAAGAAGAAAGATTTATAAGTTTTGTTATGTATTTTTGTTAATGAATGACCATACTTGTTTTAAACTAACTGAATTCTATCCCAAGGAAATTTTAATGCTTCCAAATCTTTTATCTTGAAAGTTTTATCCAGAAACAACTTAAGTTGTTGAATTTCCTCATGATTATCCTTAGTAATCAAATGTCATCAACATACACATCTACTATGACAATTGGCCTATTGCTCTTTTTAAGAAACATAGAATGATCATTAAAAGAGTGATGATATTACTTATGATGTAAGGCATTAGACAACTTTTCATACCACTGCCTTGAGGCTTGTTTTAAGCCATAAAGTGACTTCTTTAATTTGCATACCAGAGAGGGTGAATCAACAATAAAACCAACAGGGGTCTTCATGTAAGTCACCATGAAAGAATGCATTGTTGACATATAATTGTAGAATTTCCCACTTCTTTTTAACTGTAATAGCCACCCAGGCCCGGTCCTGACAATGGGCGACCGCCCTGAGCCCATATGTCTAAGGGCCCCAAAATTTATGAGAGTTATAGTATATATATTTATATATAAAAAAATTAATCTATACATGTTTCTAAGAGGCCCAAGCTAGCCCAACTTGATATCAGTCCAAGAAAGTAAACATAGGCAGGAAGCCAGGAACACACATGGATATCTGGGAAGGAGCTAGCAGGATCGCAGAAAGCTTAGACGACACGGTATGGGTACAAACGAGAAGTAATGCCGGTGACGTGGCATGCCTCAAAAACGTCGTAACGGGAGGAACACCGCCCCCCCCCCCCCCCCCCAACTTGTTGAATCTGGTTATGGTGGATCTTGTGGTAATGAGGACGAGATAAAACAAGAAGGATGATTGGCTATCTCCTTCATCAACCAATCAAATAATTTTCTTTATTTTCTCTCTCTACCTCTTAACAAGATATAACCTCTGGAACACCATTTCCCCCTTGGTGTTATGGTGGTGTTATGGATGAGGTGGCACCAATTTGGTGTTACATTCCGTTGCCCACACCCAATTATCTTAAGCAACGGGAATTAGGGCGCCATCATGAATCGACAATTCACATTTGGCGGGAACTGAATTGACATCTCGTGAATATATTACCACATTATTCCCGGTGACCTCGTAAATCGACATCCTAAAGCTCAAATCTCTCTCTTGGTTTGACAATATTTTTTATGGTTCTCCCAATCTCTATCTCACTTTCCCTTTCTCTGCTTCAGACTCTTGATTCTCTTTGTCACACCCCAAAACCGGAACGGCGGAAACGTTCTGGGGTGCATGACGTCGTGTCAAGTATCACAACAGATGCATTATAGTAATCATAGTACAACAAAACATTGCGTTAATAGTAATAGTTTTACATGGTTCACATTACAATATATCGAAGTACTACAAGTAAATGTAATAAGAACAGTATGGTACTACGCTATCTTCATCAACAGCTCCGGGGATGTACCTGTCTAATGCTGACCTGAGAATACAAGTTATTTGAAAAGCGAGTATCAGCATTTTTACAAATGCTGGTGAGTTCATAAGTATTTAGTGACATTTTGTTCAAATAACTTTATAATGTAGTAGTTTAAGACTTTACAGTGTATTAGAGTTCTCTCCAGAAAATCCTATATTTTCTTTAATAGAAGCAGCCTTCTACCAAGACCGGACGGAGTTATGTGGTAAAAAGTATTTTTCCCTTAATCGCTATCATTATCAAAACACTGAATTTGATTATTAAAGGAAGCACGAGAAGACAGGGAAATAACATATGCCTCAGCAGTGAGGACTGCTGACTAAGGCAAAGGGATCATAGACTCCAGGAGAGTATCGAACGAACGACACACCTGGTTCCGTCTAACAAATGAAAAAACAGACCCCAGAAGGTACCAAATGGAAGGTACAACTGGTAAGGTCTAAAACAGTGAATAGAGACCGATGATAGTATCAAATGAAGGATACATCTTGGAAGGTCAAAACAAAGAATACAGACCGCAGACAGTATCAAATGAAAGATACATCTTGCAAGGTCAAAACAAAGAATACCGACCGTAGACAGTATCAAATGCAAGATACATCTTGCAAGGTCAAAACAGTGTGACTCTGAAAATGAGTTACCAGCATACAGTGTAAATTGCCGCTGAAATACCGTTACCTTAAGGCCATGAATTATAAGGCAACCTGGGATACTCGTAACCATAATAACCGACACTAGAGTACCTGACGCCCTACAAGCGTCTATAAATTATGACATTTGTCACCCCTTGGCTTGGCGGCTGTGGACTGTAGCTAGCAGTCAGGGTGCGGGGGTGTCAATCCTATATAGATCTATACACACAATGTCCGCTCTCCTTGCAGGAGATTTTGGTTACCAACTAGACGACGGAGAAGGCCGTGTCCTAAAGATGCATCCCAAATAGTGGGTAGAGACTTCCAAATAGTGGGTAGTGTGTTTCTAATATAAGTGCTGAACTAGAGGTAGAGACTCTTAACTGAACTGACTAGAGTAAACCTATATGTCTATGCTCGTATACATAACATACAACTAATGAATCAAACGACCTTCAGACGACCATCCGATCCCACCAGACCACATTTCAACGAAGAAAAGGAAATAGGGCGGACAAACCTTCCTAAGTCCTTCAATCATTATTTATATGCACCTATACAAGTACATACATACATCTAACTACGATTGAATGTGGAATAACCGAATCGTGATGTATAATGTACAGTGTGAGCGAATAGTGTGGAAATACGGAATCATACAGTGTGAGCGAATAGTGTGGAAATACGGAATCATACAGTGTGAGCGAATAGTATGGAAATACGGAATCATACAGTGTGAGCGAATAGTGTGGAAATACGGAATCATAGTGTGGGCGAATAGTGTAGAAATACGGAATCATACAGTGTGAGCGAATAGTGTGGAATAATCGAACCGTGAAGTATAAGTGCACCAAGTATAAGTGTATCACGAAGTGGAATCGACAACTGATGAAGTAGGATGCCTATCAAGTATAAGTGACTACAAGTATAAGCGAAATAGAGGCAATAACAGGTATAAGCGTATCAAGAAGTGAAAGCGTTATCAAGTAGGAGTTTTAAATAAGTAAAGCGGAGTAGCGGGAATAAATAAGTACAAGTATACGTTGTAAAAGAGAATTTGATGAAAACCTTGGAAAACCTTTATACTTAGGAAAATTACATTTTGGTATCCTTTGGTAAAACGAGTTTGAAAGCCTTTAGAAATTCTTTGGAAACTTTCCATAAACCAGTTTAAAATGTACTTTAACAAAGCAGTATAAGTGAGAGTTTTGAAATGATTGACAACCTTTTTGAAAACCATTATAGTGTCCTAGTCGGTAAAACAGTGTACAGTGTGGTAAAATCTTGTGCATGCGGGTTATCAATCACATATGATATATATGATAACTGGCATGTTTAACTTGTATCCCCCCTATAAAACATGTAAAAACATTAAAAGGTTCATCCAGGGGGTATGAACTCACTTGTAGTGAGTGGTTCTGATGACAAAGTTGGATTTGATACTAGGTGTCAAGTGGTGACATGAGTACACACGCGAAGCCTATTTAGCATATATTGGCACATGTATGGATATAATTAGTGTTATTAACAACTAATTGATGATTTTGGGACCATCATAGGGACTAGTAAACACTTATAATGATGTGTTATAATCATATATGATTGTATGAGGGTTTATAAGGCTATACAAGAGGGTGTATGGCCAAAATACACACTATATGTCACACCCCGAAAACCGAAGGCAGAAACATTTCCGGGGTGGACTACCACGTTGAGTATCAAATCCAATGCACATAGTAAGTAAAGTAAAACAACCATTACATTACATAATAAAAGTTTTACAGTTGTTTCAAAAGTAAAGTTTGTACAGTTGTGATACATAGTATATATAAACAGAAGAAACGGATCTTCATGTACACCGTCTTCAAGCAAAAAGGACCTTCGAGTACCTGTTCTAACGCTAACCTGAGAACACAAGCGGTTTGAAAATCAGCATAAAGCTGGTGAGTTCATAAGCGGTTTTTGTTTGTGAAAATGTTTCGAGTTTCCTTTCTGTTTCTGAAATGTTATATGTACCAAGAAAATCCCATATTTTCTTAATAGTTGGTTATTGTTTCACAAATGTAAAGTATAGTAAGTTTGTACACTGAAAACATGTTTATTCATGTGAAAATGTATAGTTGGTTATCTGACTTGTTAAACTGTTCTGTTTACTTATCATGGGTTACCAGGAAAGTCCCATACTTTCCTTATTGTATGTTACAAATTGTAAAAGATGTAATGTTATCTAGTTTGTTACTCTTTCTAGTTATGTAAGTGTTACCCAGGAAAGCCCCATGCTTTCCTGCATGTTGATTTCTAATGTAAACGATGTTAAAAATGTAAAAGATGTAATCATGATTAGGTTCCATGTTTTCCCCAGGAGATCCCGTACTTTCCTGAATGTTAGTTACAGTACGTGAAAGATTTAAAAGATGTAAAAGATGTATAAAGTGGTTCATTATTACTATAATTAAATTTCTGTTATCCTAATTGCGAGTTCCATAACCATACAATAGACTAATACCCGTGGCAATAAGTAGTCCACATGTGGCAATATGTAGTCCACATACTTATGACTTTCGTCACCCTTGAACCATTTTGGTTCGGCTGTAGCTAGAAGCCAGGTGTAGGGTAGTCAGCCCCATATAGATCTATACACTCAAGTCACGCTCTTTAAATACCAGAGATTCTAGTTATGGGTGTAGTCCTCCACTCGCGTATCTCAGTGGAGTGTTCTCCGAGGACGTGTCTCCAATCATACAGGATTAACAAATTTACTAGTAATAATATGGTAGTCCTCCACTCGCGTATGAGTGTGGAGTGTTACCGAGGACAAAACAGTGTACATGTATTATGTTCAAATGTTTAATGTCATATCATTCAAATCTGTAACCGACTGAAAGCCTCACGTGATCGTCAAAAGAGTTACGCTGATAATCGTCGGAAACCACTAGAATTCCAGGTTGGAGACCGTGTCCTGTTAAAAGTCTCGCCCTGGAAAGGCACTGTACGCTTTGGTAAGCGTGGGAAACTTAATCCAAGGTACATTGGACCCTTTGAGATCCTCTCCAGGATCGGTCCAGTTGCCTATAAACTTCATTTACCTCACGAACTCAGTAACATTCATCCTGTCTTCCATGTTTCAAAACTCAAAAAGTGCCTATCCGATGAAACCGTAACAATTCCATTAGACGAGATCGAGATCAATGAAAACCTCAACTTTGTGGAGGAACCGATCGAAATCATGGATCGAGAAGTCAAACGTACAAAACAAAGTCGCATCCCGTTAGTGAAGGTTCGCTGGAATGCCAAGCGGGGACCGGAATTCACTTGGGAACGGGAAGATTCAATAAAACAGAAGTATCCACAACTCTTTTCTGATCCATGATTTGTATCTTGTCTTATGTTCTAAACTTTGAATTTCGGGACGAAATTCCCTTTAATGGGGGGATAATGTAACAACCCAAAATTTCCGTATCATTTATTGTAACTCTTTCGTAGTACAATTCGCGTAACCAATCGTCATTCTAAATTCGATTTCCGATCTTCCGTATAATTAAGTCATTAATTAGTACACATTTAAAATGACTTAATGGGTGTCTTAATATAATTAGAAATCAATTTAACATCCAATTCTAGTGATCGGAATATTTCTAGAAATTACCGTATCAGGTTACGGTAACTAAATCGGGTACGACCAAAAGCCTCGTCTAACACCGGTATCGGGTAGAATTCCACCGTGTTCAAAACTTAAACACTATATAAACGTGTTTTAGCCTTCATTTGAAGCCTTTGGTCAATTTCTCATTTAACACTCACAACCTCTCTCCTCAACCCAAAATCAAGGTCCAAAACAAAGATTTAAGGCTTGAAATCAAAGAGGTAACACCCCTAACTTGTTATTCAACCTCTTTAGCCTTCAAATTTGTGTTTAATTTGTGTTTTGGGACCAAGAACATGAGTTTATGGCCAAGGAACTAGCTTGGGCCGTAAACTCCTAACAATGGGGTTTTTAAGCCTTAAAACCCTTCCTAAAGCATTGTTGGACATTAGTTATGACTTAATGGCTTAATGGAAAGGACTCATAGCATGTAAAACATTGGTTTTGAGGGACAAAAGTGAGTTTACGGCCAAGACACATTCTTGGGCCGTAAACTCATATTCAAGGGGTTTTTGAGCCAATTAACCCTTCCAAATCATATTTGGGACTTAGATATGACTTGTGGGACATTGGTTTTAGCATCTAAACACTTTAAACATGAAATATGGGGGACAAAAGTGAGTTTACAGCCAAGACACATTCTTGGGCCGTAAACTCTACTTAAAGGGGGATTTAGAGCCTTAAAACATGTCCAAATGCCTTGAAACTCAACCAATGGCTTTGTGGTAAAATCTTGATGCATCTAAAAATAGTTTAAGGGTTTGAAACATATCTAAAGTATCATTTATAGGAGTTTACGGCCTAGGAGCATACCCTTGGCCGTAAACTCATAAAACTATGTTAATGATGCATCAAATACACTCAAACGGCTTGTACAAATTTCTAGACTCACATGTGATTGTTTTAAGCACTAAAAACTATCTTTTTCATGGGTATGATAGAGTTTACGGCCTTAGAACATACCTCTAGGCCGTAAACTCCAAAAAGTATGTAAAATGATGTTTTAAATTCATAACAAGGCTTGGAAAATTAACTAGAATCACATGTGATTGTCCTTTGAAGCTCAAATGAAATTTCCATGGCCATAGGTGAGTTTACGGCCATAAACTCTTATGGTATGGATGTAAACTCCCTTTTTAGTGTTATAATATCATGCAATCCATTCCAAGGCATTTTAGAAATCCATTCCAACAATCCCCATGTCCATTTAAGCCATTAAACATTCAAAATCACACCTACATGAGTTTACGGCCGTAAACTCATGTATGTGTGTGTTCAATAGCTGTAAACTCCTTAAAATGATTACTCTTGGGGAGTAAACTCAAGTCCCAAGTCCCTAGTGCCATTACACGTCCAAAGATGTCACCCGGGTCACTCCGAACACTCGTTTTGAAGTGTTTAACTTCATTGGAGTGTAATGTTCCATATGAATAGTGAATGTATCTCTAATTGTATATATATGAACATTATAACATTTTACATAGGGACATCGCGAGTAATAAAACCCCGAACCAACATCTAGTATTCAAAACTGACACGTTTCCGATTCCGGTGAGTTCATACCCCTACCCTTTTTCACTGTTTTCACTGTTTTCAGGGGGGGGGGGGGAACAGAAGCAAAGTACAAGGAAATACTTGTATTCAAATCATGTTTTCAAATGTGTTTTTCATATTTCATATGCTTTTAACTGATAAAATGTGGAAAAACCATTTGTGAAATATATGTAAAACATAACAGTTTAAAGACCTATTTCACAATTATATGTTACGTGTTCTGCATGTTCAAGTGGTTATCAGTTGTGGTAATTAGTAATAAAAGCATATGAAATATGAAAAACACATTTGAAAACATGATTTGAGTACAAGAATTTCCTTGTACTTTGCTTGTGTTCCCCCCCTTAAAACAGTGAAAACAGTGAAAAAGGGTAGGGGTATGAACTCACCGGAATCGGAAACGTGTCGGTTTTGAATACTAGACGTTGGTTCGGGGTTTGATTACTCACGATGTCCCTATGTAAAATGATATAATGTTCATATATATACAATTAGAGATACATTCACTATTCATATGGAACATTACACTCCAATGAAGTTAAACACTTCAAAACGAGTGTTCGGAGTAACCCGGGTGACATCTTTGGACGTGTAATGGCACTAGGGACTTGGGACTTGAGTTTACTCCCCAAGAGTAAACATTTTAAGGAGTTTACAGCTATTGAACACACACATACATGAGTTTATGGCCGTAAACTCATGTGGGTGTGATTTTGAATGTTTAATGGCTTAAATGGACATGGGGATTGTTGGAATGGATTTCTAAAATGACTTGGAATGGATTGCATGATATTATAACACTAAAAAGGGAGTTTACGGCCATACCATAAGAGTTTACGGCCGTAAACTCACCTATGACCATGGAAATTTCATTTGAGCTTCAAAGGACAATCACATGTGATTCTAGTTAATTTTCCAAGCCTTGTTATGAATTTAAAACATCATTTTACATACTTTTTGGAGTTTACGGCCTAGAGGTATGTTCTAAGGCTGTAAACTCTATCATACCCATGAAAAAGATAGTTTTTGGTGCTTAAAACAATCACATGTGATTCTAGAAATTTGTACAAGCCATTTGATTGTATTTGATGCATCATTAACATAGTTTTATGAGTTTACGGCCAAGGGTATGCTCCTAGGCCGTAAACTCCTATAAATGATACTTTAGATATGTTTCAAACCCTTAAACTATTTTTAGATGCATCTAGATTTTACCACAAAGCCATTGGTTGAGTTTCAAGGCATTTGGACATGTTTTAAGGCTCTAAATCCCCCTTTAAGTAGAGTTTACAGCCCAAGAATGTGTCTTGCCGTAAACTCACTTTTGTCCCCCATATTTCATGTTTAAAGTGTTTAGATGCTAAAACCAATGTCCCACAAGTCATATCTAAGTCCCAACTATGATTTGGAAGGGTTAATTGGCTCAAAAACCCCTTGAATATGAGTTTATGGCCCAAGAATGTGTCTTGGCTGTAAAATCACTTTTGTCCCTCAAAACCAATGTTTTACATGCTATAAGTCCTTTCCATTAAGCCATTAAGTCATAACTAATGTCCAACAATGCTCTAGGAAGGGTTTTAGGGCTTAAAAACCCCATTGTTAGGAGTTTACGGCCCAAGCTAGTTCCTTGGCCGTAAACTCATGTTCTTGGTCCCAAAACACAAATTAAAGACAAATTTGAAGGCTAAAGAGGTTGAATAACAAGTTAGGGGTGTTACCTCTTTGATTTCAAGCCTTAAATCTTTGTTTTGGACCTTGATTTTAGGTTGAGGAGAGAGGTTGTGAGTGTTAAATGAGAAATTGACCAAAGGCTTCAAATGAAGGCTTAAACACGTTTATATAGTGTTTAAGTTTTGAACACGGTGGAATTCTACCCGATACCGGCGTTAGACGAGGCTTTTGGTCGTACCCGATTTAGTTACCGTGACCTCATACGGTAATTTCTAGAAATATTCCGATCACTAGAATTGGATGTTAAATTGATTTCTAATTATATTAAGACACCCATTAAGTCATTTTAAATGTGTACTAATTAATGACTTAATTATACGGAAGATCGAAAATCGAATTTGGAATGACGATTGGTTACGCGAATTGTACTACGAAAGAGTTACAATAAATGATACGGAAATTTCGAGTTGTTACATTATCCCCCCGTTAAAGGGAATTTCGTCCCGAAATTCAAAGTTTAGAACATAAGACAAGATACAAATCATGGATAAGAAAAGAGTTGCGGATACTTCTGTTTCATTGAATCTTCCCGTTCCCAAGTGAATTCCGGTCCCCGCTTGGCATTCCAGCGAACCTTCACTAATGGGATGCGACTTTGTTTTGTATGTTTGACTTCTCAATCCATGATTTCGATCGGTTCCTCCACAAAGTTGAGGTTTTCATTGATCTCGATCTCGTCTAAGGGAATTGTTAGGGTTTCATCGGATAGGCACTTTTTGAGATTTGAAACATGGAAGACAGGATGAATGTTACTGAGTTCGTGAGGTAAATGAAGTTTATAGGCAACTGGACCAATCCTGGAGAGGATCTCAAAGGGTCCAATGTACCTTGGATTAAGTTTCCCACGCTTACCAAATCGTACAGTGCCTTTCCAGGGCGAGACTTTTAACAGGACACGGTCTCCAACCTGGAATTCTAGTGGTTTCCGATGATTATCAGCGTAACTCTTTTGACGATCGCGTGAGGCTTTCAGTCGGTTACGGATTTGAATGATCTTATCGGTGGTTTCGCGGATGATTTCAGGACCAGTGAGAGCACTATCGGGGACTCGACTCCTAGCTAACTGTGTATCCCCCACCTCGGCCCAGCACACAGGGGATCTCCACTTACGACCGTATAGGGCTTCAAACGGAGCAACCCTAATGCTGGTGTGGTAACTGTTGTTGTATGAGAATTCAATTAAGGATAGATGTCTGTCCCACGACTTTCCATAGTCAATGACACATGTCCTAAGCATGTCCTCCAGGGTTTGGATTGTTCTCTCACTCTGTCCATCGGTCTGAGGATGATACGCCGTGCTCATATCTAGTTTAGTTCCAAGGGTTTTCTGGAGGGACTGCCAGAATCTAGAGGTAAACCTGCTATCTCGATCAGAGATAATGGATACAGGTACACCGTGTAGACGTACTACCTCCTGAATGTAGATTCGCGCGAGTCTTTCCATCTTGTATGATTCTTTGATTGGAATGAAGTGAGCGGATTTTGTTAAACGATTGACAATTACCCAAATGGTATCGTACCCACTAGAACACTTGGGTAGTTTGGTGATGAAGTCCATGGTAATCATCTCCCATTTCCACTCGGGGATCTCGGGTTATTGGAGCAGACCTGAGGGTTTCTGATGTTTGACTTTGTCTTTGGCGCAAGTCAAGCACTTGCCCACGAATGTAGCTATCTCATCTTTTATGTTTGGCCACCAGTATTGTTTCTTGAGATCCAGATACATCTTGTCAGACCCTGGGTGAACAGAGTATTTGCTTCTGTGTGCTTCTTCCATGACTATTTTACTGAATCCACCGGATTTGGGAATCCAGATTCGATTCATAAAACAGTGAACTCCGTCACCTCTGATCTCAAGTTTCCTTTCCATTCCTCTCAAGACTTCATTCGATATGTTCTCAGGTTTGAGGGCTACTAACTGGGCTTCTCGGATTTGCATGGGTAGGTTGGAATGGATGGTCATCGTCTAGTTCTTCACTTTGTGGCCTGCACTATCCTTTCGGCTAAGGGAATCTGCTACCACATTGGCCTTGCCGGGGTGGTAACGGATTTCACACTCATAATCACTGAGTAATTCTACCCATCGCCGTTTCCTCATGTTTAAGTCTTTCTGATTAAAGATGTGCTGCAGGCTCTTGTGATCAGTGAAGATCGTGCACTTGGTTCCGTAGAGATAATGTCTCCAAATCTTCAATGCAAAGACTACTGCTCCTAGTTCCAAGTCATGTGTAGTATAGTTAATCTCGTGTGCTTTCAACTATCTTGAGGCATAGGCAATCACATTTCCTCTTTAGATAAGCACACTGCCTAAACCTTGATTAGACGCATCGCAGTAGACAACGAAGTCCTCTGTCCCTTCGAGCAGAGACAGAACAGGCGCACTGCATAGGGCTTTCTTCAACGTTTGGAATGTAGTTTCTTGTTTATCACTCCAACAAAAGGGAACACCTTTCTATGTTAGAGTGGTTAAAGGTTTGGCTATTTTAGAAAAGTTCTGAATGAATCGTCGATAGTAGCCGGCGAGACCCAAGAATTGACGAATTTCTGTGGGTGTTTTCGGTGCCGACCAATTCTCTATTGCTTTGATCTTGGAAGGATCCACATGAATACCCTCTTCACTTACCACGTGACCGAGGAAAGTTACCTTCCGTATCCATAATTCACATTTGGAAAATTTCGCGTATAGCTTTTCGGATCTAAGGGTTTCCAACACTAGCCTCAAGTGTTGTTTGTGGTCTTCTTCGCTTCGGGAGTAGACGAGAATGTCGTCAATGAACACGATGACGATTTTGTCTAAGAAAGGACGACACACCCGGTTCATCAGGTCCATGAACACAGCCAGTGCATTGGTTAGACCGAAGGGCATCACTACGAACTCATAGTGTCCATACCGAGTCCTAAAAGCTGTCTTGGAAACATCATTCTCCTGGACTCGTAACTGATGGTACCCCGACCGAAGGTCTATCTTAGAAAAGTAGTTGGCTCCCTGAAGTTGATCAAAGAGGTCGTCTATTCTTGGAAGAGGATATCGGTTCTTAACGGTTAACTTGTTCAATTCACGATAGTCGATACACATCCGAAAGGATCGATCTTTCTTCTTGAAAAACAGAACCGGAGCTCCCCAGGGTGAGGAACTCGGTCTAATGAATCCTTTACTGAGTGACTCATTGAGTTGACTAGATAACTCCTGCATTTCTGCTGGAGCTAAGCGATACGGAGATTTTGCTACGGGAGTAGCTCCAGGAATTAGGTCAATACGGAACTCGACCTGACGTTCGGGAGGAATTCCTGGAAGTTCTTCGGGAAACACATCTGGAAAGTTACAGACTTCGGGGATGCTCGCGAGGTCTCTAACCTCTTGCTTCTCGTTGATCACATGAGATAAGAATGCAACGCACTCCTTTCGCAGGAGTTTTAGAGCTTTGATGCAAGAAATGATATGAGGGTTGGAACTGGGTTTATCGCCATAGATTACGAGAGTTTGATCCGAAGGAAGATTGAGACGGATAGCTTTTTCGTAACAAAGAATGTCAGCATGATTGGGACTCAACCAATCCATGCCAATGATAACATCAAAGCTCTTAATGGAAACGGGCATGAGATCTATAGGAAATGAGTGATCGTTTAAGGTAAGCGTACAAACTATGAATACATCTTTAGCACTTTCTTTCTCACTGTTAGCCATCTCGACGGTAAATGTTTCAATTAGTGGTTGAGGATTTGGTTTTAGATTATGTTTGAATGCATGACTAACAAAACTCCTTTCAGCACCCGAATCGAAAAGAATACTAGCATATGAGTTGTCGAGAAGGAACGTACCCGAAACAACCGTGGGATCAACAACTGCTTCCTCCCGTCCCATGGTTAGAACCCTTCCAGTGTTATCAACAGTTGACTTCTTGGGATAGTTTCTTTTAAAGTGCCCAACTTCTCCACAGTTGTAGCAGGCTTGAATAACACCTGCTCCCGATGATTGGTTGGCTGATTGGGTAGGAGTTCTGCAGAATCGAATTGTGTGCCCTTTCTTACCACAGTTGGTGCAAGACAATTCTCGGCGGGGACCAGGATGATGATGGTATTTACACTTGTCACACAGAGGGAGGTTACCAACATATTCACTGGTAGGAGTTGGGGCTATGGATCCCATGACAGAAACAGCAGCAACAGGGGTAGTAGTAGCAGCATGGACTGCTACCGTCTGCTGTTTCTTGGAAGATCCTTGAGAAGATTGACCCTTCTTCTTCTTCTAGAATTTCCTCTTTTCACCACTCCTTTGAGTCGGCTCAGAAGTGGTAGTGATTTCCTTAACATCGTCGCTGTGATCAATCAGAATTTGAGCTAAAGTCTTGGCACTATCATAGGTATCCGGACGAGCAGCCAAAACGTGACTCTTTGTTGGTTGAGATAACCCCCAAACGAACCTTTCGATCTTTTTGTTTTCAGGAGTGACTAATCCCGGGCAGAGAAGTTTGAGATCATCAAATCGGGAAGTGTATGCAGCAATGTCGGAACCCTTCATCTTCAGGTTCCAGAGCTCGTGCTCTAGTTTCTGCATTTCACCACAAGGGCAGTACTCAGCAATAAGAAGTTCTTTCATGGCCTCCCAGCCCATGGCATTGGCTACGGGTAAAGTTAGAGATTTGACTCGGCCATTCCACCAAGTCAAGGCTTTATCAACGAAAGTACAGGCCGCGAACTTGACTTTATTGGACTCCGCACAAGCACAAATTTCGAAGATGGACTCGATTTTCTCGAATCATCGGGATAAGGAAATGACACCTCCAGTGCCATTAAAGGATGTCGGTTTTGCGTTCATGAAATCCTTGTAGGAACCCCCTCTCTAGTGTCCCTGGTTACCCTCGTGGTTTTGAGATTGAGGACCACCACCTGAATCACTAGGGTTCATTTGTGACATAGCTGCTACCATTGCAGCTGTCATCATTGTTTGGAGCGATGCTAGATCGAACTGAGGAGGAGGTGGCAGCGAAGAAGGATTGTTGTTGTTCTTTGAACTGGGTCTCTTTCGGGGAGGCATCTTGATCTAATAAGATCAAGAAAGAGAGGATGGTAAGTCCTCTATATTGAATCGATAGAGATGGCAGTTATATGATTCGAATAAGTGATAAAGCAGGAAAAAGTTATCAAACAGATAATTTATCGCTAAGAATAATTACAGAAAGCCACTCGAATAAGGATTACTACAGAGGATCGGAATTGAGAAATACTCCCATAGTATTTCAAGAATTGTTTACAACCATGATTCGATGTTTGGGATATCAGGGTAAGTTTTAGGCATGCTGCATACCACAGGCACTCCCAAGCACATGTTGGCCGTGTCTCGAATGAATATAGTTGGCCAGGCTATATTGACCCTAGACACGACTACATAACTGCTCAGGTTTAACCATAGTACACAACACCCAATTACTTATGTTCTGTTCTACTTGTGGTTACGGATGACGACGGTTCGGTATACTTGTATACTTTTGAAAAATACTTGTAGTTTGAAGATACTTTTAATTCAGAGCACTAAGGCCCTTTAGTGTTTATAGTTTTATACCATGTAAGGTTTGGTATACTTCATTCACTATAAACAAGGGCTCTGATATCAATCTGTCACACCCCGAAAACCGAAGGTGGAAACATTTCCGGGGTGGACTACCACATCGAGTATCAAATCCAATGCACATAGTAAGTAAAGTAAAACAACCATTACATTACATAATAAAAGTTTTACAGTTGTTTCAAAAGTAAAGTTTGTACAGTTGTGATACATAGTATATATAAACAGAAGAAACGGATCTTCATGTACACCGTCTTCAAGCAAAAAGGACCTTCGAGTACCTGTTCTAACGCTGACCTGAGAACACAAGCGGTTTGAAAATCAGCATAAAGCTGGTGAGTTCATAAGCGGTTTTTGTTTGTGAAAATGTTTCGAGTTTCCTTTCTGTTTCTGAAATGTTATATGCACCAAGAAAATCCCATATTTTCTTAATAGTTGGTTATTGTTTCACAAATGTAAAGTATAGTAAGTTTGTACACTGAAAACATGTTTATTCATGTGAAAATGTATAGTTGGTTATCTGACTTGTTAAACTGTTCTGTTTACTTATCATGGGTTACCAGGAAAGTCCCATACTTTCCTTATTGTATGTTACAAATTGTAAAAGATGTAATGTTATCCAGTTTGTTACTCTTTCTAGTTATGTAAGTGTTACCCAGGAAAGCCCCATGCTTTCCTGCATGTTGATTTCTAATGTAAACGATGTTAAAAATGTAAAAGATGTAATCGTGATTAGGTTCCATGTTTTCCCCAGGAGATCCCGTACTTTCCTGAATGTTAGTTACAGTACGTGAAAGATTTAAAAGATGTAAAAGATGTAAAAGATGTATAAAGTGGTTCATTATTACTATAAGTAAATTTCTGTTATCCTAATTGCGAGTTCCATAACCATTCAATAGACTAATACCCGTGGCAATAAGTAGTCCACATGTGGCAATATGTAGTCCACATACTTATGACTTTCGTCACCCTTGAACCATTTCGGTTCGGCTGTAGCTAGCAGCCACGTGTAGGGTAGTCAACCCCGTATAGATCTATACACTCAAGTCACGCTCTCTAAATACCAGAGATTCTGGTTATGGGTGTAGTCCTCCACTCGCGTATCTCGGTGGAGTGTTCTCCGAGGACGTGTCTCCAATCATACAGGATTAACAAATTTACTAGTAATAATATGGTAGTCCTCCACTCGCGTATGAGTGTGGAGTGTTACCGAGGACAAAATAGTGTACAGGTATTATGTTCAAATGTTTAATGTCATGCTTTTAACTGATAAAATGTGGAAAAACCATTTGTGAAATATATGTAAAACATAACAGTTTAAAGACCTATTTCACAATTATATGTGACGTGTTCTGCATGTTCAAGTGGTTATCAGTTGTGGTAATCAGTAATAAAAGCATATGAAATATGAAAAACACATTTGAAAACATGATTTGAGTTCAAGAATTTCCTTGTACTTTGCTTGTGTTCCCCCCTGAAAGCATTGAAAACAGTGAAAAAGGGTAGGGGTATGAACTCACCGAAATCGAAAACGTGTTGGTTTTGAATACTAGACGTTGGTTCGGGGTTTGATTACTCGCGATGTCCATATGTAAAATGATATAATGTTC
The DNA here is from genome assembly GCF_052625555.1 of Lactuca saligna. Taxonomy (NCBI): domain Eukaryota; kingdom Viridiplantae; phylum Streptophyta; class Magnoliopsida; order Asterales; family Asteraceae; genus Lactuca; species Lactuca saligna. The sequence goes on along the minus strand of NC_136421.1, from coordinate 122,633,293 downwards.
ATATATATACAATTACAGATACATTCACTATTCATATGGAACATTACACTCCAATGAAGTTAAACACTTCAAAACGAGTGTTCGGAGTGACCCGGGTGACATATTTGGACGTGTAATGGCACTAGGGACTTGGGACTTGAGTTTACTCCCCAAGAGTAAACATTTTAAGGTGTTTACAGCTATTGAACACACACATACATGAGTTTACGGCCGTAAACTCATGTGGGTGTATTTTGAATGTTTAATGGCTTAAATGGACACGGGGATTGTTGGAATGGAATTCTAAAATGCCTTGGAATGGATTGCATGATATTATAACACTAAAAAGGGAGTTTACGGACATACCATAAGAGTTTACGGCCGTAAACTCACCTATTGCCATGGAAATTTCATTTGAGCTTCAAAGGACAATCACATGTGATTGTAGTTAATTTTCCAAGCCTTGTTATGAATTTAAAACATCATTTTACATACTTTTTGGAGTTTACGGCCTAGAGGTATGTTCTAAGGCCGTAAACTCTATCATACCCATGAAAAAGATAGTTTTTGGTGCTTAAAACAATCACATGTGATTCTAGAAATTTGTACAAGCCATTTGAGTGTATTTGATGCATCATTAACATAGTTTTATGAGTTTATGGCCAAGGGTATGCTCCTAGGCCGTAAACTCCTATAAATGATACTTTAGATATGTTTCAAACCCTTAAACTATTTTTAGATGCATCTAGATTTTACCACAAAGCCATTGGTTGAGTTTCAAGGCATTTGGACATGTTTTAAGGCTCTAAATCCCCCTTTAAGTAGAGTTTACGGCCCAAGAATGTGTCTTGGCCGTAAACTCACTTTTGTCCCCTATATTTCATGTTTAAAGTGTTTAGATGCTAAAACCAATGTCCCACAAGTCATATCTAAGTCCCAACTATGATTTGGAAGGGTTAATTGGCTCAAAAACCCCTTGAATATGAGTTTACGGCCCAAGAATGTGTCTTGGCCGTAAACTCACTTTTGTCCCTCAAAACCAATGTTTTACATGCTATAAGTCCTTTCCATTAAGCCATTAAGTCATAACTAATGTCCACCAATGCTTTAGGAAGGGTTTTAAGGCTTAAAAACCCCATTGTTAGGAGTTTACAGCCCAAGCTAGTTCCTTGGCCGCAAACTCATGTTCTTGGTCCCAAAACACAAATTAAACACAAATTTGAAGGATAAAGAGGTTGAATAACAAGTTAGGGGTGTTACCTCTTTGATTTCAAGCCTTAAATCTTTGTTTTGGACCTTGATTTTGGGTTGAGGAGAGAGGTTGTGAGTGTTAAATGAGAAATTGACCAAAGGCTTCAAATGAAGGCTTAAACACGTTTATATAGTGTTTAAGTTTTGAACACGGTGGAATTCTACTCGATACCGGCGTTAGACGAGGCTTTTGGTCGTACCCGATTTAGTTACCGTAACCTGATATGGTAATTTCTAGAAATATTCCGATCACTAGAATTGGATGTTAAATTGATTTCTAATTATATTAAGACACCCATTAAGTCGTTTTAAATGTGTACTAATTAATGACTTAATTATACGGAAGATCGGAAATTGAATTTGGAATGACGATTGGTTACGCGAATTGTACTACGAAAGAGTTACAATAAATGATACGGAAATTTCAGGTTGTTACACTATATGTGTGTGTGCGGCCAGGTGTGCGGCCTGGTGTGCTGCCAGCACTTGTGTGCGGCCCTGTGTGCTGCCAGCACTTGTGTGCGGACCTGTGTGCGGCCAGATGGTGTTCTTGGTACCTTTTTATGAAGATCTTCAAGGAGAATGGATGATACTTGAGAGGATCTCGTGTTCTATGCTTGAAGAAATGAAGGAAGTGTTCAAAAATGATTTAAGTGTGGCATATATAGATGGAGTGTGCGGTTGGGAAAGGTGTGAGGCTGCAAACAAGAGTGTGTGGCCGCACACTCCATGCGTTGGAGTGTTTAGTCCGGTTTTGATTCCTACGCTTCGAGTTAACCCTTTTTAACACTCCTACCTTGATTATATCACATTTAGAATGCTTCATTAGACTCTAAAGGGTACTACTATATAGAAAAAAATAAGTCTAATATTGGAAAGAATTGAAGAGTGCATGCGAGAAGTTTTTCGGGTTGCCACATCATCCCCCTGTTAAGGGAACTTCGTCCCGAAATTTGAGTTTAAGTTTTTGGATTATTACAAATAACTAAGTAAAAAGATGAGGATATTTTAGTTTTATCTGATCCTCGCGTTCCCAAGTGAATTTCGGCCCGCGCTTGGCGTTCCAGCGAACCTTCACAATCGGGATGCGGATTCCGTCTCGTGTAGCTAGTGGGTTCCAACTGGGGTATCTACGAGGTTAGAGTTCTCAATGGTTTCTATCAAGATGAGTGGGGTACGAAGAGTGACGTCTGATAATCGCATATCGTGTCTAAGGAGTGGATCGATCGGGTGTGAAACTTGTGGAGTATCCGAAAGTAGTAGTGGTCTGATGAGGGTTGGACCAAATCTCCGTGAGGATTCTTAGATGGTCCTGAGCTCTGAGAAGGGTAGAGCTTTTCAGTACTTAGAACGTAGTGTACTTCTATGGCAAGATCATCACTGGCGTGATCGCCATTCCGAAGTTCCTAACGTTCTCACTCGTACTGGGTGTGTAGTCCTTTAGGTTGGTTCTTAGGAAGCTCGGGTGGTCTTTGGTCTCGCGGTTCCTGTCAACTGGATGATAGAGACTTTCTAGATCATCGGATGGGTTGCGTGACTATGGTTATCTGTCCTCTATAGAGTGTCTACCTCAAGCTGGGGCAAAATGAACCTGCACTAAAGAATCTTGAGATACGGAAACCCTGAGAGTCGGAGAGATAGGGTTTAACCAGATGAGTGTTGGACTATCTCAGGAGGTGGTTCTACTATTTTTGGGCGAGATAGTATTCGTGGAACACCTAATAGTCCAATTAATCTCTAAGGCTTTGGTTTATTATAGTTTGGAAAGCGCATGTTCCTGCATAACCCCTCGACTAACACTAAGGCTGGTGTCAAGTATATAATCTCCTCGGGATCTGGGTCATGAGGCTTATCGCCACTACTATCGCACTTTGATCAAGTATTCTTGGCTGCGAAGGTTATCCTGGGGTTCTTGGTATCCTAGTGTTTACTTCGGAGAATATAATCTATCGTCTGCAAGGCGACGATAACTTCCTCCATGTGAGAGGGCGGAGGATCCTGGGGACCACTTGTCTGTAATAGGGTGGACGAAGTGCCTGAGTAGTGCGAGCATCTACTGCAACTACTCTTCCGAAGGTTATGAGTCTTCTCGGTCTAGATCAAATCTAGTGAGTATAGGTTCCCATCAGTCGGAACTGTAATCTTTTCATCCACTCTTCTTAGGGTTTACTTTATCACAGCTCTTGGATTTCTAGGATATTCACCACGATGCTTAATTCGGGGGATTAAGCGTGAATGGATGGTCATAGGCAATGTCCTTGACGTTTACGACTCAGATTTATTTATCAACCGAGGGTGATAGCTACTAGGTTGGCTCAAGCGGAATGACACAACTTCAGATTTGTGGTCATTATAGTAGCTCAATGTAGGGTTCTCTTGACTCTAGCTCCCGTTCCATGGGATAGGATGAAGGGTCTTTCTAGGGAATCTACTAGGTATGCTTCGGGTGGTTATCGTCTTCTGGAATGGATGTAGTGCCTTTCGCTTCGGTTCTTATTTGTCTAACGAGGGTCGGTTAACAACGCGCGGTACCCCTTTCCTGGGTACTTTGGAAGGTTTGAGGTAAGAGGGACGCCGACGGATCGCATTAGGTTTGATTATTTGTATTATGTTTAGGTTTGGAAGAACCTTTATTTGCCGAAAGGGCTACGGAGAAAGTTCTTTTTACACAGCACTAGGGATGAACACATGGTTGAATGAAGTCAAACCATGATCGATAGAGTTGTCAAAGTTGGCACACTCCAACATGATATAAAGTGAGGGTCGATAGAGTCATGTGCTGAACAGGCACACAAGTTCTAGGCGTCTTGGGTTTCGTCCTGTAACATCCGGATTTTACCAGGTATCTTGTAAATCTAATTTTGTCATATTGTGAGAGGGACTCGGCGAGTTGGAGCTCAGACTCGCCGAGTAGAGACGCGGAATTGAACATTGGTGCACGCCTAGACTCGGCGAGTCCAGGATATGGACTCGGCGAGTCTGCGCTGTGTAATGAAACCCTAAATCTCTGGGTTTGAGGCCTATTTAAAGGGCCTTATGGCCGTCATTTGTGCTCACCCAACCCTCAGTGAGTGACCCTTGTGTTCTTAAGCTATTTGTGAAGAGAAAGGAGCCATTCTTGATCTTGTGTGTGTGTTCTAGCAAGAAGAAGGAAACCCTAGGCAAGAGGAAGCAAAGGAGGTTGCTATTTCGTGGATTTGGAGCTTAGATCATCACTCTAGAGGTATTATCTCAGACCATTTTCTGTTTAGTGAAGCATGATGCAATTTAGGGCTTGTGGTGGTCATTTATGGGATGATTTGATGCCCATTGGTTCCCTCTTTGAGTTGAGGCCATGGATCTGGATCCATAGAGGTCCAGAGAGCCTCACTCATCAAGCTTTATAAGTGACAATAGAGTCTTTGGCCTTGTGTTGTAGTATTTGAGTCATAAACATCATATATGGTCATATAAAGGTTGTATGTGCATCAAGATTGTAACTTTACGTGCTAAATGAGCTTGGAGGGACTGGATCTATGGATTAATGAACTGGATCTGACCTTTAGAGCAAGATTGAGTCAGTGCATGGCATGGACTCGCCGAGTCCGAAGAACAGACTCGGCGAGTAGCATGAATGTTGCCCGACCACTCTGTGAGTGGCCTCGCCGAGTTGGGAAAGGTGGACTCAGTGAGTCAAGGGGGAGTCAGAATGGACAGGTGGACTGAGTCTAGTTGGACTCGCCGAGTTGTTCTTGAGACTCGGTGAGTTGAGTTGTGGTGGCCCCACAACTCGTGCCAGGTGGAACTCGTCGAGTTGAGGGAATGCTCGACGTGTCAAGGGAGGATTCAAGGGAAATTGGTGTACACGCCAAGACTCGCCGAGTCGCCTGGGTACTCGCCGAGTCCGGTCAAAGTTGACCGTTGACCGTTGACCAGCGTTGACCTAGATTGACTTGTTATAGTGTGGTCAACCCCAGTGGGGAAAGTGTTAATTAGAGGTGTATTGTGCTATAGGGGGGACGACAGCTCGACAGGTCGAGTGATTAGCGATTTCAGGTTTACGATTTACCGAGACATGCGAGGTGAGTCTTCTCACTATACTTTACCTTGAGTAGGTAACCAGAGTTATGTGATAGAGTATTTGTATGCTATGTATGATATGTGTTGTACTACATTACTTCTATCTGCTTGATGCTGTGCATGTTTACAGAGTTAGAACCGGAAGGGTCACAGAGTTAGAACCCGAGGGTTCACAGAGTTTGGGTGCACGGACCCACAGAGTTATAGCCTCGAGTGGCTAATATGTGTTATATGTAGTATTTTGGGGAACTCACTAAGCCTTGTGCTTACAGTGTTGATGTTATTGTTTCAGGTACTAGTGACGACCGCGGGAAGGCGCTGGCTTGATCCGTACACACACACATTCGGAGCTTGATATCATGATCTTGGGATTTTGTATTGTCTTGTTTGGATAATTGAAATGGTTGTTTAATGAATATCAATGGAATTATGTTTTATAAAAATTGAAAAATTTGTTTTGAAAATTTTCGGTGTTACAAATTGGTATCAGAGCCTTGGTTTGAGGGATTCGGGTACACCTTCGGGGGTATTTGAACTCAAACTGAGGAATTGAAGAGATATTTCAAAATAAAACCAAATTTTTCTAAGAGTAAAAGATTTTCCAGGAAGAAACGTGTGTACGATCAGCCAGCGCCCGAACGGTGAATTCCCAAAATACCTTTATATTATGTGATAATTATTATTAATGTGATGTATTTGCATGCTAGAGTAGGCTAGGTATTGCTAATAGGACTAGAGTGGCCTGTTTTGTGATGCCTTAGCCTAGGGAAGGGTGAGCTGCTATAAGATGCTGAGAGTAATTAGGTAGCAGCTAGGGCTTTGTGTGAGACCTGTTACAGAGTGATTTAAGTATAATAGAGTGCTTGGGGATTGGGATCCGAAGAGGAAAATTTGGGGTGTGTACTGAGACGGTGCGGACAGTAGTATTGGGCTCGTACTACTGAAAGCACCGGTGCGGTACACAGTCCAAATAAGAATCTTGGGATACCAAGAATCAAGGAGGGGTGGATTGTCGAATGTAAGAGTGTTCGAGTAAATTCTAATTATCGCATGTTGTATTTCAGAGGTTGATCATGGTGAGGACACGTCGCATGCCGGAGGATGCCGGAACTAGCGATGAGGAGATTCGACAGATCATTCATGAGGAGGTGGCTGCAGTCATCAGAGCTGAGTTACCAGAGATGTTCGGGTCCATTAAGACCGCGTTGATTGAGACATTTGACGAGCGCTATGCCGCTCTTTCTGAGGCTGCGGTTGCAGCGGCTACCGCATCGATTGCTGCGGCGAGACCCCAGGGAGGTGATGCGACATTGTTTAGGGAGTTCAGCAACACCAAGCCACCAGAGTTTGATGGTACGCAGGATCCGGTGGCAGCTATGAGGTGGATATCTGATATGGAGGGATGCTTCTTCACTTGCTCGTCCCCTGAGCGTTTGAAGGTTCGGTTTGCGCTGAACCAGCTTCGCTTGGGAGCGAAGGACTGGTGGAAGTTTGTGACGGCACACTTTACACTGACTGAGCTTTCGGCAGTGACCTGGGAGAGGTTCACTACCATGTTCCGAGATGAGTACGTTCCTCAGGTGGAGAGGGAACGTCTGACACAGGAGTTTCTGACCCTCAAGCAGGGTACCAAGTCAGTCACAGCTATTACGAGGATGTTTCATGAGAGGGCGATGTTCTGCCCTGAGCACGTGTCCACCGAGCAGGCACGTATGAGCCGTTACCTGAGCATTCTGTGACGGGATATTCGGGAGTTCGCTGCAAACTCCTCGTATCGGACATTTGCCGAGCTTCAGGCAAATGCTCGGAAGAGGGAGATTGAGCTTGAGACTCAGGCTAGGGAGGAGGCGGAGTCTCTGGGGAGGGATCGGCGGCCGACACAGTCCCAGCGGGCAGCCAAGCGGGCCAAGCCCGCTGATCCCCGACCCGGGAGCCAGAAGGGCCGCACTTGTGGAAAGTGCGGCAAGGGTCACGATGGAGTCTGTCGAGCGGGGTCTTGCTACAAATGTGGCAAGGAGGGGCATATGGCCAAGGACTGCCCCAAGGGGTTTACAGTGTGCTTCCACTGTAACCAGACCGGACGCCGGAAGGCAGAGTGTCCGCTGTTGCGCGGAGCATCTCAGGGGTCTGCTCCCGCCGCCATCAGAGCTACTGCTACAGAGAGTCGGCCAGTGAAGGCCGAGGCACCGAGGGCTCGGGGGAGAGCCTTTCAGCTGACTGCGGAAGAGGTCCGCGCTGCACCCGACGTTGTGGCTGGTACGCTTTCTTTTATTATTTATTTATGGTGTCGAGATATTATGCTTATATTATGCTATGCATAGGTACCTTCCTTGTGAATTCTGTACCTGCTTTAGTGTTATTTGACTCGGGTGCGAGTCGATCTTTTGTATCTTTGGCATTTAGTCAGCATATCAGTGTTAGTCGTGGGGCACTGAGTCGGCCCCTGCGGGTTTCCACAGCCGCCGACAGAGTGATTTGTGCCACGTAGGTCCTCCGGGGATGTGTATTGGAGATTTTTGGGGTTGAGTTTCCGATCGACCTGATTCCTATTGCGATGGGTGATGTCTGTGTTATAGTGGGCATGGACTGGTTGAGCCGATTCGGCGCGGTTATCGATTGCGAGCGTCAGCTGGTGACTATACGAGATCCTAGTGGGGGAGTTCTTTCGGTTTACGGCGAGGGTACACGTTCTGGATCAGCCTTTTGTTCGGCTGCTAGGGTGAGGCAGTGTTTACAGCAGGGCTGTAAGGGTTTTGTGGCGTATGTGATGGATACGCGAGTGACCTCCGAGAGACCGAGTTCGGTGGATGAAGTTCCGGTGGTGCGTGAGTTTCCAGATGTCTTTCCCGAAGAATTACCAGGTGTGCCTCCCGTGAGGCAAGTGGAGTTTGGTATCGATTTGGTTCCGGGAGCCGCGCCTATCGCTAAGGTGCCGTATCGCCTTGCGCCTCCAGAAATGCAAGAGTTATCCTCGCAACTTCAGGAGTTGCTGGGGAAGGGGTTTATTCGGCCGAGTAGCTCGCCGTGGGGAGCACCCATCCTGTTTGTGAAGAAGAAAGATGGCTCGCATCGCATGTGTATTGATTATCGGGAACTGAATAAGTTGACGGTCAAGAACCGTTACCCGTTGCCGAGGATCGACGATTTATTCGATCAGTTACAGGGAGCATCTTGGTTCTCCAAGATTGATTTGAGGTCGGGCTATCATCAGGTGAGAGTACGGGACGAGGACGTCCAGAAGACAGCATTCAGGACGCGTTATGGGCATTATGAGTTTGTGGTGATGCCTTTTGGGCTCACCAATGCCCCGGCTGTATTCATGGACCTCATGAACAGGGTATGTCGGCCGATGTTGGATCGGTCGGTGATTGTGTTCATTGATGATATTCTGGTATATTCGAGATCTAGAGAGCAGCACGAGGAGCATTTGAGGGAGGTTCTTGGAGTTTTGAGATCGGAGAAACTTTATGCAAAGTTTTCCAAGTGCGATTTTTGGTTGCGGGAGGTCCAGTTTCTGGGACATCTCGTTAACCAGAAGGGGATATTGGTCGATCCGGCCAAGGTTGACGCAGTGATAAGGTAGGAGGTGCCAAGGTCACCTTCTAAGATCCGGAGTTTCCTTGGGTTGGCAGGGTATTATCGGAGGTTTATTAAGGATTTCTCCAAGATTGCGGTTCCACTCACCAGATTGACCCGGAAGGGTGTTACATTTCTATGGGTTCCCGAGCAGCAGACCTCCTTTGAGACGCTTCGCCAGAGGTTGTGTGAAGCCTCGGTATTAGCTCTTCCGGAAGGGATGGAGGGTTTTGTGGTATTCTGTGATGCATCGATTTTAGGACTGGGAGCGGTACTGATGCAGAAGGGACATGTGATAGCATATGCATCGAGGCAGTTGAAGCCTCACGAGACGAGGTACCCCACACATGATCTGGAGTTGGGGGCAGTGGTGTTCGCCCTCAAGATTTGGCGGCACTACTTGTATGGGGTTCGATGTACGATTTACACGGACCATAAGAGCTTGAAGTACCTGATGGATCAACCTAACCTAAACATGCGGCAAAGAAGGTGGTTAGATGTGGTCAAGGATTATGATTGCGAGATTTTGTACCACCCGGGCAAGGCTAATGTGGTAGCCGACGCATTGAGTCGCAGGGCGGAGAGTGCTCCACTGCGAAATGTATGTTTGCGACTGACTGTGATAGCTCCAGTTCTGGACGCCATTCGTAGGGCACAGGCCGAGGTTGTGCGTCCGGAGATGCAGAAGAGAGAGCGGGTCGTTGGGTTGGTTTCGGAGTTCGTATCGGATAGTCGAGGCCTTATGACTTATCAGGGCCGGATCTGGGTACCGTTTGTAGGCGGTACACGTACTACATTGATGGAGGAGGCTCATAGATCGAAATTTTCGATCCATCCCGGGGCTACAAAGATGTATTTGGACCTAAGGAAGGAGTATTGGTGGCCTTGTATGAAGAGGGATGTCGCATGGTTTGTCGAGAGGTGTTTGACCTGTCGAAGGGTAAAGGCCGAACACCAGAGACCGCATGGCAAGTTGCAGCCATTGGAGGTTCCCGAATGGAAGTGGGAACAGATCACTATGGATTTCATCACCAAATTGCCGAGGACTGCCAGAGGAGTCGATGCAATTTGGGTGATTGTGGATAGGTTGACGAAGAGCGCTCACTTCCTTGCCATCAGTGAGAGTTCTTCGGCGGAGAAGCTGGCGGAGACTTATGTGAGGGAGGTTGTATCTCGGCATGGGGTGCCGATCTCGATCGTTTCAGACCGCGATGTGCGTTTCACCTCCCGCTTCTGGAAGAAATTTCATGAGGAGTTGGGTACTAAGCTGCATTTTAGTACCGCATACCACCCCCAGACCGACGGCCAGAGTGAGCGGACGATTCAGACACTTGAGGACATGCTTCGGGCATGTGTATTGGACTTTGGGGGTAGTTGGGATACCTATTTGCCTTTGGCGGAGTTTTCCTACAATAACAGCCATCATTCGAGCATCGGTATGCCGCCCTTTGAGCTGTTGTATGGTAGGAGGTGTTGGACTCCCATATGTTGGGGAGAGGTTGGGCAAAGGGTAATGGGCAGTACGGAGATTGTGAATCAGACGACAGAGCAGATACAGCTGGTCAGACAGAGGTTATTGACCGCTCAGAGCCGACAAAAGAGTTACGCGGATAGACGCCGGTCCGAGTTGGAATTTCAGGTCGGCGACTTTGTTCTCCTGAAGGTCTCTCCTTGGAAAGGAGTGATCCGGTTCAGGAAGAGGGGCAAATTGGGGCCCCGGTTTATAGGTCCGTTTCGTGTGATCGAAAGGGTAGGACGGGTAGCCTATCGGATGGAGTTACCAGCAGAGTTGGGGCAGATTCACAACACTTTTCATGCATCGCAGTTGAGGAAATGTATAGCCGACGAGTCGGCAGTGGTTCCATTAGAGGATATTCAGGTAGATGCAAGCCTGAATTATGCTGAGAGACCAGTGGCTATTAGGGATCGGAAGATCAAGATTTTGAGGAACAAGGAGGTACCTCTGGTATTGGTGCAGTGGCAACATCGGAAGGGATCAGAAATGACCTGGGAACCGGAGGGTATGATGCGGGAGCAGCATCCGGAGCTATTTTAGAGCGAGACTTCGAGGGCGAAGTCTAGTTCTGGTGGGGGAGAGTTGTAACATCCGGATTTTACCAGGTATCTTGTAAATCTAATTTTGTCATATTGTGAGAGGGACTCGGCGAGTTGGAGCTCAGACTCGCCGAGTAGAGACGCGGAATTGAACATTGGTGCGCGCCTAGACTCGGTGAGTCCAGGATATGGACTCGGCGAGTCTGCGCTGTGTAATGAAACCCTAAATCTCTGGGTTTGAGGCCTATTTAAAGAGCCTTATGGCCGTCATTTGTGCTCACCCAACCCTCAGTGAGTGACCCTTGTGTTCTTGAGCTATTTGTGAAGAGAAAGGAGCCATTCTTGATCTTGTGTGTGTGTTCTAGCAAGAAGAAGGAAACCCTAGGCAAGAGGAAGCAAAGGAGGTTGCTATTTCGTGGATTTGGAGCTTAGATCATCACTCTAGAGGTATTATCTCAGACCATTTTCTGTTTAGTGAAGCATGATGCAATTTAGGGCTTGTGGTGGTCATTTATGGGATGATTTGATGCCCATTGGTTCCCTCTTTGTGTTGAGGCCATGGATCTGGATCCATAGAGGTCCAGAGAGCCTCACTCATCAAGCTTTATGAGTGACAATAGAGTCTTTGGCCTTGTGTTGTAGTATTTGAGTCATAAACATCATATATGGTCATATAAAGGTTGTATGTGCATCAAGATTGTAACTTTACGTGCTAAATGAGCTTGGAGGGACTGGATCTATGGATTAATGAACTGGATCTGACCTTTAGAGCAAGATTGAGTCAGTGCATGGCATGGACTCGCCGAGTCCGAAGAACAGACTCGGCGAGTAGCATGAATGTTGCCCGACCACTCTGTGAGTGGCCTCGCCGAATTGGGAAAGGTGGACTCAGTGAGTCAAGGGGGAGTCAGAATGGACAGGTGGACTGAGTCTAGCTGGACTCGCCGAGTTGTTCTTGAGACTCGGCGAGCTAAGTTGTGGTGGCCCCAAAACTCGTGCCAGGTGGAACTCGTCGAGTTGAGGGAATGCTCTACGTGTCAAGGGAGGATTCCAGGGAAATTGGTGTACACGCCCAGACTCGCCGAGTCGCCTGGGTACTCGCCGAGTCCGGTCAAAGTTGACCGTTGACCGTTGACTAGCGTTGACCTAGATTGACTTGTTATAGTGTGGTCAACCCCAGTGGGGAAAGTGTTAATTAGAGGTGTATTGTGCTATAGGGGGGACGACAGCTCGACAGGTCGAGTGATTAGCGATTTCAGGTTTACGATTTACCGAGACACGCGAGGTGAGTCTTCTCACTATACTTTACCTTGAGTAGGTAACCAGAGTTATGTGATAGAGTATTTGTATGCTATGTATGTTATGTGTTGTACTACATTACTTCTATGTGCTTGATGCTGTGCATGTTTACAGAGTTAGAACCGGAAGGTTCACAGAGTTAGAACCCGAGGGTTTACAGAGTTTGGGTGCACGGACCCACAGAGTTATAGCCTCGAGTGGCTAATATGTGTTATATGTAGTATTTTGGGGAACTCACTAAGCCTTGTGCTTACAGTGTTGATGTTATTGTTTCAGGTACTAGTGACGACCGCAGGAAGGCGCCGGCTTGATCCGTACACACACACATTCGGAGCTTGATATCATGATCTTGGGATTTTGTATTGTCTTGTTTGGATAATTGAAATGGTTGTTTAATGAATATCAATGGAATTATGTTTTATAAAAATTGAAAAATTTGTTTTGAAAATTTTCGGTGTTACACGTCCTATGTATTACTATCGCGGATACTTGGACCGATAGAGTTGACGCGGAACTATAGAGTGTTCTAAGGGTTTCTGAGTGGAGTACCTTTTCATGAATGAATTTTCACAAGGCATTTCTATAATCGCCTAACATATACTAGTAATGTATAATTAAGGTGGGGAGGACTGTTGACTGAGCGACCCCGCCCTAAATCCACAACCCAACGAGGAACATGAAATGAGGCGGTATTCGCTCACTCTAGGTCAATCCATCTTAACTATACATGGCCGTATCGTATATGTTTTAGCCATTACAGTTTTTACCTAATGAATTTTAACTTTTATAACAGTGCTATGACTTTCGCTTTAATGGGAAAATCTACATTTTGAGTTAGTCTTTAAATGTTTTCAGTTTAGTTATCCGAGATCGAGAGACGTACCAAAATCTACTAGGTTCCTTGATGCTTCTCCCTAAGCATTAGAGTTAGACTTCTCCTGTGTCTTTGTCTTTCCCTTCGGTTGGGCAGTCCTTCTTGAAGTGTCCTATTTCACCACATAGGTGGCAAACTGTACGGGTCGCCACATTGGTGGTTGATGTAATGAATTCAATCGGGGTTCTGCAGATTCGGGCAGTATGCCCCAACATGTGGCACGTAGCACAATAGAGTTCCCAGCATATACCATGATGATGGTAGCTGCACTTGCTGCAATGGGGAAGGTTTCCTAAGTATGGTCTCCTAGTTGTAGGGATGGAAGGGTTGGTAGGGAATTTGACCATCTCAGCTCGTCGTCCTTCGGAAGGTCCTTGAGCCGAGGTAATTCCCTACTCGATCTTGATCTTTCTCTTCAGTGGATTTGAGTGAGGTTCTTGGGTGGCTGGGTATGAAGGTGTTGGTTGCTGCTGTCTATTGCTAGGATCGGAAATCCCAATAGGCACCTTGCTAACATTGGCGTTGTTAGCATTCAGGTGAGCCATGACAGCTGCTACGGCTGCTGAAACTGCAGCTTGGAACGTAGCTTCATCGAATAAGTGTGTAGGTTTCTTGCTTGTGGATTGGTTATGCTTTTTTGGAGGCATGGTTTTCCTACACGGAAAGGAACGCATGAAAATGAGAGACGGTGGCTAAACTCTGGACATATCTGTCCTAACTGTATTAAGCAGTAATTTTTCCCGTGCCTCAAGTACTGGTTGTCTGAGTGTCGACCTACATCCCTATGATGTAGTCCTAGTGTACAAGGTAAGAGTGTGAGTATTGGAAAAAGGCCATAAGATGCGAGTCGTTCCTACTAAGTTACCTTTATACTGGGAAAGATTTCACTCTCCGATCTGGAGAGGTTTGAGAACTGTTCGAAACAAAATAGTGGAAAGAGAGGCTCATGAAGACTTATGGCTAAACAACCTCAACAGAGGTGTGGGGATCCGCTCTAAGCGCATCATTGGCAACGGGAACAAGGCGATTTGCCTAACACATAGTGTGAGTAGTGTAACCACTAACTCACAAAATTGTATTATTTTTAAGGGTTTATCAGTGTGATGAACACGAGGAAAAGACAACCTTCGGGTTCCATGCACTTGCTCCCTCTATTTGCCTTGTATCTTTGACTGGATTCAGTGTTGGTTTCCTTCGGGTAGTTACCTAGGGTTCTCTTCTCGTATGGATATATTGAATTTCTACCCCGCCTTACTTCCGAATTCACTATGGGTGTCATCACTACATGATAGATGACTGGAAATCTCGGCAATTTAGGCGAATCTCTCACCGATGTCTCTAAAAGATATAGGCACTTGGTGAATTTTGTTGGATAAGGTGTCTAAGTCCATAACTTATTTGGTGTATATTTGACCCGACCGGCATGGTCCATTTGGGTTGCATCTCATCCAAACTATTATGGATAATTTTATGAGAGTTATACACATATGTTTATTAATATATTATAAGTTATAATATATTAATATGAAGTTACATTATTTAATTAGTTTTAGTCTTAAATTAATTATGAATTAATTTAGAGATTAAAAGGAAGACTAATTAGATTATGGGCTATTTGTTTTATATAGTGTGGGATAATACTCATTTGTTAATGGGTTAGGCTTATGTGGAAGTCCATGGATGATCCATGGAGCTTTTAACCCATGGATCCTTGGAAAGGAAAAGACATGGGTTATTAGGGTTTCACCCTAACCATGCACACTATATAAGCATGCTTATGGAGCATGAAATGGAGCCTAAGGAAAAACTAGTGAACTAGTGTGTGTGTGCATGTGTGTGGCCGAAAATACAAGAGTGTGTATACTCTCTCAAAGTTTTCCAAGAGTTTGTGGAGTTTTGTGATTCCATTTGAGGCATTCACACTATTGGTGCTTGGCCCTCAAACTCCTTAGAACCAAACTCATCAAAAGGTATGTAATCTCTTTTAACTCTTTTATGTTGAAATGTTCCCCATGCCATGTTAGATAGGTTACAAACCTTGGAAAATTTATTATTTTGCATGTATTTAGACAAACATAGATCCAAGGTTTATTAGGGTTGCATGCACACTTAGGAAGTGTTAGATTGCTCAAAACCCAACAGTGGTATCAGAGCCTAGGCTTGCTTGTTTGATATTTGATGCAAAATAGTGAAAAAAGTCGAAATCGTTGCTGTCTGCATGGTGGACTCGCCGAGTCCATGGGGAGGACTCGACGAGTCCAAGGCAAACTTCAACCTACTCGTCGAGTAGGTTCATGCACTCGACGAGTAGGATTGAAAGAGTGCATACTTTCGACTTTTGCTGCTGGAAATGGACTAGAAACATTACCCTAAACTGTTTCGGTGTTATAAAACTTATTTTAGTTGGTGTAATGGTTGTTCTAATCCATTTACAATAGCATATATCAAAATTCCATGATTTTATGTGTTCATATAATTCTTGAAATTTTTGATGATCATGTTCATGTTCTTATGAATTTAGAAAATGATAGGAATTATTTGCTGAATTGTTTAGGATTAATTCTTGATCATTTATGTGTTTTGATGGAGTCCATAATTTGTCCTCAAGTTGGATTTCCAAAGGTCACTCTTATTTAACACACACTTAAAACACATAAGTTACATGAAAATGAAGAGTCTTCATTTTTTATGAACCTTTAATTCATAAGTTATGAAATGAAGAGTTTTGCAAAGTTACAAAACTTGCCCTCAAGTTTTGGAATTTGTAAAGTTTCACACACTTTAATAAACTTCAATTCCAACCCTTAGAGTTTTAATAGTTAAAATTCAACCCTTATACTATTTATAACATTAATGGTTAATTATTATATATATGTATAAGAATAAGTCGTTCTACCGTTAGTAGGCCTCATTCACGAAGCCGGTCTATAAGGTGGGTATAAGTTTGTTGCCTATAAAATGGCGACTTAATGGGTGTCCATTCTCACCCACCACTTGCTTGATCGGTGGAGGGTCGTTAGCCGAACGGGTAGGACAATGACTTTAAATCCTCATTAAAAGTATAATGAATATTATAAAGTAACTAAACTCTTTTAATTCCCAATCTTAGTTACCTTAGGAAAATGTGAACATGGTGCTAGTCCATGGAATTCACACTTTGTACCTTACCAAGTCGTTGGTGGAGCGTGTGTGGTTAACCGGCACACTAACTAGGACTAGTAAGGATCACGAAGGGTGACTTAATGTTTGTCATAGATCAATGGAGCGTGTGTGGTTAACCGGCACATTGATTAAGTGATAATATTAAGGGTACCAAGTGAATTAGCATGGTTATTCACACCTTGTTTTGTGATCCTCGGCATCCCAGTCACAAAACATGAAGGGCACAATCGAGATTGAAACATGCCATTGAAAAGTTCAATGAATCTCAAAAGAATCTAGGAATTTCAAATCCAATTAAACCTAATAAATCATTTCGTTTTCATGGTGGAAATTGGTGAATCGTCATTAACCTACCTTTCAAATATATTATTACTTAGATTACGGCATCCCTCTTCTAAGTGTAATATATTGTGATTGGATCCTAGCCTTAATATTACATTTGGGTGTCTTATTAAGGATCCTATATATCTAATCTAAACTTACTCTCTTCTTTCAGATGTCTTCCAACACTAATGCTTCGAGCTCTAACCCAACTGGTTCTTTCTCTCTCATGAATCTTTGTGGGAGGGTCATCTTTGATGGTTCCAATTTCATGGATTAGATTAGGAACATCAGGATGGTTACTCGTTATGAGGACAAAGAATATGTCCTCGATAAGGAGTTAAAAGAACTTGATGAGTCTACTGCTACTCCTGAGGAGATCGCTGAATTCAGGACTCATGAGAGAGATGCTACTAAGGTGGCATGTATCATGATGGCCACGATGACAGCCGAGCTCCAAAAGTCATATGAAGATTTCTACCCTTTTGAGATGCACCAAGACCTGATGGAAAGGTACCATCAGAGTGCTCCTCAGGAGCGGTATGAAATGATCTCCTCCATAATAACTACCCGCATGAAGGACGGTGAATCCGTCACGGGCCACATGCAAAAGATGCAAAGGTATGTGGACCGTTTGCTGAAACTGAATGTTAACATCCCTGAGGAGTTGGCAACTGACATCATTTTGCACTCCTTTCCTTCTTGTTATGACCATTTTCGTATGACATATCATATGAACAAGGAGGAAGTTACTCTCAGCAAGCTTCAAGGACTCTTGAAGACCGCGGAATCCGGTCTTAAGGGTGAAGCGATTGTTACCTCTACTACTCCTACTCCAACATCTACCCCTGTTTTGCTATCGGGCAAGGCAAAGGGAAGAAGAGGAAGCATCCTTCGAAGGGTACCAAGGGAAAGTCTCTTGATGGCTCCTCATCGAAGACCAAGAGCGGTTCTGTCACTCCTTCTGCCATTCCAAAGGATGTTGAATGCTTTTATTGCCATGAAAAGGCACACTGGAAGCGAAACTGCCCTAAGTACTTGCAGGATTTAAAGGATGGGAAAGTGAAACCCACCCATGCAGGTATTTACACTATATTGTCTAATTACTCAACATATTCTAACTCTTGGGTGCTTGATACAGGATGTGGTATTCACATATGTTCTGATTTGCAGGGCCTAAGAAAAAGTGAAAATGTGGAGCACGGGAAGATAAACTTGATCATGGGGAATAGGAAGGCTTCACCTGTTTCCAAGATTGGAGTTTATACTTTGTTGCTTAATAATGGGTTAAAATTAGATTTGAATAAATGTGTGTACTCGTCTGAAATGGCGAGGAATATTATTTCTTTTCATGCTTTGTACAAACAAGGTTTTACCTTTTCGTTTGATAATGAATGTGGTGGTATTAATGCTTTCTTTAAAAATGTGTTTTATTTTAAAGCATTACCTTGTGATGGTGTGTATGAAACTGTGTCGATTGTAGACAACTTAGGAAATAATGTGTTGTATATTGATTCTTCTACTAGCCTAGATAGAGCATCATTGTGGCATTGTCGTCTTGGACATGTAAACAAGAAACGCATAGGCCAACTCCAAAAGAGTGGAGTCTTGGAATCATTTGACCTTAAATCGGATGATAGTTGTGAATCTTGTCTGCTTGGAAAGATGACAAAATCACCCTTCACTGGAACTTGTGAGAGGGGTGAGTGTTTGTTGGACCTAATACATACTGATGTATGTGGGCCATTCAAAACCGCCACAAGGGATGCTAATCGGTATTATGTGACTTTTATTGATGATTTTAGTAGATATGGGTATGTCTACTTAATCAAACATAAGTCAGAAACCTTTGAAAGGTTTAAGGAATTCAAACAGGAAGTAGAAAATCAATTGGGCAGGAACATTAAGATGCTTCGATCCGATCGAGGTGGTGAGTATCTTAGTACCGAGTTCCTTGACTATTTTAAGGAGTGTGGGATTGTCTCACAATTGACTCCTCCCAGGACACCGCAGCTGAATGGTGTAGCTGAGAGGCGTAATCGAACCTTGTTAGACATGGTTTGCTCTATGATGAGTCGAGTTTCATTACCAATCTCTTTTTGGGGGTATGCCTTAGAGACTGCCGCCCATATCCTTAATCTAGTCCTTACAAAGAAGGTTACCAAAACACCTCATGAGATGTGGACTGGGAAGGTTCCCAATTTGGACCACATCAAAATTTAGGGTTGCGAAGTTTTCATGAGACGTGAGACTCATGATAAGCTTGAACCCCGAAGTGAAAGGTGTATTTTCATCGGCTACCCACAGAAATCCTTCGGTTACCTCTTCTACAGACCCAGTGAGAATGTGGTGTTTGTAGCACGAAGAGGGATCTTTCGTGAGAAAGAATTTATAAGCCAAGGACACAGTGGGAGGCAGATTGATCTTGAAGAAATTCAAGAATCAATTGGTGAAGGAACCTCAGACACTAGCAATCAACCTAAGGAGGAAACTCCTGTTGATCCAGCTGACGAGTCTGTACCTCCGAGGCGTTCCACACGGGTTAGGAACACACCTTCGTTTTGTTATGGCTTTCATATTACTACGGAAGGTGATACGTTTATCAGTGATAGTACATTGGTAAATTTGGATGAACCCAGTAGTGTTAAGGAAGCCATGGCAGGCCCGGAGTTTGCTAAATGGAAGGAGGCTATGGACAGCGAGATATAGTCCATGTATGACAATCAAGTTTGGAACTTGGTTGACCATGTACCAGGCCGTAAAACAGTCGGGTGCAAATGGATCTTCAAGAAGAAGACATACGTGGAAGGAAAAGTGCATACTTATAAGCCTCGACTGGTTGCGAAGGGTTTTACTCAAACTCAAGGTATTGATTATGATGAAACCTTCTCGCCGGTAGCAAAGGTTAAGTCTATTAGGGTTATGTTAGCCATTGCCGCATTTCATGATTATGAAATATGGAAAATGGATGTCAAAACCGCTTTCCTTAACGGAAAGTTGGCTGAGGATGTGTACATGAATCAGCCAGAGGGTTTTGTCAGTGCAGAGTACCCCAATAGAGTATGCAAGCTTGAGAAATCCATTTATGGATTAAAACAAGCATCTCGTAGCTGGAATCTTTTTTTTGATGAGAAGGTAAAAGAGTTTGGCTTCTCGAGAAGCGAAGATGAGTCTTGCGTGTATGTCAGAGCTAGTGGGAGTATAGTTAGCTTCTTGGTACTGTATGTGGATGACATACTACTTATAGGAAATGACATCCCAACCTTGCAGGAGGTTAAGTCCTGGCTTGGGAAGTGCTTTGCTATGAAGGACCTAGGGTAGGTTGCCTATATCCTAGGGATAAGGATATTAAGAGAAAGGAGTAGAAGACTAATTGGACTTAGTCAGAGTATCTACTTGGATAAGGTGTTGAAAAGGTTCAACATGGAGAATTCCAAGAAAGGAGATTTACCGATCCAAAGCAATACCAAACTAAGTAAGACTCAGAGTCCGAGTACAGAGGCAAAGATAGCTGAGATGAGCCAATTACCGTATGCTTCCGCAGTTGGATCAATCATGTATGCTATGACTTGTACCCGTCCTGATGTGGCATTTGCTTTGAGCATGGTCACCAGGTATCAGGGGAACCCTGGCAAGGCTCATTGGACTACGGTAAAGAACATTCTCAAGTACCTGCGGAGGACTAAGGATTAGGTCCTTACCCTTGGTGGGAGTGATGACTTGAGAGTATTAGGGTATAGTGATGCTAGTTTTTAGACTGATAGGGATAATTTCCGCTCTCAGTCAGGCTGGATCTTTACCTTAAATGGAGGGGCAATTTCTTGGAAGAGTTCTAAGAAGGAGACAGTGGCTGATTCAACTTGTGAATCAGAGTATATAGCAGCGAGTGAAGCAGCGAAGGAGGCTATATGGCTAAAGAACTTCATCGGAGACCTTGGAGTTGTACCAGCTATTAAGGAAACTATGGAGATTTTCTATGACAAGAATAGTGCGGTTGCCTTAGCCAAGGAACCAAGAGATCATGGCAGATCCCGATACATTGACAGAAAATATCACTTCATAAGACACAAGATTGAAGAAGGACTCCTCGTGGCAAGGAGGATATCGTCAGATGAAAATCCTGCAGATCCCCTTACGAAGGGACTGACGAGGGTTAAGCATTTTCAGCATGCGAGACGCATCGGGCTGAGGGATGATATTAGTTTTACAGATTAGATAGTTTTCCTGAAACTTGTAAAGTGTAATCGACATTTAATGACGAATAAAATTTGTGATTTATTTATGAGTAAAGTGTTACTATCATTGTCAATTATTTACTATTGTTTCAGTTTTGCATGTTTTGACTTCCAGAATAATTAATTTATTCAAACCTCCACAATCGATCATACGTCGGAAGTAGGTATGAATCAAGATTGTCATGAATTGGGTTTGTAGATGGCTAAAAGGTGTTTAGACATGGCAATGGTTGCTGCAACATTCATGAGTACTCATAAGTTATGAGTATTGGTATAAACCCACGCTCACTTATATCACTTCATTGAATTTATCTCGAGTGATCGTGAGACGATAACATCATATAAATCTTTAAACCTAGAGATATGAGTTGTTACCTATGAGTTGGTTGTGCATTGATTGCACGTAAACGCATCAGTCACTTGATGTTATAAAATGTGCCTTTAGGTACGATTCAATAAGTAGTTGAACAAGCATATCAGTCGAAGTTTATCTGTTCCTTCTAGAAATAGAAGCGATATCTGGGCCCCTCGATGATTTTGTGTTGACCCATGTACCGGGCCCAGTCAGAACTAAACCGATGTGTTCAGTGAAGTTCTTCGTCAAACAAATCGTAAAATCGAGAAACAACTGCTAGACAATAAGCAAGACATAGTTCCATGTGTTTGTCCGGCTGATATCATGAGAACAGAGGATTATGTGTTCACTTGTCTTAAAATGGCGCTTCATAGTTCGACGTAGTTTTCGAGAGCTACGATTGCTGGTTGGTTCCTGAAGTTATAGGCAATTACAGTTATTAGACTTATCCAAGTGGGAGTCTGTTGGATAAGGTGTCTAAGTCCATAACTTATTTGGTATATACTTGACCCGACCGGCATGGTCCATTTGGGTTGCATCTCATCCAAACTATTATGGATAATATTATGAGAGTTATACACATAAGTTTATTAATATATTATAAGTTATAATATATTAATATGAAGTTACGTTATTTAATTAGTTTTAGTCTTAAATTAATTATGAATTAATTTAGAGATTAAAAGGAAGACTAATTAGATTATGGGCTATTTGTTTTATATAGTGTGGGCTAATACTCATTTGTTAATGGATTAGGCTTATGTGGAAGTCCATTGATGATCCATGGAGCTTTTAACCCATGGATCCTTGGAAAGGAAAATACATGGGTTATTAGGGTTTCACCCTAACCATGAACACTATATAAGCATGCTTATGGAGCATGAAATGGAGCCTAAGGAAAAACTAGTGAACTAGTGTGTGTGTGCATGTGTGTGGCCGAAAATACAAGAGTGTGTATACTCTCTCAAAGTTTTCCAAGAGTTTGTGGTGTTTTGTGATTCCATTTGAGGCATTCACACTATTGGTGCTTGGCCCTCAAACTCCTTAGAACCAAACTCATCAAAAGGTATGTAATCTCTTCTAACTCTTTTATGTTGAAATGTTCCCCATGCCATGTTAGATAGGTAATAAACCTTGGAAAATTTATTATTTTGCATGTATTTAGACAAACATAGATCCAAGGTTTATTAGGGTTGCATGCACACTTAGGAAGTGTTAGATTGCTCAAAACCCAACAAATTTAATAGTCTCGACCTAGTTCATTTGTTTCCGAGATGGAAATCTTCCAAATGAACTTCTTCGGGGTCGAAATCAACTCTTCTGTCGAGTACTGAAGTGGATAGGGTTTTCTACAGGGTTCATGCAAGAATGGAAATGTCTAAAGAATCCTAAGAGATTATTAACATTTCACTGGATGATCCATATCGAGTCCTGCTATGATTACACAGGGTATACAATCACATATATCTTAGATCCGATAGGCCTTTGAATATGTGATACTACTCTAGAACCACATCCCAACGAGGAAAAGGAAACACGGCAAAACCACATATTCTTAGCCTATGGGATCCTCATTATATATGACTTTAGAAGTACACTCTCTGTAGTTGTAGGTATATCAATAAGGATCTTTTAGTTCTTCACACAAGGTTATCTATGTATCCTAAAATACCCCTATGGTATTTTAATTTCTTGTTTGTCTCTTATCTTCTGATTATGATTCTAGGATTAACATGAATCTTTTAGTGTTCCAAAATACTCCTATAGTATTTTAACTTTATGTTTGGCTCTAGCATTCCTAGTTGGTAAGTTTCAGACCTGTTGTAACACCACTATCACTCCCAAGCACACGTTCATCGCGTCTCGAATAAATGTAGTTGATCAGGTTTCATTTATTCCAGCGTACGATTACATAACTGCCCAGGTTTGACTGTAGTGCTCAACATCCGAAGACTTTTATTATTGTTCTTCTTGTGATACTTGTGTTCAAGTGTTTAGATTCTGGATGTTATTATACTTTGGTAAAATATGGTTATATTTTAAAGTATAATTCTTGATCAGAGTGTTTTATCCCTTTTTGCATTTATAGGCTGTATATCTTTTATGAATTGATATACTAAGCTCACTATAAACAATGCTCTGATACCAATATGTCACACCCCAAAACCGGAACTGCGGAAACATTCTGGGGGTGGATGATGTCATGTCAAGTATCACAATACATGCATTATAGTAATCATAGTACAAGAAAACATTGCGTTAATAGTAATAGTTTTACATGGTTCACATTACAATATATCGAAGTACTACAAGTAAATGTAATAAGAGCAGTATGGTACTAAGCTATCTTCATCAACAGCTCCGGGGATGTACCTGTCTAATGCTGACCTGAGAATACAAGTTATTTGAAAAGCGAGTATCAACATTTTTACAAATGCTGGTGAGTTCATAAGTATTTAGTGACATTTTGTTCAAATAACTTTATAATGTAGTAGTTTAAGACTTTACAGTGTATTAGAATTCTCTCAAGGAAATCCTATATTTTCTTTAATAAAAGCAACCTTCTACCAAGACCGGACAGAGTTATGTGGTAAAAAGTAGTTTTCCCTTAATCGCTATCATTATCAAAATACTGAATTTGATTATTAAAGGAAGCATGAGAAGACAGGGAAATAACATATCCCTCAGCTGTGAGGATTGCTGACTAAGGCAAAGGGATCATAGACTCCAGGAGAGTATCGAACGAACGACATGCCTGGTTCCGTCTAACAAATGGAGACATAGACCCCAGAAGGTACCAAATGGAAGGTACTGCTGGTAAGGTCTAAAACAGTGAATAGAGACCGTTGGCAGTATCAAATGAAGGATACATCTTGCAAGGTCAAAATAAAGAATACAGACCGCAGACAGTATCAAATGAAAGATACATCTTGCAAGGTCAAAACAAAGAATACCGACCGCAAACAGTATCAAATGAAAGATACATCTTGCAAGGTCAAAACAGTGTGACTCTGAAAATGAGTTACCAACATACAGTGTAAATTGCCGGTGAAATTCCGTTACCATAAGGCCATGAATTATAAGGCAACCTGGGATACTCGTAACCATACTAACCGACACTAGAGTACCTGACGCCCTAAAAGCATCTATAAATTATGACATTTGTCACCCCTTGGCTTGGTGGGCCGTGGACTATAGCTAGCAGTCAGGGTGCGAGGATGTCAATCCCGTATAGATCTATACACACAATGTTCGCTCTCCCTGCAGGAGACTCTGGTTACCAACTAGACGATGGAGAAGGCCGTGTCCTAAAGATGTATCCTAAATAGTGGGTAGAGACTTCCAAATAGTGGGTAGTGTGTTTCTAATATAAGTGCTGAACTAGAGGTAGAGACTCTTAACTGAACTGACTAGAGTAAACCTATATTTCTATACTCGTATACATAACATACAACTAATGAATCAGACGACCTTCGAACGACCATCCGATCCCACCAGACCACATCTCAACGAAGAAAAAGAAATAGGGCGGACAAACCTTCCTAAGTCCTTCAATCATTATTTATATGCACCTATACAAGTACAAACATACATCTAACTATGATTGAGTGTGGAATAACCGAATCGTGATGTATAACGTACAGTGTGAGCGAATAGTGTGGAAATACGGAATCATACAGTGTGGAAATACGGAATCATACAGTGTGAGCGAATAGTGTGGAAATACGGAAGCATACAGTGTGAGCGAATAGTGTGGAAATACGGAATCATACAGTGTGAGCGAATAGTGTGGAAATACGGAATCATACAGTGTGAGCGAATAGTGTGGAAATACGGAATCATACAGTGTGAGCGAATAGTGTGGAAATACGGAATCATACAGTGTGAGCGAATAGTGTGGAAATACGGAATCATACAGTGTGAGCGAATAGTGTGGAAATACGGAATCATACAGTGTGAGTGAATAGTGTAGAAATACGGAATCATACAGTGTGAGCGAATAGTGTGGAATAATCGAACCGTGAAGTATAAGTGCACCAAGTATAAGTGTATCACGAAGTGGAATCGACAACTGATGAAGTAGGATGCCTATCAAGTATAAGTGACTACAAGTATAAGCGAAATAGAGGCAATAACAGGTATAAGCATATCAAGAAGTGAAAGCGTTATCAAGTAGGAGTTTTAAATAAGTAAAGCGGAGTAGCATGAATAAACAAGTACAAGTATACGTTGTAAAAGAGAATTTGACGAAAACCTTGGAAAACCTTTATACTTAGGAAAATTACATTTGGTATCCTTTGGTAAAACGAGTTTGAAATCCTTTAGAAATTCTTTGGAAACTTTCCATAAACCAGTTTAAAATGTACTTTGAGAAAGCAGTATAAGTGAGAGTTTTGAAATGATTGAAAACCTTTTTGAAAACCATTATACTGTCCTACTCGGTAAAACAGTGTACAGTGTGGTAAAATCTTGTGCATGCGGGTTATCAATCACATATGATTGATATGATAACTGGCATGTTTAACATGTATCCCCCCCCCCCCCTATAAAACATCTAAAAACATTAAAAGGTTCATTCAGGGGTATGAACTCACCTGTAGTGAATGGTTCTGATGACAAAGTTGGATTTGATGCTAGGTGTCAAGTGGTGACTTGAGTACACACGCGAAGCCTATTTAGCATATATTGGCACATGTATGGATATAATTAGTGTTATGAACAACTAATTGATGATTTTGGGACCATCATAGGGACTAATAAACACTTATAATGAAGTGTTATAATTATATATGATTGTATGAGGGTTTATAAGGCTATACAAGAGGGTGTATGGCCAAAACACACACTATATGTGTGTGTGCGGCTAGGTGTGCGGCCTAGTGTGCTACCAACACTTGTGTGCATCCCTGTGTGCTGCCAGCACTTGTGTGCGGCCCTGTGTGCGGCCATGTGTGCGGCCAGATGGTGTTCTTGGTGTTCTTGGTACCTTTTTATGAAGATCTTCAAGGAGAACGGACGATACTTGAGAGGATCTCGTGTTCTATGCTTGAAGAAATGTAGGAAGTGTTCAAAAATGATTTAAGTGTGGCATATATAGGTGGAGTGTGCGGTTGGGAAAGGTGTGAGGCCGCAAACAAGAGTGTGTGGCCGCACACTCAAGTGTGTGGCCGCACACTCCATGTGTGCGACCGCACACTCCATGCGTTGGAGTGTTTAGCCCGGTTTTGATTCCTACGCTTCGAGTTAACCCTTTTTAACACTCCTACCTTCATTATATCACATTTAGAATGCTTCATTAGACTCTAAAGGGTACTACTATATAGAAAAAAATAAGTCTAATATTGGGATTACGCCCAGCGTAAGGGCTTAAGTGATGCGGGTGCAAGGATGAGGACGCCCATCGTACTCTTAGAGTTCTAAAACCCTAAAATTAGGGTCAGCCACTATATAAGGAACATGTTGGTTCATACCCTAGCCTCCATAAGCTCACCCTTAACCTCAGAAACCCTAGAAACCCGTATTCCCTCCATTGTTGGGTGTGTTTGGTCTTGGAAAGCTTATTTTTTGCAAAAGAGAAGCTAGAAGAAGAAAGGAGAAGTTGCCAAAGAAGGAGAGGAATGATTGGAGCATATAGATTTGGAAAGATATCATCCTTTGGAGCTTATTTGAGGTATAAAGCTTCTTGCTTGTCAATTATTTTGCATAGATCTAAGTTTTGTGAAGTTTTGGCATCATTCTTGTCCCAAAAGTCCTCATCTTGATACATGCTTTGGGTTGGCCGATATTATCTGTCCTTTCAGTCCTTTGGAGTGGTCTTCAATGAGAAAAATGAGGTCCCAAGGGCTGTAGTTGTTCCATGTGTGAGATATATAGGTCTTAATGGATTAAGACCTTTGATTAAGAGCTTTATGGACGTCCCAAGTGATAAAGTTGGAGACTTTATGAATTCTAATCATATTTGGCCTAAGGATCTGAAGTTTGGGCTTAATAGCTTAAGCCATTAAGCAGTTGCATGGATTTTGTTGAACCACGAGGTTACGCCCCGCGTAACATGGGATTACACCCAGCGTAGCGGGCCAGTGCCCCGATTCCATTTTGTGAGCATTGCTGTACGCCCAGCGTACCAGAGAGAGTACGCCCAACGTACTCCCCCTGTTGGATTTTCCATGTTGGGCCTTAGAGTTTGGGCTGTTATTGGGCTGTTGGTTTATGGGCCATGACTGGAAATTTGTGGATAGAGTATTTTTGGGCCAATTATTATTATGGACCTTGGATCTAGGCCCATTTGGTGAGGATGGCCCAATTTAGTAAATTGGGCCAATATTGGGCTTTGTATAAGATTTGGATTTTGGCCTTGGCACGATAAGTGGATGTACGTTTGGTCTAACGATTATTTTGTTATGATGGCTAGTTCGGGACTTTCGGTGAGTCGGTGATTCAGGAATCTGCTTCTTCAGTGCAGAGTTTTGGCTATCGCGAGGTGAGTTATCCTCACTATATCAACAGGGCCTAAGGCACCAAGGCCGGCCCTTTATCGGATTGAGATCCGGGTATTTGTTGTTATGTTATTGCTTTGATATGTTTGCATCCTGGTAGCTAGGATGTTATATGCTAGTGACCGGTTAGGTCGGTATCCTGGTTAGGATGATGATATGTTATGTGATCTGTTTGATCGGCTTGTTGACTGTGAATTGTTATATGATTGTATGTTTATGTGCACATGTTGTTTGGACTGGATTTGGGTTGAGGCGGGACCTGATTTGTGCTATAGGCCAACATACCTAGGGCGGACCGGTTATGCCGAAGGCCCAACGAGCGGATCGGATAGGTTGTAGGCCCCACGAGGGCGGACCAGACGTGCCGAGGCTCGGAGAGTTGACCAGGCCGACTGAAGGCCCGATGCGGGCGGACCAGTCATACTGTAGACTTAAAGAGTGGACCAGGTGGATTGAAGGCCCGGTACGGGCGAACCAACCACACTGCAGACTCGAGGGACATGACTAGACTCGGAGGGTGGACCCGGTGGACTGAAGGCCCGATACGGCGGACCAGTCACATAGTAGACCCGATATGCATGGCTGTTCTGTGATCGGTTATGATATGAAATGTTATATGTGTATGATATATGTGGTGGGTATTTTGGGGGTATCTCACTAAGCTTTCGGGCTTACAGTTGTGGTTTAATGTTTTTCAGGTTCTTCAGGAGACCGTGGCAAGGCAAAGGCGTGATCGTACCACTCCTCGTGTTTATGTTTTATGATATGGTTTTGGGAATACTATGATAATAAATGTATTGAAAACCTTTTTGTAAAAACTTAAAGTAATTGGGATGTTTTTGAAACGTTAAAAATTGTTGAAATTTTTGGTCGTCACAAGTTGGTATTAGAGCCTTGGTTTGAGTGAATTGGAGGAAGATTCGTGTGAATCCAGTCTCAAATCAGGGATAGTTTTTAAAAGAGAATTTAAAATGGTTTTCAAATTAAGTAAAAGGAGGACGCGGAGGTACGATCTATCGGATAAGGTGTCTAAGTCCATAACTTATTTGGTACATACTTGAATCGTCCCGGCATGGTCCATTTGGGTTGCACTTCACCCGAACAATTTATATGGATAAACTTATGAGAATAGCATGTATATGATTTATTTATATATTATACGTTATAATATATTAATATAAAGTCATGTTATTTAATTAGTTTTAGTCTTAAATTAATTATGAATTAATTTAGTTATTAAAAGGAAGACTAATTAAACATGGGCTATTGCATTTTATATCATCTGGGCTTAAACTCATTAGGAATGGGCTAAGCATGCATGGGGGTCCATGGATGATCCATGGAGCTTTTAACCCATGGATCCTTGGAAAGGAAAAGACATGGGTTATTAGGGTTTACCCTAATCCTCCACACTATATAAAGATGCACATATTGCAAGAAATTGAACTAGTTGTGTGAGAACTAAGGGTGGCTGATTTCTACATAAGCATATTATTCTTTCAAGGTTTTTCCAAGTTTGTGGTGATTTGTGATTCCACTTGAGGCATTCACATTATTGGTGCTAGGCTCTCAAACTCCAAGCAATCAACCACCATCAAAAGGTATGTATTTCTACTAGTAGTTTTATGATTCATAATCCTTATACTATGCTAGTTAGGAAGAAACCTTGGAAATTATTATTTGCATGTATTTTAGAAGAAAACATAGATCCAAGGTTTATAGGGTTGCATGCACACCATAGGAGTGTTAGAATGCCCAAAACCCAACAGTGGTATCAGAGCCTAGGCTTGTTTTCTTGAATACTTGATGCAAATTGCTGAAAATCGAAGTTTATGTGTTGTCTGCACAACAGACTCACCGAGTCCATGAAGGGACTCGACAAGTCCAAGACAAAATTCATCCAACTCGGCAAGTTGGTTCATGCACTCGACGAGTTGGACCCCCAGACAGCATATCTTCGAGTTTTGGTGCTGGAATTGGTCTAGAATCATTGCCTTAAACTGTTTTGATCTTATAAAACCTGTTTTTGATGTGTTCATGATGATGGTGGACCAATTTCAAAGTTATAATCAAAGTTTCAAGTTGATATATGCTTATATGATCCTTGAAAGTTGTTGATTATGAATGTTCATGAACTTATGAGTTTTTTTTAGATCGTAGGAATTAGTTGCAAATTGTTTGTTAGTTAATTCTTGATCTTAATGTGTTTTAATGGAATTCATAATTTGTCCGCAAGTTATGGAATTCCAAAAGTTTTTTCTTTTAAATGTTTTTTAAGAAGTCATAAGTTAGACTTTTGAAGAGTTTTTCTAATAAATGCTTTTATGGACTTCATAACTTGTCCTCAAGTTATGGATTTCCAAGAGACTCTTCATTAAAAGATTTAAACACTTAATTAAAACTCATAAGTTATGAATATCCAAAAGTTTATGAATTATTTAAAACTTGCCCTCAAGTTTTGGAATTTGTAAAGTCTCACACAAACTTTAATTCCAAACCCGTAGAGTTTTAAAAGTTAAATTCAACACTTATACTATTTATAACATTAATGGTTAATTATATATATATATATATATATATATATATATATATATGTATAAGAACAAGTCGTTTTACCGTTAGTAGGCCTCATTCACGAAGTCGGTCTATAAGGTGGGTATAAGGTTGTTGCCTATAAAATGGCAACTTAATGGGTGTCCACTCTCACCCACCGCTTGCTTGACTGGTGGAGGGTCGTTAGCCGAACGGGTAAGACAAAGACTTATAAATTATCATTAAGTATGATCAATATTATAAAGTGACTAAATGTTTTATTTAATTCCCAATCTTAGTTACTTTAGGAAAAATGTGAATTTGGTGCTAGCCCATGGAATTCACACTTTGTACCTTACCAAGTCATTGGTGGAGCGTGTGTGGTTAACCGGCACACTAACTTGGACTAGTAAGGATTACGAAGGGTGACTAAATGTTTGACATAGATCAATGGAGCGTGTGTGGTTAACCGGCACATTGATTAGGTGATAATATTAAGGGTACCAAATGAATTAGTATGGTTATTCACACCTTGTTTTGTGATCCTCGGCATCCCAGTCACAAAATTTGAGAGGGCACACTCGAGATTGAAACATGCCATTGAAAAGTTCAATGAATCTCAAAAGATCTAGGAATTTCAAATCCAATTAAAACCTAATAAATTATTCCGTTTTTCGTGGTGGAAATTGGTGAATCGTCATTCGCCTACCTTCAAATATTTTATAGCTTGGATTACGGCATCCCTCTTCCAAGTTATAAAATATTGTGTTGGGTCCTAGCCTTAATATTTCATATTGGGTGTTATATTAAAGACTTTGAATCAACTAACTTGATTTTCTCCTATTATAGATGTCTGGTTCAGACAACTATGATCTTCCCAAATCTCTTGAAGATGGTGTCCCTCAACATCATGCTTAACTTCCTCCACCTCCTCCATTTATTCTCCCAAACCCACAAGTTTAAGGTCACTCAAGCCCTATTGGCAAGAAAGATCTATATATGATCACATCTTGGTGATGAAGTCACATATTGACAAGCCGGGAGAGTTGGGTGTCGAAGTCTCGTGAAAGTTGGATGTTCAATCACTTTCTTAGTGATATAGTGAGTCCCTTTGGGACTACTATGAGATAGACTATGACATGACCCTTAATGATCTTATCTATTTGCTTTATGCTACGGAATCAACAATGATTTGGAACACCAGTAAAGCAAATTTAATTAAAAGATCAACTTCCCAAACCTTAAATGGACATTGACAATGGTAGCATTGGATATCTAGAAAAGCATTTCTCTTCCCAATAGAAAGGGATCGGCCATAGTCAACTCGGTTGACCAAATGGTAAAGAGAAAGGCTAAGTCTGAGATAGTCTCATGTGCCATTACCAAAGGGTCTATATGTTTTATTACCAAAGGGAGGGACACTGATTGTGAAGCTGCCATATTTACTTGAAAGATCATAAGATTGATCAAGTCAAAAAATTTGACTCTACTTCAGTTAAAGTCCACTGACTAACTCTATTAAGTTCCTATTTGGAGATTCTTATTACATAATGTAAATGGGTCACATGTTGATGTTTTTTAAGAATCAAAGAAAAGATAGGAAGCTTAAAGAAGTATATGCTGATTCTAATTGCGAAGATGGGTTTCAATCACATGGTTCGGTGATCAGAATTTTGAGCTGTTGCTTGAGAGTTATAATATATTACTTAGGAATAGATAACAACAAGGTTTTCATATGGATTGTAAGGATAAGTTTTTCCGCAAAGTTTTAAAGTAAAAAAAAGGGGGTTTGAATTTTGTTTATTTTAAAAATATCCTTACAATGGCATTTGTGAAAAGTTGTTGCTTATATGTTTCCAGTAGTAGCAATATTGGAAAGTGGATTTGATTCTTTCATTTGTGGTAGTGTCTGAATTTACCAAATGAGGAAAGGTTCTTATCACCCAAGTTTCAATTGGACTGAAACTTGGAATCATACAAGCTGTATTATAGAATTTTCATCTTTGGAAAATTAAGACTAATTCCTTATGGGAACAAGGATAGGGCTAAAGGGATCGAGTACACATGCTTGTGCACTGGTCAAGTCCATCACAAAGATTGATAAGACTATTCGTCATGATTTTTTAAAGCTTAGTAAATATGGTTATACTTACAAGTTTAATTATAATTCTGAAGCATTGAAAAGTTTTCAATGTGTGACAGAACGAATGGAAAAGAATCAGATTAGGTAGAAAGATAAAGGTTTCTCAAATATGAAAAGATGGGAGAGTACTTTAGTATCGTGTTTTATGATCATCTTAATGATTAAGATACCATATCACAAATTCATACTCTAAGGACATCTTAGTGCATTGTTATGACTAAGAAGAGGGGTCATGAATTGTTGGAATGGTAAGTGTGATATCTTGGACAACACAATGACCAACTAAGACCAATTGTGTGAAGTGGTTATCTTGATAAGAATCCGCACTATCCCTTGAATATTTGTTTTGTCAACGAATGGTCCTTGACTAGGGAAACTTATATGTCAAGAGGACAGTGGGAGTCTTAAAGATCCTGAAAGGATTTCAAGATTTAATCAAGAGTAAAACCTATAGTTTATCACTAGCACGCGACTTAAGGTTTACAACCTATCGTGTTGACATAATTCTTATTTATGTGCCTACTTCAAATAAGTTGAATATCCATGTGAGTTATCAGAGTTCAACTTGGAAGAAATGGTGGGCTTTTGTGCTACCAAGTGGCAAGAAATTAAGATTGAACAAGTTCAATCCATATGAGTTTGAATTTGTCACTAACCTCGTCTCGTGATTATCGTTTTGACAAATTAACATGGATAGGAACTCATACACCATAAAATCTAAGTGTGATGAGGTTTCTCTCCGATTCATGAGAATGATGGTGAGGAAACGCTTTCACTAAGTAGATTTTAAGTAGATAGCAATTGTGTTATTTGCATTTTCAAAAGTCGTTAGTGGAGCGTGTGTGGTTAACCGGCACATTAACATGGACTTGTGAGAAATGGCAAAGGTATAAGAAATTGAGACTATGATTACGGCATCCCTTTTCATAGTTCTTGAAATTGCTTAGACACACAGGTGAGCTATCTACGGAAAGGTGTATGAATCTAAATTTTAGAAGTCCAACCGATTTCTGAATACTTGTCAAAGCTAGTGGGAGCATAAGTGTTATGCTAATTATCATCATGGTAGTGGGAGCATGATAATTATGATTAGTATTGCAAGCTAGCAATGTTAATTATAGAATAACAAAAGTTTCAATTCGTGAAGTTGCAGGGGTTGAAAAAGTCGTTTTGCTATAATTAAGGGAGAGAAAATTATACTTCATTTCAATTCTAGAAGCTTAGATTGAGATTTTAATCATCTTTAGTCAAGGACATATATATATATATATATCAATTTTATGTCTGAATGGTTCGACTTAAGGAAATTCTATATATATTGAGTTCTTAAAATTCAATTATGACTACGACATCCCTCTTCATAGTTAAATTTTGAAAACATGGCAAATAAAAAATATTGTAGCAAAAGACTGGTCTAGTATCATGTCATTATGTGAGACATCCTGAATCGTGTCCTATATGCTTCAGATATAGGATCGATTTCATGTGCTCTAATATTCATCCTTTCTAAATTTTCCAAATGCTCAGGGCATTTAGAAGGTAAAAGTCTAGAACTGGATATGACTAAAGTGATTAAGCAATTATCGAGGACAATCTAAGGTTTGCCAAAGATTGGTTGCTCAGGGACATTTGGAAGTATAGTGTTAATTTTGGCAGGACCATATTGACATTTTCTGAAAAGAGGTAACTCTTGTTCAGAAGTGATAGTCAAAATGGGACTATGGAAATGTCTCCATAGGAGGAAGTTATTCAATTTGTGTAACATTAGAAAAACTTAATGCAAGAAGGATGTTCAAAACAATGTACTTTGAATATGAGACTTCATTTCCATAGAGTTGATCTCCTTTGGAATCCTCTGTAATGACTGATGACAAGGTTTTGGTGACCTTGCGCATAATCATTATGAGAGGATCAATGCATATAAGTTTAAAGTCTAACATATTTTTGGTAAATGGTAGAAATTAGAAATTCTTACATTGACAATAAGGATTTGGGATTGTGAAATGAGCAACATTGGAATCATGTTCAATTGATCTACTTCACAAAGTAAAGATCATAGACAAACATAGTGTGCATACTTGAAGTATGGCATAAATATTGTTTAGAAAACATAGTGTACATGCTAGGAGCATGGGATAACTATTGTTTTATTCAAGTATTAAGTTGATTATTTGAAACATTATACAATGAATAATGTGTAATAAATATGGTGATAAATAAGAGGTGGTTTTATTTATATTCAAAAGGGTTCTGAGACCATATTGGATTCGATTATTATTGTGTTTCACTTTGCATGTTTTGACTTCCAAAATAGCTAGGTTATTCTTTCGAATGACTAAGTTATTTAAACATTTCACAGTCGTTCATATGTTGGAAGTAGGTATGAATTAAGACTGTCATGAATCGAGGTTGTAGATGGCTAAATGTGTTTAGACATAGCAATGGTTGCTACAACATTCATGAGTGCTCATAAGTTATGAGTATTGGATTAAACCCACGCTCACTTGTATCACTTCATAGAATTTATCTCGAGTGACCGTGAGACGGTAATATCATATAAGTCTTCAAACCTAGAGATATGAGTTGTTACCTATGAGTTGGTTGTGCATTGATTGCACGTAAACGCATCAGTAACTTGATGTTATAAAATGTGCCTTTGTGTACAATTCATCAAGTAGTAGAACAAGCATATGAGTCGAAGTTTATCTGTTCCTTCTAGAAATAGAAGCGATATATGGGCCCCTCGATGATTTTGTGTTGACCCATGTACCGGGCCCGATCAGAATCTAGTTGATGTTTTCAATTTAGTTCTTTGTCAAACAAATCAGAAATCGAGAAAAAACTACCAGATAATAAGTAAGACATTGTTCCATGTATTTGTCCGGCTGATATCATGAGAACAGAGGATTGTATGATCACTTATCTAAAATGGCGCTTCATAGTTCAACAGAGTTTTCGAGAGCTACGATTGCTGGTTGGTTCCTGAAGTAATATACGGAAATACAGTTATTAGACTTATCCAAGTGGGAGACTATTGGATAAGGTATCTAAGTCCATAAGTTATTTGGTACATACTTGAACCGACCCGGCATGGTCCATTTGGGTTGCACTTCACCCGAACAATTTATATGGAGATACTTATGAGAATAGCATGTTTATGATTTATTTATATATTATAAGTTATAATATATTAATATAAATTCATGTTATTTAATTAGTTTTAGTCTTAAATTAATTATGAATTAATTTAGTGATTAAAAGGAAGACTAATTAAACATGGGCTATTGCATTTTATATAATGTGGGCTTAAACTCATTAGGAATGCGCTAAGCATGCATGGGGGTCCATGGATGATCCATGGAGCTTTTTACCCATGGATCATTGGAAAGGAAAAGACATGGGTTATTAGGGTTTACCCTAATCCTCCACACTATATAAAGATGCACATATTGCAAGAAATTGAACTAGTGGTGTGAGAACTAAGGGTGGCCGATTTCTACATAACCATATTATTCTTTCAAGCTTTTTCCAAGTTTGTGGTGATTTGTGATTCCACTTGAGGCATTCTCATTATTGGTGCTAGGCTCTCAAACTCCAAGCAATCAACCACCATCAAAAGGTATGTATTTCTACTAGTAGTTTTATGATTCATAATCCTTATACTATGCTAGTTAGGAAGAAACCTTGGAAATTATTATTTGCATGTATTTTAGAAAAAAACATAGATCCAAGGTTTACAGGGTTGCATACACACCATAGGAGTGTTAGAATGCCCAAAACCCAACACGATCAGCCGAAGCCAGTAAGTAACCCCAAAATACCATACATGATATTTGTTTTCGAGCTTGAATAGAACAACATGCTAGTACTAGGCTAGGGTTCTTCAGGATTTCATGATAATCTTGCCTGTTTTATGATGCCTGCTAGCCTAGGGTTTCCTTCTGTATGAGATTTTCGGTGTTCCTCTAGGAGTGAGGATTGAGCACTGCTATGTATATTTGTCACTAAGGTGTTGTGGTAGTACTTCATACAAATATAGGTAGGTGTGGAAGGTAGTATGGGCCCGTACTACTAAAAGCACATGACCCATACGCGTATCAGGGAAACCATGACCTCTAGGGTTGGGTTGGGAGTTGGTTCCCGGGTTAGTGAGAAGTATCTGAGATTGTGTGATGTTTTTCAGTATGGTAGTCACAAGGCATGCTCGGAGCGAATCCAGGTTGGGATCAGGAGTAGGATAGGGAGGTCAGGGCGGGTCAGTACCGCCCGAGGTTATTGGTCAGATGAGCGTAGGCGAGTTGGATGCCAGGATTTGTGAGATCTTGCACGATGAGGTTGCTGCGTTGTTTTGGGCCGAGCTGCCGGAACTGTTTGCGTCGATCAAGACCGCCATGGTTGAGTATTTTGATGAGCGTTATGCGGCTCTCGCAGAGACGGCTGCCGTGGCAGCTACAGCGGCTGTAGCAGCGGCAGGGGGGAGGAGTCGGCTGAGGTTTTCAGTATCGGGACTTCGATAATTCGAAGCCTCCCACCTTTGATGGAGTTCAGGACCCGATTGTTGCTATGAGATGGTTATCGGACATGGAGGGGTGTTCCTTCATGTGTTCATGCCCTGCTGATCAGACGGTGAGATGTCCTCTGAACCTGTTGAGGCTCGGGGCAAAGGATTGGTGGAGATTGACCACGGGGTCGAATTCGGATGCACAGAGGGCTGCGGTTTCATGGGATCAGTTCCGAGACATGTTTAGCACTCGTTATGTTCCGCGGGTTGAGAGGGAGAGATTGGATCAGGAGTTCCTTGAGCTGAAGCAGGATTCGGAGTCGGTGACAGAGATCACCAGGATGTTCACTGAGAGGGTGATGTTTTTCCCCGAGTTTGCTTCGGAGCAGGCTCAGATGTCCCGATATCTGAGTATCCTCAAGAGCGATATCAGATAGTTCGTGTCTACACAGAGGGACGAGACCTTGTTAAAGTTTCAGGAGGCCGCCAGGCGGCGTGAGTTGGAGATTGAGTTGCAGTTGCGAGAGCAGAGGCGGGCTCCAGTGCAGTCGCAGCCGATGCTGAAATGGTCTAAGACCGTTGATTCTAGATTAGGAGATCAGAGCAGCCACACTTGTGGAAAGTGTGGGAGGGGTCACACCGGAGTTTGTCGATCCGGTGGTGCATGCTGCAAGTGCGGAAAGGAGGGCCACTATGCGGGGGATTGTCGGCAGGCAGTCCCGGGTCGGGATTTGAGGATGTGTTATCATTGTCATCAGGTTGGGCACTTGAGGGTCAACTGTCCACAGCTTACTGTAGGACCGGTGCAGGCTCCAGCATCGACCACTTTGAGGATCACGGGTGGAGGTTAGGGTGGAGCGGAGCCCCTAAGGGCTCACGGTCTTGCTTTTCATCTTACAGCAGAGGAGGTTAAAGCAGTGTCGGATGCAGCTGCAGGTATGTTTTATTTCTTGATGTCTTGATTATCTTGTGATTATTGTGGAGTATTGTTTATCTGCTAGTCTCATTGTGTGGTTTTCGGTATGGTATCCGTTGTTCCTTGAGGGTTTGGTATGGCTATGGGTTAGTGTTTGGGATTTCGTTGGTTATCATTCATGAGGGTTATTAGTGGAAATATGGCGTTGGTCTGAATGTTGGGTAGCATCTGTAGTCTGAGGAATGGTTAGCAGAAGATTGAGTTTCTTTCGAGCAGGATGTTCAGTGTGGAAATGTGATTTTTGTGAAGTTTGCTAGTGCTAATGGGAATCAGTCTGCGTGTAAGTGTTGGTTTTATGCAGGTTTGTTTTGGGAGGTCGGTGATAACGACCGGTGCGTGATAGTCAGTGCCCTAAGTGGGGGAGAATTGGAAATTCTCCGCAAGGTCGATGGGCATGAGAGGTTGTTTAGTTGTTTGGGATTCAACAGTGTTTCTATAAGCCGAGAACGTAGGCTGGTATGAGTAAGTGGCAGGCATGCGAGGCGGGATACAGACCAAGGATAATTGATTGTGGAGAGCCAGGATCAGGTCGAGTTTAAGTATGCGTGATGGAGATAGAGTTTGGAACCCCTATAGGGCTAGAGCAGTATGCATGGGAGGATTACTCGGAGAGATAACTCGAAATGATGAATGCTAGTTGGGCGGTCCGGATAGACTGATGGCTGGTAGGTGTACCAGTCAGGCCGAAGGCTCGGACAATGGTCCAGTCAGACTAAAGGCCCTGGAGGGCGGTCTAGATTGGCTGAAGGTTCTGAGAGTGGTCCAGATCGACTGAAGGCCTAGTAAGGCGGTCCAGTCATGCTGAAGACTCTACAGGTATTATTAGATCGGTTTGAGGAAATGGATTGAGTATGTTGCAATGTTTTAGCATTAAAGGGTCTGGCCCTGGGTATTGATCTTGATTAGTGGAGATGGTACATGGACTCGAGAGTCCTTGCAGTGCGGGTTCAGAGCGTGTGTGTTGCATGGATAGTGGTTATGCTATTAAGGAGTGGTGTAGCGTTGGGCGAGCACCGTGGCACTTATCATAGTGACAAGGCGGCCGAGTGGATTTCCTTGGTAAGGAAAGAGAGAGGAATGTAGCTCTGAGAGGGAGAGTAGGTTCACGGAAGTGAAAGCAGCAACGCAGGGTTACGATTGGAGTGGTCCAATTATGGTCATTGAGCAGCGTGATTGCGGCAGTGGTATGGGATCACTTCCGGTTTGGGTGTGTGCTGAGGTCGCGGAAGCAATTCCGTGGGTGTAAAGCCAAGAGGCTCGGAAGGGATGCAGGAATGGAGTCTTGGACTCCCAGTTTGATTCTGATCAAGGAATTGTGGATGTAGTGGTGGTTCATCCTGGGGAAATGATTGGAGGTGTCGTCAGTGTGGCGGGTTTTCCTAACCCGAGGGTATTAGAACTAGTGCAGCATGTGCATGCGATTGCAAGAGGAGAACTCATGGGAGTTGCTTTGAGGCTGAAGAATGTGTCATTTTGTCAGCATGGGATCGATAGAGTTGGATTCGGATCGGGATCCCGGTGGTTCAGGGTTATATCTAGCTTGTAAGATTTAAGTGATTGTTGTGATCAGGATCGAGAAAAGTGCCATGGAGTGGTAGTCGATTGATAAGTGTAGAATCAGATAAGTGTGGCTATCAAAGGGTGAAGCCGGTGGCCGGCTTGAGGCGGTAGTTGGGACACCGCTAGAAAGGAGAAAGTGAGTTTCGGGTTTTGATGGTTGCGTCTTGAGGAACCTGGTTTGGTTAATGTCAGGTGGTGCTTGGTGGGAGAAGTTGTGGAGTAGGGATGCCGAAGGCTTCGAGGGCGAAGCCTAATTTAAGTGGGGGAGAATTGTAACGCCCCGTTCCTAAGAGTACCTAATTGTGAGTTCCCGGGATGTAAGAGAAATGGTATTATGGTTATCTTGTGGGAAAAAGTGGAATAATGGGGCCAAGAATGAAGTTTGAAGACTCGCCGAGTACGGCCAGCGTAATCTGGGATTACGCCCAGCGTAAGGTCGTAAGTGATGCGGGTGCAAGGATGAGTACGCCCAGTGTACTAGAAGGTACGCCCAGCGTACTCTCAGAGTTCTAAAACCCTAAAATTAGTGTCAACCACTATATAAGGAACGTGTTGGTTCATACCCTAGCCTCCATAAGCTCACCCCTAACCTCAGAAACCCTAGAAACCCGTATTCCCTCCATTGTTGGGTGTGTTTGGTCTTGGAAACCTTATTTTGGCAAAAGAGAAGCTAGAAGAAGAAAGGAGAAGTTGTCAAAGAAGGAGAGGAACGATTGGAGCTTATAGATCTAGAAAGATATCATCCTTTGGAGCTTATTTGAGGTATAAAGCTTCTTGCTTGTCAATTATTTTGCATAGATCTAAGTTTTGTGAAGTTTTGGCATCATTCTTGTCCCAAAAGTCCTCATCTTGATACATGCTTTGGGTTGGCCGATATTATTTGCTCTTTCAGTCCTTTGGAGTGGTCTTCAATGAGAAAAATGAGGTCCCAAGGGCTGTAGTTGTTCCATGTGTGAGATATATAGGTCTTAATGGATTAAGACCTTTGATTAAGAGCTTTATGGACGTCCCAAGTGATAAAGTTGGAGACTTTATGAATTCTAATCATATTTGTCCTAAGGATCTGAAGTTTGGGCTTAATAGCTTAAGCCATTAAGCAGTTGCATGGATTTTGTTGAACCACGAGGTTACGCCCCGCGTAACATGGGATTACGCCCAGCGTAGCGGGCCAGTGCCCCGATTCCATTTTGTGAACATTGATGTACGCCCAGCGTACCAGAGAGAGTACGCCCAACGTACTCCCCCTGTTGGATTTTCCATGTTGGGCCTTAGAGTTTGGGTTGTTATTGGGCTATTGGTTTATGGGCCATGACTGATAATTTGTGGATAGAGTATTTTTGGGCCAATTATTATTATGGACCTTGGATCTAGGACCATTTGGTGAGGACGGCCCAATTTAGTAAATTGGGCCAATATTGGGCTTTGTATAAGATTTGGATTTTGGCCTTGGCACGATAAGTGGATGTATGTTTGGTCTAACGATTATTTTGTATAAGGTAGCAACCTCAGATCTAACCTCCAAACTCCAAAACACTCCAAGATATACTCCCCACAAACCCCAAAATGAGAAACTAGGAAGATACAGCCCAAGAACGAAGGTTTTACCTCCAAAAGATGCCTCAATAGCAACCAAACTCGAATCCACACAAAGCCCTTTGATCCAAGCCACTTCTCCTTCAAGATTTCTTCAAACAACACCTCTCCAAGCTCTAATTTTCTCAATAATAGGACTCTCCACGAATTTAGGGTTTCTGGAACTCAAGGGGGGAATAAGGGAGGCTGTGGAGGGATATAATGCTCTTTATATAGGGCTTAACCCCGAAAATTAGGGTCTTCTCCACACAGCACCTACTCGCCGAGTCCATCTTTGGACTCGCCGACTAGGCCACTTGATACGTGACCATAGTCACGACCTGACTCGCCGAGTCTATCCATGGACTCGCCGAGTCACCCTCTAAAACTTACACTTTCAGCCCTTCAATTCTACTCTTGCGATTCCGGGATGTTACAATTCTCCCCCACTTAAATTAGGCTTCGTCCTCGAAGCCTACGGCATCTCATCTTCAAATTACTTCTCACGACACGCCGCCTGGCCTTGACCGAACCCAGTCCCTCAAGGCACAACCATAAAAACCAGAAGCTCACTTTCTCATTCCATACGGTGCCCCAACCACCTACTCAACCCAGGCACCAGCTGTACCCTCCGATAACCACACTCAACAACCGAGAATTACCCATGATACCTTACTGCTCCAATTCTCATCTTTCACTTGACTCATATAGCTATAAAGCCACGAACCATCGGATCCCCGATCCGAATTCCACTCTATCCATCCCATGATGACCGAAAGACCCATTCTTCCATTCCGCAGCAACTCCCCCGAGTTCTCCTCACGCAATCACACACACATGCTGATCTAGCTCTAGCACCCTCAGGTTTGGAAAACCCGATACACTGATGATATCCTCAAACATCCTTCCAGGATGAACCGCTGATACATACCCAAAACCCTGATCAGAATCTCACTAAGAGTCCAAGACTCTTTCTCTGTATCCCTTCCGAACCCCTCTCCCTGGCTCTACGCCGCGGTATTCCCTCCGTGCCCTGAGCAACATATCAAGTCGAATTAGATTTTATTCTACCGCCGCAACACACTACTCAAAGACCATCAACGGACGACTCCAATTGTAACTCTACACTGCCGCTTTCACTTCTGTGAATTCGCACTCCCTTTTCGGAATTTCATTCCTCCCACTTTCCTAACCAAGGAAACCACTCGTCCGCCCGTCACCATGACAGGCACTATGGTGCTCATCCCACGCTATATTACCTCTTTAAAGCGTACCCAACATCCATGCATCCCCACTACTCTGACTCTCATCACAGGGACTCTCAAGCCTATGCACTACCTTCACTGCTCAAGATCGCTACCCGGGGCCAGACCTCCCAATGTAACCACACTGCAACATACGCAACCCATAACCTCGAACCGATCCAACAATACTCGCAGAGTCTTCAGCGTGACTGGACCGCCTCCCCAGGCCTTCAGCCAATCTGGACCACTCTCAGAACCTTCAGCCAATCTGACTGGACCGTCCTCCGAGCCTTCGACCTGACTTGTACGCTTACCGACCTTCAGTCTATCCAGACCGCTGAACTAGCATCCCTCATTCCAAACTACCCCTTCCGGAAATCTTCCTGTGCATACCGTTCTAGCCCTCTAGGGGTTCCGAACTCTATCTCCATCATACGTACTCGATCCCGGCCCGCTCCTATGCCTTCCACAGTCAACTGCTCTAGGTCTGTATTCCTCCCCGCACGCCTGTTACTCACCCATACGAGCCTGCTCTCGACTGATAGAAATATCGCTAAATTCCCCAAGCAGCTAAACAACCTCTTAGACCCAACGATCATCCGGGGAATCTCCAATTCTCTCCCACTTAAGATACTGACAATAAATCACCGGTCGCCATCACCGATCTCCCAAAGTAACCTTGCAGAAAATCAACACTTACACGCAAAAGGTTTCTCACCAGCGCCAACAACTTTCATAAAAACCATGTTTCCACACTGAACAACCCACTCGAAAGGAACCCAATCTTCAAATATCCACTCCTCAAACTGCAGAATCTACCCGGCCTTCAAACCAACGCCGCATCCGCCACCAATCCTCACAAGGATAATCAATGATAGCTCGAAGTACAAATCCATAACCATATCGATCCTTCAGGGAACAAAGGATACCAAAACGAAATCTCGATCACAACTCGCCAAACCCTCAAGGAACAATGCATACCACACGAAAACCCGAAATGCAATTTCATAACCAACCAACGAAACTAGCAGATAAAAATACTCCACAACAATCATAACTAATAAAAACAACAGAGAGAAA
Organism: Lactuca saligna; assembly: GCF_052625555.1. Lineage (NCBI taxonomy): Eukaryota > Viridiplantae > Streptophyta > Magnoliopsida > Asterales > Asteraceae > Lactuca > Lactuca saligna. The sequence goes on along the minus strand of NC_136421.1, from coordinate 122,590,022 downwards.
CATACCCGCAACAGCAAGCTGAAAAACACGACCCTAAGCCCTTGGGGGCTCCGCTCCACCCTGACCTCCACCTGTGATCCTCAACGTAGCCGGTGCTGGGGCCTGCACCGGTCCTGCAGCAAGCCGTGGACAGTTGACCTTCAAATGTCCAACTTGATGACAATGATAGCATATCCTCAAATCCCGAACCGGCACCGACTGCCGACAATCCCTCGCATAGTGTCCCTCCTTTCCACACTTGCGGTATGCTCCACCGGACCGACAAACCCCGGCGTGACCCCTTCCATACTTTCCACAGATGTGGCTACCCTGATCTCCCATCCTGGAATCAACGGTCTTAGACCGTTTCATCGCCGGCTGTGACTGAACCAGAGCTTGCCTCAGCTCACGCATCTGCAACTCAATCTCTAACTCACGCCGCCTGGCGGCCTCCTGCAACTCCAGCAAGGTCTCGCACCTCTGTGCAGACACAAACTGCCTGATGTCTCTCTTTAGCACACTCAGATGTCGGGACATCTGAGCCTGCTCCGAAGCGAACTCAGGGCAAAACATCGCCCGCTCAGTAAACATCCTGGTGATTTCCGTCACCGACTCTGAATCCTGTTTCAGCTCCAAGAACTTCTGAGCCAACCTCTCCCTCTCGACCTGCGGAACATAACGAGTGCTGAACATCTCTCTGAACCGATCCCATGAAATCGAAGCCCTCTGCGCATCCGAGTACGACCCCGTGGTCAATCTCCACCAATCCTTTGCCCCGAGCCTTAATGGGTTCAGAGCACACTTCACCCTCTGATCAGTAGGGCATGAACACGTGAAGAAACATCCCTCCACATCTGATAACCACCTCATAGCAACGATCGGATCCTGAACTCCATCAAAAGTGGGAGGCTTCGTATTATCGAAGTCCCGATATTGAAAACCTCTACTAGCTCCTCCCCCTTCCGCTGCTACCGCTGCGGTAGCCGCCGCGGCAGCCGTCTCCGTGAGAGCCGCATAACGCTCATCAAAATACTCCACCATGGCGGTCTTGATCGACCCAAACAACTCCGGCAGCTCAGTCTGAAACAATGCATAACCCTCATCATGCAGGATCTCACGAATCCTCGCATCCAACTCATGTGTACTCATCTGGCTGACAACCTCGGGTTGTACAGACCCACCCGGAACTCCCCCTCCTGCTCCTGATCCTGACCCGGATCCACTCCCAGCATGCCCTGAAATCTCCATACTGAAAATAAAACACCAAATCTCAGACATATTCCACTATCCCGGGAACCAGCTCTCATCCCAACCCTAGAGGTCATGGTTTCCCTGATACGCGTATGAGTCCGTGCTTTCAGTAATACGGGCCCATACTACCTTCCACACCTACCCATATTTGTATGAAGTACTCCCACAACACCCTAGCGACATACATAACAATGCTCTATCCTCACAACTAGAGGAACACTAGAAATCTCACACAAGGAACCCTAGGCTAGCAGGCATCACAAATCAGGCAACTCATCAAGAAATCCTGAAGATCCCTAGCCTAACTCTAGCATGCTGTTCTATCAAAGCTCAATAAAACAATTGTCATGTATGGTATTTTGGGGCTACTTACTGGCTCCGGCTGATCGTACCTCCGCGTCCTCCTTCACTTATTTTGAAAACCATTTTAAATTCTCTTTTGAAAACCCTCCTCGATTTGAGACTGGAGTCACACAAGTGTTCCTCCAATTCACTCAAACCAAGGCTCTGATACCAACTTGTAACATCCTAAAAATACAACCAATTTAAATTTTTCAAAACAACCCGATTTTCATTAAAATGTTTACAAAAAGGTTTTCAATACAAATCATTTGAGTATTCCCAGAATCACATTGCTACAAAATCACGAGGAGTGGTACGATCACGCCTTCGCATTGCCACAGTCTCCTGAAGAACCTGAAAAACATTAAACCACAACTGTAAGCCCGAAAGTTTAGTGAGATACCCCCAAAATACCAACCACGTATACGCCCTTCCAGGCTGCAACCTTCCGGTCCAAACATATAAAACATACATAACATAACAGAATATAGAACAGCCATGCATATCGGGTCTACCGTGTGACTGGTCCGCCGTATCGGGACTTCAGTCCATCGGATCCATCCTCCAGGTCTAGTCACGTCCTTCGAGTCTACAGTGGGGTTGGCCCGCCCGCATCGGGCCTTCAACCCACCTGGTCCACTCTCTGAGTCTACAGTGTGACTGGTTCGCCCGCATCGGGCCTTCAGTCGGCCTGGTCCACTCTCCGAGCCTCGGCACGTCTGGTCCGCCCTCGTGGGGCCTACAGCCTATCCGGACCGCTCGCTGGGCCTTCGGAACAACCGGTCCGCCCTGGGTATCTTGGCCTACAGCACAAAGCAGGACCCGCCTCAACCCATCTCCAGTCCAAACAACCATGTGCACAAAACATACATTCATACAACAGTCATAGTCAACAAACCGAGCAAGCAGATCACATAGCATATCATTACCCTAACCGGGTTACCGACCTAACCGATCACTAGCATAGCATCGCTCTGTATATCGGGAAACTGACCTTAACAAGGTCTCCTAGCATGTACCATCCTAGCTACCAGGATGCAGACACATCAAACAATAACATAATAACCATATCCGAATCTCAATTCAATAAAGGGTCGGCCTTGGTGCCTTAGACCCTGTTGATATAGTGAGGATAACTCACCTCGAAACTGTCGGCTGAAAAGATGAGATCCCGTTGCTCCGAACTCTGACACGAACTCCTCCACCGAACATCAAAACATACAACTCAATAAATACCCTTAATTACCAAAATACCCCTGGAAGACAACTGGTCAACCTTGGACAAGTCAAAGTCAACCCCTGACTGACCCTACTCGCCGAGTCAACCCGATGACTCGCCGAGTCCGTATGCTCAGATGTTCCTTCAATCAGCAACCCAACTCGCCGAGTCACCCCAAGACTCGTCGAGTCCAACAACTCTGAGTCCACTTGCACCCAACTCACCGAGTCATCCCTTGACTTACCGATTCCTCGACTCAACCAGAAATATTGGAACTTCATCGACAAGACTCGCCGAGTCCAAATGGACTCGTCAAGTCCAAGGCTATCTTCAACCTACTCGCCGAGTTGTTCTTCCAACTCGTCGAGTTCCAGGCCATCTTCAAGCAACTCGTCGAGTCACCCCATGTGACTCGACGAGTATCACCGGTCTGAATCCATACAGAAACATCTCAGGCCATGCAATTGATCCAAAACATAGATCCAACCTCCTACAATCCATCCATCATGTAAAGTGGCTAACTTTACGTGAATCTAGAGAGATCTAGGCCTTATTCACTTTAGAACCAAGGTTTGGGACATGGTGGCTTCACTAAGCACTTAAACACAGGAACTTTAATGCACTCTAGGCCTTCAATATTCTAGATCTGAGGTAGCAACCTCAGATCTAACCTCCAAACTCCAAAACATTCCAAGATATACTCCCCACAAACCCCAAAATGACAAACTAGGAAGATACAGCCCAAGAACGAAGGTTTTACCTCCAAAAGATGCCTCAATAGCAACCAAACTCAAATCCACACAAAGCCCTTTGATCCAAGCCACTTCTCCTTCAATATCTCTTCAAACAACACCTCTCCAAGCTCTAATTTGCTCAATAATGGGACTCTCCATGAATTTAGGGTTTCTGGAACTCAAGGGGGAATAAGGGAGGCTGTGGAGGGGTATAATGCTCTTTATATAGGGCTCAACCCTGAAAATTAGGGTTTTCTCTATACAGCACCTACTCGCCGAGTAAGCCACTTGATACGCGACCATAGTCGCGACCTGACTCGCCGAGTCTATCCATGGACTCGCCGAGTCACCCTCTAAAACTTACACTTTCAGCCCATCAACTCTACTCTTGCGATTCGGGGATGTTACAATTCTCCCCCACTTAAATTAGGCTTCGTCCTCGAAGCCTACGACATCTCATCTTCAAATTACTTCTCACGACACGCCGCCTGGCCTTGACCGAACCCAGTCCCTCAAGGCATAACCATAAAAACCAGAAGCTCACTTTCTCATTCCATACGGTGCCCCAACCAACTACTCAACCCAGGCACCAGCTGTACCCTCCGATAACCACACTCAACAACCGAGAATTACCCATGATACCTTACTGCTCCAATTCTCATCTTTCACTTGACTCATATGGCTATAAAGCCACGAACCATCGGATCCCCGATCAGAATTCCACTCTATCCATCCCATGATGACCGAAAGACCCATTCTTCCATTCCGGAGCAACTCCCCCGAGTTCTCCTCTCGCAATCACACACACATGCTGATCTAGCTCTAGCACCCTCATGTTTGGAAAACCCGATACACTGATGATATCCTCAAACATCCTTCCAGGATGAACCGCTGATACATACCCAAAACTCTGATCAGAATCTCACTGAGAGTCCAAGACTCCTTCTCTGTATCCCTTCCGAACCCCTCTCCCTGGCTCTACACCGCGTTATTCCCTCCGCGCCCTGAGCAACATATCAAGTCGAATGAGCTTTTATTCTACCACCGCAACACAATACTCAAAGACCATCGACGGACCACTCCAATCGTAACTCTACACTGCCGCTTTCACTTCCGTGAATTCGCACTCCCTTTTCGGAATTTCATTCCTCCCTCTTTCCTTACCAAGGAAACCACTCGTCCGCCCGTCACCATGACAGGCACTATGGTGCTCATCCCATGCTACATTACCTCTTTAAAGCGTACCGAACATCCATGCATCCCCACTACTTTGACTCTCATCACAGGGACTCTCAAGCCCATGCACTACCTTCACTGCTCAAGATCGCTACCCGGGGCCAGACCTCCCAATGTAACCACACTGCAACATACGCAACCCATAACCTCGAACCGATCCAACAATACTCGCAGAGTCTTCAGCATGACTGGACCGCCTCCCCAGGCCTTCAGCCAATCTGGACCACTCTCAGAACCTTCAGCCAATCTGACTGGACCGTCCTCCGAGCCTTCGACCTGACTTGTACGCCTACCGGCCTTCAGTCTATCCGGACCGCTCAACTAACATCCCTCATTCCAGACTATCCCTTCGGGAAATCCTCCCGTGCATACCGTTCTAGCCCTCTAAGGGTTCCAAACTCTATCTCCATCATACGTACTCTATCCCGGCCCGCTCCCATGCTTTCCACAGTCAACTGCTCTAGGTCTGTAATCCTCTCCGCATGCCTGTTACTCACCCATATGAGCCTGCTCTCGACTGAGAGAAATATCGCTAAATTCCCCAAGCAGCTAAACAACCTCTCAGACCCAACGATCATCCGGGGAATCTCCAATTCTCTCCCACTTAAGATACTGACAATAAATCACCGGTCGCCATCACCGATCTCCCAAAGTAACCTTGCAGAAAATCAACACTTACACGCAAAAGGTTTCTCACCAGCGCCAACGACTTTCATAAAAACCATGTTTCCACACTGAACAACCCGCTCGAAAGGAACCCAATCTTCAAATATCCATTCCTCAGACTGCAGAATCTACCCGGCCTTCAAACCAATGCCGCATCCGCCACCAATCCTCACAAGGATAATCAATGATAGCTCGAAGTACAAATCCATAACCATATCTATCCTTCAGGGAACAAAGGATACCAAAACGAAATCTTGATCACAACTCGCCAAACCCTCAAAGAACAATGGATACCATACGAAAACCTGAAACGCAATTTCATAACCAACCAACGAAACTAGCAGATAACAATACTCCACAACAATCATAACTAATAAAAAACAACAGAGAGAAACATACCCGCAACAGCAAGCTGAAAAACACGACCCTAAGCCCTTGGGGGCTCCGCTCCACCCTGACCTCCACCTGTGATCCTCAACGTAGCCGGTGCTGGGGCCTGCACCGGTCCTGCAGCAAGCCGTGGACAGTTGACCTTCAAATGTCCAACCTGATGACAATGATAGCATATCCTCAAATCCCGAACCGGCACCGACAGCCAACAATCCCTCGCATAGTGTCCCTCCTTTCCGCACTTGCGGTATGCTCCACCGGACCGACAAACCCCGGCGTGACCCCTTCTACACTTTCCACAGACGTGGCTACCCTGATCTCCCATCCTAGAATCAACGGTCTTAGGCCGTTTCATTGCCGGCTGTGACTGAACCGGAGCTTGCCTCAGCTCACGCATCTGCAACTCAATCTCTAACTCACGCCGCCTGGCGGCCTCCTGCAACTCCAGCAAGGTCTCGCACCTTTGTGCAGACACAAACTACCTGATGTCTCTCTTTAGCATACTCAGATATCGGGACATCTGAGCCTGCTCCGAAGCGAACTCAGGGCAAAACATCGCCCTCTCAGTAAACATCCTGGTGATTTCTGTCACAAACTCCGAATCCTGTTTCAGCTCCAAGAACTCCTGAGCCAACCTCTCCCTCTCGACCTGTGGAACATAACGAGTGCTGAACATCTCTCTGAACCGATCCCACGAAATCGCATCCCTCTGCGCATCAGAGTACGACCCCGTGGTCAATCTCAATCCTTTGCCCCGAGCCTTAACAGGTTCAGAGCACACCTCACCCTCTGATCAGCAGGGCATGAACACGTGGAGAAACATCCCTCCACATCTGATAACCACCTCATAGCAACGATCGGATCCTAAACTCCATCAAAAGTGGGAGGCTTCGTACTATCGAAGTCCTGATATTGAAAACCTCTACTGGCTCCTCCCCCTTCCACTGCTACCGCTGCGGTAGCCGCCGTAGCAGCCATCTCCGTGAGAGCCGCATAACGCTCATCAAAATACTCCACCATGGCGGTCATGATCGACCCAAACAACTCTGGCAGCTCAGCCCGAAACAATGCAGCAACCTCATCATGCAGGATCTCACGAATCCTTGCATCCAACTCGTGCGTACTCATCTGGTTGACAACCTCGGGTTGTACAGACCCACCCGGAACTCCCCCTCCTGTTCCTGATCCTGACTCGGATCCACTCCCAGCGTGCCCTGAAATCTCCATACTGAAAATAAAACAACAAATCTCAGACATATTCCACTATCCCGGGAACCAACTCTCATCCCAACCCTAGAGGTCATGGTTTCCCTGATACGCGTATGAGTCCGTGCTTTCAGTAGTACGGGCCCATACTACCTTCCACACCTATCCATATTTGTATGAAGTACTCCCACAACACCCTAGCGACATACATAACAACGCTCTATCCTCACAACCAGAGGAACACTAGAAATCTCTCACAAGGAACCCTAGGCTAGCAGGCATCATAAATTAGGCAACTCATCAAGAAATCCTGAAGATCCCTAGCCTAACTCTAGCATGCTGTTCTATCAAAGCTCAATAAAACAATTGTCATGTATGGTATTTTGGGGCTACTTACTGGCTCCGGCTGATCGTACCTCCGCGTCCTCCTTCACTTATTTTGAAAACCATTTTAAATTCTCTTTTGAAAACCCTCCTCGATTTGAGACTAGAGTCACACAAGTGTTCCTCCAATTCACTCAAACCAAGGCTCTGATACCAACTTGTAACATCCGAAAAATACAACCAATTAAAATTTTTCAAAACAACCCGATTTTCATTAAAATGTTTACATAAAGGTTTTCAATACAAATCATTTGAGGATTCCCAGAATCACACTACTACAAAATCATCAGGAGCGGTACAATCACGCCTTCGCCTTGCCACAGTCTCCTGAAGAACCTGAAAAACATTAAACCATAATTGTAAGCCCGAAAGCCTAGTGAGATACCCCCAAAATACAAACCACGTATACGCCCTTCCAGGCTGCGACCTTCCGGTCCAAACATATAAAACATACATAACATAACAGAATAGAGAACAACCGTGCACATCGGGTCTACCATGTGACTGGTCCGCCGTATCGGTCCTTCAGTCCATCGGATCCATCCTTCAGGTCTAGTCACGTCCTTCGAGTCCACAGTGGGGTTGGTCTGCCCGCATCGGGCCTTCAACCCACCTGGTCCACTCTCTTAGTCTACAGTGTGACTGGTCCGCCCGCATCGGGCCTTCAGTCGGCTTGGTCCACTCTCCGAGCCTCGGCACGTCTGGTCCGCCCTCGTGGGGCCTACAGCCTATCCGGACCGCTCGCTGGGCCTTCGGAACAACCGGTCCGCCCTGGGTATCTTGGCCTACAGCACAAAGCAGGACCCGCCTCAACCCATCTCCAGTCCAAACAACCATGTGCACAAAACATACATTCATACAATAGTCATAGTCAACAAACCGAGCTAGCAGATCACATAGCATATCATTACCCTAACCGGGTTACCGACCTAACCGGTCACTAGCATAGCATCGCTCTGTATATCGGGAAACTGACCTTAACAAGGTCTCCTAGCATGTACCATCCTAGCTACCAGGATGCAGACACATCAAACAATAACATAATAACCATATCCGAATCTCAATTCCATAAAGGGTCGGCCTTGGTGCCTTAGACCCTGTTGATATAGTGAGGATAACTCACCTCGAAACTGTCGGCTGAAAAGATGAGATCCCGTTGCTCCGAACTCTGACACGAACTCCTCCACCGAACATCAAAACATACAACTCAATAAATACCCTTAATTACCAAAATACCCCTGGAAGACAACTGGTCAACCTTGGACAAGTCAAAGTCAACCCCTGACTGACCCTACTCGCCGAGTCAACCCGATGACTCGCCGAGTCCGTATGCTCAGATGTTCCTTCAATCAGCAACCCAACTCGCCGAGTCACCCCAAGACTCGTCGAGTCCAACAACTCTGAGTCCACTTGCACCCAACTCACCGAGTCATCCCTTGACTTACCGATTCCTCGACTCAACCAGAAATATTGGGACTTCCTCGACAAGACTCGCCGAGTCCAAATGGACTCGTCGAGTCCAAGGCTATCTTCAACCTACTCTCCGAGTTGTTCTTCCAACTCGTCGAGTTCCAGGCCATCTTCAAGCAACTCGTCGAGTCGCCCCATGTGACTCGACGAGTACCACCGGTCTGAATCCATACAGAAGCATCTCAGGCCATGCAATTGATCCAAAACATAGATCCAACCTCCTACAATCCATCCATCACGTAAAGTGGCAAACTTTACGTGAATCTAGAGAGATCTAGGCCTTATTCACTTTAGAACCAAGGTTTGGGACATGGTGGCTTCACTAAGCACTCAAACACAGGAACTTTAATGCACTCTAGGCCTTCAATATTCCAGATCTGAGGTAGCAACCTCAGATGTAACCTGCAAACTCCAAAACATTCCAAGATATACTCCCCACAAACCCCAAAATGAGAAACTAGGAAGATACAGCCCAAGAACGAAGGTTTTACCTCCAAAAGATGCCTCAATAGCAACCAAACTCGAATCCACACAAAGCCCTTTGATCCAAGCCACTTCTCCTTCAAGATCTCTTCAAACAACACCTATCCAAGCTCTAATTTGCTCAATAATGGGACTCTCCACGAATTTAGGGTTTCTGGAACTCAAGGGGGGAATAAGGGAGGTTGTGGAGGGGTATAATGCTCTTTATATAGGGCTCAACCCCGAAAATTAGGGTTTTCTCCATACAACACCTACTCGCCGAGTCCATCTTTGGACTCGCCGAGTAGGCCACTTGATACGCGACCATAGTCGCGACCTGACTCGCCGAGTCTATCCATGGACTCGCTGAGTCACCCTCTAAAACTTACACTTTTAGCCCTTCAACTCTACTCTTGCTATTCCGGGATGTTACACTTAACATAACAACCGAAAGAGAATTCGAGGAAGAACTAGAAAAGGATTCAGGAGAAAGATTCAAAGAAAGAATCAAACAAAAAGAAAGGTGCTAGTGAAATCATTGATGTACCTTACCTTACCAGAAGTAGGCATAAGAGTCTTTCACTTCTTTCTATGATACATCCCTACAAAGTGCAACCTAACCGCACGCATCGACTAGAGAAGACAACCAATGATTCACATTCAGCATACACCCGTTACGTCATGGTCCCTGTAATTGAGCAATACCTCGAATTTCACTATGAAAAGCTCACCTATACATTAGGATTCAATCTCTCTATCATAAAGTAATGGAGATCGATGACAAATCCTGGAACATGATGATATGAGATTCAACACTCTAACGAAGAACAAAGACACCATACTATTTCTATACCAAATATACTGGAAGATTAGGAAAAACAGCAGGGACCACCTACACTACTTAGAAGAAGAAATAGCTACCAAGATACAAACAAATCGTTACAACGTAAACTAGTGTAATCATAATAAGGACAGAAAACAGAGAAGACCACTCTCGAGGCATACAAAGTGGCAGAACACCTTATTCATCACACTAATAACTAATGAATTAATATAACCTAGTAAGTTAGTGACTACACTACTTACGCTATGTGTTAGGTTTATCTCGTTTTTCGTAACAACTAATAATACATCCAATTTACAAGTATTCAATCAAGGGTAGTTTCTAAAATTCATAAGTTTATTTATATAAATCTTTGTTATGAACTGAATACAAAAGAATATAAAATTCAGAACATGATGCACTTGGAAACTAGGATAACTTAGCTCAAATAACACTCGACTTATAACCACAACTAAAGATTTACTACCGGATCACCATCGAAAATCGTATAACGGGAAGATGCATTCACATAAATATAACGGGTGCGATCATACCAGCACTAATGCACCAGATCCCATCAGGACTTTGCAGTTAAGCATATTTTGATGAGAGAAGTACTAGGATGAGTGAACTTAAACTTTGTACAATATCTATTTCTACTCACTACCATGAATACATCATGGGGATGTTGGCCGAAACATCGAGAATCATATAGCAAAACATGAACTGTTTATGTGTATATACATACATAGAGAGAATATAGTTAGAAACAACCTTAGTTATTTACAAAATTTTATCACACCTTGTAACAGAATCATGCTGTAACAACCCGAAATTTTGTTCCCTCGCTGTAACCGTTTCATTAATAAAACTCGTCTTAAGTGAGTTGTTCTGATTTCATCTCCAAACTAAGTCAATTAAGTTAAAACTTTTATTTTGACCTTGTAAGTATCCAAACATGTTGGAAACATGTTAAAATGTCCCAAACTAGTAAATTGAAAAATTTTAGTTTCGACCATATCGGGTAACAACAACTTAATCGGGTGCGACCCAAAGCATCGGTTAACGTCGGTATCGGGTAGAATTCCACCGTGTACCCAATTCAAACCATATTTAAAGTGAATTAAGACTCATTTGGATCCTTTTCACTCTCTCTCTCTAACCTCTCTCCTCAAGAATTTGGTCCAAAAATCATCTATTTCAAGCATCAAAACACCAAGGTAATCATCCTAGCTCCTAGTATAACATCCTTAGCCTTCATTTTCATGTTCAAATCATGGAATAGGACCATAAACATGTGTTTACGGCCCTGGAACAGTCTTAGGCCGTGAACACATGTAAATGGGGTTTTTGAGCCTTCAAACCCACCCAAATCATCATAGGAGCTTAGATATGGCTTAAGCACTTACTGGATTGGACTTAGAACACCTTGGATATCATTTTTGAGGAGTAAACATGCGTTTACTGCCCATGAACAAGCTTGGGCCGTAAACCCCATTTCATGGGGAGTAAACTCCTTTTTGGGTGTTAAAATGCAACTTACACACCTCATAAGCCTTGGAATAAATCCTAGAACCAACCAAAAATTATTTGGGGGCCTTAAACATAACAAAAACCCTCCATGTGAGAGCTTACGGCCATAGCACATGCTCAAGAGCCGTAAACTCCTAAATATGGGTCATTTGATGCCCTAAACTCACCCCAAGTCTTGTAAAGTTGACTTGAAACATTTGTGATTAATCATTGACCTTCAAAACAATTAAGGATGATTTGTATGAGAGTTTACTGCCGTAAACACTTAGTTTACTGTCGTAAACTCATAAATTGGTCCATATGGTTGAGTTATTTCCTTGATAATGCCCTAGAACCAAACCTAGCAACACCCCTCATTTGATTTAAGGCCATTTAGGTCATAAGAACACCCACCATTAGTTTATAGCCATAAACTCATGGGTATGTGGTGTTTAGGGCCATGAACACTCCCTAGAGTTTACTCTTGGAGAGTAAACTCCATATCCTAGCCATTTATGTCCAGAAAAGTCACCCGGGTCACTCCAAACACTTATTTTGAAGTGTTTTCGCGTCTTGGAGTGTATAATCGTGTCTGATTAGTGTTTTAAATTCTAATTAGATACCTTTGTGTATCATTTAACATTACATACGAACCTCGCTCGTTTTCAAGCCTTGATCCAACGTTTAGCATTCCCGTCGACACATTTCTCGCCTGGTGAGTTCATACCCCTACCCTTTTTCAATGGTTTTTAAATGTTTTCAGGGGAATACAAGCAAAAGTACAAGAATATCTTGTACTTAAATTCATTATCTCATTTAAATGTTTTCATAATTCGCACACTTTTAAGAATTGAAAACAAATTAGAAAATTGTTTTAACTTGCAGAGTTGTTTGTTCAAACCAATTTTTCAATTCTTATTATATACTGTTATGTTTTATACTTCACAATTGATTGTTCACACTTATATTGATAGAGATTATAAATCATTTGTAATGTCTGTAATAAAACACCTAGGCTCGAGTGTAAGGGACAAACACCATTAGAAAACATGAAATAATCGTAATGTTCTTAATAACACACCTAGGTTCGAGTGTAAAAGACAAACACCATTAGGAAACATAAAACAATCGTATTGACCTTAATAAAACACATGGGCTCGAGTGTAAAGGACAGGCACCATTAGAACATAGTTAGTCATAGATACTACTTCCCGTAGGCACGAGAAGTAAAGGGAAATCTTAAAGATTGGAGACACGTCCTCTGTAACACTTCCTTGGCACGAGAGAGTGGAGGACTACCCCTGTAACTAGAAACTCCGAGCTTAGGAGAGCGTGACTTGAGTGTATAGATCTATACGGGACCGACAATCCCGCACCTGCTTGCTAGCTACAGCCGAACCAAAAGGTTCAAGTGTCACACCCCCAAACCGAGGATGGCGGAAACGTCCGGGGGTGGAGGACTTCATGTATAGCATCATAACCACAATTTTAATAGTAATTTAAGCAAACACAACCAACATATATATAATTGAAAAAGTTACATCACTTGTATGAATTACATGTTTCAAAATCAATTACAATATGTTGTCAAAATATGAAAAGTTTGACGCCGTAACGTCCCATCCTCAAAAGCACTTGATAACCTGATTAGTGTTTTCCTGTGAATACAAGTTGTTTGAAAAGTGTCAACACAAAGGTTGGTGAGTTCATAAGCTTTTATTAATAAACTTAGTAGAAGTCTATCACATGTAAATGTCGCGTTTGTGTAAGAAAAATCTGATATTTTCCTTGAAACCCGAAAAATGTAGCCTTATAACCAAAGACTAAAATGTATAAGAAATCATCATTTCTTAGTAGAAAAATCGTGAGTTTATAATGATATGGAAAGTAAATTTCTTTATCAATCTAAAACCTACTTCGGTTTTATGAAACCCCGTAAACTTTATGAATTGTTATCTCCCTAGGTGAGTCGCTATAATCATACTGTGACTATGTGAACCTGCCACAACGTTTCTCAGGCGTTGCGAAAATGTAATGACATTTGTCACCCATAGACCTGCAGGTCCCACTGTAGCTAGAAGCAAGGTGTGGGGCATCAAACCCAATATAGATCTATATACAAGTATCACGTCTCCCTCAAGGAGATTTTGATTATAACTACCAGGAATTATATCCCGCACTCGGACGTACGGGGAGAGAGAGAGAGTCTCACAACATAGGTTAACAAGTTTACGTGAAATGTGTGTGGATATAAACCTTTCTTGTATGAATGTACCCTTTTTGTACGAGTGTGCTGAGTGATGTATCATAAACTATACCTATTATAGTTTATCTAAAATGTATATAATATGTATGAATTCTTTTTATGGAATGTATTAGTGTTGTGAATTTATCCAACTATACTTTTTATAGTTACATAATACGTGTTCTAAAGGAATGAATAATTTTTAATATGAATAACTTAGTTTCAGTTCACAATGATAAACTAACAAGGAAACACATTCAAATATTAGAACTTATGATTATACACTTTGCTCAACATATTACAAAGCGTTATGATATTTACATGCTGTTGGCTAACTTTAGCAATTCTGCCCAGTTTTGTAAAAATCATAGAAAAATCATACGAAGTCGAAAACTAGATCCGTAAATTCTGGGAGTTCACAAAATGTGTCTAGTTTACTCATAATTTTTATCACGATTTTTAATGACCTCCAACTTGGGTGAAAATGTCCATAATCACAGACTGGTCCGGATTGTTGTTTGAAATGATAGGCAGTTTTGTAAAAATCACCATAAATTGTAGAAAAATCGTATGGAGATGTGCAAGTAGTCATTTTAAAGCTAAGAACTTGAACTACTTACACCTTGTACAGTTTTGAAAACAAAAATGTTTAAGATACCCAAAACAGTCCGTGAATGGAGTTGAACTTTTCTGATTAAGGCTGTTAGAGAAATTTAGTTATGTTCATAGTGTTTTAACTTGTATTCCCCCCTTAAAAACTGGAGAAAACATGAAAATGTGGGGGTATGAACTCACCTTAAGTGATTTCAGTAGATGATTGTTGAAGAATGGAAGTGTTTAATTCAAGAACACTTGGAGATGCCTTGAAGGTTTTCGAGAATCTAACATCATAGTTAGGGAGTTTGTGTAAGCAACCAAAGATTTGAGTAGAATGAAGTGAAATAATAATAGGGAGGATGAATTTTTTTTTACTTACTAAGTGTGGAAGAACACTTGAAATCAGCCTTGGATCTCGAAAATTTGTGTAGAAGAGTTTGAGAGAAAAAGTGGTGTTTGTTACTTAGTGGAATGAGAGAAATGAGAGAAAATGAGGAGTGTGGTTGTTTGTTCCAGCTCAAAAACGTGGGAGTGAGTGAAATTTGAGTGTAAGGGAACATTGAAGTGACATAGGTAAGGTGGGGAGGTATGGCTGGTCATAGAGTGGGTGTGGGGTGGTTGTTTGTGTCATAAGTTAAGGCAAAGTCAACACTCTACCTTAAATAAATCCCCCATTAGATCTTTATTATTTAAATAATGATTTTCATCAAAATATGTTTAAATTATGAATATTTAGAGTTTATTATGTTAAAATATAATTTCTGGAGAAAATCCCGCTTTAAAATCACGAAAAACGGGCTTAAAATGTTAAAAATATCAAAAATGGGCTAAAAGTGACAAAAATGCGAAATCTGGCCGAGGCTCGGCCTTCTTATGCTGAACCGAGAGAGAGAGGGAGGCAGAACCGAGAGGAGAGAAGAGAAAGGAAGGAACCGAGAGCACGAAGAGACAGAGAGGAGAGAAAAGAACAGAGCACGCGAAGAGACAGAGAGGAGAGAAAGGACAGAGCGCGCGAAGAGACAGAGGGGAGAGAAGGGAACAGAGGGCGACAGAGACCGAGTGAGAGATAAGGAACAGAAAGCGACCGAGCGGCGGAGTGTGAAGCGACAGAGGCAGAGGCTCGGTCTCTGGTCTCTTAGCCACCAGAGGCTCGGTCTCTGGTCTCTAAGCCACCAGAGGCTCGGTCTCTGGTCTCTTAGCCACCAGAGGCTCGGTCTCTGGTCCTAAGAGGCCTCTCACTCCGGTTTCGGTTCCTAAAGCCTATTTTTCTCGTTTTCGCCCCGTTTCAAGCCGTTTTTGACCCGGTTAAGGGCCGGAATGACCCGAATGATTCCAAAAAGTTACGGGAAACTTTTGAGAGAGATTTGGGAGAGATTCCTCACACTTGGAGAGATTTGGGAGAGATTTCACATTCTTGGAGAGATTTCTCATACAAAGAGATATTTGAGAGAGGTTTCACATACTTGGAGAGATTTGGGAGAGATTTGACATTCTTGGAGAGATTTTTCATACGAAGGGATATTTGAGAGAGATTTCACATACTTGGAGAGATTTAGGAGAGATTTGACATTCTTGGAGAGATTTCTCATACAGAGAGATATTTGAGAGAGATTTCACATACTTGGAGAGATTTAGGAGAGATTTGACATTCTTGGAGAGATTTCTCATACAGAGAGATATTTGAGAGAGATTTCTCACACTTGGAGAGATTTGGGAGGGATTTGACATTCTTGGAGAGATTTCTCATACAGAGAGATAGTTGAGAGAGATTTCAAGTGTGGCATTTGTGAGTGTTTGGTTCCGTAATGCGAGTCTCTTGAGCCCGTTAAGTCATGATTAAGGATCCCACACACTCCTAATGAGTATGCAACATGGTTTTCATTAGTTTAGTTCATTGATTAGTACTAAGGCTTAGGAAATTTTTAACACAAAACTTTTCTCAAGTGATGTTTTCCCATTAATATAGCAAGTTATACAGTACGAACATAACACAAACCCTAATACACAAGGTTTAATAGAGTTGACCGGCTTGACTTGATGACTTGACTTGACTCAAGATTGACGATTGTCACATCATCCCCCCGTTAGAGGGAATTTCGTCCCGAAATTTAAATTCGGCTGGGACTTCAAGGGTTTGGGAAAAGATGTGGATACTTTTGCTTCATTTGATCTTCACGTTCCCAGGTAAACTCAGGCCCTCGTTTCGTGTTCCAACGAACCTTCACTATGGGAATGCGACTTTGTTTTGTTCTCTTGATCTCTCGATCCATGATCTCGACGGGTTCCTCCACAAAGTGGAGATTTTCATTAACTTCGATTTCTTCGAGTGGTATTATGAGTGTCTCATCAGACAGACACTTCTTTAAGTTAGACATGTGGAAGATAGGGTGCACATTACTAAGTTCTTGTGGTAGTCGGAGTTTGTACGCCACAGGACCAATCCTAGCAAGGATTTCGAACGGACCGATGTACCTTGGGTTTAGTTTCCCCCGTTTACCGAAACGTATCACCCCCTTCCAGGGGGAAACTTTTAGTAGTACCCGGTCTCTGACCTAGAATTCTAAAGGTTTGCTTCGCTTATCCGCGTAACTCTTTTGTCAATCACGAGACGCTTTTAGTCTTTCCCGAATTTGAATGATCTTTTCTGTGGTTTCCCTTATGATTTCCGGCCCCGTAAGGGTGCTATCAGGGACTTGCCCTCTGGCTAGCTGAGTATCTCCAACTTCGGCCCAACACAGTGGTGATCTACACTTGCGACCGTAGAGAGCTTCGAATGGAGCGACTCCAATGCTAGTGTGATAACTGTTATTATAAGAGAATTCGATAAGCGGTAGATGGGTATCCCATGCCTTACCAAAATCTATCACACAGGCTCTCAGCATGTCTTCCAACGTCTGGATGGTTCTCTCGCTTTGTCCGTCCGTTTGTGGATGGTAGGCCGTACTCATGTCTAACCTGGTTCCCAGAGACTTTTGTAGGGACTGCCAGAAACGCGAGGTGAATCTACTATCTCGATCCGAGATAATGGATGTTGGTACACCATGTAGTTGCACGATCTCCTTAATGTACGTCCTGGTCAACTTTTCCATCTTGTCTGTTTCCTTTATTGGCAGGAAGTGCGCGGACTTGGTCAATCTGTCCACAACCACCCATATGGTATCCATCCCACCTGATGTCTTAGGCAGTTTGGTTACGAAGTCCATGGTTATTCGCTCCCACTTCCACTCGGGTATATCCGGTTGTTGAAGTAGTCCTGATGGCTTCTGATATTCCACCTTGACTTTGGCGCAAGTGAGGCACTTGCTCACATAGGTAGCAATTTCAGCCTTCATGTTTGGCCACCAGTATAACTTTTTGAGGTCTAGATACATCTTATCTGACCCAGGGTGAATGGAGTATCGAGTCTTGTGGGCCTCGTTCATTACAACATCTCGGTACCCACCGAACTTCGGTGTCCAGATTCGATTCATGAGATAACGAGTTCCATCCCCTTTGACTTCCAAATTCTTATCCATCCCCCTTAGTGCTTCGCTTGCCACGTTTTCTGGTTTCAGGGCTTCTAATTAGGCGTCCTTGATCTGGGTGGCCAGTTGGAAGTGGATGGTCATGGCTAGGGATTTTACTCGGCGACCCGAGTACTCTTTCCTGCTTAAGGCATCGGCTACTACATTAGCCTTGCCCGGGTGGTAGCGAATTTCACATTCGTAGTCATTCAGTAATTCCACCCATCTTCTTTGGCGCATGTTTAGTTCTTTCTGATTGAGAATGTGCTGAAGACTTTTGTGATCAGTGAAGATGGTGCACTTGGTGCCGTAGAGGTAGTGCCTCCAAATCTTCAGGGCGAACACCACAGCTCCCAATTCAAGGTCGTGGGTTGTGTAATTAACTTCATGTGTCTTCAGTTGCCTTGATGCATAAGCGATGACTTTTCCCCTTTGCATGAGCACACAGCCGAGGCCTTGATTTGAAGCATCGCAATACACAACAAAATCATCAGTTCCTTCTGGAAGAGACAAGACTGGTGCGCTGCATAGGGCTTGCTTTAGTGTCTGGAAGGCGGCTTCTTGTTTATCTTCCCATTCGAACACCACCCCTTTCTGAGTCAAGGTGGTGAGAGGCTTAGCGATTTTGGAGAAGTTTTGTATGAATCTCCGATAGTAGCCTGCGAGTCCCAAAAACTGTCGGATTTCTGTTGGCGTTGTAGGTGTTGACCAATCTTCGATTGCTTTGATCTTCGAGGGGTCCACATGTATTCCTTCCTTGCTTACTACGTGGCCAAGGAATCCTACTTCTCGGAGCCAAAATTCACACTTTGAGAATTTAGCGTAAAGCTTCTCGGTCCTTAAAACCTCCAGAACTAGTCGTAGGTGATGTCTGTGCTCTTCTTCGCTCCTCGAATAGACCAGGATATCGTCGATGAATACGATGACGAATTTATCCAAGAAGGGTCGACACACTCGATTCATCAAATCCATGAACACCGTAGGCGCGTTTGTTAACCCGAATGGCATCACTACAAACTCATAGTGCCCATAACGAGTTCTAAATGCCGTCTTGGGGATATCCTCTTCCTGAACTCGCAGTTGATGATAGCCCGACCTCAGGTCGATTTTTGAAAAGTAGTTGGCTCCTTGGAGCTGGTCGAAGAGGTCATCGATTCGGGGTAGGGGATAACGGTTCTTGATAGTGAGTTTGTTTAGTTCTCGATAGTCTATGCACATGCGAAAAGACCCATCCTTCTTCTTTACAAATAAGACTGGTGCTCCCCAGGGCGAGAAGCTTGGCCTGATGACCCTTTGCTCAATAGTTCATTCAACTGGCTGGAGAGTTCTTGCATTTCTGCCGGTGCTAAGCGATAGGGAGCCCTGGCGACGGGGGTAGCTCCTGGGATTAAGTCGATCCGAAATTCGACTTGTCGTGCGAGTGGTACACCAGGCAGATCGTCTGGGAAAACATCAGGGAAGTTGCATACTTCTGGAATTTCTTTGATGTCCTTCACCTCCTGTTTCTTGTCTACGATGTGGGCTAAGAAAGCATGGTATTGCTTTCGGAGGTACTTTTGGGTTTTAACACAAGAGATGATTTGTAGGTTCGCACTAGGTTTATTGCCATAAACGGTGAGAACGTTGCCATTTGGCAGATTGAGGCGGACGGCCCTTTCGTAACATAGAATGTCGGCACGATGAAGGCTTAGCCAATCCATACCAATGATTATATCAAAGCTTTTTATGGTGACCGGCATAAGGTCGATTTTGAACAAATGGTTGTCTAGAGTGAGAGTACACCCTACGTAAATATCATTAGCGCGCTCAACCTTTCCATTTGCCATTTCTACGATGTAAGAATCTTCTAGTGGTTGAGAATTTTGCTTAAGTATATGTTTGAATTGGTGACTTATGAAACTTCTTTCTGCCCCACTATCGAAAAGTACGCATGCATAAGAGTTATTGAGGAGGAACGTACCAGTAACCACAGAGGGATCCTTGACTGCTTCTCCCTGCCCTAAAGTTAGGACTCTCCCTACACCCCCAGCATTAGGGGCTCGTGCCTTGGGGCAGTTCCTCCTGAAGTGTCCCGTTTCACCACACCCATAGCAGGCTTGGCTTGCTCCAGTGTTGGCGGTCGTAGCGACTTGTGTGGCGGGTTGGGTAGTCGCTCTACAGAATCATGCAGTGTGCCCCTTTTTGTTACAGTTATTGCAGTGTAACTCTCGACAAGCACCGTTATGGTGGTAGTTACACTTGTTGCACTTGGGAAGAGTTCCTGTATACTGTTTCGGTGGCGCTGGAGCGATAGCAGTAGTGGCGGCGCGAACAGCAACAATCGGTTGCTTTTTGGCAGGGTCCTGAATTGGTTGTTTCCTTTTATTGCCCCAGAACTTCCTCTTGTTGTTCCCTCCTTTTGTTCGGTCGGTGGTGGTTATCACGGTACCACGGCTAGCCCTGTGATCTATGAGTTGTTGTGCCAATTCCTTGGCACTCTCAAAGGTAGTGGGTTTCGAGGCCAATACACTATCTTGAATCTGGGATGACAGCCCCCAGAGGTATCGTTCCACCTTCTTCTCTTCTGGCGTGACCATTGTTGGACAAAGGAGTGCTAGGTCGTTGAAACGGGCAGTATAAGTTTCAAGATCAGTGCCTGTCATCCTGAGGTTCCAAAGTTCTTCTTCAAGTTTTTGTATTTCGCCCCTCGGGTAGTATTCCTTTAACATTAGGGCTTTCAAATCCTCCCAGCTGATCGCGTTAGCTACTGCGGGAGTAAGTGACTTAACTCAGCCATTCCACCAAGTAAGTGCTTTTCCAGTGAAAGTGAATGCCGCAAACTTGACCTTGCTCGCTTCGGGACAAGCGCAGATTTCAAAAACTACCTCGGTCCTTTCGAACCATTGAACCAGTGTGATAACGCCCCCGCTTCCATTGAAAGGATCGGGTTTGCCATTCGTGAAGTCTTTGTAAGAGCACTCCCTCGTACGCCCCGTACTGTCCCCATGAATGGAATTGGTAGCTCCGGATCCAGAACCGCCGGAACCATGGGTTCCCATTTGCGACATTGCTGCCGCCACGGCTGCCGTTACTGCAGCCTGGAACATTGCAGGATCAAACTGCGGAGGTGGTGGTGGAGGCGGCACTGGGTTGCTGGAAGGCCTTGGTCTTTTCCTTGGTGGCATGGTTCTGTCATAAAAAAAATGACTAGTCGGTAAGACTTCAATAGTGATAACGAGTCGAGTGTTACTGGTTTCATCCCTCTTGTATTTTATCATAACTTTATTATTCGTAAACTGTTTGTGTGATCAGGTTATGATGTATAGTGCCAAACATTCAATAAATAAAACACATGCCAAATTTCATTGATAACTTTTAGTACATAATGTTTAGAGAGAAAAGTTTGACCTCATAAGGGTCTACATTACATCGTTACAAAAGGTAGTTTTTGGCATTACAAAAGCCCTTTGAATAGTGTAATCACATAGTCGCAGGGTCGACCTACATACAAGGAGTAGCACCAACGTGTACTCATAAAATTCTACTACCAAGACGGGAGAATAGCAACGAGTTCTAATCACTGCGACCCTTCTTTGACGGAGGCTGCGATGATGTCGATGCGCCCTGTAGTTCCGCCAATTTGCGTTCGGCTGCAACCATTCTCTCTTCGAGTGCCATGTATCTTTCCCGATACTCTCTTGTTTCTGCTTGAGCCGCGAGAAGGTCTCGAATGAGTTGGTCTCGGTGGTGGGAGTCTCGTTCCAGGTTTCTGGTGCGATCCATAGTAGACTATACAATGGCACTTAACTCCCGGACCTGATCTGTCATTGTCCTACCACGATCATCCATTCTTGCCATTCGTTGTATCGTGACGGGGAGAGCCCTGTCAGCCGGTCCACCATAAGTGAGATCATACTAACCTCGTTGGTAGCCATATGGTGACCGTTGGCGTTGTTGTCGGCTCCATCTTTCGATCGTTGTTACCCAAGGGGGTTCAGGTCCGTTGTAACCAAAACGGTGCGCGGGTACCCTCGCGATGTAGGGAGGGTTGAATACTTCTGGTGGTTCCTCCGCTTCGTTCCCAACCATGACTACCTCATCACCTTCCTCTTCTTCCTCTTCTTCCTCTTCTTCCTCTTCTTCCTCTTCTTCTTCTTGTTCGTCTTCCTCCTCGGGCTCCTCCTCGGGATCCTCTTCGGGATCCTCCTCGGGCTCGTCTTCGATCCATCCCACGTTTCCCTGATTGGGAAAATAGGGGTCCCCGGGTATGTGAAATCCTGCCATGTCGTCTGCACGAGAAACAGGGTTAAGAAGTACGTCTCGGAAAATAATAATTTGGCGCTATAGAAACGTACAAATACTCCTATAGTATTTTTAAATGTTTATATTTGGTTCTTAGCGTGTTCTTTATGGAGTGTTATTAGGTTTTCAGATTTGTCGCTCATTACAACTATTCCTTAGTGTGCGTAAGTTACTTCTTGGACGGATATAGTTGATCGGGCTATATCCTTCCCAGAACTGATTACACATGCTAAGGCGTATTAATAATGTCCGACTCCTCCTCTTTCAATTTATGTTCTCCTAAGTTATGACACCATGCTAGTATAGAATGCATGCAAGTATACTTTAAAACAAGAAATTATTTGTTTTCTAAAAGTACAACTCTTTAAATCACTTTAAGAATCAGAGACTTTTAGTCCTAAATGTGTTTATAGTTTGTATATCTTATGTGGTTGACATACTTAATTCACTATAAACCGTGCTCTGATACCAATCTGTCACACCCCCAAACCGAGGATGGCGGAAACATCCGGGGGTGGAGGACTTCATGTATAGCATCATAACCACAATTTTAATAGTAATTTAAGCAAACACAACCAACATATATATAATTGAAAAAGTTACATCACTTGTATGAATTACATGTTTCAAAATCAATTACAATATGTTGTCAAAATATGAAAAGTTTGACGCCGTAACGTCCCATCCTCAAAAGCACTTGATAACCTGATTAGTGTTTTCCTGTGAATACAAGTTGTTTGAAAAGTGTCAACACAAAGGTTGGTGAGTTCATAAGCTTTTATTAATAAACTTAGTAGAAGTCTATCACATGTAAATGTCGCGTTTGTGTAAGAAAAATCCGATATTTTCCTTGAAACCCGAAAAATGTAGCCTTATAACCAAAGACTAAAATGTATAAGAAATCATCATTTCTTAGTAGAAACGTCGTGAGTTTATAATGATATGGAAAGTAAATTTCTTTATCAATCTAAAACCTACTTCGGTTTTATGAAACCCCGTAAACTTTATGAATTGTTATCTCCCTAGGTGAGTCGCTATAATCATACTGTGACTATGTGAACCTGCCACAACGTTTCTCAGGCGTTGCGAAAATGTAATGACATTTGTCACCCGTAGACCTGCAGGTCCCACTGTAGCTAGCAGCAAGGTGTGGGGCGTCAAACCCAATATAGATCTATATACAAGTATCACGTTCTCCCTCAAGGAGATTTTGATTATAACTACCAGGAATTATATCCCGCACTCGGACGTATGGGGAGAGAGAGAGAGTCTCACAACATAGGTTAACAAGTTTACGTGAAATGTGTGTGGATATAAACCTTTCTTGTATGAATGTACCCTTTTTGTACGAGTGTGCTGAGTGATGTATCATAAACTATACCTATTATAGTTTATCTAAAATGTATATAATATGTATGAATTCTTTTTATGGAATGTATTAGTGTTGTGAATTTATCCAACTATACTTTTTATAGTTACATAATATGTGTTCTAAAGGAATGAATAATTTTTAATATGAATAACTTAGTTTCAGTTCACAATGATAAACTAACAAGGAAACATATTCAAATATTAGAACTTATGATTATACACTTTGCTCAACATATTACAAAGCGTTATGATATTTACATGCTGTTGGCTAACTTTAGCAATTCTGCCCAGTTTTGTAAAACTCATAGAAAAATCATACGAAGTCGAAAACTAGATCCGTAAATTCTGGGAGTTCACAAAATGTGTCTAGTTTACTCATAATTTTTATCAAGATTTTTAATGACCTCCAACTTGGGTGAAAATGTCCATAATCACAGACTGGTCCGGATTGTTGTTTGAAATGATAGGCAGTTTTGTAAAAATCACCATAAATTGTAGAAAAATCGTATGGAGATGTGCAAGTAGTCATTTTAAATCTAAGAACTTGAACTACTTACACCTTGTACAGTTTTGAAAACAAAAATGTTTAAGATACCCAAAACAGTCCGTGAATGGAGTTGAACTTTTCTGATGAAGGCTGTTAGAGAAATTTAGTTATGTTCTTAGTGTTTTAACTTGTATTCCCCCCTTAAAAACTGGAGAAAACATGAAAATGTAGGGGTATGAACTCACCTTAAGTGATTTCAGTAGATGATTGTTGAAGAATGGAAGTGTTTAATTCAAGAACACTTGGAGATGCCTTGAAGGTTTTCGAGAATCTAACATCATAGTTAGGGAGTTTGTGTAAGCAACCAAAGATTTGAGTAGAATGAAGTGAAATAATAATAGGGAGGATGAATTTTTTTTTACTTACTAAGTGTGGAAGAACACTTGAAATCAGCCTTGGATCTCGAAAATTTGTGTAGAAGAGTTTGAGAGAAAAAGTGGTGTTTGTTACTTAGTGGAATGAGAGAAATGAGAGAAAATGAGGAGTGTGGTTGTTTGTTCCAGCTCAAAAACGTGGGAGTGAGTGAAATTTGAGTGTAAGGGAACATTGAAGTGACATAGGTAAGGTGGGGAGGTATGGCTGGTCATAGAGTGGGTGTGGGGTGGTTGCTTGTGTCATAAGTTAAGGCAAAGTCAACACTCTACCTTAAATAAATCCCCCATTAGATCTTTATTATTTAAATAATGATTTTCATCAAAATATGTTTAAATTATGAATATTTAGAGTTTATTATGTTAAAATATAATTTCTGGAGAAAATCCCGCTTTAAAATCACGAAAAACGGGCTTAAAATGTTAAAAATATCAAAAATGGGCTAAAAGTGACAAAAATGCGAAATATGGCCGAGGCTCGGCCTTCTTATGCTGAACCGAGAGAGAGAGAGGGAGGCAGAACCGAGAGGAGAGAAGAGAAAGGAAGGAACCGAGAGCACGAAGAGACAGAGAGGAGAGAAAAGAACAGAGCGCGCGAAGAGACAGAGAGGAGAGAAAGGACAGAGCGCGCGAAGAGACAGAGGGGAGAGAAGGGAACAGAGGGCGATAGAGACCGAGTGAGAGATAAGGAACAGAAAGCGACCGAGCGGCGGAGTAGCGAACAGAAGGCGACCGAGCGGCGGAGTGTGAAGTGACAGAGGCAGAGGCTCGGTCTCTGGTCTCTTAGCCACCAGAGGCTCGGTCTCTGGTCTCTAAGCCACCAGAGGCTCGGTCTCTGGTCTCTTAGCCACCAGAGGCTCGGTCTCTGGTCCTAAGAGGCCTCTCACTCCGGTTTCGGTTCCTAAAGCCTATTTTTCTCGTTTTCGCCCCGTTTCAAGCCGTTTTTGACCCGGTTAAGGGCCGGAATGACCCGAATGATTCCAAAAAGTTACGGGAAACTTTTGAGAGAGATTTGGGAGAGATTCCTCACACTTGGAGAGATTTGGGAGAGATTTCACATTCTTGTAGAGATTTCTCATACAAAGAGATATTTGAGAGAGGTTTCACATACTTGGAGAGATTTGGGAGAGATTTGACATTCTTGGAGAGATTTTTCATACTAAGGGATATTTGAGAGAGATTTCACATACTTGGAGAGATTTAGGAGAGATTTGACATTCTTGGAGAGATTTCTCATACAGAGAGATATTTGAGAGAGATTTCACATACTTGGAGAGATTTAGGAGAGATTTGACATTCTTGGAGAGATTTCTCATACAGAGAGATATTTGAGAGAGATTTCTCACACTTGGAGAGATTTGGGAGGGATTTGACATTCTTGGAGAGATTTCTCATACAGAGAGATAGTTGAGAGAGATTTCAAGTGTGGCATTTGTGAGTGTTTGGTTCCGTAATGCGAGTCTCTTGAGCCCGTTAAGTCATGATTAAGGATCCCACACACTCCTAATGAGTATGCAACATGGTTTTCATCAGTTTAGTTCATTGATTAGTACTAAGGCTTAGGAAATTTTTAACACAAAACTTTTCTCAAGTGATGTTTTCCCATTAATATAGCAAGTTATACAGTACGAACATAACACAAACCCTAATACACAAGGTTTAATAGAGTTGACCGGCTTGACTTGATGACTTGACTTGACTCAAGATTGACGATTGTCACATCAAGGGTGAAGAAAGTCATAAAAAGGATACTAGCCACAACCCAAGTCATATCTAGTCTGAAGTATGGTTAAGGACTCTCAATCAAGATTATTAACACTTTTCACTTATCTATTAGTTTTATGTACGTAATAAAACTAATGTACATTTAAGGATAATCGAACTTTCAGGAGACTTCACTCACATTCAGGAAAACATGGGGTTTACCTGGGGATAACATTGAACATAATTGGAATCGGTAATAGCTCGCACAAACACAGAATCGGTAACAGTTCACACACACACATGTAGGAAAATATAGGATTTTCCTGAGTAACAGTAGTACGTAACCAGAAAGGTGTAATAAGTTAGATAACTGAACTTTACAATTTACAAGAACAATCATGTTTTCAGTGTACATCTTTTACATTAGAATTTGGATTTGGTAACTAACACTTAAGAAAATATGGGATATTCTTGGTTAACCACTTTTTCAGGAAACTAAAGGAACTCGTTCTTTTCATAAAACGAACCGCTTATGAACTCACCAGCTTTATGCTGATTTTCGAACCGCTTGTATTCTCAGGTCCGCATTAGACAGGTACCCGACGATCTCTTTTGGTGAAGACGGAGTGCGTAGGAGACTCGTCTTTCATTTGTTTAAACTATGTATCTATGAAACTTGTACTACTTTACTTTTCAACTGATGTAATGAAATCTATGTAATGTAATGTTTTGTATTTTACTTTGCTTACTATGTACATTGGTTATGATATCCACATGAAGTCACCTCCACCCCGAGACGTTTCTGCCTTCGGTTTCGGGGTGTGACAGATTGGTATCAGAGCCCTTGTTTATAGTGAACTGAGTATACCAAACTTTACATGGTATAAGACTATAAACATTAAGGGGCCTAAGTGCTCTGAACTAAAAGTATACTTCAATAATCAAAATATAAGTATTTTCAAAAACATTACAAGTATACCTAACCGCTGAGATACGTAAGTACAAGTAGAACAAAACATAAGTAAATGGGTGTTGTATGCTGCGGTTAAACCTGGGCAGTTATGTAGTCGTGTCTAGGGTCAATATAGCCTGATCAACTATATTCATTCGAGACACGGCCAACATGTGCATGGGAGTGACTGTGGTGTTCAGCATGCCTAAAACTTACCCAAATACCCCAAACAACAAATCGTTGTTGCAGCTAATTATGAAATACTATGGGAGTACTTCTAGATCCAACTTTGTTGTAGAAGATTCTTATTCAAACGTTGCCCCTCGATCATTCCTTTAGCGATAGTTTATCTGCCTTGATAATTCATTCCTACTCTATCGGTTAATAGAATTATATGTTTGTCCTAAAGAGATATCCCTTGTTTCATATCTCTTGATTTAATGCAGATGAGTTACCATCCTCTTTTTCCTAATCACTTTAGATCGAAATGTCTTCAAAGGAAGGATCCAGTTCAAGTAACAACAACCCTCCGTCGCCACCTCCTCCTCAATTCGATCCAATGATGACCCAGTTGGCTATGTCTGCCGCAGTGGCGGCCATAGTGACATATTTGTGCTCTAACAGATTCAGTGGACCAGGAATTAACACCAACCCCTAAAACCATGAAAATGTTCAGGAGCATCTGTAACGCCCGCAGATCCGGGCTAGCCAATTTAGAGGCAATAGGGGTCGAAAATGACTTTTCAACAAAAGATTATTTAGAATAAATCATCTTAACCAAGTTTTAGAATATGTCACAAGGTTTCCGTACATATAAAGAACGCCGAAATCCGAGTTATAACGAAGAAGTTATGGCCCGTCGAAGTTTCGCGACGGAACCGCCACGACACCGGGAAGCGTAAATAGTGAATTTACGATGGAGGACTTTTTAGCCTTAGTGATCTAAACGAAAGTTGTAGAATATGTTAAACCAAGAAAATCCATAAAAAGAACGCCCAAA
The DNA here is from genome assembly GCF_052625555.1 of Lactuca saligna. Taxonomy (NCBI): domain Eukaryota; kingdom Viridiplantae; phylum Streptophyta; class Magnoliopsida; order Asterales; family Asteraceae; genus Lactuca; species Lactuca saligna. Next base: position 122,561,777 of record NC_136421.1, on the reverse strand, counting down.
TCTGACTTCGTATGAAGAAGTTATGATTTTTCTAAGATTCAGCTTAGCAGTGTACAGCCCGAAACTCGAATTTTAGTTCGAGCGGTTTTTGGCTTACGTAACCTAAATGAGAGTTGAAGATCTCATTAGTAGGAACTCAACGGTAAAAATACAGACAAAAACGGAGTCTGTATGAAGGAGTTATGAATTCTTCGCGGTCATTTAACTATCTAAACACCTCCTACAGTTAAATTTGAGATCGGCCGAGAACTAGCTGACGGAGTCTAAATGAAAGTTGTAAATCTTGATTTTACCTACGCGTGGATATAAAGAACGTCGAAAACAGAGCTCATATGTGAAAGTTATGATTTTTCTAAGTTTGAAGGCTGATACACGATAGGGGGGACGTGGCACCACCAGAATTGGACACGTGGCACCACCAGAAGGCCACCACATGGACCAACTCGGCGAGTAGGTCCCCCCTACTCGGCGAGTAGACCAATCAGCACCCCTATAAATAGAGGTGCCGGGTTCCATTCATTCTCACACCTTCAAACCCTTCTTTCTCTCTCTAAACTCTCTCTCTCTCTAAAGCCTCCCTAACCCCCCAAAGCCTAGGGTAACTCCCTAGCACGAGGTCGAAGCCCCGGAGCGCCCGACGGCTCCGAGAAAAGAGCCTTTCGGCTCGGGAAACGCTGCTTCAGCGATGCCCGGTTTTGCGAAAAACCCGTTGTAAGTGAGTCACACCTACGCTAGTTTTAATATAGCTTCTAATTAATTATAGTAACATTATTAGGACCTCAAAATAATTATTTGGGCTATTATTATGAGTTATATTGAGTGTTATTTAACGCTTATGTAATAAAAATAATAGTCAGACTATTAATTTGTCGCGGATATCGGTAGACTAAACCCTAGTGGTGTTGATACTAGGTTTTATCGAAGGAAATTGTTTTGAGAGTATCGAAGCACTGTCCGAGTACTGAGTCACCACCTTTCAAGTGAGTGCATAGTCCCTTTCATGAACATGATTTTAGTACAAGTATTGATTGAAGTATTAATTATATGTTTATGTGCGAGTTAATTGATGTTGCTTGGAATTCGTGTTAAAGAACATACCTGATTATATTTGATAATTTAGGATAAAGAGTAGACCTAAATTAGATATGAGGAATATTGGGTAGTATATTCTTACGAGTACAAGTGAGTTAAACTCAGAGAATAGAAGTTAGTATATGTCACTTATCCGGGAGTATGGATTAGACATAGTCATTGTCACTAGTCCGAGAATATGGATTAGGCATAACCATTCGTCATTAATCCGAGAGTATGGATTAGTCATTGTTCCTAGTCCGATAATATGGATTAGGCATAACCATTCGTCATTAATCCGAGAGTATGGATTAGTCATTGATGAGAATTGTTATCGAGAATTTATAACAGAAATGATAGATTTGAATGAATTAAGATGAAGAACACAGAGAGTAAATATTAATCAGATCTTATATTGATAAAGTCTGATTACAGAGTTAAGCAGAAGTGAGTTCAAGCATTGTACTACAACTTCTAGCCTAAGTCCCTATTTATAGGGAACCATCAAAAAGTATACTAAGTCTATACATTTTATCTTCGCATAAAAATGACTTAGTAAAAAAACATAAAATGCGAAAGTATACAAAACACTCTATTCGACTTTTACAATATACATCAACATTCTCCCCCTTTGTAAACAGTCGATACAATTCAATTCATAAGCTTTTGAATTGCAGAGTGAATTGTCTTTCGCACCTCTCCATACCAGGAGATCACCTTCTTCAAATCCTTCTTGTCTCCTTCATTATTTTTCTTGCAATTGTTCATGCGTACAATGAAGTGCGTATATTGCGAAGAATTATATCTTTCAATCTCTGAGACCTTGAACAAAAACTTCTTTGGATTACCTTTAGTGTCTCTGCCTGAAAACACCATACCAAATGGTTTGAGACAGATTTCTCCAATAGCATACTTTGACAAAGCAGATTGTGTCAAAGTCTCCTCCCATGGAACTTTCACTTCCCTTCCCACAACATGTGCTAATTCATCATCAATCAGTAAGGGCTAGACAATCGAAGTAATTGTCTTTGAAAGTCTTCACATGTACGAAGCAAGCTTTGAACACATCTGTATCAGAGCCTTTGAGATTGTTTTCTTCCATATGCTTCAAAATCAGTGCTACTTGAATCAAATCATTGCAATTCATCAAAGGAAAGTCAGCAACTGTGAAGTCATATTGTTTGTTGTCAGCTATGATAACAAAGTATTTGAAATTCTGTAACATCTCTTCAAACATAATATCTTTCTTTATCGTCACAACCTTCTTGATCTTCATTAACGACCAAACTTCATCAGGTTCCTTCCCAAAGACAGCATGAAATCTGATTTTCATTTGAGTGAAATCATTTGGATTATCAAATTTCTCATTGATCTTGTATTGTGCATTGATAAAAAGCATTTCATTAATTGGGAAGTCCAACTGGCAGTGATCTGAGTTCGCAATATCATAACTTCTTTTCGGCTTTTTCTCGAACTCATACATCTCCCTACAAACAACTTTTGACTCTATGGTTTCGTAAGAGTAAAGTTTTGTGGGATCTCCTTTGTTCATGGAAGGAGGATCACTTGCCCGTTGTCTCATAATGCTCTGGACTTGCCTCATCTTTTCCATTTCAGCCTTAGCCACTACTTTCAACTCTTCTTTTGATTTTTCGTATAAAATTCCTTTCCCTCTTCCTACAACATCATGTTGGGGTTTTGAGCTTGAACCACCTTCATGTATTCCAATAACAATACCCTTAGTAATTGTTCTTGTGGTGATTGTTGTTACAGAAATCGGCTTAGAAGGAATTGGAAGAGTAGCAACAAGCTGTGTTGATATCACTTTTCCCACAGTTTTCGCATCCTCTTCTTTGCTTCGTCTTTCTTCTCCCCCTTGCACCCCTGTGGAAACAGGCGGAGCACCCTTTGGAAGTAAAGAAGTAAAACTGGTGAGTGGAGTAAGGGCTTTATGAATAGCTTGTTCTAAAGTATTAATCTTTAGAGACAAGAATTTTGGAGTAAGAATTTGAGATGATGAAGAATGCGAAAGAGCTGTTTTGAGATCAGTGACCAACTGGATGAGCTGATCAAATTTCATCATGATTTCGGCTTTGTGATCTACAAGACCAGGAAGATTATGTAGCTTTTGAAGCTGAGCAGGAATGCCCACGATTTGTTGTTGAACTGCATCTTGTTTGTTGTGGACATCATGAAGATCTTTCGCAAGTTCAGACTTCAACTCCTGAATTTTGAAGTTGACGTCTTCGCGAACCTTTTTAACATCTTGGACAAAAAGAACATGACGTTCTTTTCTAACTGCCCGAAGATCTTGAACTACAGAATTAAAATTATTGCCTTGTGACATAATTCTGAGCTCATTGTTTTTATCAGACTGAGCAATTTTCTCCATTATTCGTTTTTCTGCTCCTTTAATCATGATATCAACCTCCATGGCAGATATGGATGACATTCGACCTGAATCAGCTTGTGATTGACTTGTGGTCTTCAACTTTTGATTCAGTATTTTAAACTGTTTTCCTGTCATCAGCATATGATCAGGAATATCTTCTTCATCTGAATCAAAAGGAATATCATCATGTATCCCCCCAAAGGCACCTCCTTCGACTTCTGGTTCAGACATTGGTTGCGTAGGTTGCGAAGGTTGAGGATTTTCTTGTGATTGCGAAGGAAATAGTGTGGTGAAAGGGTTTTGTAGAGCATGGTCAAAAATATTTGAAGTGGTAGATAAAGTGGTAATAGGTAAGGAAATGAGTAAGGTTGTTTGAACAGATGGTGCATCAATCAGGATAGGTGCCCCCGTATCAGATACGTTGACAACCATATCAGAAATAGGAACCTCCTCAGTAACTGATTTGGTAAGAACTATTTCGAGTGATTTGGTTTGGGAGATAGTGGTAGAAATTTGCGAAGTGGGAATGATAGGTAAAGAAATAGGTACCATTGTGGTCACAGGTGGAGTTTCTGGGACAATCTCTTCTTCAGATGATTCATTACGAATCACCATCTTCCTTTTCTTGACCATTGTACGTTGCATGTTTTTCTCAACGTCTTCCGCTCGTTGTCGCTTCTTCGTTGGATATACTGGGGCTGGAATATTGCGAATAGTAACACCTTTACTACTCACTTCCGCTTTGCGAATATGTTTTAGTACCCCAGATTTGGAAGGTAAGAGCTCATTCTTCGATTTCTTGGAAGGTTCCTCGGTTGAAATGACTTCAGCTGGTACTGAGGAAGACGAACCCTTCGCAAGTTTCTTACCAGCCTTCTTTGTTTTAGATGGAGTTGCAACATCTAATAAAACTCCAGTTGGCTCATATGTATCAACAGTTCGCAAATATCTCACCAAAATTTTGTGGGTGGAAGAGACCTTGTGAAGCATTGCGATTGGAATACGAGCTACATGTGTGAAGATTGCTTCATCATCTTCTACAGCTTTGGGAAATTGATAAAAAGAAAATTCAGCAACTTCAACATTTTTCAACATCGGAATCTCTTCTTTCTCATACACATGTGCAAGAATCAAACTCCAATATCTTACACACGAAATTCCCTTCTCCTGAGTTGTGTGTTCTAAACTCTTGACAAATTCCTTCCATAACTGTGTTGCATAATCAACACTAATGTCATAGTATATGCCCATCACCATGGCATATACTTCCATACTTCCTCTATCCAACCCAACGACTCTGCCTGTAAGACACCGGAGAAAAATTCCAAAAAGAAAATTCCACATACACGGCAACCCTGATTTTCTGAAATCACTGATTTTTGTTAACTCCGGTTGATGCCCCATTTCGTTAAACATATGAATAACCTGGGAGTTAACAGGTTTGATGAAGGGAGGATTGTTTGGAATTTGTAGTATTTCCACAAACAAGTTCTTCGAAAGTTTAACTCGTTTGTTGTTGATGAGATTAAAAGTAATCACATCTGCTGTGTGATTATAGGAAGCTGTGGAAGCAGCACGTGATAACCAGACCATCGGAACCGGAGATGAACTGAACATTGCGGTTGCCAAAGCAGAATGTTTTAGGGAAACAATCAGCATCTTTAACCCTTCAGGATAAGCAGAAACTTTGGGATCAACTTGGTAGTTTGTGCTTTGAATCTTCATCAGAGACTGAGAAAGAACCTCATCGGTGTTGGAAGTAGTGGCTGCCATTGTTAGGTTTTGGAAAAAGAAAGTTGAAGTTGGGATGAAGATTGAATCTTGAAAGTGTTTGTAAGAGTTCTTGTTTGCGTAACCGTAACCAGTGTTCTTGAACCCCCTTTTATAGGTTGCACAAAATTGATTTGAAATTGAAGTGGGATACATTTAATGTTATCCGACGTGGCACCTTGAAAGTCGGATCATGACTGCAAAAGGTAACAACATTCCAAAAAGTAACTGTCACATCTCCTTGAAAACCGGACAAAATACCAACGATTTTTAGTATACAGCCTGTCAAGTATCCGTTATAGAACAGTAAGCGTTAAAACCCTTCGCATGGAAGCAAGGCTCATTTACTTTTGGGATTTAAAGTAATTCATATGCCAGACTTGCGAAATCATCAGCCTGAGTTGGTTGTACTCAAAACCTCAAGGATTTCGTGTGTGCATTGTGCCAAATGAAACAAGATAAGAAACAAAGATATTTGGAATGTTGTGATGTCAATAATTCAAATTGACATGAATTCAGTAAAACCCCGGGCAAAGGTTACTTCATTAATTATCAAGAGAGATAATCAACTACTTGTATAGTGTCCCGTGAATTACAATCGAATGCTTATAGAAAAGTATCGAAGGGCTTCTTTTTAAAAGTCATTTTTGGATTGGTTTGAAATTTCATTACATATCAACCTTAACATAAGGTGAGAAAATGTAAATGAAATTACTTGTTTGACTAGTGTAGTCAGTGACAAGTTGGTTTTGGAAAAATATTTATCATGACAAGAATTTGCGAATGAAACTTACACTGAAATCATATTCAAATGAAAATTTTGTTCTGGATCTTGTTGGGTAACCAAATATTCTGGGTTCGGAATATTTGATCAAGACCACTCATGTGAATTGAATATGATTTGAAGTTTCGAAATTTTGATACAGAAACAAAAGTTTCGTAAAAATCTAGAACAAAGTTCCCCGTCAATTCCTTAAGGTATATGATTTTTGGGTTTCACTTTCATCTCGGACTCATGATGATAGGTCATTAACACAGATTTGTGATTCGTCTAAGTTTTGATTGGTTTGATCAAAAACCTCAAGGACAAATCTTTTCAAAAAAAAATTTGGATTGAAAGAATTGTTTGGTTTAAAAAGATTGGATGAGAATCGAAGTGTACCTCTGTTATAATGGACAAAACAGAAAACTCTTAACTCATTTGAGAAGAGTAAGGTAGCTCATTTGTGACGACTTATGCGAATATAAGCCTTTATGGGTAGAAATTATCATATGATAATGTCATCAAGGCTTTCTTTTCACACATAGAGTCATGTCGAGGCTTTTGGTCTACATACAGCAGCATGCTTCTAGGGACATCCTAACTAGTCTAAAAAAAATTTATACCTTCCCATAGAAACAAAATGTATGACCACTTCGCATTCTAGCCCTGCAGTAACGTCTTAGCACACAATTGAAAAAATAAAGAAAAATAAAATCTTTTTGGATTTTTGATTTTTCAAAAGAAAATTACAAAAAAATGAAAATCTTTTTGTATTTTTAATTTTTCAAAAAAAATGAAAATCTTTTTGTATTTTTGATTTTTCAAAAGATAAGAAAGCAACATGTAAAACTTTCCTAAGTTAATATACCCACAGATGAGAATTGATATGGATGCGAAGCCATGCGAAGCCTCTGAATGAACAGTAACCACTGAACAATGTGAACACATTTTCTGAACAAAACATTTATTCTTGTGTGGATGAAATTGAATTCACATTTAGCATCCCCAAACCTGCTAAAATTCGAACAAATGATTTTTCATCAAGAGGTTTTGTAAAAATATCAGCAAGTTGTTCAGTTGTTTTGACAAAATGAATTTCAATATTCCCATCTTCCACATGATCTTTGATAAAATGATATCGAAGAGCAATGTGTTTTGTCTTTGAATGTTGTACTGGATTATGACAAATGCGAATTGCACTTTGTGAATCACAATACAAAGGAATCTTTTTCATGTTGATTGCATAATCACGAAGTTGACTCTGAATCCATATGATTTGCGAAGTGCAAGCAGCCACAGATATGTATTCTGCTTCAGCAGTTAAGATAGCCACACAAGTTTGTTTCTTTGATTGCCAGCTCACCAACTTTCCATCCAATAATTGACATCCACCAGTCGTACTTTTTCGATCTAATGTACATCCTCCTAAATCAGAATCTGAAAAAGCTTGAATGAAAAATCTTGTTTTCGCAGGATACCAAAGGCCTAATGAAACAGTTCCCTTTAAATATCGAAAGATATTTTTCACTGCCGTCAAATGTGGTTCTCTAATATCTAGCACAACAACAAACCGAAAACATAATATCAGGTCTACTCGCAGTTAAGTAGAACAAAGACCCTATCATGCTACGATACACTGTTAGATCAACAGCAGGAGTGTCTAACGAAGGAGTTAGCCGTGTTCCTACTGCCATAGGGACTCTGAGCTTCGTGCTATTAATCATTCCAAACTTTTCCAGCAAGTTCTTTGTATATTTTTCTTGATTAATGAAAATTCCTTGCCTGTTCTGTTTTATGTTTAAACCAAGAAAATTATTAATTTTTCCCATCATGCTCATTTCAAACTGATTTTTCATTAAATTTTCAAATTCAAGTGACAATTCTGGATCAGTTGAACCAAAGATAATATCATCAACATAAATTTAAACAAGCATGAGATGACACCCAACTTTCTTGCGAAATAATGTGGGGTCGACTGATCCTTGTTTAAATTTAGATTATTTCAAGAAATTTGTAAGTGTTGCGTACCAGGCCCTTGGTGCTTGTTTTAACCCATATACAGCTTTATCTAAAATATAAACATGATCAGGATGTTCAGTGTTTACAAAACTTGGTGGTTGTTCAACATACACTGTTTCTTCGAGTTTCCCATTTAAGAATGCACATTTAACATCCATTTGATAAACATCAAAATCTTTGTGAGCTGCATAAGCTAAGAATATGCGAACTGCTTCAAGTCTTGCAACAGGTACGAATGTTTCTTCATAATCAATACCTTCTTGTTGCGAATATCCTTTAACCACTAGTCTTGCTTTATTTCGAATAATATTGCCATCTTTGTCGGTTTTGTTTTTAAAAATCCATTTTAATCCAACAATCGAAACATCAGAAGGTTTAGAAACTAATCTCCAAACCTTGTTTCGTTCAAATTCAGCCAATTCAGATTGCATAGCAACAACCCAATCTGAGTGTTCCATAGCATTCTTGACTGTTTTTGGCTCTATTTTCGAAATAAAGACATTAAACATACAAAGTTCTTGGTTAGTTTTTAGTACCTCATTTTTCGCACGAATTTGAGCTCTTGTCAACACACCTTCTTGTAAATTGCCAATTACCTGTTCTTGTGGATGATTTCTTGTCCATTTCGCAAGTGGTGGATAATTTGGATCATAGTCTAATAGTGCATCTTCATGCATATCTTCATTTTCAGATCCTGCAACCGAAAAATTATCATTAAATGTATGAAAGTCTGCATTGTTATCATGACAATTTGTCTCTGTTTCATGAACTTCTCTCTCAACATGATCTACATTTGGATAATGCCCCTCAGAATTATGTGCATTTTGATTTTGCGAATGCTCCCCCTCAACTTGATGTTCTTCCTGATTTGGTAAAAGCTCCCCCTCAACTTGATGTTCTTGCGGATTTTGTGAATGCTCCCCCTCAAAAGGTGATATAAAATCTTCATGAACACTTGTGTGTTCCTCCTCCATATGAGTATTTGATATGCTTTCACAAGTTATTGAAGTTGAAGTTGTTGTTGATTCATCAGAATGTTTTGAAGATTCTGATGTTTGATTATCAAGAGCATTATCTTCTGCATCAATTGCCCTGTCAGGAATTCCAAAAATTAAGTCATAATCAAAATCATTAATGTCAGAATTATCAATTTGGGTATTTGAATCCACAAGTATTGGTTTCTGATCAAATTTACTATCAATCTGTTTAAGATAGTAATCATCAAATGTTAAATTGAAAGTTTCTTCAATTTTTCTTGTTCGTTTATTAAGCACTCTGTATGCAACTGAATTCTGTGAATATCCTAAGAAGATGCCTTCATCAGCTTTTGCTTGAAACTTTGACAAATTATCTTTGAGATTCATAATAAAACACCTGGAACCAAAAACATGAAAGAATTTTACATTAGGTTTCCGATTATTGATTATTTCATATGGAGTAACATTGAATCTTCTGTGAATGAATGATCTATTCTGAGTAAAACATGCTGTGGATACAGCTTCTGCCCAAAGATATTGAGGTAGATTCGCATATGTGAGCATGGTTCCGGCTGCTTTGCATAGAGATCGATTTCTTCTTTCAACTACACCATTTTGCTGTGGAGTATATGATGATGAGAAATTATGTGAAATACCTTTGTTTGTAAGAAAATTGTCAAAAATTTGATTTTTAAACTCTGAACCATTATCACTTTTAATTTTTCGTACATTCTTTTTCAAACTAATTTCAATCTTTTTGATAAAATCAATCATCGTCTGAGCAACTTCAGATTTCAACCTGAGAAAAAATACCCATGTGAATCTAGAGAAATCATCTACAACAACTAAAATATACCGCTTTTTATTTATTGTTGCAACAGTTGATGGTCCACATAGATCAATGTGAAGAAGTTCCAATGGATCTACTATCTTTGAATCTATGACAATCGGATGACCTTTTCGATGTTGTTTTCCTTGTTCGCAAGCTGCACATAAAGAATCATTGTCAAATTTTAATATTGGTAAACCTCGAACTAAATCTTCAGTTGCAAGTTTATTTATATTTCGAAAGTTCAAATTTGATAATCTTCGATGCCAACGCCAGCTTAGATCATTTGATGCTTTTGTTAGTAAACACACAGCTGTTTTTCCCACAATTGGTTTGATGTCCAATGTAAACATATCACCATATCGTTTGGATTTCAGAAGTATCTCATTTGTTTTTGCATTTGAAATGATACTTCCTTCTCCATTAAACACTACTTGATTTCCAGTACCCACAACAAGTTCTGATACACTAATCAAATTGTGTTGAAGTCCTTTAACATAAGCAACTCTGTTTACTGTGAAGTTTCCATTTGTGACTTTCCCATATCCTTTCACTTGACATTTGTGATTATTTCCAAATTTGACAACTCCAGCATTCTCCAAGGTTCAGTAATCTCGCAAGTTTTCCTTTCTTCCAGTCATATGACGAGAGCAACCACTATCAATATACCATTTTGGATCATATTGCTCGTCACATAACACCTGCATTTAATGAAAGAATTTAGGAACCCAAGACTTATTGGGTCCATCATTAGTAGAATAAAATAACTTTTTGGAACTGGAAAACCATGTTTTCACTTTGTTTGTTACTGAATCCATTATATCAGCATCATCAGTTCTAGATATTGAACTATAGTCATTCACTTGTTTTGGATTCGCATTGATTGTAATCTTATCCTTCACAACATTCGCATGTTTGATAACTGGTTTCCATTTTTGAACTGGAACTTGCGAATTATATGATGATGTACTATCAGTTGAAGAATTATTTGCAAACTTATCAAAGGCATTTTTGATTTCTTTTTCTGAAAACTTTGCTCTTTGATATTTCTTTCCTTTCCCCTCAAACCAATTATTGATCATATTTACATCAGTCTTTCCTTTGATGTATGAAACTTTGGTTTTTGATGATATTGAAGGATTTGGAAAATTTGGTTGTTGTGGTGAAAATTTCGCTTTGACTTGATTTGATTTCTTCAAATTTGATGAATTATTCATGAATTTGTCAACATTTGGAAACTTCTGATTATTTGCAAATTTTTGCGAATTCTCAAATTTTCTATTGTTGTCATATTTGCGAATATATGAAATCTTATCAACAGAATTTATTTGTTTATGAAAACTCAAAGTTTTGTTAGTGTTTTTATCTTGAAATTTTGACAATGTTTTTGAAATTTGTTGTTTTTCATTATTCACAACTTGCCAAAATATTGCTTTTCTTGCTTGTCTTTTTGAAATATTATTTTCTGTTGAAAAAGTTTCAACCATCAATTTGAATTCTTGAGAATTTAATTTCATTTCAACCTTTGATTTTTCAACTTTTTCAAAAGATTTGTTTGCTTTTTCACCTTTAACCACCCATTTTTGTAATGATTTTTTTTTTTTGAAACACATAAGAATTTTGAGTTAAATTGTTTTCTACTGTGTTTTGATTTGCGAAGAAACCTGAAGGTGTTGACTTTTGATTGTCTTTTTCAACCATTTTAGTGAACTCAGGACGAATTTTCTCAACATTTCAAGTAGTGACAAAAACTTGATTTGGAAAAATAGTTTTATCAGTACATACAAAATTTGGATATACCACTGTGTTGGTTTCCAAATAATGTGCGTCTTTGTCATTTAAAACTTTGTCAAATTCTTTTGTATTTTCAAACACTTGATCAACCACAACCCTTTGATGTGTTTCAGTTGAATTTTGTTTTTCTTCTTTATTTTCATTAGTATCATCAGATTTCCAGCTTTCAACTTCCACATTATCAAACTTACAATGTTGCAAAGTTGAAGATTTATTAACTTTATCCTCTACTATTGAATCAACTATTATTTCTTTACCTTTGATCTTAGATGTGATATCAACAATTGAGAATTGAGAACAATCAATCTCTTCTTCTTCTTCAATTTCACTGATTTCACTCACATTATCAGAATTTTCATCAATATCAGCATAATTAAATTGCGAAGTAAGAGTTGAATTTTCGGTTTTCTTTAAGATTTTCACTTGTTCACTTTTTGTCAAACTTTCATTTACAATGTTAACCAACTCATCAGCATTCATAAATTCATCAATTTTGACAATACCATATGAATATCTATCATCCGGTATTTTGTCAAATTGAGCAATTGTACTTTCGCAATCATAAGAAACAACATCAACTTTTTCACGCTCATATTCAAGAAAAGGTAGAAGTTTCCTATGCTGTTCTTTGCTACTATCAGAAGAATGATGTAAAGTAGTTAATTTTGCATACAACCTTTTAGCTGAATTACAATAAATGTTTCTTTGTGCTAGTAACAATCTAACATCATTCGAAAGATTATTCCTATCACAATCTATGTTTTTGATTTGCAATTCTAATTTTTCTACCCTGCTCTTCTTTATTTCTAATTCCCTTTGTGCCTCACTAAGTTGCATATTCAATTTCTTAGCTTCATTACTAGCAGACACAATAACAGAATCAAAATAAGCCACAGTATCATCAAACGAAACAATTTCAGCATCATATGCAGATAAAGGAATATTAAAAGATTCAAGAATTGCACGTACCTTGGTTGTCATGGGAGATTTTTCTGTGGATTTAGACATAAAACATTTCCCAGAAATGTTTTCTTTGCAGTTCTCAAAACTTGCGAACATAGCTCCATGTGTTGGATGCCTCATTTCTTCATCATCAGATCCAGAAGATCAGATCTGATACGTTCCACTTTCTTCTTCATCCGACTCTCCCTTAGCAACTAAAGACACTCCTTTGTTCTTTGCCCTTAATTCTTCAATTTTTTCAGAATAATAAGCTTCATCTTTGACTTTTTCTTTCTTTTCTTCTTTCTTTCGCAACATGCAATCAGCTGCGAAATGATTCGCACCATTGCAGTAGTGACAATAAATTCCTGAATCACCCTTTAACTTTTTCTCTTCATTCGCATTCTTCTATTTTCCATCTGTTTTCTCCATTTTCTTCTTCTCTTTTCCTCCAGTTCTTGTTACTTCACTTTTCACATTAATATTCTTTCCTTTTGGATTAAAAGGCTTTTTGAAAAACTTTTTAACTTTGTTGTTCGAATAATATGCTACTGCTTCATCATCAGAGTTCATCAAAAATCCTTCTACATCAGAACCATCTTTTTCATCAGTGTCTGTTACTTTTGAAACAAGAGCCAAATGACCACCAATAGCTTGTTTTCATTCTTCATACATTTCTGTGACCTCACATTCATGTGTTTTCAGTTGATTGTAAAGATCATTCAATGTGGTTGTATCAAAACACTGTTGATTCTTTATCATCATGCTTACACCGCACCATTCTTTGCGAAAACTCATAATGAAAGTGAGATTGAACTCTATGGTAGATCTAGTAATTCCATACCTGTTGCAGCGAAATATAAGCTCGTTCAGACGATCATAACAACTTTCTAAAGTTTCTGAATCCTTTTGTCTGAATTCCTTCAGTTCAACGTGACACTGCTTCACAGAGTTAATCTTCGTCTTTTCACTTCCTTGATATTTTTCTTTTAGAGTATTCCAGATCTCTTTAGCTGTTTTACAACTACGAATGTAATTGTAAACCACATGAGGTAGAGCACCTCTTAGTTCTCTCATGCATCTCTTTTCATTTTTCTTCAATCGATTGCATTGTTCTTCAACATCAGTAGACGCAGCAGATGATCCAATTGGTTGAACATTAGCAGGAGCTATTACTGTTCCATCAATACACTTCCAAAGTTCTTCATCAATTCCATTTAAGTAATCTTCCATTCTATCAGCCCACTGATCATAGTATTCTAGAATTAACATCGGAATTTTGGTTGATGAACCAAGCAAGTGAGAGAAAGAAGTCATTGAATTCATGTTTAAGTTCGCCATTGAAGAACACAGAAAATATGTGAAAACTTGAAAACTTGATGAATTTCAGAATTTATCAAACGAATTGATCACAAATCACTAATCGATTACTCGAATTAACAATTCAAATGCAGAATCAATTCAAATCTGAAGATCAAAAGTGATTTTCAAAATCAAAAATGCGCGGAAAATTTTGAGTAAATTTGTAACTCAAAAAGCAAATGATTCTTATCCGAAAATCAGATCTAAGCAGTTTGAATCCTGCTTTGATACCAATTGATGAGAATTGTTATCGAGAATTTATAACAGAAATGATAGATTTGAATGAATTAAGATGAAGAACACAGAGAGTAAATATTAATCAGATCTTATATTGATAAAGTCTGATTACAGAGTTAAACAGAAGTGAGTTCAAGCATCGTACTACAACTTCTAGCCTAAGTCCCTATTTATAGGGAACCATCAAAAAGTATACTAAGTCTATACATTTTATCTTCGCATAAAAATGACTTAGTAAAATAACATAAAATACGAAATTATACAAAACACTCTATTCGACTTTTACAATATACATCAACAGTCATTGTCCCTAGTCTGAGAGTATGGATTAGGCATAATCATTCATCATTGATCCGAGAGTATGGATTAGTTATTTGTCCCTAGTCCGAGAGTATGGATTTGGTAAATTCGTTCATTTCTGATCCGGGAGTATGGAGTAGGTAAAACGACTAATATTAGGTCCGAGAGTATGGATAGCCTCGTTGCGAGGATCGACGGGGTGGGATAAGAATTGTTTATATATATATATATATATATATATATATATATATATATATATATATATATATATATATATATATATATGGTGAAATTGTATATTTTGTGAGTTTTAAACTATATATATGGTATAAGATTGTGGGATTGAAATCCCTAGGTACTCACCAGGTTTCCCAACCTGACCCACTCATTTTATTTATATCACAGGTGTTGATACGAAGTCACTTTACACTGAGAGATTTAAAGAGATGTAGATCACTAGTGTAAATAAATGTAAGTTCTGTTTATGCTTATGTTTCTGTATTAACGATGACATCCCAAACGTTTTGAAATGAATAAAATACGTTTCTTCGAAAATGTTTTAATAACATATTTATCATGTTTTTCTGGGAACAAATTCCGCAACATTTTTATGAAAAGAAGTACTCTGATTTTTATAAAGCATAAACAAAATCGGTCTTTTCTGGCCGTGAAAATGGGGATGTAACAGTTGGTATCAGAGCATTAGTTTAAGCGAACTAGGAATATGGATTTATTTCTAGACTTAAACTTAGAATGCTAAGCGATGATTGTGAGGTGTGAGCACTAGATTATTTTAGGAATTGTGCCTAAAATGCTTTTATGTGCTAAATACTTGTGCCTGATATGGTGTTAGTTGTTCGGATCTATGGTCTATTGCCGACCGGATCTGGAAACCTTATGTGTTTAGGATTCTAAACGTACGACTACGATATTAGAACTAGCATATAAACGTTTCGGAGTGATAAGGATGATTTAACCATCAATACTAAGTAAAGATCTAGATTCACCTTATTCGGTGTATAGATCAAGATGGCAAGAACCCGTAGTGGAAACGTGAATGCAAATGGGAACAGAAACCAACCCCCAGTGATTGAGCAAATACCGGTGATGGAAGCCGCCGCTGAGCCAGTCACAATGGCCGGAGTACAAGCGATGATCCAAGCGATGTTGGATTGTCAAATGGAGGAAACTAGACGTTTGCTCCAGCAAAATCGTGAGAAAGCCACTATTCAAATCGAACAGCCCGAGTTGAACGAAGGGCAGACTGAGGAAGGAAACTACAGTGGGACTGTTGGTCAAGTCAACCCACCAATAGTTCGACAAAACAACCAAGATGACGAAGTCGAGAGGAATGGATGCAAGTACAAAGATTTTCTGACTTGCAAGCCATCGACTTTAACTAGAAAGGAGGATCCGATCGGGGTCATGGATTGGATCTCAGAGATGGAGTTAGCCTTCATGACATGCGGTTGCAGAGGGAAGCTACAGACCACATTTGCAGTGCGTCAGTTTCGAGGAGGCGTTGTACGTTGGTGGAATACCTTGGGGAAGACTCTGAGCCCTAATAAGCCCCTGCAACTGACATGGGCAGAATTTTTGGTGCAATTCAAACGAAAGTACTGCTCAGCTCAAAACCTGCTTGAGCTAGAGAACCAGTTTCTAACCTTGAAGAAGGGAAGCATGTCAATCGATGAATACACGAACTTGTAACGACCAAAAAAAATCCTTTTAAAGTATTACTAGAATCATACTTATAAAAACTGTATCATAAGTCATAACATAAATTCTCAAGTATTAATTCAAAACATAATATCATTATCAGAGTCAAACATTCCCAGGCTAATTGACTATGGTGTGTGCACTGCAATCTTCCCGTGCTCCTCTTTTGAAAACTGAGTACCTGAAACCAAAACTAACACTGTAAGCACGAAGCTTAGTGAGCTCCCCCAAACCACCACATACCATACAATAACATATAATCACATATTGGGCCTTGCCCACTGCATCGGAACGAAGCCCGGAAACTGCATCGGACCGAAGTCCGGAACTGACTGGGACCTTGTCCCCTGCATCGGACTGAAGTCCGGAAACTGCATCGGACCAAAGTCCGGAACTGACTGGGACCTTGTCCCCTGCATCAGACCGAAGTCCGGAACTAACTGCATCGGACCAAAGTCCGGAACTGACTGGGACCTTGTCCCATGCATCGGACCAAAGTCCGGGACTAACTGCATCGGACCAAAGTCCGGAACTGACTGAATCATAGCATAGCATAACATATCAACTAGCATGAACACATATACTGCATACTACATCGGGCCGTAGCCCGGAACACATAACACATAACACATGGCACATAAATCCTGTCTGAGCCACGAAGGCATCAAACATACTAACTACTGCATCGGACCGAAGTTCGGAAACTTCTGCTAACTGAACGGGCCGGCATTGTGGCCTTAGACCCGTCCCTACTGGAAGGAAACTCACCTCACACTGCTGAAGTCCCGCAGACACAATCCCACACTGCTGAAGTCCCGCAGACTCCACCCCAGCTGCTGGCTGACAGATTCCCGAACTGTCAACACCAAATAACACCCAATTAATAATTGGGTTCTAACACATAACTAAAAATACATGCTTTGGATAGTTACTACATTACCCCTAGCTTGGCTTTCCCAAGCCCAAGGCCCAATCCATAGGCCCAAAGTAAACTAGGGATCAAAGTCCATCATATGGCCCAATTGATCAGTCCAGTCCAACATGTATCATTCTAGGGCCCAATATCATACAACCATCTAGGCCCCAACTATGGCCCATCTATGGCCCAATTATCCAAATTGGGCCCAATCCTTCATATGGGCCTTACGCTAACACCCAACTAATTACTCTAGTCCATTTGATTATTCTCGGATGGTCCAATACAAAGCCCAAGTGAAATTAGGGTTTCACATCAAATGATAACTAAGGTTAAGTGTTTCTTACTTAACCCACTAAGGACTTAACACACTAAGGACTTAATCAATTAAGGACTTAATCCATTAAGTCCATTATTGCTTAGATTAATTTCTGCCAAAATTTATTATTTAATATTCCAAGTTATTACATAATTCTCGTGTGTCTCGATTAATTCCCCAAAATTAGGGTTTTGATGGCATTAAGGTTTCCAACCCAAATACTAGCCCATTTATTAATTTGTTGGCCTTTTATGTCAATTAGGGCTTTATGGGCCTATTAATCCCACTAAAATATTATTAAGCCCATTAGGGTTTTATTGGGTCCAATAGAGTCCATGAAGCTTCATTAGGCCCATTAGAGCTCCTTTGAGCCCATTAGGGTTTCACTAAGCCCAAACGAATCAATCACAAGAGGCAAAGCGCACCGCCACCCGACACGACGGTCGGTGGTGGTTATGGTTTCTTTCTCATTATTCCATTTTCTTTTACAATTTACAAGGAACTCACTAAAAACACACACACACTATACTAAATGAACACACAACCACAACACCCCTTGTGGTGGTCGGTGGTGGTACACGGTGGCAGCCACCAGCTCACGGTGGTGGTGGTGCCTTGAACCTAGAATTCCGGCCAAACACACACTAAGGAAATAAACACACACACGAAATTAACCCATACATTAGCATACACAACCGCTATGTCGGTCCTTGAGGTGGCAGCCACCATGGCCGACTGCCATGGTGGTTCTTCACAGCAACCATTCGACATAACCTACACACAAACACGATGGAACGGTGATTCACATGCCATGATAGCATACGAACCACACACACCCATATCTCCTGCTCGAAAAAGAATCCAACCACCCACCTGGTGGCTAAATGCGACGACACCGATTTGAGAAGGCGGCACCAGCGATGGCTAACAGCGGCGAACGAAGGTGGCAAAGGGCACTGACTTCGTCTTCTTTACAGAAGCATTGCAGCGGCGGAGACGATCACAGTCGAGCTCGACAATGCAAACGACGGTTGATGGCGTCGGTTCCAGCTTCATCGACGACTGCGCAAGGCAGCAGCAACGAGTACAGCGGTAAAGGAGCGGCGATCGGAGAAGATATGGGAGGAAGAGAATGATGAAGGAGGGCGACGGTGTCTTTGAAGAAGGAACAACGTAACAACAGCCTCGGTACCGGCCTTCACGCCCGCAATCGGAGTCGCAAGGATCGCCGGTGGTTCACCAAGGTCTCATGGAAGCGACGATTGGGACGAGGGGTGAAAAGGTGAGGGTGGCGGCTGGAAGATGGGAGTCATAAGGTGGGGTGACGGCTGCACATGATCTCTAGGGTTTCTGAGTATAATCGGGTTTATATACCCGGTTCCTTACAAACTTACTCCCATGTTTACACATACAGTCCCTCCTTTTCTATTTTCTTTTAAAATAAATCCCAAATAATTACCATGGAGTCCCTAACTCCAAAAATTCTTTATAATAATTCGGAAATCATATTTTTAACCCCCTAAACTTTCAATTATTTATCTTAGGCTTATGATTCGTTCATTAATTTATTTATTTATCAAATAAATAAACAGGGTTTTACAACTCTCCCCCACTTAAATTAGATTTCGTCCTCGAAATCATTCCTTACCGATCCTTACATACCAAGCCACTCTAGTAACATAGTCATCATCCTGGGCACGCCCTAGCCTTCCCAGGGTAGCCGTGACCAATCTTCACAAAGCCCTACAATCTGCAGGTGAACGAATTCCTTACAACCAGATCTCGTCTACTCCGTCTAAAAATTGTTGTCTTGAGATGATTAGAATCCCTAACAGACCACTCATGTTGAATCATTATCATTGAATCTAGTCGTTCGTCCATCAACATGCTACTCAACTTATGATAGCTTTAGGTTCTCACTATGAAACAGGTTCACAGACCTAATTATCTCTGTATATCACTTGTACCTGGCAAGCCCCAGATACTCCTCTTGTGAGTGACTTGTCACTCCACAATACTCCAGCTATTTTGTGAGTACGTGCAACCTGAAACAAAATACTAATATTGCCCAAGCACTAAAACTGCCCGAACACTGAACTACCTGAAGCAGTATATGCTGCTACTTAACTTCTTACCAAAGGCTACCGAGGCCTCCTGGGTCTCAATTCGCTTGCCAATCCTCTGAAATACTGGGTTTGCACCCAGCTGCAGAGCCAAAGGACTCACTACTTAGTCACTTCACACGACTTCTGAACGAAATCTTTCTCTGGAACTAGTTGCCACTAGTTATCATGAGACTGTGCTCTACTACCTTCTGATATAACCCATCGGGTCCATGGGTCGAATCCTATCATCATTAAATCCAAGACTAAAAGTGATTGCTACCTAACCAATGGTAGCCTTACCTCATACGTCCCGAAGCAGTCCATTGCTTCTCTGATCTCATAACTGTAGTGACGTCCCTACAGTCTCATTACTGGCTTAACCAGATCTAATCCATTTGGGTAAATCCGAAATCCAATCAGTGGGTTTCCATATTCTCACTGCAACACCCGAATGGGCGGGAATTACTACGTTCCCACATTCAACAACGTGCTCATGCTGCTACCAGTCTAATAAAAGGCTGCGACTACGCTCGCGGACTTACAACTCTCTAGTACTATCTGGCTACTAGTGAATGCTACGGCTACCCCCGCAGACTTACAACACCACTTACTACTATCTGACTGCTAGTGAATGCTACGGCTACCCTCGCAGACTTACAACACCACTTACTACTATCTGACTGCTAGTGAATGCTACGGCTACCCCCGCAGACTTACAACACTCTACTACTATCTGACTACTAGTGAATGCTACGGCTACCCCCGCAGACTTACAACACTCTACTACTATCTGACCCGAGGACATCCTGACTATCCCTAGTCCCACTAGTGATCCCTCATCCCGATTCCTTAAACCAGCCCTCAGTCTTTGAATTCTGCATCATCCCCGACATCTTATATCCTTGATATACTTAGCGCTTCGTCGAGGAATTCTCCGGCTTGGTTCCCAAACCAACCGTCTACTGATCCGGATACAAGAAGCTACTGTTGGGAAGTTTCCAACCTCCCAACTCCTGAATCCACATAATCCTGCATGCTGGCTCTGCCACTGGCTACTAATACGAAAACATCTCCTGCTAACCGCTTTCTCCGGATCCTCATTCCGACTCACTTGAGCCTTTACAGGTGGTCCTCAAATCCTGGATTCCCAACCAGCTTCTAACCATCTCCATTACATGAACCCACTGCTGGGAAAAGTTCTTGAACTCCCAATTCTGAACTTCTCAATCCATCCATCACTGTGCTACTACCACTTCTTCTCAAAGGTCGCGCACTCATTCTGAGTGACTCTTATCCATGTATACCTGGAGGGTTCTCCCCCACTTCGATCCTGCTTACCCCTTGCTGCTTCACATTCAAAAGAGATCCCGACCTTTACTACCATTCCAAAACTTCTACTGGGGAACCCAAGCCTGCCAGGTAGGAATTTGACCATTCCATCCAAACCACTATCCCCTCCGAACTGGCGAAACGAACCAGATCTCTCCCTACCATGCTACAGTTACTGCATTCTCCGAAACTTCTCCATATGAGCACATCCCCTAACTACCAACCAATTATCCGAGGTATGCAAATGGCATATGACATAATCACAAGCAAGCCACTCCATAACGCAACACTTATACCACAATTGATGCAGAAACCATAACAATATAATCATAACATAAGCTGACAAAAACAAAGTTACATACCTCCATTACTCAGTGCTGTTCGAATCCCTGCTGAAATCTACCGGAGAAACTCAGCTCCGAGCTGTAGGCACCCTTGCCCGGCCTTGACAACCACTGACGGTACTTGAAGTTCCAAGGGCAGGAGCTGGCGCCTGCCCTGCTGAATACAAACTCGGACAGTGGGCCTTCTTGTGGCCCCTCTGACTGCAATGGAAACACAACGGATCAAGTCCCTGGGCGATGGTAACAACACAGTCTCTGCTAAAATGACCAATCTGGCCGCACTTGAAACACCCAGCATCGCCACCACTTCTACGCCTACACACACCCATGTGAGTCCTTCCGCACTTCCCGCATCGACTGCGGCTCTGATAGTTCCTCGTCCTCAAATCTGAACTCTTGGACCTCTTACTCGAACATGTGGCAACCTGAGTCTCATCCATTTTCCTCTTCCCTTCCGACTCTCGCTCCTGCGTTACCCAAACGGCAACGTCTGCTGACTGAACAACAGATGTCTGATCCTAAAGCCTTGCTATCAATCTATCAGTGATCCTCACGACCATGTCTGGCAGACCCTCGCGAATGGCTCGCGAAACTTCCTCAACCATCCAATCATGCAATGGTTTCTCTTGGAGACAGAATGCCCCACACACCCCTGCCCCCTGATAGCAGAAACTAGAAATGGGACCTCCCTCCCTGATGGATCCCTGAACTCCATAAGATTCGGGACCTAGACGAGCCCCAATCTATCCTAAAACTAACCCGGCCCTAAAGGCCTCAAGATGACTGTCCATGAGCTCCACAATAGCCTCTCTAACTGAACCGAAAATCATTGGAGTCTGATCGATGATGTTGCGCATAATCTTTGCGGAAATGAAATCCCTCATCCGATCATCAAGCTGTTCGGCTCTAAAGCCTGAGCCAGACCCCTCCCCTGCACCTGAACTGCCAACTGAAATCTCGCGCAACGTCACCATGCTGAAAATATAACAATCCCTGACCAATTACATACTACTGCTGAGGGATCTCTCACATACTCTACTAGTTCCTTAGTTTCGCCTCGGCCCCTCTTGAATCGAGTACGGATCCTCTGCTTTCAGTAGTATGGGCCCCTAGTACCTTCCACATCTATCCGTACTTTCCTCAAGAGTTACCTCAACTCCACCAAGTCCCCTTTACTCTTCTACTGATCTCTACTACTCTCATCCTAGGCTTGCCCTAGGGAACCTCTGACTCTACCCAAACAGTCCTCAGCTGCTGAAGGCCTCCTTGTAATGCCAATTAGCCACCACCTGAATACCATCACATGTGATGAGGCCCGGATAATCCTTCGAGTAAAAGTCTCATCCCTACAACGGTTGGACTCAGACAAGAGCTGCGCAGTAGGGCCAAATCTAGCACTCTTAGATTATCCAACCCTAATCACATTTGATGTGACGTATTCACCTAATGGCTAACTCCCATCACTCAGAGTCCCACAAAGCACAAAGCAAGCAGCATTCGGATAAAGGAAACATACTTAGGCAAAACAATTCACATAACAAGAAACTGCACTAGCATACAATGCTAAGCTCATGCTATCAGGCATAACCTGCACAGGCTATCCTACTACTGTCTACTCAATACTAGCATGCAATTCTTATCAGCTGAAACACATAAAACAGGCACATAAGGCATCATCCTAGATCCTTAGTCTTATTCTAGCATGCTGTTCTACTGAAGCTAAAATTGAAACTGAAACTGATAATGATGATCATAACATAACTTGTATGGGTAAATTGGGAGTACTTACTTGAGCTCGGCTGATTGCATGCACCACACCCTTTTCTCGTTTTCAAAAATCTTTTCTTTCTATGTTCTTTTTCCAAAACCCTTTTTCAAAAATGTTTTTCTTTTGAAAATCCTTTATCGTGTCCTTAGTTTGAGTTCAAATACACTCGAATGCATATCTGAATCCCTCAAACCAAGGCTCTGATACCAACTTGTAACGACCCAAAAATACGACCCAAAAAAAAATTCTTTTAAAGTATTACTAGAATCATACTTATAAAAACTGTATCATAAGTCATAACATAAATTCTCGAGTATTAATTCAAAACATAATATCATTATCAGAGTCAAACATTCCCAGGCTAATTGACTATGGTGTGTGAACTGCAATCTTCCCGAGCTCCTCTTTTGAAAACTGAGTACCTGAAACCAAAACTAAAACTGTAAGCACGAAGCTTAGTGAGATCCCCCAAACCACCACATACCATACAATAATATATAATCACATATTGGGCCTTGCCCACTACATCGGAACGAAGCCCGGAAACTGCATCGGACCGAAGTCCGAAACTGACTGGGACCTTGTCCCCTGCATCGGACCGATGTCCGGAAACTGCATCGGACCGAAGTCCGGAACTGACTAGGACCTTTTCCCCTGCATCGGACCAAAGTCCGGAACTGACTGGGACCTTGTCCCCTGCATCGGACCAAAGTCCGGGACTAACTGCATCGGACCAAATTCCGGAACTGACTAAATCATAGCATAGCATAACATATCAACTAGCATGAACACATATACTGCATACTACATCGGGCCATAGCCCGGAACACATAACACATAACACATAACACATGGCACATAAATCCTGTCTGAGCCACGAAGGCATCAAACATACTAACTACTGCATCGGACCGAAGTTCGGAAACTTCTGCTAACTGAACGGGCCGGCATTGTGGCCTTAGACCCATCCCTACTGGAAGGAAACTCACCTCACACTGCTGAAGTCCCGCAGACACAATCCCACACTGCTGAAGTCCCGCAGACTCCACCCCAGCTGCTGGCTGACAGATTCCCGAACTGTCAACACCAAATAACACCCAATTAATAATTGGGTTCTAACACATAACTAAAAATACATGCTTTGGATAGTTACTACATTACCCCTAGCTTGGCTTTCCCAAGCCCAAGGCCCAATCCATAGGCCCAAAGTAAACTAGGGATCAAAGTCCATCATATGGCCCAATTGATCAGTCCAGTCCAACATGTATCATTCTAGGGCCCAATATCATACAACCATCTAGGCCCCAACTATGGCCCATCTATGGCCCAATTTTCCAAATTGGGCCCAATCCTTCATATGGGCCTTACCCTAACACCCAACTAATTACTCTAGTCCATTGGATTATTCTCGGATGGCCCAATACAAAGCCCAAGTGACATTAGGGTTTCACATCAAATGATAACTAAGGTTAAGTGTTTCTTACTTAACCCACTAAGGACTTAACACACTAAGGACTTAATCCATTAAGTCCATTATTGCTTAGATTAATTTCTGCCAAAATTTATTATTTAATATTCCAAGTTATTACATAATTCTCGTGTGTCTCGATTAATTCCCCAAAATTAGGGTTTTGATGGCATTAAGGTTTCCAACCCAAATACTAGCCCATTTATTAATTTGTTGGCCTTTTATGTCAATTAGGGCTTTATGGGCCTATTAATCCCACTAAAATATTATTAAGCCCATTAGGGTTTTATTGGGTCCAATAGAGTCCATGAAGCTTCATTAGGCCCATTAGAGCTCCTTTGAGCCCATTAGGGTTTCACTAAGCCCAAATGAATCAATCACAAGAGGCAAAGCGCACCGCCACCCGACACGACGGTCGATGGCGGCAGCCACCACCTCACGGTGGTGGTTATGGTTTCTTTCTCATTATTCCATTTTCTTTTACAATTTACAAGGAACTCACTAAAAACACACACACACTATACTAAATGAACACACACCCGCAACACCCCTTGTGGTGGTCGGTGGTGGTACACGGTGGCAGCCACCAGCTCACGGTGGTGGTGGTGCCTTGAACCTAGAATTTCGGCCAAACACACACTAAGGAAATAAACACACACATGAAATTAACCCATACATTAGCATACACAACCGCTATGTCGGTCCTTGAGGTGGCAGCCACCATGGCCGACTGCCATGGTGGTTCTTCACAGCAACCATTCGACATAACCTACACACAAACACGATGGAACGGTGATTCACATGCCATGATAGCATACGAACCACACACACCCATATCTCCTGCTCGAAAAAGAATCCAACCACCCACCTGGTGGCTAAATGCGACGACACCGATTTGAGAAGGCGGCACCAGCGATGGCTAACGGCGGCGAACGAAGGTGGCGAAGGGCACTAACTTCGTCTTCTTTACAGAAGCATTGCAGCGGCGGAGACGATCACAGTCGAGCTCGACAATGCAAACGACGGTTGATGGCGTCGGTTCCAGCTTCATCGACGACTGCGCAAGGCAGCAGCAACGAGTACAGCGGTAAAGGAGCGGCGATCGGAGAAGATATGGGAGGAAGAGAATGATGAAGGAGGGCGACGGTGTCTTTGAAGAAGGAACAACGTAACAACAGCCTCGGTACCGGCCTTCACGCCCGCAATCGGAGTCGCAAGGATCGCCGGTGGTTCACCAAGGTCTCATGGAAGCGACGATTGGGACGAGGGGTGAAAAGGTGAGGGTGGCGGCTGGAAGATGGGAGTCATAAGGTGGGGTGACGGCTGCACATGATCTCTAGGGTTTCTGAGTATAATCGGGTTTATATACCCGGTTCCTTACAAACTTACTCCCATGTTTACACATACAGTCCCTCCTTTTCTATTTTCTTTTAAAATAAATCCCAAATAATTACCATGGAGTCCCTAACTCCAAAAATTCTTTATAATAATTCGGAAATCATATTTTTAACCCCCTAAACTTTCAATTATTTATCTTAGGCTTATGATTCGTTCATTAATTTATTTATTTATCAAATAAATAAACAGGGTTTTACAGAACAACTTCACAGAAAAGATGGAGTTTTCCTTACGTCTTGTTCCGGATGAGCTGACAAAAATCGATAAGTACGCAAAGGGACTTCCATGGGAGTACGCGGTGCTAGTGCGTCAGGCACCTACTCTGGAGGCAGCTATCTGGGCTGCCAAGTCTGTGGAAGATATGATTAAGGGAAGAGCTGCCAAAAAGATTGAGGTTGGCGAAAAGAGGAAGTTTGAGGAATCTACAAGGCCCAATAAGAAGATCAAGTCTGGTTCAAAGGAGTCTAATGGAGGAGGAAACAAAGTGAAATGGTGCGAGAAGTGCAAAAAGAATCACTTTGGGAAATGTAGCGAAGAAGTGACTTGCTACAAGTGTGGGAAGACTGGACATTACGCCAACGAGTGCAAAAGGGTGTGTTATGAATGTCGTGAAGAAGGGCATGTTGCTAAGGATTGCCCGAAAAAGAAAGAGGCGGCAAAACCAAACATTCCGCCAAAACCGAAGGCAAGAGCATTCCATATGATCCTAGACGAAGCAGATGACAATGCGAGGATTCAGGAATGACGGCTTGACATCCAAGGATCGAGTTATAAAGTAGCCATAGAATCATATGATGTAGCCTGTTAGAGGCATAATCTAGGGTGAACATGAACAGCCATGTAATCGTTTCAAGTAATAAAATAAAACCTTCGTTTTGTTATCTGATGTGTTGAATGATTGTGTGATTTGCTGCATGGTGACTTAGGAAACTGCAGGACAATACTTGGGACGAGTATGAGTAGGTGTGAATGGTACTAGAGGCCTATACTACCGGAAGCACAGGACTCACACTTGGATCACGGAAAGTCACAAGGTTACCAACAAGCCAGTAATTGATTTCGTTTTATTCAAGTACGTTGTTACCATTGTTTCAGTAATGACTAAGAAGATTGTTGTTATCCCAACCCTAGTAGTCATGTCACATTGAGTCCGACTATGATGAGTAGGTTATGTGGTTTAGAGAACCAAGTTTGATGTAGCGTCGAACTTTAACCAAACAACTAAAATCAAAGCGACCAATAGAAGTATCGGCTCGACGCTAAAGAAGTTGGTAGCTAGAAATGCTACATGTTAAAGTGTGATTATATCACATTAGAACGTGAAGGAAGGCATAGTTTATTTCATAATTTAACTCTAAAAGACCTAAGTCTAAACGAGCGTCACATGATGATACGTGGTAATCTGGAGTCTAACCTGAAGAAGATAGCAGGTGCATAATTAAGTATTGCTTACAGACAATAAGTCTAAAAGATAGACTCGAAGGAATAAAGAAGTTATAATTATTACCTAGAATGAAGAGATGACGTATGGAGTCATTATACGATCCCTGTTTCGTTGATCATTCCGGGACGTAATCATCCTAAGGGGGAGATAATTGTAACGCCCGCAGATCCGGGCTAGTCAATTTAGAGGCAATAGGGGTCGAAAATGACTTTTCAACAAAAGATTATTTAATAATCTGAACCAAGTTGTATAATATGTCACAAGGTTTCCGTACATATAAAGAACGCCAAAATCCGAGTTATAACGAACAAGTTATGGCCCGTCGAAGTTTCGCGACGGAACCGACACGGCACCGGGAAGCGTAAATAGTGAATTTAGGATGGAAGACTTTTTAGCCTTAGTGATCTAAATGAAAGTCGTAGAATATGTTAAACCAAGAAAATCCATAAAAAGAACGCCCAAATCTGACTTCGTATGAAGAAGTTATAATTTTTCTAAGATTCGGCTTAGCAGTGTACAGCCCGAAACTCGAATTTTAGTTCGAGCGGTTTTTGGCTTACGTGACCTAAATGAGAGTTGAAGATCTCATTAGTAGGAACTGAACGGTAAAAATACAGACGAAAACAGAGTCCGTATGAAGGAGTTATGAATTCTTCGCGGTCATTTAACTGTCTAAACGCCTCCTACTATTAAATTTGAGATCGGTCGAGAACTAGCCAACGGAGTCTAAATGAAAGTTGTAGATCTTGATTTTACCTACGCGTGGATATAAAGAACGTCGAAAACGGAGCTCGTATGAGAAGGTTATGATTTTTCTAATTTTGAAGGCTGATACACGATAGGGGGGACGTGGCACCACCAGAGTTGGTCCATGTGGCACCACCAGAAGGCCACCACATGGACCAACTCGGTGAGTAGGTCCCCCCTACTCGGCGAGTAGACCAGTCAGCACCCCTATAAATAGAGGTGTCGGGTTCCATTCATTCTCACACCTTCAAACCCTTTTTTCTCTCTCTAAACTCTCTCTCTAAAGCCTCCCTAACCCCCCAAAGCCTAGGGTAACTCCCTAGCACGAGGCGGAAGCCCCGGAGCGCACGACGGCTCCGAGAAAAGAGCCTTTCGGCTCGGGAAACGTTGCTCCAGCGAAGCCCGGTTTTGCGAAAAACCTGCTGTAAGTGAGTTACACCTACGCTAGTTTTAATATAGCTTCTAATTAATTATAGTAACATTATTAGGAACTGAAAATAATTATTTGGGCTATTATTATGAGTTATATTGAGTATTATTTAACGCTTATATAATAAAAATAATAGTCAGACTATTAATTTGTATTATTATGAGTTATATTGAGTATTATTTAACGCTTATATAATAAAAATAATAGTCAGACTATTAATTTGTCACGGATATCGGTAGACTAAACCCTAGTGGTGTTGATACTAGGTTTTATCGAAGGAAATTGTTTTGAGAGTATCGAAGCGCTGTCCGAGTACTGAGTCACCACCTTTCAAGTGAGTGCATAGTCCCTTTCATGAACATGATTTTAGTACAAGTATTGATTGAAGTATTAATTATATGTTTATGTGCGAGTTAATTGATGTTGCTTGGAATTCGTGTTAAAGAACATACCTGATTATATTTGATAATTTAGGATAAAGAGTAGACCTAAATTAGATATGAGGAATATTGGGTAGTATATTCTTACGAGTACAAGTGAGTTAAACTCAGAGAATAGAAGTTAGTATATGTCACTTATCCGGGAGTATGGATTAGACATAGTCATTGTCACTAGTCCGAGAATATGGATTAGGCATAACCATTCGTCATTAATCCGAGAGTATGGATTAGTCATTGTCCCTAGTCCGAGAATATGGATTAGGCATAACCATTCATCATTAATCCGAGAGTATGGATTAGTCATTGTCCCTAGTCCGAGAGTATGGATTAGGCATAATCATTCATCATTGATCCGAGAGTATGGATTAGTCATTTGTCCCTAGTCCGAGAGTATGGATTTGGTAAATTCGTTCATTTCTGATCCAGGAGTATGGAGTAGGTAAAACGACTAATCTTAGGTCCGAGAGTATGGATAGCCTCGTTGCGAGGATCGACGGGGTGGGATAAGAGTTGTTTATATATATATAAGGTGAAATTGTATATTTTGTGAGTTTTAAACTATATATATGGTATAACATTGTGGGATTGAAATCCCTATCTCCTCACCAGGTTTCCCAACCTGACCCACTCAGTTTATTTGTATCACAGCTGTTGATACGAAGTCACTTTACACTGAGAGATTTAAAGAGATGTAGATCACTAGTGTAAATAAATGTAAGTTCTGTTTATGCTTATGTTTCTGTATTAACGATGACATCCCAAACGTTTTGAAATGAATAAAATACGTTTCTTCAAAAATGTTTTAATAACATATTTATCATGTTTTTCTGGGAACAAATTCCGCAACATTTTTATGAAAAGAAGTACTCTGATTTTTATAAAGCATAAACAAAATCGGTCTTTTCTGGCCGTGAAAATGGGGATGTCACAGCATCAGAACGAGCGTAATAAGAGTAAGAAAGTTTTCTGAAAAAGAAAAAGGGTCAGAGTTTCCAAGGGCCCTCCAAGAGGCGTGAAACTATGGAAGTTCAAGTTGCCGCTACTCCTGTTGCTGTATCTACAGTTCAAGCTACCGCTACTCCAGTTGTTGCACCTACAACCCAAGCACCTATCACTGGGTATGCGGGTAATCTCCCTTGGTGTGATAAGTGCAGCTACCATCATTATACTCTAGGACCGTGTCGTGAAAAACTCTGTAACAACTGTGGTAAGAAGGGCCACCTTACTCGAATCTTTAGAAAACCAGCCCCACTAATCAATCAAGCTTCCGGAACGAGTACTGTTTGAGCCTGCTATGGTTGTGGAGAAATCGGGCATTTCAAGCGAAACTACCCAAAAGCAACAACCACCAACAACGTCAACAATGCCGAGATGGTTTTAGCTATAAGGCAAGAGGAGGCAAGCGTTGATCCCACCACCGCTGCGGGTATATTTCTTCTCAACAATTCTTATGCTCGCATCCTTTTCGAATCTAGTGTCAAGAAAGTTTTATTAGTCATTCATTCAGATATCTTCGTAAACATATTCCTCATCCAATAACCAAAACATTTGTAGTCAAGATGGTTACCGGTGAGAATGAGTGCCCTAATGACTTAACTCTGAACTGTATCCTTATCTCGAGTAATCATTCTTTCCTTATTGACCTGATGTCAGTTTCAATAAAGAGCTTTTATGTTATCTTTGGCATGTATCAATTGAGTCCTGATCATACTGATACACTTTGTTATGAAAAATTTATTCATCTCAATTTCCTCTTTGACCGGACCCTCATGATATATGGTGTCAAGCTTGGCCCAAATCTTCGCATCATTTCCTGTATCAAAGCTCAAAATTTTCTGCAAAAAGGAGTGTTAGGTATTACTAGTCCATACAATCAGTGAGAAACACGAAGTTAAAGACCTATAAAGCGTCCCACGAAACTATAATATTCCTTATATCTTCCCGAAGAGCTCCCAAGAATTCCTCCCGAACATCAAGTTGAGTCTCGTATCGACTTAATCCCGGGAACTATCTTCGCAGCCAAATCTCCGTACCATTTTTGCCCCAGCAGAAATGCAGGAGTTATCCAGTCGACTTAATGAGTTGACTGTCAAAACCGATATCCTCTTTCCTGAGTAGATGACTTCTTCGATTAAATTCAGGATCTAGCTACTCCTCGAAGATAGACCCTAGGTCGAGACATCATCAATTACGAGTTCATGAGAGTAATGCTTCAAAGATAGTATTCAAGACTCGGTATGATGACTAAGAGTTCGTATTGATACCCTTTGGTCAAACCATTTTTCTCCAGTCATGTAGTAGGCAATGAAGACATACGCGTGGATCCTCTTAAGATCGAAACAATAGAGAATTTTTCGGCACCGAAGATACCCATAGAAAGGTTTACTAGATCGATAGAAGAATTACTCCTACAGACAACATAAACCTCTAGAATTCCAAGCTGGAGATCGTGTCCTATTAATGGTCTCACCCTGGAAAGACATGATGCACTATGGAAAGCACGGAAAGCTTAACTAGTGGTACATTAGACCCTTCGAGATCCTCATTAGGATCCACCCCGTAGCCTTCAAACTCCGAGTACCTTCAGAATTTAGAAACGTCCATCCTGTCTCCCATGTTCCGAATCTTTAGAAGTATTTGTCCGATGAAACCTTAGTAATTCCTCTTGAACAAATCGAGACCATAGACCAAGAGATCAAACGTACAAAGCAAAGCCATATCCCGTTAGTGATGGTTCGCTGGACTTCCAAGCGAGAACCTAAATTCACTTGGGAGTGCGAAGACCCGATACAGCAGACACATCCGCATCCTTTTCCATAACATGTATCTTAATTCTTGAATTTCGAGACGAAATTCCCTCTAACGGGGGGATAATGTAACAACCCGAAATTTTGTTCCCTCGCCGTAACCGTTTCATTAATAAAACTCGTCTTAAGTGAGTTGTTCCGATTTCGTCTCCGAACTAGGTCAATTAAGTTTAAACTTTTATTTTGACCTTGTAAGTATCCAAACATGTTGGAAACATGTTAAAATGTCCCAAACTAGTAAATTGAAAATTTTTAGTTTCGACCATATCGGGTAACGACAACTTAATCGGGTGCGACCCAAAGCATCGGTTAACGTCGGTATCGGGTAGAATTCCATAGTGTATCCAATTCAAACAATATTTAAAGTGAATTAAGACTCATTTGGAGCCTTTTCACTCTCTCTCTAACCTCTCTCCTCAACTCAAGAATTTGGTCCAAAAATCATCTATTTCAAGCCTCAAAACACCAAGGTAATCATCCTAGCTCCTAGTATAACATCCTTAGCCTTCATTTTCGTGTTCAAATCATGTAATAGGACCATAAACATGTGTTTACGGCCCTGGAACAGCCGTAGGCCGTGAACACATGTAAATGGGGTTTTTGAGCCTTAAAACCCACCCAATTCACCATAGGAGCTTAGATATGGCTTAAGGACTTATTGGATTGGACTTAGAACACCTTGGATATCATTTTTGAGGAGTAAACATGAGTTTACTGCCCAAGAACAAGCTTGGGCCGTAAACACCATTTCATGGGGAGTAAACTCCTTTTTGGGTGTTAAAATGCAACTTACGCACCTCATAAGCCTTGGAATAAATCCTAGAACCAACCAAAAACTATTTGGGGGCGTTAAACATAACAAAAACCCTCCATATGAGAGCTTACGGCCATAGCACATGCTCAAGAGCCGTAAACTCCTAAATATGGGTCATTTGATGCCCTAAACTCACCCCAAGTCTTGTAAAATTGACTTGAATCATTTGTGATTAATCATTGACCTTCAAAACAATTAAGGATGATTTGGGTGAGAGTTTACAGCCGTAAACACTTATTTTACTACTGTAAACTCATAAATTGGTCCATATGGTTGAGTTAATTCCTTGATAATGCCCTAGAACCAAACCTAGCAACACCCCTCATTTGATTTAAGGCCATTTAGCTCATAAGAACACCCACCATGAAATTACGGCCATAAACTCATGGGGATGTGGTGTTTAGGGCCGTGAACACTCCCTAGAGTTTACTCTTGGAGAGTAAACTCCATATCCTAGCCATTCATGTCCAGAAAAGTCACCCGGGTCACTACAAACACTTATTTTGAAGTGTTTTCGCGTCTTGGAGTGTATAATCGTATCTGATTAGTGTTTTAAATTCTAATTAGATACCATTGTGTATCATTTAACATTACATAGGAACCTCACTCTTTTTCAAGCCTTGATCCAACATTTAGCATTCCCGTCGACACATTTCTCGCCCGGTGAGTTCATACCCCTACCCTTTTTCAATGGTTTTTAAATGTTTTTAGTGGCGAATACAAGCAAAAGTACAAGAATATCTTGTGCTTAAATTCATTATTTCATTTAAATGGTTTCATAATTCGCACACTTCTAAGAATTGAAAAAAAAAATAGCAAACTGTTTTAACTTGCAGAGTTGTTTGTTCAAACCGAATTTTCAATTCTTATTATATATTGTTATGTTTTATACTTCACAATTGATTGTTCACACTTATATTGATAGAGATTATAAATCATTTGTAATGTCTGTAATAAAACACCTAGGCTCGAGTGTAAGGGACAGACACCATTAGAAAACATAAAATAATCGTAATGTTCTTAATAACACACATAGGTTCGAGTGTAAAAGACAGACACCATTAGGAAACACAAACCAATCATATTGACCTTAATAAAACACCTGGGCTCAAGTGTAAAGGACAGGCACCATTAGAACATAGTTAGTCATAGATACCCGTAGGCACTAGAAGTAAAGGGAAATCTTAAAGATTGGAGACACGTCCTCTGTAACACTTCCTTGGCACGAGAGAGTGGAGGACTACCCCTGTAACCAGAATCTCCGAGCTTAGGAGAGCGTGGCTTGAGTGTATAGATCTATATGGGACCGACAATCCTACACCTGGCTGCTAGCTACAGCCGAACCGAAAGGTTCAAGGGTGACGAAAGTCATAAAAAGGATATTGGCCACGACCCGAGTCATATCTAGTCTGAAGTATGGTTAAGGACTTGCAATCAAGATTATTAACACTTTTCACTTATTTATTAGTTTTATGTACGTAATAAAACTAATGTACATTTAAGGATAATCGGACTTTCAAGAGACTTCACTCACATTCAGGAAAACATGGGGTTTTCCTGGGGATAACATTGAACATCATTAGAATCGGTAATAGTTTGCACACACACAGAATCTGTAACAGTTCACACACACACACATGTAGGAAAATATAGGATTTTCCTGAGTAATAGTAGTACGTAACCAGAAAAGTGTAATAAGTTAGATAACTGAACTTTACAATTTACAAGAACAATCATGTTTTCAGTGTACATCTTTTACATTAGAATTTGGATTTGGTAACTAACACTTAAGAAAATATGGGATTTTCTTGGTTAACCACTTTTTTTAGGAAACTAAAGGAAATCATCCTTT
Source organism: Lactuca saligna (assembly GCF_052625555.1). NCBI lineage: Eukaryota > Viridiplantae > Streptophyta > Magnoliopsida > Asterales > Asteraceae > Lactuca > Lactuca saligna. Next base: position 122,527,421 of record NC_136421.1, on the reverse strand, counting down.
TCATAAAATGAACCGCTTATGAACTCACCAGCTTTATGCTGATTTTCAAACCGCTTGTATTCTCAGGTCCGCATTAGATAGGTACCCGACGATCTCTTTTGGTGAAGACGGGGTGCGTAGGAGACTCGTCTTTCTTTTGTTTAAACTATGTATCTATGAAACTTGTACTACTTTACTTTTCAACTGATGTAATGAAATCTATGTAATGTAATGTTTTGTGTTTTACTTTGCTTACTATGTACATTGGTTATGATATCCACATGAAGTCACCTCCACCCCGAGACGTTTCCGCCTTCGGTTTCGGGGTGTGACACATGCCTTTACAAGGAAATAACCAGCCAACCAGCAAAACACCAATTCTACAAATAGACTCTACTACTTTTCAAGTTGTGGTCACAGCCGTTGTGGCAGCTATCATGACACACCTTAGCAACACAAATGAAAGTGGAAATTATGTCGAAAATTTCAAACGCTGTAATAACCAAGGACACCAACGAGTGACTACCTGCAATAACACCCAAATCCCAAACCTAATAACAAGAAACGAAAGGGGGCAGTTCAACTCAAGGACCTATTAAAAGGAAACAAGCTATGGAAGTCAATACCACCACTGGACCTATTACTTCAACATCGACAACACCATATTATGGAAACCTCCCACACTTAGCAAATGCAACTATCATCATCATCGAGTCCGTCGGGAGATGTATTGCAATAGGTGTAACAAGAAGGGACACACCACCAGTCACTGTAAGACTCCAGCCCAACATATCACTTTAACCATTGATGCTAGTACAAGTCAATTATACCATGCATGTGGTGAAATAGGACATTTCAAGAGAGATTGTCCAACAGAGAGAAATGATGGAACAGTAGCAGGAGTTTAGTGACAAAACATATAAGAGCAATGAGGAAACCTACTAAGATTTTAGGTATGTTTTCCATAAAACAATAATTAAACATCAAACTTTCATTAAAGTTTTAACGATTAAAAATTTAAAATCATAAATTGTCTTGTTATTCACATAAATCATAGTATTCATATAAAAGTTAAGGATCCTTACAGGTGAGCTATGATGGCTTAGTGTAGATATTAAAGTCATGCATAGTTAAGATTCTGCAGGCTTAGAGTGAGTGATTCTGCCTTATTTCCTGTTTCTTGTTTGATTGTGGATTTAGGGAAGAGTTACTCAGTCAACTGTCTTCTCAATCTTAACTATATACGATTTGTACACACTAAGCGATTATAGAGGGACTTAATAGGGATCGCATTATGACATTTCATCGCTAATTATCAGAACACTCTTACTGCTAATACTCGTTTGATGAAGTACAAATTGTTCGCAATAGAAATAACAAGAATAAAACTAAAAACAATAGAAATAATACACAAGATACATTATCATACTAACAATCACATCTTCCAAATCAAATTAACACAAATTACCATAAGAAATTCTGACATCATTATTCGATGTGGATTGACTTGGTCCTCACCATATCAATTTCTTGTGCTATGAAAAGATCCTTTGCGATAACCGATCTCCTAACAAAATCATTTCAAATCTATAAACGACAATATCGACCCAAACTTCCAAATCATCTCTCACTTCACAGCTCAAAAATACCTACACAAGGGATACTCTGCTTTCCTAGACCACAGAATAGATAAGAAATAAAAAGCGAAAAACAACAAGGATATTCCTGAAGTTTGTAAACTTGACAAATTATTCCCATTAGATCTTCCGGGAATACCACTCGTATAAAAATTCAAGATAGAATATCAAAAGCTTTCAGATTTACTACAACAACCAAAAATACCCAAATAGAAGTGGGAACGGATAGCTATGAATTTCCTGAGTAAGTTACCCAAAACAACGGGTGGTCATAACACTGTTTTGATAATAGTCGATAGATTAACCAAATCCGCACACTACTTACCAATAAAGGAAACATACAAGATGGAGAAGTTGATTAGAACATACATCATAGAGTGAGTTATCTCAGATAGAGATAGTAGATTCACCTCACGATTTTGGCAGTACCTATAGAAGGCTCTTAGAACTAAGTTGGACATGAACACAACTTATCATCCCCAAACTAACAGACAGAGTAAGGGAACGCTTCGAACATTAGAAGACATGTTGAGAACATGTGTGGTCAACTTTGGTAAAGCATGGAATACCCATTTACCACTTGTCGGATTTTCATACAACAATAGATACCAAACCAACACTAAAGTTTCTCCATTAGAAGCTCTCTATGGCCATAAATGTATATCACTTGTGCTGAGCTGAGGTGGACAATACACAACTAGCCAAGAACCAAGTACCCAACTGTACTCTAGCCGAACCTGAGAACATTCGAGAGATCACAAAAAAGATTGTACATATTCGAGAACAACTAAATAGACAAAAGAGTTATTCAGAAAAATGACGAAAACCCTTGAAATTCCAGGTTGGTGACCGTGCCTTATTAAAGGTCCCACCATGGAAAAGCTTGATATGTTTCGACAAACATGGGAAACTAAATTTTAGATACATCGGACCATTCAAGATGCTTACCAGAATCAGTCCATTTACTTATAAACTCAAATTACTGCAAGAACTCATCCCACTTTTCACATATCTAATCTAAAGAAGTGTTCATCCGATAAAACACTTGTTATCCCACTCGATAAAATCAAGTTAAATGAAAGTCTACATTTTGTGGAATAACCAGTAGAAATCCTAGTCAGGGAAGCAAATAGTACTAAACAAAGTCGTTTCCTGATAGTGAAGGTTCGTTGGAATTCAAAACGAGGACCTGAGTTCACTTGGAAATGAGAAGATCAAATGAAACAAAAGTATCCCCATCTTTTTCTTTATGTCCTAGAGTAACACTGTAATTTTTAATTTCGGGATGAAATTCACTTTAACGGGGGGATAATGTCATAACTAGAGAAATTCTATAGTTATTAGAGTCTAAACTCTACCTAGATACTTATAAATTCACAATATAATAGTCTAGGTTAACTATTGTAATTTATTTTGAAATAATAAAAAAAGATAAATTAATTGAGATGAAAAGTAGTGCCAAAAATGAAGTATTAAATAAACTCATTTGGGATGAACCAAGTGATAGATAATTTAACAAGGATTCCAAAAGTATAAAGAACTCCCAAAACCGACTTATAACGAAGAATTTATGACCAATCGAATATCCACGAAAAAACCGGCAAAACACTGTAAGTGTAAAAATAAAGTTTTTAAATAAAATACTTTTTAGCCTTAACTATCTAAATAAAAGTCGTATAATACGTTAACTTGACAAAGTCTGTAAAAAGAACACCCAAATCTGACTTCGTATGAAGAAGTTATGATTTTTCTAAGATTTGACTTAGCAGTACACAACCTAAATATTTGAAATAAAGATCAGATGATTTTTAGCCAACACGACCTAAACGAGAATCAAAAGTCTCATTAATACTAGTACAAATGTAAAAAGACAGACGAAAACGGACTTCGGATGAAGAAGTTATGATTTTTTAACGTATTTTCCTGTTCTGGTATGTTAAAAATAAAATCAAAATTAGTCGACAAAGTCTAAACAAAAGTTGTAGATTATACTCCCGCCTAATCGTGCATATAAAGAACGTCAAAAACAGAGTTCGTATGCGAAAGTCTTGAATTTTGGAAGATTTTGGCTCAAAAACTGAGAATTTGTGGATAATACCTGGGGAATCTCGCATGAACAGTAGCCGCCTCACCCAGATCTGACGCGTGCAACTCTCCGATTTTACCGAAGTCTCGGCCAATCCCCTTCCGATGTGCCTCGCACAGGTGTTGCGCTTGCGAGCCTCGCACGTTGTTGCTTTCGACGTCACTTGTGGCCTTATCTGTTGATGCCACGTGTCCGATGACTCAACTCCTTCAGCCGAAGTCTCGCAGCTATATAAAGGCTGCGAGATCTCTCGTATTTAAGGCCCATTTCACACCAAATTTCATATATTTTCACATTTTCAACCCCTTTAAACTTCCCTACAACCCCCCCCCCCCCACCCCTAAAGCCCCGGTATCATATTCAATACTCGAGAAACACCCCGAGACGCAAGAAGTCAACAAAAATAGAGTCTTTTGGTTTCTAAACCCTAACCCTCGCAAGGACCGGTTTTTAGAAATAAAGCCTTTTTAGCAACAAAGTGCGACTCAATTTTTCACGACTATCAAGTGAGTTCATACCCCTATATTTTTACTATTTCTATAATGTTTGAAGGGGGGAAAATACAAGTAAAATACAAAGATTTCTTGTATAAATATATTAAATTCGATTATATAGTTTATGATCATTATAAATAAACTATTTTACCGGTTCGGAATTTATTACAATAACAAGCAACTAAACTATAATAGGTATAGTTTAGAGAACACATTCTTTGGTTTCAAGTTTCAAAGCACATAAACATAGTATAATACAAATAGAATAAGCATATAAAACAATCATCAGAAAACAAATGGAATACTTTTCTATGAAATAAACATATATATCAATCATCAGAAAACAAATGGAAAACTTTACTATGAAATAAACATATATATTAATCATCATAAAACAAATGGAATACTTTACTTTGAGATAAACATATAAAATTATATTTTATATAGTTTATGAAACTTACTTTCAGTATAGTTATTACACAGTAACTTCTTACTATCCTACATATTATCAATATAGCTTTTTTGAGACTCGCTTCAAGTACTTATTTAAGTATAAAAGAAAAGTCCTGAAAGTTATAACCAGAGTCTCTTGGAGTGAGAGCGTAACACTTGTGTATTGATCTATGTAGGACTGAAAATCCCGCACCAGAGCTGCTTGCAACAGCTAGGTTGGCAAACCTGTGGTGACAATTGTTGTATCATATTTCGACTCCTGAAGAATGTCGTGTTTCAGGTGAGACTTAGGTCATCAAGCATGGTTATGATAACTCACAATTTGGTATTGAATAATATGTTTAGTGTATGAATAAGTAAACAATTTCGCATAGTTTTAATGAATTAAAACTATATAATACTATTTAAGAGTACAAATACAAAGTATCAGGTTTATACAAAAGGGGTACAAATGCAAAGTACCAGGTTTATACAAAAAGGGATACAAATACAAAATACCAGGTTTATACAAAAATGGGTACAAATACAAAGTACCAGGTTTATACAAAAAGGGGTACAAATACAAAGTATCAGGTTTATCCTAACGGAGTACAAATACAAAGTATCAGGTTTATACAAATAGGGGTACAAATACAAAGTATCAGGTTTATCCCAACGAGGTACAAATACAAGGTACCGATTTACAACAAAGAGAACATAACAAAATAGAAAACATTTTTTTATAGTTTTATGGTATATAACTACCTTTCCATTTATAACATAAAATATAGCATTTTCTAGGTGAAAATTCTTACCTTTTTAAGAAATAAATGAAATAGTTATTTAACAAAAACACTTATGAACTCACCAACTTAATTGTTGACACTCTTTTCAAAACTACTTGTATTTTCAGGTAATCGTTAAACAGGTACCCACAAGTTTTGAGGAAGATAGAGTTCTATATAATTATGTCTTTTAATTATAGTTTTTGGTGTCAAATATATAATGAGTTGAACACGAATGCAAAGTTATATTTTATCAATGTAACGATTGTGGTTGCTTTGATTACTATTGTACATTGTTGTGATATGAAACATGGCGTCCTCCCCCCCCCCCCCCTAACATTTCTGCCGTTTCGGTTTGGGGGTGTGACAGCCAGAAAATCTTAGAAGAGGCTCATAAGTCAAAGTTTTTGATCCATCCAGGGGCCACAAAGATGTATAGAGATTTGAAGTTGAGTTATTCGTGTCCCTATATGAAAAGGGATATAGCTTGGTTTGTGGAGTGGTGCCTGACTTATCAGAAAGTCAAGACCGAGCATCAAAGGCCTCATGGAAAGATGTGGCCATTACTCGTCCCCTTGTGTAAGTGGGAAGAGATTACCACGGATTTTGATCACAAAGATGCCAAGCTCGGCACGAGCAGTTGATTCTCACTGGGTAATTGTTGAGAGAATGACAAAGAGTGCACATTTCATTCCGACCGTCGAGAGTATATCTTATGAAAAGTTAGCCGACATCTACATTCAAGAGGTGGTGGTTCGGCATGGGTTGTTAGTCTCGGTGGTTTCGCAGTGGGATGTTCATTTCACCTCTAGGTTTTGGAGGAAGCTTCATAAGGAGTTGGGTACTCAGCTTCACTTTAGTACAACATATCATCCCTAAACCGATGATCAGAGCAAGAGGATAGTTCATATTATCAAAGATATGTTGCGGGTGTATGTGTTAGACTTTGGAGGGAGTTGGTATAATTACCTTCCACTAGCCGAGTTTTCTTATAACAATAGTTATCATGTCTGTATTGATCGACCACTTTTTGAGATGTTGTATAGGAGGTGCAGGACCCCAGTTTGTTGGGGTGAGTTCGAGCATCGGGTCATGGGGAGTATTGAGGTGATGCTTAAGACCACTGAGTTGATTTAGAAGGTACGTGAAAGGTTGTGGGTCATGCAAAGCAGGCAGGAGATCTATACTGGCCGGTGATGTTCAGACCTAAATAAGTTTCAGGTGGGGGATTTGGTGCTTCTGAAGGTGTCATCTTAGAAGGGCGTCATCCAGTTTCGGAAGCAAGGCAAGTTTGTGACATCCCCAAAATCTCGGCCAGAAAAGACCGATTTCATTTATGCTTTTTAAAATAATTTTCAGAGTAAATCCTTTTAATTTTAAAAGAGATGCGGAATTTGTTCCCAAAGACAAAACATGATAAAATAGATATTTATCAAAACATTTCATAAAGAAATATGATTTCATTTCAAAATCAAAAGTCGGGATGTCATGTTCCGATACAGGTCATAAAGCATAAACGATAACATTACAAGTTGTTCAACAAATATATCCATATACAGACTTGTAAACAAAAACAACTTGATGTTCGCCCATCTTAAGCTCTTGCGCCACTTCCTGTAAAGTAAATCAACTGAGTGGGTCAGGCTTGGGAGCCTGGTGAGCATATAGGGTTTTCAACCCACAATAATTATATTTAATTTCAACAATCAACAATAAACCCGATTACCCATTCCCGTTATCCTCACCTTACGTTCCTAAAAATAACGTCTATTATAAGGAACCTATTTCAGGATTTTTCATCGGGACGGACATCACTGCAGAGGGGCTTCCTCAACAATAAGTGTCCTAAAGGCAACCATGTGGGGGATAGAGTACACCGGTGAACACGTCGTTCACAACACCTACAGGTAATGAGCCTGCTAGTGTTCCACAGGACAGTCTAGAATAGTCCGTGGTCGTCATCCATACTCTGCTGAATGACTAGAATAACACCAATAACACCAATAACACCGAGGCCTCTCATCTGTTTATTACACACCAATTACCTACCCATGTTCTACCCAACATATTAGTAGATAAAAATATACGTTTTTATACATAGTTTAAAAACCTGTATAACATGTTTTAATCAACACATATTCCACATAACAGATGAGGCATACACACATAACACGTATTTCATAGAGAATACATCAGATCTATAAGATAGAAGAGAGTGAATATACACTCACACGTATAACAACCAAGTATATACACATAACACGTATTTTATAGGAAATACTTCATAATATTGCGTTGTAATGAAAATAACTACACACTCACTTGATCAAAAGATGATCGGGCAGCACTACGGCTTGTAGAAGAGGTGTTTCTCCGTAGATCTGGAAGATCTTCACAAAACCGGGCTCCTCGCGGGCAGCGTTTCGGCTCGGGAATAACGCTCTTCGGGATCCTCGGGGCTTCGGATCTTACTTCGGGGCTCGGGAATATTACCGGGGCTTTGGGGTATAAATGGCACGCAAATCGAGGCAAAACTTAGAGAGAGGGAAGAGTTTGAACAAGAGAAAATGGCTGAATTCGAGTTCTATTTATAGGCTGCTGGGTCTGGGATTACGCGGGGCGTACTCAAATTACGCGGGGCGTACTCAGTACGCGGGGCGTACTCGGGTTACGCGGGGCGTACTTTGACGTCACTGCGTGCGTCGACTGGTGGCACTCGAGTATTGGTCAGACAAGTTGCATCCGACTGAGTACGCGGGGCGTACTCAAATTACGCGGGGCGTAATTGACTTGTCAAACTTCTAAATTGCGTAACTTTTGCATACGAGCTCCGTTTTCGATGTTCTTTATATCCACGCGAAGGTCAGACCATACTCTACAACTTTCATTTAGACTCCGTTGGCTAATTTTGACTTTTATTTTTATTATTTATTTTTAGAAGGCCGGGACAGAAAAACTTCGTTATAAATTCATAACTTCTTCGTCTGACGTCCGTTCTCGCCTAACTTTTCATTGCTTCGCTACTAACAACAAGATCTTCGATTCTCATTTAGATTGTTTCGGCTAAAAACCGCTCGATCTCAAATCGAGTATTCGGGCTGCATACTGCCACGTCGAAACTTCAGAAAATCATAACTTCCTCATACGAAGTCAGATTTGGGCGTTCCTTTTATGCATGCTCTCGGTTTAACGAAATCTACGACTTTCGTTTAGATCGCTAAGGCTAAATATCGCTCTATCTTAAATTCATATTTTACGTCACTCAGCGTCGTACCGGTTCTGTCGCGAAACTTCGACAGGTCATAACTTCTTCGTTATAACTCGGATTTTGGCATTCCTTATATCTCCGGAATCCTTGTTTCGACCACTACAACTTTATGCAAAGATGTCGGGCTTATCTCACACTTAAATTTTTGACGCTTATTTTATTCTTAATTCATTAAATTATAAAAATTAAGAAAATACACACATAAATCACATAATTCAAATAATTCACAAATAATACATTCTTATTATTTCAAGTTGAGTTACAAGGTTAACCTAGACTATTACATTGCTAAAAATGGCAAGCCTAGAAACACGGGCGTTACAATTCTCTCCACCTTAGAATGATTCCGTCCCCGGAATCACACACCAGCAAACAAATGCGGATAGCGACTCATCATGTCACTCTCCGTCTCCCAGGTGAGATTTGGCCCATTCGTGTGTTTCCATCGGACAAGCACTAACTCCACCATCTTACGTCGCAATTTCTTAGTCTTTCGGTCAACAATTGCCTCCGGTTCCTCAATCAACCTTTTGTTCTCATCGATCCTCAACTCTGAAAGTGGAATTATGTCGGGAACTTCTCCCGTGAACTTCCTCAAATAACACACATGGAAAGTGTTATGAATTCCATTCAGTTCTTCTGGTAGTTCGAGCTTGTAAGCTTGGTTCCCAATCCTCTGAAGAACTTTAAACGGTCCAATAAACCTTGGACTTAACTTTCCCCTTTTTTCCAAATCTTATAAGTCCCTTCCACGGCGAGACTTTAAGCAAAACCGAATCTCCAACTTCAAATGTCATCGGTCTTCACTTTTTGTCAGCATAACTCTTTTGACGATCCTGAGCTGCTAACATTCTCTCCCTAATTATTTTCAACTTTTCAGCAGTTTGATGGACTATCTCCGGCCCCATAAACTGCTTTTCCCCAGCCTCAAGCCAACAAGACGGCGTACGACACTTCTGTCCATACAAGGCTTGATAAGGTGCCATCTTTATGCTCGAATGAAAACTATTATTATAGGAAAATTCTACCAAAGGTAAATGTTCATCCCAATTACCTAGGAATTCCAAGGTACACGCTCTCAACATATCTTCAAGTGTTTGTATCGTCCGTTCGCTCTGACCATCAGTCTGCGGATGGTAAGCTGTACTTAAACACAACTTGGTACCCAATTCCTCTTGTAGACTTTTCCAAAATCTTGAGGTGAAATGTCTATCACGATCCGACACAATTGTTAGCGGAACACCGTGAAGTCTCACAATTTCCTTCACATAAGAATTCGCAAGCTTTTCCATAGACCATTTCTCATTGGCTGCTATGAAATGCGCACTCTTAGTGAATCGATCGACGACCACCCAAATCATGTCGTGACCATTCTTTGTTCTGGGCAGTTTAGTGACAAAATCCATAGTAATGTCTTCCCACTTACCCATAGGCACAGGTAATGGTTCTAAACTCCCGTACGGTTTCTGATGTTGTGCCTTGACTCTTGCACAAGTCACACACTCGGCCACATACTTCGCAATGTCGAGCTTCATCGTCGGCCACCAATAATAGGGTTTCAGGTCCCTATACATTTTAGTGCTACCGGGATGAATTGAGTACATGGTCTTGTGAGCTTCTTCCATCAGAAGATCTCTGACTCCTCATGTCTTAGGTATCCAAATCCGATCTTGGAACACCTTCAGTCCGTGACTGTTTACACCGAACACCAACGTTTTGCCCAAACGTTCTTCCTTCCGGTCATTCTTCTCCGAAGCTTCCTCTTGAGCTTTCTTTATACTTTCTAAAATGGTTGAGACAACTTCAATTCTCAACGCTCTTGGCCTTCGCTTTTCAAGATTGACTTTCCGACTGAGAGCATCAGCAACAACATTGGCCTTACCGGGGTGGTAAAGTATCTCACAGTCGTAGTCTTTAAGTAGTTCCAGTCAGCATCGTTGCCTCATATTCAATTCTTTCTGACTAAAGAGATATTGGAGACTCTTATGATCAGTGAAAAGTTTGCACTTCGTGCCATAGAGGTAATGCCTCCATATTTTCAGAGCGAAAACTACCGCTGCCAACTCCAAATCATGAGTCGGGTAGTTCTTTTCATGCTCTTTCAGCTGTCGAGATGCATACGCGATCACCTTATCTCTTTGGGTCAAAACACAACCCAATCCAACACCAGACGCATCGCTATAAACAGCGAAGTCTTCAACTCCATCGGGTAGAGAAAGTATCGGTGCCTCGCATAGTTTCTTCTTTAGCTTCTCGAATGCTTCTTTATGCTTATCACTCCAAGCATAAGTAGCTCCTTTGTGGGTCAAAGCTGTTAATGGACTAGCAATCGAAGAAAAGCCTTGGATAAACCTTCGGTAATATCCGGCTAATCCTAAAAAGCTTCGAATCTCCGTGGGACTTTTCGGTTGTTCCCACTTCATTACAGCTTCAATCTTTGCTGGATCAACCATTATACCTTCTTGGTTGACCACGTGACCCAAGAATTGGACTTCTCGAATCCAAAAATCACATTTGGAGAACTTCGCATACAGCTTCTCCTTCTTCAAGACTTCCAAAACTTCTCGCAAGTGTCTGCCATGCTCCTCTTGGCTTTTTGAATAAATCAGAATGTCATCTATGAACACTATCACAGATTTATCAAGGAACGGGTTACAAACTCTGTTCATTAAATCCATGAATGCTGCGGGAGCATTGGTTAGTCCAAACGACATAACCAAAAACTCATAGTGTCCATATCGGGTTCTGAATGCAGTCTTCTCTATATCCTGCTCTCTTACTTTTAGCTGATGATATCCTGACCTCAAGTCGATCTTTGAGAAATAACTTGAACCTTGTAGCTGATCGAATAGGTCATCAATCCTCGGCAACGGATATCTATTCTTTATTGTTGCCTTATTCAGCTCTCGGTAATCAATGCACATCCTCATGCTTCCATCTTTCTTCTTTACGAATAACACCGGAGCTCCCCAGGGTGATGAACTAGGTCTAATGAAACCTTTGTCCAATAACTCCTGAAGTTGCATCATTAGCTCCTTCATCTCCGTCGGTGCTAATCGATAAGGTGCTTTTGCAATTGGCGTTGTTCCGGGCAACAAGTCAATACGAAATTCCACTTGTCGATCGGGCGGTAATCCAGGAAGATCTTCGGGAAATACTTCCGGATAATCACACACAACAGGAATATTTTGCATCACCTTCTTTTCCTTCTTAGCATCGATCACGAATGCTAAATATGATGTACATCCCTTGGTCAAACACTTTCTGGCTTTCATTAGGGAAATGATTCCAGAATTTACTCTGCGTTTATCTCCATACACCATAAACAATTCCTTTCCAGGCGAATTCACTTTCACTATTTTCTTCTTGCATAAAATTTCGGCATCATTGGCACTAAGCCAATCCATTCCAAAAACGATGTCGAAACCATTAAGTTCGATAGGCAATAATTCCTCGTGGAACTTATTCCCATTCAAGTCGATTAAGATGTTTTTCATACGATGGCTAACAGGTACAATCTTGTCACTAGCAACTTCGACTAATAAAGCATTATCTAGTCTCACAATAGGCAAAGCTAGTTTTCTACCAAATTCATGCGATATAAAGGAGTAGTTGGCTCCAGAATCAAATAAAATTTGGGCAGGCAATTTGTTAACGAGAAAGGTACCTGAAGCGACATCATCTTCATCTTTAGCAGCTTCCAGTGTCATCTGGAATGCTCTCGCCTTTGGCTTTGGCGGAATGTTGGGTCTTGCTGCCTCCTTCTTCTTCGGACAATCCCTTGAGATGTGCCCCTCCTCACCACAACCATAACAAACATTCTTGGTGAAGGTGCATTCGTTGGCATAATGCCCTGGCTTTCCACATTTGTAGCATGTGGTTTCCCCGCCACACTTCCCATGATGCTTCTTCTTGCACTTGTCGCACCATTTCGCCTCTACCTTTCCTCCACTTCCTCTCGAACTAGACTTCGAGAATTTACTTTTCTTGTTGGACCCTGAAAATCCATCGATTTTCCTTTTCTCACCAACCTCTGACCTTTCTAGACCTTTTTCCATGATCTGGGTCTCAACATTTCTAGCAGCCCAGATGGCGGCTTTCAATGTGGTCGCTTGCTTAACCATTGGACCATAGTCCGCTGGTAGTCCAAGGGCAAACTTGTTGACCTTAGAGAGTTCTGTAGGCACCAAATATGGGATAAACTTCATCTTTTCCGTGAAACTTGTAGCGTATTTAGTAACGCTCAATTTCCCTTTCTTCAAATTCTGAAACTCATTACTGATTTCCAGAAGGTCCTGCTCGGAGCAGTATTGCAGTTTTAGTTGTTCCAGAAAGTCTTCCCAAGACATTTTGCTTGCTTCTCCCTTGGGCATAGAGTCAGCTAACAGCTTCCACCAACTCAACACGCTAGATTTTAGCAGAGGGATCGCAAGAGCGGTCTTCTTCCTGTTGCTGCATTCGCAACTTTCAAACATAGTCTCCATTTCAGAGACCCAGTCCATAACTTGTACCGGCGTCGGGCTTCCGGATAGGCATGGTGGTTTGGATGCCATGAAATCCTTATACTTGCACCCACGACCATCATTTCCTCCATACTGGTTATTGCGTCTAACCACTGGTTGTTCGTCTTGACCAATGATCCCACTAAAGTTTTCTCCTTCAGACTGCCCTCCATTCTCCTCGGGCTCTTCCGCTTGAATTGACGGTTCTTCACGATTCTGCCTAAGCAGGCGTCTTGTTTCTTCCATCTGACGATCCAACATCATTTGAATCATCATTTGTACACCAGCCATTGTTATCGGCTCAGGTGCAGCAGCTACGACAGGTACTTGCTCGATTACAGGCGGTTGATTCCTGTTTTCATTAGCATTTCCAACTCCGCTTCTTGTTCTCACCATTTTGATCTATACACCGAATATTTTGACCTTATTACTCCAAACGATTACATGCTAGTTCTAATATCGTATACATATACGCTTAGAATCCTAAACACATAAACCTTCAGATCCGGTTGGCAACAAACCATAGATCCGAACAAATAATATCATATATGGCAACATATAACATTTAGCACATAAAAGCATTTTAGGCAACTTTCCTAAAATAAACTAGTGCTTGTGTCTAAGATCCAACAGACACACACCTCGCAATCTCCACTTAGAATGCTAAGTTTAAGTTTAGAAATCCTACAAATTCCTAATTCGCTTAAACTAATGCTCTGATACCAACTGTGACATCCCCAAAATCTCGGCCAGAAAAGACCGATTTCATTTATGCTTTTTAAAATAATTTTCAGAGTAAATCCTTTTAATTTTAAAAGAGATGCGGAATTTGTTCCCAAAGACAAAACATGATAAAATAGATATTTATCAAAACATTTCATAAAGAAATATGATTTCATTTCAAAATCAAAAGTCGGGATGTCATGTTCCGATACAGGTCATAAAGCATAAACGATAACATTACAAGTTGTTCAACAAATATATACATATACAGACTTGTAAACAAAAACAACTTGATGTTCGCCCATCTTAAGCTCTTGCGCCACTTCCTGTAAAGTAAATCAACTGAGTGGGTCAGGCTTGGGAGCCTGGTGAGCATATAGGGTTTTCAACCCACAATAATTATATTTAATTTCAACAATCAACAATAAACCCGATTACCCATTCCCGTTATCCTCACCTTACGTTCCTAAAAATAACGTCTATTATAAGGAACCTATTTCAGGATTTTTCATCGGGACGGACATCACTGCAGAGGGGCTTCCTCAACAATAAGTGTCCTAAAGGCAACCATGTGGGGGATAGAGTACACCGGTGAACACGTCGTTCACAACACCTACAGGTAATGAGCCTGCTAGTGTTCCACAGGACAGTCTAGAATAGTCTGTGGTCGTCATCCATACTCTGCTGAATGACTAGAATAACACCAATAACACCGAGGCCTCTCATCTGTTTATTACACACCAATTACCTACCCATGTTCTACCCAACATATTAGTAGATAAAAATATACGTTTTTATACATAGTTTAAAAACCTGTATAACATGTTTTAATCAACACATATTCCACATAACAGATGAGGCATACACACATAACACGTATTTCATAGAGAATACATCAGATCTATAAGATAGAAGAGAGTGAATATACACTCACACGTATAACAACCAAGTATATACACATAACACGTATTTTATAGGAAATACTTCATAATATTGCGTTGGAATGAAAATAACTACACACTCACTTGATCAAAAGATGATCAGGCAGCACTACGGCTTGTAGAAGAGGTGTTTCTCCGTAGATCTGGAAGATCTTCACAAAACCGGGCTCCTCGCGGGCAGCGTTTCGGCTCGGGAATAACGCTCTTCGGGATCCTCGGGGCTTCGGATCTTACTTCGGGGCTCGGGAATATTACCGGGGCTTTGGGGTATAAATGGCACGCAAATCGAGGCAAAACTTAGAGAGAGGGAAGAGTTTGAACAAGAGAAAATGGCTGAATTCGAGTTCTATTTATAGGCTGCTGGGTCTGGGATTACGCGGGGCGTACTCAAATTACGCGGGGCGTACTCAGTACGCGGGGCGTACTCGGGTTACGCGGGGCGTACTTTGACATCACTGCGTGCGTCGACTGGTGGCACTCGAGTATTGGTCAGACAAGTTGCATCCGACTGAGTACACGGGGCGTACTCAAATTACGCGGGGCGTAATTGACTTGTCAAACTTCTAAATTGCGTAACTTTCGCATACGAGCTCCGTTTTCGATGTTCTTTATATCCACGCGAAGGTCAGACCATACTCTACAACTTTCATTTAGACTCCGTTGGCTAATTTTGACTTTTATTTTTATTATTTATTTTTAGAAGGCCGGGACAGAAAAACTTCGTTATAAATTCATAACTTCTTCGTCTGACGTCCGTTCTCGCCTAAATTTTCATTGCTTCGCTACTAACAACAAGATCTTCGATTCTCATTTAGATTGTTTCGGCTAAAAACCGCTCGATCTCAAATCGAGTATTCGGGCTGCATACTGCCACGTCGAAACTTCAGAAAATCATAACTTCCTCATACGAAGTCAGATTTGGGCGTTCCTTTTATGCATGCTCTCGGTTTAACGAAATCTACGACTTTCGTTTAGATCGCTAAGGCTAAATATCGCTCTATCTTAAATTCATATTTTACGTCACTCAGCGTCGTACCGGTTCTGTCGCGAAACTTCGACAGGTCATAACTTCTTCGTTATAACTCGGATTTTGGCATTCCTTATATCTCCGGAATCCTTGTTTCGACCACTACAACTTTATGCAAAGATGTCGGGCTTATCTCACACTTAAATTTTTGACGCTTATTTTATTCTTAATTCATTAAATTATAAAAATTAAGAAAATACACACATAAATCACATAATTCAAATAATTCACAAATAATACATTCTTATTATTTCAAGTTGAGTTACAAGGTTAACCTAGACTATTACATTGCTAAAAATGGCAAGCCTAGAAACACGGGCGTTACAATTCTCTCCACCTTAGAATGATTCCGTCCCCGGAATCACACACCAGCAAACAAATGCGGATAGCGACTCATCATGTCACTCTCCGTCTCCCAGGTGAGATTTGGCCCATTCGTGTGTTTCCATCGGACAAGCACTAACTCCACCATCTTACGTCGCAATTTCTTAGTCTTTCGGTCAACAATTGCCTCCGGTTCCTCAATCAACCTTTTGTTCTCATCGATCCTCAACTCTGAAAGTGGAATTATGTCGGGAACTTCTCCCGTGAACTTCCTCAAATAACACACATGGAAAGTGTTATGAATTCCATTCAGTTCTTCTGGTAGTTCGAGCTTGTAAGCTTGGTTCCCAATCCTCTGAAGAACTTTAAACGGTCCAATAAACCTTGGACTTAACTTTCCCCTTTTTTCCAAATCTTATAAGTCCCTTCCACGGCGAGACTTTAAGCAAAACCGAATCTCCAACTTCAAATGTCATCGGTCTTCACTTTTTGTCAGCATAACTCTTTTGACGATCCTGAGCTGCTAACATTCTCTCCCTAATTATTTTCAACTTTTCAGCAGTTTGATGGACTATCTCCGGCCCCATAAACTGCTTTTCCCCAGCCTCAAGCCAACAAGACGGCGTACGACACTTCTGTCCATACAAGGCTTGATAAGGTGCCATCTTTATGCTCGAATGAAAACTATTATTATAGGAAAATTCTACCAAAGGTAAATGTTCATCCCAATTACCTAGGAATTCCAAGGTACACGCTCTCAACATATCTTCAAGTGTTTGTATCGTCCGTTCGCTCTGACCATCAGTCTGCGGATGGTAAGCTGTACTTAAACACAACTTGGTACCCAATTCCTCTTGTAGACTTTTCCAAAATCTTGAGGTGAAATGTCTATCACGATCCGACACAATTGTTAGCGGAACACCGTGAAGTCTCACAATTTCCTTCACATAAGAATTCGCAAGCTTTTCCATAGACCATTTCTCATTGGCTGCTATGAAATGCGCACTCTTAGTGAATCGATCGACGACCACCCAAATCATGTCGTGACCATTCTTTGTTCTGGGCAGTTTAGTGACAAAATCCATAGTAATGTCTTCCCACTTACCCATAGGCACAGGTAATGGTTCTAAACTCCCGTACGGTTTCTGATGTTGTGCCTTGACTCTTGCACAAGTCACACACTCGGCCACATACTTCGCAATGTCGAGCTTCATCGTCGGCCACCAATAATAGGGTTTCAGGTCCCTATACATTTTAGTGCTACCGGGATGAATTGAGTACATGGTCTTGTGAGCTTCTTCCATCAGAAGATCTCTGACTCCTCATGTCTTAGGTATCCAAATCCGATCTTGGAACACCTTCAGTCCGTGACTGTTTACACCGAACACCAACGTTTTGCCCAAACGTTCTTCCTTCCGGTCATTCTTCTCCGAAGCTTCCTCTTGAGCTTTCTTTATACTTTCTAAAATGGTTGAGACAACTTCAATTCTCAACGCTCTTGGCCTTCGCTTTTCAAGATTGACTTTCCGACTGAGAGCATCAGCAACAACATTGGCCTTACCGGGGTGGTAAAGTATCTCACAGTCGTAGTCTTTAAGTAGTTCCAGTCAGCATCGTTGCCTCATATTCAATTCTTTCTGACTAAAGAGATATTGGAGACTCTTATGATCAGTGAAAAGTTTGCACTTCGTGCCATAGAGGTAATGCCTCCATATTTTCAGAGCGAAAACTACCGCTGCCAACTCCAAATCATGAGTCGGGTAGTTCTTTTCATGCTCTTTCAGCTGTCGAGATGCATACGCGATCACCTTATCTCTTTGGGTCAAAACACAACCCAATCCAACACCAGACGCATCGCTATAAACAGCGAAGTCTTCAACTCCATCGGGTAGAGAAAGTATCGGTGCCTCGCATAGTTTCTTCTTTAGCTTCTCGAATGCTTCTTTATGCTTATCACTCCAAGCATAAGTAGCTCCTTTGTGGGTCAAAGCTGTTAATGGACTAGCAATCGAAGAAAAGCCTTGGATAAACCTTCGGTAATATCCGGCTAATCCTAAAAAGCTTCGAATCTCCGTGGGACTTTTCGGTTGTTCCCACTTCATTACAGCTTCAATCTTTGCTGGATCAACCATTATACCTTCTTGGTTGACCACGTGACCCAAGAATTGGACTTCTCGAATCCAAAAATCACATTTGGAGAACTTCGCATACAGCTTCTCCTTCTTCAAGACTTCCAAAACTTCTCGCAAGTGTCTGCCATGCTCCTCTTGGCTTTTTGAATAAATCAGAATGTCATCTATGAACACTATCACAGATTTATCAAGGAACGGGTTACAAACTCTGTTCATTAAATCCATGAATGCTGCGGGAGCATTGGTTAGTCCAAACGACATAACCAAAAACTCATAGTGTCCATATCGGGTTCTGAATGCAGTCTTCTCTATATCCTGCTCTCTTACTTTTAGCTGATGATATCCTGACCTCAAGTCGATCTTTGAGAAATAACTTGAACCTTGTAGCTGATCGAATAGGTCATCAATCCTCGGCAACGGATATCTATTCTTTATTGTTGCCTTATTCAGCTCTCGGTAATCAATGCACATCCTCATGCTTCCATCTTTCTTCTTTACGAATAACACCGGAGCTCCCCAGGGTGATGAACTAGGTCTAATGAAACCTTTGTCCAATAACTCCTGAAGTTGCATCATTAGCTCCTTCATCTCCGTCGGTGCTAATCGATAAGGTGCTTTTGCAATTGGCGTTGTTCCGGGCAACAAGTCAATACGAAATTCCACTTGTCGATCGGGCGGTAATCCAGGAAGATCTTCGGGAAATACTTCCGGATAATCACACACAACAGGAATATTTTGCATCACCTTCTTTTCCTTCTTAGCATCGATCACGAATGCTAAATATGATGTACATCCCTTGGTCAAACACTTTCTGGCTTTCATTAGGGAAATGATTCCAGAATTTACTCTGCGTTTATCTCCATACACCATAAACAATTCCTTTCCAGGCGAATTCACTTTCACTATTTTCTTCTTGCATAAAATTTCGGCATCATTGGCACTAAGCCAATCCATTCCAAAAACGATGTCGAAACCATTAAGTTCGATAGGCAATAATTCCTCGTGGAACTTATTCCCATTCAAGTCGATTAAGATGTTTTTCATACGATGGCTAACAGGTACAATCTTGTCACTAGCAACTTCGACTAATAAAGCATTATCTAGTCTCACAATAGGCAAAGCTAGTTTTCTACCAAATTCATGCGATATAAAGGAGTAGTTGGCTCCAGAATCAAATAAAATTTGGGCAGGCAATTTGTTAACGAGAAAGGTACCTGAAGCGACATCATCTTCATCTTTAGCAGCTTCCAGTGTCATCTGGAATGCTCTCGCCTTTGGCTTTGGCGGAATGTTGGGTCTTGCTGCCTCCTTCTTCTTCGGACAATCCCTTGAGATGTGCCCCTCCTCACCACAACCATAACAAACATTCTTGGTGAAGGTGCATTCGTTGGCATAATGCCCTGGCTTTCCACATTTGTAGCATGTGGTTTCCCCGCCACACTTCCCATGATGCTTCTTCTTGCACTTGTCGCACCATTTCGCCTCTACCTTTCCTCCACTTCCTCTCGAACTAGACTTCGAGAATTTACTTTTCTTGTTGGACCCTGAAAATCCATCGATTTTCCTTTTCTCACCAACCTCTGACCTTTCTAGACCTTTTTCCATGATCTGGGTCTCAACATTTCTAGCAGCCCAGATGGCGGCTTTCAATGTGGTCGCTTGCTTAACCATTGGACCATAGTCCGCTGGTAGTCCAAGGGCAAACTTGTTGACCTTAGAGAGTTCTGTAGGCACCAAATATGGGATAAACTTCATCTTTTCCGTGAAACTTGTAGCGTATTTAGTAACGCTCAATTTCCCTTTCTTCAAATTCTGAAACTCATTACTGATTTCCAGAAGGTCCTGCTCGGAGCAGTATTGCAGTTTTAGTTGTTCCAGAAAGTCTTCCCAAGACATTTTGCTTGCTTCTCCCTTGGGCATAGAGTCAGCTAACAGCTTCCACCAACTCAACACGCTAGATTTTAGCAGAGGGATCGCAAGAGCGGTCTTCTTCCTGTTGCTGCATTCGCAACTTTCAAACATAGTCTCCATTTCAGAGACCCAGTCCATAACTTGTACCGGCGTCGGGCTTCCGGATAGGCATGGTGGTTTGGATGCCATGAAATCCTTATACTTGCACCCACGACCATCATTTCCTCCATACTGGTTATTGCGTCTAACCACTGGTTGTTCGTCTTGACCAATGATCCCACTAAAGTTTTCTCCTTCAGACTGCCCTCCATTCTCCTCGGGCTCTTCCGCTTGAATTGACGGTTCTTCACGATTCTGCCTAAGCAGGCGTCTTGTTTCTTCCATCTGACGATCCAACATCATTTGAATCATCATTTGTACACCAGCCATTGTTATCGGCTCAGGTGCAGCAGCTACGACAGGTACTTGCTCGATTACAGGCGGTTGATTCCTGTTTTCATTAGCATTTCCAACTCCGCTTCTTGTTCTCACCATTTTGATCTATACACCGAATATTTTGACCTTATTACTCCAAACGATTACATGCTAGTTCTAATATCGTATACATATACGCTTAGAATCCTAAACACATAAACCTTCAGATCCGGTTGGCAACAAACCATAGATCCGAACAAATAATATCATATATGGCAACATATAACATTTAGCACATAAAAGCATTTTAGGCAACTTTCCTAAAATAAACTAGTGCTTGTGTCTAAGATCCAACAGACACACACCTCGCAATCTCCACTTAGAATGCTAAGTTTAAGTTTAGAAATCCTACAAATTCCTAATTCGCTTAAACTAATGCTCTGATACCAACTGTGACATCCCCAAAATCTCGGCCAGAAAAGACCGATTTCATTTATGCTTTTTAAAATAATTTTCAGAGTAAATCCTTTTAATTTTAAAAGAGATGCGGAATTTGTTCCCAAAGACAAAACATGATAAAATAGATATTTATCAAAACATTTCATAAAGAAATATGATTTCATTTCAAAATCAAAAGTCGGGATGTCATGTTCCGATACAGGTCATAAAGCATAAACGATAACATTACAAGTTGTTCAACAAATATATACATATACAGACTTGTAAACAAAAACAACTTGATGTTCGCCCATCTTAAGCTCTTGCGCCACTTCCTGTAAAGTAAATCAACTGAGTGGGTCAGGCTTGGGAGCCTGGTGAGCATATAGGGTTTTCAACCCACAATAATTATATTTAATTTCAACAATCAACAATAAACCCGATTACCCATTCCCGTTATCCTCACCTTACGTTCCTAAAAATAACGTCTATTATAAGGAACCTATTTCAGGATTTTTCATCGGGACGGACATCACTGCAGAGGGGCTTCCTCAACAATAAGTGTCCTAAAGGCAACCATGTGGGGGATAGAGTACACCGGTGAACACGTCGTTCACAACACCTACAGGTAATGAGCCTGCTAGTGTTCCACAGGACAGTCTAGAATAGTCTGTGGTCGTCATCCATACTCTGCTGAATGACTAGAATAACACCAATAACACCGAGGCCTCTCATCTGTTTATTACACACCAATTACCTACCCATGTTCTACCCAACATATTAGTAGATAAAAATATACGTTTTTATACATAGTTTAAAAACCTGTATAACATGTTTTAATCAACACATATTCCACATAACAGATGAGGCATACACACATAACACGTATTTCATAGAGAATACATCAGATCTATAAGATAGAAGAGAGTGAATATACACTCACACGTATAACAACCAAGTATATACACATAACACGTATTTTATAGGAAATACTTCATAATATTGCGTTGGAATGAAAATAACTACACACTCACTTGATCAAAAGATGATCAGGCAGCACTACGGCTTGTAGAAGAGGTGTTTCTCCGTAGATCTGGAAGATCTTCACAAAACCGGGCTCCTCGCGGGCAGCGTTTCGGCTCGGGAATAACGCTCTTCGGGATCCTCGGGGCTTCGGATCTTACTTCGGGGCTCGGGAATATTACCGGGGCTTTGGGGTATAAATGGCACGCAAATCGAGGCAAAACTTAGAGAGAGGGAAGAGTTTGAACAAGAGAAAATGGCTGAATTCGAGTTCTATTTATAGGCTGCTGGGTCTGGGATTACGCGGGGCGTACTCAAATTACGCGGGGCGTACTCAGTACGCGGGGCGTACTCGGGTTACGCGGGGCGTACTTTGACATCACTGCGTGCGTCGACTGGTGGCACTCGAGTATTGGTCAGACAAGTTGCATCCGACTGAGTACACGGGGCGTACTCAAATTACGCGGGGCGTAATTGACTTGTCAAACTTCTAAATTGCGTAACTTTCGCATACGAGCTCCGTTTTCGATGTTCTTTATATCCACGCGAAGGTCAGACCATACTCTACAACTTTCATTTAGACTCCGTTGGCTAATTTTGACTTTTATTTTTATTATTTATTTTTAGAAGGCCGGGACAGAAAAACTTCGTTATAAATTCATAACTTCTTCGTCTGACGTCCGTTCTCGCCTAAATTTTCATTGCTTCGCTACTAACAACAAGATCTTCGATTCTCATTTAGATTGTTTCGGCTAAAAACCGCTCGATCTCAAATCGAGTATTCGGGCTGCATACTGCCACGTCGAAACTTCAGAAAATCATAACTTCCTCATACGAAGTCAGATTTGGGCGTTCCTTTTATGCATGCTCTCGGTTTAACGAAATCTACGACTTTCGTTTAGATCGCTAAGGCTAAATATCGCTCTATCTTAAATTCATATTTTACGTCACTCAGCGTCGTACCGGTTCTGTCGCGAAACTTCGACAGGTCATAACTTCTTCGTTATAACTCGGATTTTGGCATTCCTTATATCTCCGGAATCCTTGTTTCGACCACTACAACTTTATGCAAAGATGTCGGGCTTATCTCACACTTAAATTTTTGACGCTTATTTTATTCTTAATTCATTAAATTATAAAAATTAAGAAAATACACACATAAATCACATAATTCAAATAATTCACAAATAATACATTCTTATTATTTCAAGTTGAGTTACAAGGTTAACCTAGACTATTACATTGCTAAAAATGGCAAGCCTAGAAACACGGGCGTTACAAAGTTGGGCCCCAAATTATTGGTCCCTTCAGGATTACCACCTGGATGAGTAAGGTTGTGTACCGGCTGGATTTGTCTAATGAGCTCAATCAGATCCACAACACTTTCCATGTATCGCAGTTGTGAAAGTGTGTAGTCAATGATTCAGCGGTGATTTCTCAGGATGATATTTAGGTCGATGAGCGAATTAAAATATGTGGAGAGGCCAATTGCAATTCTTGACAGGAAGACCAAGGATCTATGCAGCAAAGTAGTGAACCTAGTGAGGGTGCAATGGCAGCACCAGAAAGGCTCAGAATGAACCTGGGAGCCAGAGGATGAGATAATTGATCACTACCCATATTTTCTTTTGACATCGGACTTCAAGGACGAAGTCTGATTCAAGTGGGGGAGATTTGTAACGCTAGTGTTCTAGGTAATTTTCCATCCTAGCAATAATTTTATAAAATTTGCAAATTGGTCCTTACGTTGGCATACAACTCAAGTAGGCCGGGTGTAAGAACCCTTGCATGGGATCGGGAGCCTCTCACGTACATCGTGCATACGTTTATGTACGTTGGGTGTATGTAAGCAGGGGACAAACCCTGATTTTTAGTGTTTGGACCCTATTTAAAGATTACCATGACCTCAAACATGTCCTTACTTATAGCCTCCACTCCTCTAAACCCTACGATCGAAAACCCTAGCCTTAGAAGTGAGATATGAAGCTTTTAAGTGAGTTTTGTGTATTCTTGTTTGTGAAGGAATATCATCAAACAAGTGGTTTTTCTCTTAAGTCTTTGGATCCAACAATTTCTCATCCTTGTGCATCTTTTGGAGGTATAAAGCTCCAACCTTGATGCATATTTCTTTAGATCTTGTTTAAGCTTAGATTTTCACTCTTTTTTTTTCAAAACCTAGATCCTTGTGAGTATGGAATACTCTAAATCCTTTAAGTTGTCCTTTAAGACGTTTTAGGGTGTGTTAAGACATAAAAATGCAAACTTGGACCTTGTTTTCACTCCATGGGTATTGTGATCCAATGTATATAGACTCTGGGTACTAACAAAGGATCCGGGCATTTACTCATTTGGTGTGGTGCTATTTGAAATTTTGTGTGGGAGGTTGTGTATTATCAACAACAACAACGATAGGCATCCACACTTTGTTAAATTGGTGCAAAATTCCTATGAAGAGAAAAGCCTAAATGAAATTATTTGGGACAAAATAAAGGATGAAATACATCCCATGTCTCTTGATGTGTTTTCAGAAATTGCATATCAATGTTTGAATCGAGAACGTAAGAAATGCCCATCAACGAACAAGATAGTGAGAAAACTTAAAACTTCACTCGAACATCAAGTAAGTAGTTTTTTCTTCCTACTCATATGTTTTTTATAACAAATGAGAGGAAAATCTTCATAAATGGTCCCTATGGTTTCCAGAAAAATCGAGTTATGTCTTTAACTTTTTAGGTCATCAATGATGGTCCATGTGGTTTAAAAATTGTTAATGGATGGTCTCTCACGTATAAAAAAAGACCTTTATACCATTTTTAATTTATTTTAGATTTTCTTTAATCAAAATTTTATTTTAAAAAAATAAGAAAATAAGATGGAGCCCATCCACCCCCCCCCCTTCTCTCTCTCTCACTCTCTACATTTGCAGGTCTCTCTCTCTCACTCTCTACATTTGCAGGGTCTGGTGAATCATAGAACCATCGGTGAGCTAGGATTCCTTTGGACCATCATCTTCGCCACCAAAATCATCCCTCATCACTATCTAACTCTAACTCGACACTCAAACCACCATTTTCAAGTACTTGTCCATCCCAAGCCTTAAGTCCTGATCTAAGGGAAATCAATCTACCCTCCATCATCGGTATTGGTATCTAATGAAGATGATGAAGTTCGTGCCTTAAGCAAGCATTAATCCATCTCAGATACACCAGTTCTTCCACGTAACCACATTTTTCGGCTTGAAGTTGCTCGATTTCTTTTCTGAAATCTTCATTTTGTTTCTTCAAACACTCGCGTTCTTGTTTAAGCTTCTCTGTCTGCAAAAAATGAAAAAAAAATGATAAAACAGGAAAAACATAACAATTTGTTGATTCCTCATCCATTCTGGTATTCATGTTTGTTAGAACGCAATATGCATCTTGTGTGGTTTGTGTTTTGAAGAAGAAAATGGATGAAGATCTTACTTCTTCTTCCTCTAAGACAATTGGCGTGACTATATGAACATTCTATAGTCTTTCAGCCAACTCAGATTTTTCAATCTGTAAACTATAATTAGACTTACTCAATTCCTCAACTTCATCTTCCAAATCCTTCAATTTACATAGCTTTAAATAAATCTCTGGAATCCGGATCAATCCCAACGACACCTTCATGTTCATCCTTCTACATTTTTTCAACTCATTGTTGCAAACCTAAGATCCGTTCCTTATTTTGTGTTGTTTCCACTTAAAGTTTCCACTTCATAACTTTAATTTTGGCTTTTGTAACTTTAAGATCTGCTAAAACCTTTCTTTAATCCATTAATCTGTCATTTGTGCCTCTAATCTCTTGTTATCAGTTTGTATGGACTCGATCTTGAGATTAAAAAGCTTAACCTCCATGTTGTTTACTTTAAGGTGGTTTTGAAGCTCCATGACTGCAGTTTCTTGTTCTTTGAGACTGTAGTATTCAAGTAATTAAATCTTGAGATTCTTTTCTCATTCTTTTAGGGTTTTAACCATGTTTTGAAGGTTTTTTGATTTTTTGCTCGTTGTTGTCTTTTATGAAACGTGGATTTGGAAGCTTGGTGTTGGTTTTCATAGAATTTGTATCGAATTCTTTCACGAGGTCGTTAAATTAAGGTACAAGATGAAAATAGAGGATGGTGATGATGGTATATTCTCCATAAGTAGTAGCATTCTGAGCAAGAGGGGGGAGAGAGAGAGAGAGAGAGAGATGATAAGGGAGATATATATATATATATATATATATATATATATATATATATATATATATATATATATATGATAAGTGGGATGGGGTGGGGTACATTTTATTTGCTTATTTTTTTAATAATTAAAATTTGATTAAACAAAATCTAAAATAAATTAAAAGGCATATAAATGTCTTTTTATATGCGTGAGGACAAACCATTAAAAGTTTTTAAACTACAAAGACCATCTTTGATGATCTAAAAAGTTAAGGACACAACTCGATTTTTTCGGAAACAATATGAACCATTTTTAAAGATTTTCCTAATTAAAATATAAATTTTCATTATAGTTTCAAGTAAACCAAGAGGGATAAAATTTATTTATATATGGATATATAATTGATTAATAAGAAATAAAAGGAAATCATTCTAGATTGGGGATTATATATGTGGTTGGTTCAAATGAAAACAATTATAAACATAAAACATCACATGTGAATATCTTAATCACATGTAAATAACAAAGTTTAATCACATGTGTAACATCCCAAAAATTATGAGGTAAAATTTTCATTTTTTAATTCAACCAAAAACACCAATTATCTTTTTTCCAAACATTCCAAAGTGTATTATAATGCAACAATTATCAAACTAAAATCCCAAAAGCATCAAATTACGGAAACATGGGTGGATGCGCTGCAATCAAGTCGGGTCCTTCCCTTTCGAACCGAAAGTACACGAAAAGATAACCATGAAACTGTAAGCACAAAGCTTAGTGAGTTCCCCAAAATACCACATACAATACATATCATTAGGCCTAGCCCGCATATTGGGCTCGGCCCACCATAATGGGCCCAACCCTGCCAAACCAATGGGCTCAGCCCGACATACAAATGCAAGAGCCACAGAGACAGCCAGCACCCTACATAATACATAATGAGCCTAGCCATTTCTGTTCCATGGGCCCAGCCCAACGTACAAATAAGCCTAAATCATCATACAGTGGGCCTAGCCCATCATACAATGGTCTTAGCCCAACACACCATGAAAGAGTCACAACGACAACTAGCATAACAAATCCAAGTAGGTCGACATTGGTGCCTTCAACCTACGGGTATAGTGAGGAGACTCACCTCAATCCGCTAATAGCCAAATAATTGCTCGGGTCGTTGAACTAGATAATCTCGCACCAACTAACAATAAATAAAACCCTAATTAATAATAAAGATAATACCCCCACAAACGATCCAAATATTCCCAGAATGGGCAAAAGACCATTTTATCCCAAATAAGTCCCAAGCCAATTCACAGTTGACCTAAATTCAACGGGTTAACAAAAGTCAATGGAAGTCAAACGACTGCCATACTCAATCTATGCCCAGTGTATCCCACCTTTGGTCAATACGCACTGTGTACGATCTGGGTACACCCAGCATACTCCACAACAGCCTAATCTCATCATTAAGTACTTAAATGGTTAAGCCACTAAGTCTATTTCTCATATCTGATCCTAAATAATGTCTTAACATGTAAAGTTGGCAACTTTACTCCTTTGTGTGTTTTAATGGGACCCAAAACCCGTTTGTATCCGTACAAACATGTAATATAAACATAAACTTAAGAATGATTCATCAAAACCCATCAAGATGATATTTTATGGTTCCTAATAACTCCATAATGGATAAATTTTCCAACTTTATCCATTAGAATGATCCAACCAACCAAGATCTAGTCTTTAAGTCTCAAAGGGACCAAAAGTGCATCTTTTCCAACTTAATCCATTAAGTCCAAGACTCAAGTTTTTAGATCTGAATCAATATGATGTTTAGATGGATAAAGTTTCCAACTTTATCCATAACAAGGTCACAAACTTTCAAGATCCAAACTTTATGCACTAAAGTGACCAAAAGCCCAAAACACCCAAGACTAGCTAGATCTATCAAATTCGTCATCAAGATTCAAACTTTATACTTGTAGAAGAAAGATCAAGGTGAAAAAAGTCTAGATCTACAAGCTCCAATACAACCAACACTTCTCCAATGAACTCGTTCTCCAAGATGCACTAATAACACTTCAAATCACTTAAAAACACCTTCTTTTACCACACACAACTCCTTTCGCAGTACAAGTTGCTACCAACATAAAATCAAATGAAAACATGATCGCACATGACTCGAGAATGGGATAGACGGTTTCACTCTTACTCCAATTCAAAGGCTATAACCCAAATAAGAACCATGCATATAATTCGAACCAAGTGTTCCATTGTTATCTTGTCCATCCCACATACATCCCTCAGGACAATATCTTATG
Source organism: Lactuca saligna (assembly GCF_052625555.1). Lineage (NCBI taxonomy): Eukaryota > Viridiplantae > Streptophyta > Magnoliopsida > Asterales > Asteraceae > Lactuca > Lactuca saligna. Next base: position 122,498,803 of record NC_136421.1, on the reverse strand, counting down.
AACTTACCACAATACACACCCTTATGGAACCCATAACCTTACCCAAAAGGGGTGAAGTACTAGAGTTCTAATGAAATGACGAACCTCAATCATTAACAGAAGACATTCTCATGAAGAACCGAAACAAGATCCCATACCTTGATACCTTGATTGAGACTTAACAGACCCGATCAATGCTTAACTATCTCGATAAAACCTTTAAGGTTATCTAGAAATGCTACTAAGACTCTAGTCGGATCCATCCAAATACCAACCTTGCCAGCACGGCATGCCAAAAATTAGATTCCTCGTTGATCTAATGTCTCGTCAGGAAAACTGAGCAACACTGTCCCAAATTCTAGACTCCCAATAACCAAGGACATCTTCCAAATCAATCCGACCTTGAGGATAGGTTGATAAATTTTTTGAACTTCAACTGATACAGCTCAAAAATTCTAAAGAATCTCCACTTTGATGATGTATGAAATGACCAATGATCGAGAATGCATTGACACCTAATCCAGTGAACCAAAACCCATTCGGAGCTGAACATACCAATTTCAGAAACTGATTAACCAATCGATAACTGCCCAATCTAGACTGTAAATAGCAATCCATACAACAAGCTGACAAGTCCCTCAACAACCGATACTCAACCTGAGTGATCTTAGTGCCTCTTCATCTGTTCATTGGCATCCAAAAAAGGAACCAATGGCTACAACAAGCTCCTTGACCAACTACTTATTGCTATGAGACAACTCATGTATTTTCTAAACACATACATCCGATAGCCACTTGCTCTATACCCCTGACTTGACCAAATCTTAAACAGAAATCCCACATACCCGCACAGCAGATCCCTATAAACCATTCTTCCGATGCGACAAACTCAAACAGATCAATGATCCTCCAAGCAAAATACCTAATTCTCCTTCACTTAGGGTTCGAACTACCACCCACTAGTGTTGTTACCAAATCATATCTCAAACTGGCTCAATCAAGTATAAACCATCCCTGACTCTTGGAATATATAACACACGCACCATGACCTTCCAAGTACGGACCAAGCAAACCCCAAGAGCTTCTGAATCTCAGATGAAGACCTCAGAAATTTCCAGTCATAACCACCTTTAATATTAAAGATTTTATGCAAATGCGTAAACAAAATACCAACTTACTATCTAAAAGCATACACTACTCGCCTGCAATCCCAACCGTCAATTCATCACAAAAAAGTGGTTCATAAATACCAAAATGCATCATTCTCATACATGGAATACATCAGAGACAACAAAAGTCGCCGCTCCCGATTCGCCTGAAACCATCATCTAACACCTGACATGCCTATATCCCAAGAAGCAGACCCTTGGTCTAATTATGAGGCATCCATACCACAACAATCCTCATACGCATTCCCACGCTTTCATACAGCTGCCAAACATCTTAGCCAACTAGCCTCATGTTGGGTTTACATCCTAACTCTGAAAGTCACAAGACTGCCCACTCCTTCTCCGAAATCGGAAAACTAAAAGGACATAACCTTCGCCATAGATAGTGACATTCCAATCCATCTGCCAATCATTCGTCCTCCGGCCAAAATTCTCGATCCACTCTTGACCACTGCTTCCTTCTTGAGTCCTGTATCCCAACTGGAACTACTTGAGTAAGGCTCCTAAGACATTAAAATTAATAACTCACTTAGGTCTACACCATTTAAACCCAAACTGACATGACCACTAAAGCACAACAATCACCAAACTCATCCCCAGCCTAAACAACCATAACCAAAAGATTGATAGATACATAAACACTATCACAAGTCATGGTTATCCAACTATCCTATCTATCCTCAACCAGCTCCTTATAATCCTCATTACTTCCTTGATTCAAGTATGGATCCTATGCTTCTAATAGTACTAGCCCAATACTACCTTCCACACTTATCCATACTTTTCTCAAGAATCATCCTGAGTCCTCTAAGTTACCTACTTATAGTACTTCCAATACTAGCTAAACAGCATAGCAAGCACACTAAGCACTTCCTAGGCTCTCTTAGGATCTACACCTGACCCTACCATCAACTGCCAAATAACCCCCATTGGTGCTAGTTAACTACTGCATGAATACAATCACATGAAACATAACTTAAATAATTTTTGATTAAAAGATCCAACCCTACAACGGTTGGACTCAAACAAGAGTTGCGTCATAGGACCAAAATGCTTCACTCAAAAATTATTTCACCCATGCGACATGCGACTTAACGTATTCAGTTAATAGTTAATTCACACCTAAAAGAGTCCTACAACAATAAGCAAGAAAACTCTATAGGAAATAAGGCATCATACAACAGGAAATTCTGTTATGTAATTCTTGAATATCCTTATCCTACAACTAGCATGCTGTTCTACCATATCATAACAAATAACAGTATGGGTAACTTGGGGTATACTTTCTTTCTCCGGCTGATCGTACACAACGCATCCTTCCTTGGTTATTTTGAAAAGCATTTAAAAACTTTTGAAATTCCCTAATTTGATTCTGGATTCACATGAATGTTCATCAAATTCTCTCAAACCAAGACTTTGATACCAACTTATAACACTCCAAAAATCAAAATTTAAAATTTTCAAAATCAACCATTAACCGACATTGTTTACAAAAGGGGTAATTGTTTCAAAAACATTATTTCAAAATCAGAGTTTCCCAAGACCCAGTGACATAAAACAGGAAGATGTGCGCGATCATGCTTTTGCTTTCCCACGATCCTCAGAAGTATCTATGACAATAAACTAAAATTATAAGCCAAAGTTTAGTTAGTTCCCCCAAAGTACCAACACACACATACATATAACAGCATATACCGGGTCCACAGCTAAAAGACTGGATTACCCCTGAGCCCACATTATGAGTCTGGCATGCCTATCGAGCCCTCAGCTCATATCTGGATTGCTCCGGAGCCCACAACATAAGTCTGGCTTACCCTCGGGGCCTACATCTTATGTCTGGATCACTCCGAGTTTGTTGGCTACCAAACAAAGCAGTACAACCTCAACCAAACACAATATTTCGACATATATAACAGATAAACATAAACACAGAGCCAACAAATATAGATAATCATACAGATCTACTAAATAAACTAGCATAACACTATCCTAGTCAGGAAATACCTACGAAAAATACCAACTAGAAATATATATATATATATATATATATATATATATATATATATATATATATATATATATATATATATATATATATATATATATATATGTGTGTGTGTGTGTGTGTGTGTGTGTGTGTGTGAGAGAGAGAGAGAGAGAGAGAGAGAGAGAGATATGTAGTTGAAATATAGTAAAGATAAAAGTAGCTATTAATGCGATTAACTTATGTAATATATATACATATATAGATGTCATATATTGTACGTGAAATTTGAAAAAATAAATAAATAAATACAAACACCGATGCAACATGAAGAATGTGAAATTCTAAAGAACTAGTTATTGATACAACCTGTGTAACATACTAACATATATAGATGCCATATTGTTGACAAATAGTGAAACTATAAAAAAAAATCAACCAGTTGATACAATATGAGTTATTTATAAATGTCGTATGGTTGACAAATAGTGAAATTTAAAAGGGTTGCTATTTGTGCAACCTTAATATAATTTATATGAATGTTATAAAGTTGAAAAAAACAGGAATTAAAAAATATCACATACCGATTCAACTTGTGTAATAATTACTGATTTAATATAGATTACAATTAAGTTAAAATATTGGAGCAACTTGTCCGATAGATTATACCAACAGCTCATCTATCATTCTTGACCCTTGAACCAACCAATCGTCCCCTTATCAAGAATATATCATATGATATTTTACTTGGGAAGAGACGATGGGCATGCGACCTTACCTCATCCAATGGAGGATTCTGACGGGAATTTCACCAGGGGCAGATAGAAATGACGGGCATGCGACCTGAGCAAATTATTAACAACTAACTACAATTGAACAGTTGAGAAATCGATTTCATTATACCCTAACTTAAATTAACATTAATCTTCTTATTAACTAACACCTATAATTAAGCTTTGATTTCCAAAAAAAACTCTTAACAAATATTCATTATTATCAAGTAACACAATTAACAATAAACAAATTAATTTTCGAGAAACACCAACTCTTAGCGTTTTTCCAATTAACGAATGATAACAATTAAAATTCGTTTTTCAACAAATCTTACATATATAATATAAAAGAGAAGCGGTGGCTTTAATAAATGTTAATACAAACAGGACTGAAAGTAAAAAGAGGAATAAATAAGCATGGAAGAGAATTGAAGTACATTTCACATAAGCACATGCATAGAGAAATCATTGTGAAACTAAGACCTTTCTGCTACTCCTCTACGCTATATAAGTAGGATCTCTTCTATTCAAATATCCTAATTTTAAGCATTCACTTCATCTTACTTCTCGGGCATGCTAGTTTTATAAAAGAAATAGTTGTATTAGGGAGGAGAAAATTCCGTAGCACATGATATTAATTATGTTAAAGCACATGTCAAGTAACTAAAGGTTGTTAAAACATGCTAGACTCTTTATATTACGCTGTCAAGCTGCCAACTTGTTATTTTGAAAATAAAAAATCAACTATCTGAAGGTTGACTAAGACCTTGAGGTGTATATATTGCTAGGCAATGACAGATGTCATATCATATATTTCAAGCACCTAAAGCTTTATTCTTTGACAATTCTATTCCTGTTTCTTAGTTTTTGATCAATCATCAAAAGCATGTCAGACCTAAATCAGTTTGAACACCTAAAAATACAACTAAAAACCATAGAATCAGCAACCAACAACTTTTCCAAAGACCATTGCATTGGGGAGGGAGGATTTGGGAAAGTGTATAAGGGAGAACTCCTCCTTTCGAAAGGGTACACCACGGGTGCTATAAAACGTTTAGATCGTACATTTGGGCAAGGAGACTCTGAGTTTTGGAAAGAGGTCATGACACTCTCGGTTTACAGGCATCAGAATATTGTCTCCCTCTTAGGGTACTGTGATGAGAAAGGAGAGAAGATTCTCGTGTACGAGTATGCATGTAACAAAAGTCTGGACTCACATCTCAACAACAACAATCTAAAATGGGTTCAACGCCTTAAAATATGTATTGGGGCAGCTTGTGGACTCGCGTACCTTCATAATCCTGCAGGTACCCAACAAAGAGTATTACACCGTGATATCAAGAGTTCGAACATCTTATTAGATGAAAATTGGAATGCTAGTATTGCGGATCTGGGTCTTTCAAAACTTGGTCCTGCTAACCAACAATACACATTTCTTGTCTCCAACAATACTGTAGGTACGATTGGGTATTGTGATCCGGTGTATATAGAGTCCGGGATACTAACAAAGGAGTCGGACGTTTACTCCTTTGGTGTGGTGCTATTTGAAGTTTTGTGTGGGAGGTTGTGTATTATCAACAACGATAGGCGTCCACACTTTGTTGAATTGGTGCAAAAGTCCTATGAAGAGAAAAACCTAAATGAAATTATTTGGGATAAAATAAAGGAAGAAATACATCCCAAGTCTCTTGATGAGTTTTCAGCAATTGCATATCAATGTTTGAATGGAGAACGTAAGAAACGCCCATCAATGAACAAGATAGTGAGAAAACTTAAAACTGCACTCGAACATCAAGTAAGTTGTTTTTTCCTTCCTGTTCATACGTTTTTTTATAATAATTAAAAGGAAACCTTCATAAATTGTCTATATGGTTTCCAAATTAGGTCTTTTAACTTTTTACGTTATCAAGGATAGATGTTATGGTTTAAAAACTTTTAATGGTTGATCTCTCACATATATAAAAATAAAAATATACCATTTTTAATTTACTTTAGTTTTTCTTTAATCAAATTGTTATTTAAGAAAAAACAAGAAAATAAGATGGACTCTCTCTCTCTCTCTCTCTCTCTCTCTCTCTATATATATATATATATATATTATCTCTTAGAGTTTCTTATCGGATGATAATCACTAAAATAAGAATTCACATTACTTTTAACCATGGACCATCTAACTTAACAACACTAAGAGGGTGTTTGACAAAGCTTAAAAATTGAGCTTTTTGACTTATTATCGGTTCCACACCGATATAAGCTAAAAAGTGTGATTGTATAAAAATAGCATATACCGGTGCCAAATCGGTAATAAATCAAAATCAATAAGTAAGAGGCCCTTAACTTATCAACTTATAAGCTATAAGCTATAAGCAGAAATGTAATTATGATTTTTCATAAGCTTAACCAAACACCCTCTAAATGCAATATAAAATAAGAATTATACATTATCTCCTTGAAACGCCAAATTAAAAGCATACCCAAATTAAAAACAGAAAGAAAAAAATCATATATTCCAATCAAAATATAAAATAAGAATTATAAATTATCTCCTTGAAACACCAAATTAAAATCATACCCAAATTAAAAATAGAAAAAAAAAATCATATATTCCAACCAAACAATTTTGATTCTAACATACTGTTTAATGTCCCTTTTGAGTAGGAAGGTCTCGAGGTTAAATCTCAAAAAGGAAAGACCAAAGCTATAGCCATCATGACCCAAGAGCTGCCACAACCACAACCAGTGTCAGCCACAACTATCATCCTAGACAAAGCCATCGAGAATGATAGCAAGAGCAAGGGCAAAGATAAAGATAAAAGCAAGAGCAAGGACAAAGACAAAAGCAAGAGCAAGAGAAATAGAAAAAGCGAGAAACAACAACCAGAATCATCCACGGTGAGCTCCAAAGCTAGATCTACAGCCAAATCTAGGGTGAGGGGAAACAAAAAGGAAAAGGCAAAGGAAAGGGCAAGGGCAAGGTTGGTGAGGGTCAGGTGGGCCAGGGTGGTCAGGCTGGCAAGCGCTAAAAAAAGGGAGAGGAGGAGAGCCAAAGAGAGCTGGAATGAGAGCGGTAGTGGTAGCATGGGCGGTAGGGAGAGCGAGAGCGAGAGCAACAGCGAGAGCGACAGGCGAAGTGGAAGCGAGGAAAATAGAGAGAGCGGTAGTGGAAGCGAAGGCGGTAGAGAGAGCGTTAGTGGAAGAGAGGACGGTAGAGAGAGTGGTAGCGAAAGTGAGGGCGGTAAAGAGAATGATAGCGGAAGCGAGGGCGGTAGAGAGAGCGATAGCGAAAGTGAGGGTGGTAGAGAGAGCGATAGCGAAAGCGGGGGTGGTAGAGAGAGTGATAGCAAAAGTGAAACCGATGCCGGTATCGATGGTGGGGAGAGTGAGGGTGGTAGTGGCAACGAGGGTGAAAGTGGGAGTGAGAGTGAGAGTGAGAGTGAAAGTGAGGGTGAGAGCAGAAGCTGGAGTTGGGAAGGGGACGGTAGAGGTGGTAGGGGTAGGATATGGGGCAATGCATATGGTGGGGGTAGGCGTTGGGTTAGTGACAATACGAATGCAAGGGGAGAGAGTTGGGGAGGGGGTAGTAGCAGAGGTGGGAACAGGAGTAGTAGCAGTAGTAGTGATCGTGGCGGGGGTGGTAATATGAGTAGTAGTAGTAGTGATAGCTAGTTTAATAACGAGAGTCATCGCCATGTAAAGCCACAAATGTAGCTAAAGCCACAAAAGTTAGAAAAGAAATTGATTATCCGTTTTTGGATGACAAGAATTTCCGAGGGGTGGAAGAAATTTGTTACTTTTGTAAACAAGTCGGTTAAAACCAACCAAATGCGTTCGACGATGGTTCAAATATTCGATCTTTTTCTTAGGGGTGAACATGGTACGATACCGATTTTTCCCCTTTAAACCTTGTACCGTACCTACTATACTAGGTACAAATATTTTGCTACCTGTATCGTAACAAGTATAGTTTGTACCAATATATTTGATTGATACAAATTGGAAATGGTATACGCCAACTTCTATTAATTTTTTATTATAAGATTCAAAAATAAGTAATATGGTAATTTTGAGAATTAATAAATAAATTAATTAATTACATTGTTCTTTGAATTTACTAAATCATTCTATTGAACTAACATGAAAATAATGTTTTAATTTTTGTAATTTAACGTGGTGGTAACTATTAACTAATGTACCGTTATCGTATTAATTTTGCTCAATTGGTACAATATTATCAACCAAACATGTTGGTTTACCAAACAAATTGTTTACCAACGTTTTTTGTTCGGTTGGTAACATGTTGGTTGGTTTTTCGTAATATAGTTTTGAAATCACTACTTTTTTTGAGTGATTTGTAGTTTTTGTAATATTTCTATTCTTTTCCTTAAATAAATTAAAGAAAATTCCAATTTGTACCTAAAAGAAAATTTAAGGACAAAAAGTTCTATCAACAAAGACATCGTCGGAAAACCCAACAAGGTTTCAGGATCGTCAAAGTCCTTGAATGATGACAAACGTCTCAAAAGATCTGGTAAATTTTATTGGGGGTGTTTCTCGACCTCCATGTTAAAATGAATTATCTTTGATTCTTTACTTATTTGAGACTTGATAAGTTCTAGAGCCAGACACAATGCTTCAAAAAGAAAATACGTGTTTCTTGACTTCGATCAATAATGCTTTATGGTTTTTCTTATTTCTGGAATGCTTCTATTGATTTCTCCTACCATAATGCTTCAATCGATTTGTATTCTAAATTTGTTTCATTTAAAGTTTTGCTTTATGGGTTCTTTGTTTTGATGAAATACGCAATTAGATGTACAAAAGTATAAACTTAGTAATATATATATATATATATATATATATATATATATATATATATATATATATATATATATACACACTAGCCGTTTACCCGCGCAAAGCGGCGGGCGATAAATAGTTTGTTTCGACAATTAATTTCTTTTCGATGGACAATGATTATTTTCAACTCAATCATTAGTTTGTTTTAGGAAACATGTCATATTAAAAATAACGAAAATTCATAAAATGATCAAATTATAGAGTGTTGAGTATTTATTTGGATGAAAAAGGATCTGGTCAAAACTTTGGAAGAGAAGATTTTTAGGAGTTTGTTTAATTTTTAATATTATTTTATTAGTGATTAGTTGTACAATTAGCTTAATGATTTGGACGTCTTAAAAAAATATTATTATTTTATTCAATCTATTTTTAGAAATAGTGGGATTTGTTTTATACGATAGTAAAGATATATATATATATATATATATATATATATATATATATATATATATATATATATATATATATATATATATATCGGAGAGAGAGAGAGAGAGAGAGAGCTAAGTTCAAATGTGGATTGACATCTATTATGTGCACGTGTAATTATTAATCATTTTCACTAATTAAATCGTCTATAAGGTTATTATACACTTTTTTTAATTATTCTCATTCTGTCAGAATGTTATCAAGATATCTATTCTGTTAGAATTAAAATAAATAAAAATAGCATATTTTGTGATAATCCATTAAAATAACAATAGTTCTGTGAGATTCAACGTATTCACATTACAAAACAACATATTATCTTACTAATTTTCATAAAATAGCATTATCCACGTCCACACAATAGTTGTCCATCCACATAATAACCTATATATATATATATATATATATATATATATATATATATATATATATATATATATATATATATATATATATATATATATATATATATATATATATATATATAAAGTAGTTTATATAACCCGTAAGAACCACGGTTATAAAACTAATTAAACTTTTATAGTAAAATTTCAAATTATTTTAAATAAATTATTAATTAAGAGATTTTTTTTAGTTATATAAAATTATAATCATTGATTTAAATAAATATGTGAAATTATATCACTTTTTAATTTGTATTGATTTAATTTTAATTTTATAATAATTGTATTAATTTAATTTAATTAGAGTAGGAAAATTAAAATTTCAAATTTGAAATGGAGAGTCAATAGATTGACAAGTGGCTTAATTAGAAAATATAATAGGGTGACACATGACAAAAAAAGAATAAAATATGTATTAATTAGGAGGTCTGATATGATGACACATGTCAAAAGGAAAATGAAACTATTCTTTTATTAGAATGAGGATATATATATATATATATATATATATATATATATATATATATTATACCTTGTAAAAGATATTTGATTAAACGCTGAAAATTAAGCCGTACAAAAAGTCAAAAGGAATACTGCATTATCTACAAAGAGTTTATGCACTGCCGATCTTATTTGTTCAATAAAAGTCAAAAAGTCAAATGAAAAGGGCAGATACAAATACGTATTGTCAGTTTCATCTCCTTATCTCTTGTTAGTTTCACATGGTGATATTAATTTGACTAGGCCCCTTCCCGTATATCGGGATTTCCCCTGTAACTCGGTATTATATGTTCATATAAAGGTAGAATTCAAATAGAAGTTCCTCTGAGCACATTTATGGCATTAATCTCTCAAGAAACCTTAATGTCGACCTTTAGAACCAGTGATACATCTTCTTTAAAAAACACCAATCGATGGCATTCTGATAGGTCGTCGTTTGTTGCTCCGCCTCAACCACCACCCATAGATCTTCCCTTCTCCCATTTCATCCCCGCAATGAACACCACCATCGTACCCTTACATCGTCATTGGAAATTTGTCGGTTTCCTCATCTTAATCATCTCGCGATCTGATTGTTTTAAGTTGCTTTCCACTTCCCTTTTCACGTGTTCGTCATCTCATATAAAAACTTCGACTATAGGTTTTCTATCTGTAAGAATACAAGGTTTGATTTTAAAATTTTCTTTTTCGATTTTAGGTTTTCTATCGTTTGAACTTAACTTAAAGGTTCGATTATAGCCACCACACCTTCATTCTGATTTCTGGAAGTGCATTTGGTGTAAAGGATAATGCTTATGTTTTGTAGGCTGATTTTCAATTAATGTTTAAACTAAAGTCTTTTTTTTTTGCAAATTGTTAGGGTTCATCTGGAATCCAAGAAGTTCAAAAATCATAAGATTATGGAGATCAGGTAGATTTATTTGAATCTGGTTCGCTATTCCACGTTTCTTATAACTTTTATATTTTTATGTAAAGCCTAAAAAATCAAGGTTTTAAGGATTTGTATTATATGTTGTTTTAAGGATTTGTATTATATGTTGGATCTCAAAGATGGCATTATCAGGTTTTGAACTTCGACATTCATTCAAGTCATTTCGAATGTAACTTTACAGTTTATGAAATCAATCTTTCTTTCAATCTACATTACCTCTTTTTTTCTACAAATCATGTTATTGATGAATTTTAATGGATGTTTTTGTTGATTTCCAGGCAAGAATTTATGAAAGAGCTCTTCATTTAGATGAGATTAATATTCTACTAATTAGAAGGTATGATTACAACTTGAGATTAGTTTTTTGGTCACCTCAATAGCTTTTTCCTCTTTTTCCATAAGAGTTCCTTGTACAACATCATCAGAGGAAATGGCCAACTGTCATTCTTAATTTTTCTCATACAAAATATAATAATTTTCATAAATTTGTTATTTTCTCTAAGGTACCTCTTAATATTTGTAAATGTGTTGGCATTGCTTGCATATGTCTGGTCAAACATTTGTTGTCACAAGATTAGTGAAACATAAAAGTCTTGTACTTTATGGTTCAAGAGTCATACTTGATTCTTGAAATGATAAAAGGATTCATTAAGAACTTTATATTTTTTTTTCAGATAATCATTGATGGAATGTAAAAGAGTTTAAAGATGCATATAGTAACACCATGTTAGAGTATGATTATGGCCGAGAATTAGCTATGCTTCGAAGTGACACGACACTCAATGATCAAAACGATTTTAGGGTCATAAATTCGTGATTGAAGAAAGAAATATGACTTGGAAAAGTCAAAGGTCAAGGAACTGGCGATTGGGTATGGTCAAATTGAACTCTTTAATCCCATCAATTTAAAGACTTCTTAGTCACATGCTATCTAATTTAGAGGTTGTTGCGTATGATCAACTTGGGTACTATATAAGTTAGTGTATGCATCTGTTATGTTTTGGAATGTGAAGCTGAACTATTTGATCATTTTAAATGTATGATCACATGCATTTTTTCATGGTATTAGTTTGCCTAACTTCTGGTCAAGGTTGGTGACTATAAAAAGAAACTAAACAATGGCAAACACTTGATAATGGTAAAAGTTGTATGCCTCTAAATTTATTTATTTAGCTGACATGTTTTTTAAAAATGTGAACATTTCCTTTCACAAATTGTTGATTTCCAAAGTTATGCAGATAAATAAGCCACTAGAGAGGGCTGCAATTAGTGGGTACCAAAATCGGGTTAGTTGTTTCTTGAAACTTTTAATCTTCATGACTTACAGGTTGATGGTTTAATAGTTTGATAATTTGTTGATCAAAATAGTTTAGTGCAACAATTGTGAGGCTTTTGTAACGGTTAAATTCTTGTATTGTAGTAACTAGGTTATAGCCTGTGGCGGAACCAGGGTCAAAGTAAAGGGGTATCCCAATTTTTTCGGTTGGCCTAAATTTTTTCCGAGGTACTTGGGTTTCCCCGATTGGGTTTTAGTTTTAAACCTAAACCATAATTTAATCATTAGCTAACCTCAAGTCTTGTTATATAAACTTGAAGTTGAATTATCTTTTGATACTTGAATCGATGTGGGAATCAAAGTAGATATCAAATGAAGTATGAGGATATTAGGTTAATATAACAGACAAAAATATCTGAAATTACATGTGTTTGGTGATGTGGGATAGAATAGCTAGGAAAATAAAAATAAAAGGTAAACAAAGAACAAAAAGAGGGACATTTGATCCGAGACCTCCATTTCAATATACTAGCGCCGTATCCAGCAGATTACATGTTTGTTTGTGTTTATAAGTGAAGGAAAATGTATATATACACTATATAAAACGAATTTTTTCTAGAAAAATTACGCTATCGAAAATTTTTTTTGAGGGGTATCCCGGGCTACCTCGGGCTCTACATTGGATCCACCCATGGTTATAGTCCAAGGAAACCACGGTTTGGCAAAATAATTGAATTTTTATAGTAAAAACTTATAATTATTAATGAATTATTTTAAATAGATTATTACTTAAGAGATTTATGTTTGTATTTATGTAAAATTATAATTGTTGATTCAAATAAATCTATAAAATTATTTTTCAATATATATTAGTCATTTTTTATTTTTTAATTAATAAAAAATGATATTTTGTAGTGAAATGTTAAATTAATTATAAAAATAAAACAAGCACGACAATCGAAATAAATTATAATTGATATATGGCAAATAAGAAAATTAAGTTTTTAAAATAATATATATATATATATATATATATATATATATATATATATATATATATATATATATATATATATATATATATATGAAAAAAATATGAAATTACAACTAAAATTTAACAATAAAGTTTTATTAAAAAAAAAAAAAAAAAAAGATGTTATAAGAAATAATATTCTACAAACTACTTACAAATTTCTAAAAACTTCTTTATACACAACATTAGAAGTTTTATTTGTAGGTCTACCATCATTATCTAAAATTATGTAACATCCCAAAATTAGAGGCCAAAAGTTTCATTTTTAATTAAGTGATTTATAAATTAGTTTATCAAAACATTGCCAAGATCATATCAATAGATAAAACTATAATATCATGTCTCAAAACCCAATCATTTAAAGTAATGAAATATCATAGTACAATCCCAGAAAACTCTAAGCAGAAATCATGTGTGTATGTGTGATGCGCTGCTACACCGCCGGCTCCTTCCCCTTCGACGAAGAGGTACCTGAAACGAAAACTGAAACCGTAAGCACACAGCTTAGTGAGTTCCCCATCATACTACATACCATACAATCACATAGCATACATGTGACAACCCGAAATTTCCATTCTGAACAAACCATATCAAGCCAATAGAAGTTAGAACAGTTACAGAGAAATTCCAGACTTTGGGTATAAGTTTGAGTATTTCAGGTTTAACACTTAAGGAGATATCAGGAGAGTGGATGCACTAGGGTTTTGTGCAACACTGTTATTCCAATACTCTATGATATTAGAGTTCATTCCGGGAATAAAATATTTTCTGCCAAAAACCTCAGGACTATAAATAGAAAACTGAACCATATTTACTCATTAGTTACATTTCCAACTAGAGAAAATCCATTTTCTCTCTCACGGGTCTTTGGGTTTTTATCCCAAATCGTGAGTACTTCAATCTAGTTGTATTATATAGCTTAGATTGTGCATAGTAACATCAAAATCACGACAGAACAACAAGATCTGTGAGTTTACTGCTCAAGAACACTTGGGGAGTAAACTCCATTTTAAGGGCCAAAAGTGTCCCAAAGACCCTCAAAACCTTAGAACTCAAACTACAAGCTTCCATTACATGTTTTACACCACAAAACAATTAAGATTCATGGCTAGAAGTGAGTTCACGACCAAGGAAGTTCTTGGGTCGTTAACTCCATGTTTAAGTGCCAAAATGCCTTAAAAACCCTCCTTAAGCCAAGAGACTAAATTGGACATGTACCTAAATGAGTTTAGAGATAGAAAACAACCTCAAAACACCAAGGAAATGGTGTTCACGGCCAAGGAAGTTCTTGAGCCGTGAACTCCATGTTTAGGTGCCAAAGTGCCCTAAATACCTTCTCTAAGCCAAGATATAAACATAGCACTTTACCTTGATGTGTCTAGGACCCAAAACAATGAAACTATAAGCACCCATGAGTGTTTACGGCCGCAAACACATGACCAAATGGTCCATGGGCCGTAAACTCATGTTAGGGGTGTTTTGATGCCACAAATACTTCCAAAGGCTTAGGCTTCAAATTAGAATGCTTCCTTATGACCTTTAGGACCCTCATAAACATAAATGGCCATGAGTTTATGGTAGTAAACTCATTTGGGCCGTGAACTCCTTAGAACTTCAAAGAAAGTGGGTTTTCTTCATCCTAGGTTAGAGCTAATGTCCCTAAATCATTCCCTAGCCTTCAAACTTACATTCCCACATGATTAGCCATGAGTTTACGGCCGTAAACTCCCTTGGGCCGTGAACTCATGGTAGTAAACTCATGTGAGTGCCTTTATACCTTCCTATGTTGAATCAAATGTGATTCCAACACTTGATCAAGGTGTCACCTAGTCCCGAAAGGTGTTTCCTTTCAAATAGATGTTATAAACACTATATTCATGTCAATATGTGTCCTTATATGTCATTTAGGACTTATTGTGTCTCGGGACTTCATTCGTCGAACTTCTCATCCCTAAACGCGTACCCGCTAGAACCCCTCACAACAGGTGAGTTCATACCCCTTAATCAATGTTTTTAAATTATTTTAAAATGCTTTAATGGGGTGGATAACAATTAGAAAACTATATGTTATTAAATCACTCTTATGTATTTTATAAATATGTTTTCATCCGATAGATTTCACATACTTCAAAATGTGATACATGAAATGGTTTTCTATCTTAAAATACCTTGATAACAAATGTATTAGTTTTGAAATGTTTATTAAAATGACATCAAGTCACTCATAATTATTGTTCAAAACTCTTAGATATCTTGCAAAACCATTATTTTTACCTTCTCGAACAAAACTATACTTATACACTTATGTTCATATAAATGTCTTGAGATTATAGTTTTCATCCTTCATTCAGTATGCCACATTCTTGTGTAGTGAGGGTGTACAAACCTACTTGAACAACCAATTACCTTTCAGTTAATTATCATAGGGATAGTTAGAAGATACAAAACATTATTCCTATTACAAGGAATCACACAAGAGTCAGTTCATTCATGAGTCTATACCAGTACATTACCTGATACATGAGTACATTTACATATGATTACATGATACATGAGTACGTTTACATATGCTTACATGATACATGAATACGCTTACATACATACGTTACATGAGTACCTTTACGTAGATACATTTACCTGTGTATATTTACATGAATACTTGTATCTCGAATTGCGAGGATGATTTATTTGTACCTTCTGTGTAAATTTTTCCTGCCTATCCCTAGTACCTCGGGATATCTAGACAAGACCTTATCCCTAGTACCTCAGGATATCTAGACAGAACCCTATCCCTAGTACCTCGGGATATCTAGACGGGACCCTATCCCTAGTACCTCAGGATATATGGACGGGACTAACCATTCCGGAACCCAGCTGTTAACACCAGTGGGTGATGAACATCTACAGATGCCTAAGGTTATTACTTATATTAGGAGTCATTTACAGGACTAACCCTTCCTCCGCCCTGCTGCTGCTATAGAGGACAATTGGACAATCTTCGAATGTTCATTAGGTTATATATGTTGTGTTAGCCCTAGTACCTCGGGATGACATTTACGTATGTCGTGTTAGCCCATAGTACCTCGGGATAACACTTACTTTAGTATATTTTCCTATTTACTTTATTTTGTGATAGGTTATACGTTTCGCTTTACGCGATGGCGTGTTAGCCCTAGTACCTCGGGATAACACTTACATTAGTAATTTTTCCTATTTACTTTATTTTGTGATATATTCACATAAACGATGAGTTAGACTAAGTACTTTTAGTACTAGTCAATAGAAAGGAAAAACCATCATTTTAACTTACAAAAACATTCGGGTCTTGGTAGAAGACTACATTTCATACTTATACCAACTATTCCATTTAAAGACTTACATGACATTCATAACAATTCCAAAACAAGACAATAACATTTAAATACTTATGAATTCACCAGCTCTAGGCTGATACTCGCTTTCAAAATAACTTGTATTCTCAGGTCATCAGTTAGACAGGTACGATGGCCAGGTTTTGAGAAGACGGAGCACATACAAGACTCGTCTTATTTTGATTATTCATTTTATTGTTGTACATTATGAAAGAACACACATGTATTAAAACCTTACTTTTAATGCAATGGATGATGTTGTTGCTTGTTTACTACTTTACACTGTTATGATACTTCACATGACGTCCTCCACCCCGGAACGTTTCCGCCGTTCTTGGTTTTGGGGTGTGACAAATTAGTATCAGAGCACTGTTTATAGTTAATTAAGTATATCAACCCATAAAAGATATACTAACTATAAATACATTAGGATTAAAACACTCTGTCTAAGAGTATATACTTTTAAATAATAAAATATTTAACAAAGTATACGTGCCTGCATTCATACTAAAATCCGTGTCACAATGACAAGAACAAAAGTATTGAGATTGTTGAATATCACAGGTAAGCTTGGGGATGTATGGTCAGTCTTAGGAGTGGCATAGCCTGATCAACTATGTTGTTCCGAGGAGTGATTAGCACATGCCCAAGAATGGTTGTGATATGGCAATAAGTCTAAAAACTTACCAACATTACCACAATGAGAACATTATAACAGAACCTATGTCTAAAATACCATAGGGGTGTTTTGTATTACTATAAGTACTTTATACTTCAGAAATAAAATGGGATCTTCATTACTAAGTTGATAGTTGCTAAGTGGATACGCTAAATTTATATGTAATTAGGATGTTACAGACTTACAATCGGTGAAATTTTTGCTTTACCTCTATTCCTTGTGAATTTGTTGTTGAGGTCACTTATTTGAAGGCCTATCCTGTGTTGATTACATAAAACTTGTATGCACTTTACAGATAGCGATGTAACTAATGAAGATTTCCTAAATAATTATCTAGATAGTTCGTCTAATAATTATTTTCTTACCCCAATTCTCGCGTAGATAACATGGCTAGATTCCATCCCCACGACAACCGGTTCCTTCCGAACGCGGTTATTGCTAGATGGTTTGGGGAAGAACCAGATAATGATCATCCGATCCCTCTGAATGATCACCATGCTTATGACCTTTCAGATAGTGCTATCTCCGAACCTGAGGTTGAGAACCTACCCCAGGTAGCTCCTTTTCCAATTCCTAAACCTCGTCCGGCTTTTCATGGCCCGACGCCTCCATAGGTGGAATGTTTGGAAACATGGAGCGAAGATCAAGATCAACCTATGTCGTTCAATGGAGACCAAATTTTCTAAAACGTAAGTGAAGGGAGCTCAACAGGCAGAGTTCTACCAATTCTGGTCTAAAGAGTTGCCTGAAACGAAATTCAGGGCAGGACAGCTCTACAACGTATCGCAGAAGTGGATACAAATGGAGGAATGCATATGCTTCGCACCAGTCGCCTTGAACATGCTTGTGAGAGGTCTGAGAAAGACCATGAAACCTTGCTGCAAGCAGAAGCTGAAACTTGAGCCGAAGTCATAGAACTTCGAGTACGCCAGAGAGTGTACGAAAGACACCTACTTGATGTGGAACGCCAACTGGCTGAACTGAGAGTTCACCAGAAGGATGACTGTCGTCAATAGTAGATGCCTTACTTTATTGTCCTTGTTAGAAAGGAATCGTTTTTCTGTCTATGCCCAATGTGGCATTTTCTATGAAACTATCTTGTACTGTAAGTACTTTAGTTAGGTCTTTATGCTGTCAGTAACTATCTTCTCTGGATATGATGTGAGACCTTTTTACAAGGTCATTTTCCCGAACCTGTACATCATGAATATCAAAGATATTGACAATCGGCTACCTTCTGTGTCATTCTTTATTCAATACTCTTATCATACTTTCATTAGAGTCTATTTGAAACATGCTCTGTTCAAGTCATTGGACTATAGCAATTTAACTCCGTAGACATCTCCAAGTCTCTTGTAACGGCTGGATTATGTTATTCACCAACCAACGATGCCTCGGCTAGAACGACAAACATCTTGAGACCATTGTATGAACTTACTTCCGATCTTTGCTAGGACTGCATCATAGGGATGTAGGTCAAACCTTCGTGAACATACTTCCATTCCGTACTAGGACTACATCATAGGGATGCAGGTCGAACCTTAGAAAACATACTTCTATTCTTTTCCTGAGCGATCGAACTACGTCTAGGTTCAACCATTCTCGCTCACAAATTCATTTTCTTTCGGTGTAACAGAATCATGTCACCCAAGAAAAACGATCAGCCCATCAACCAAACACCAACTTTTCAGATTGATGCAGCTACCTTTCAAGCTGCAGTCTCGACTGTCGTGTCAGCTATTCTGACCCACCTGAACTGTCAAAACTAGAAATTTTTTTGCCTTGTAACTACAACACTTATGCCAATTATGAATCAAAAACATGAAAGCATGTATGATGCTTACTCTATGACAACAAAATTTCAATCAAACACTTCATACAAGCATTTCAAATAGTCAACAAGCAATTAGAAACCTTATAAATCCTTGTTTAAGTCCATTATGGATTAGGATTTCCTTATTGGGCCCAATCGACCAATAAGCTTCCAATTGGACTATCTTGGGCATAGAACTCTTGAATGGGCTCTAATTGGACCCACTTCCATTTATTTCAATATTTTGGGCCATATTGGGCCTAGAATGAAATAAATTATTTAAATGAACCATATTGGGCCATAATTAACCTAATTTAGCCCTAATAGGTCATAAAAATCAAATTTATATTTATTTAGACCAAAAATCACTCAACATAACCATGAAAATTGGGATTAAGCATTTAAGGCCCAAAACTCTATTCTCTTTTCTCCATTCTCGGCCCAAGCCCAATCCATGGGGAAGAGTTGACTTAGGCCTTGCCACCTCATTTTTACATGGAGGTTATCCATGCAAATAACCCAAGTATCCATGCACTATCTCATCAATCTTCTCTCTCCCTCTCCCTCTTTTTCCTTCGGCCGAGAGCAAGAGAATGAACACACACACCTCACAAAACTCTCACTAAATCACTCAAGAATCATCCACATTTCTTCATCCAAAATCTCGAAAATTTGGCTTGAAATCTAAGGATCTTCATCAAGTAATTCACCATCTAAGGTAAGTTAATGGCTACCTTATGATCTAACTCCCTTCACTTCATCAAAATCTCTTCTAAATCCATTCAATCTTGTGATCTAGCACCTTGGAAGCATCCAAGTTCAAGATCCTCAAAGAAAGGTTGCTAGGATCGAATCCTTCTCATCTTTTCCTTCCAAAACCGAAACCACACCCAAGGTGAGTTTCATACCCCCTTCTTTTCGGTTTTTATGAGTTTTCTGGGGGGAGAATACAAGTAAATGTGTAGATCTATGTGTAAATGTATGCTATGTGTCATTTGATGCATGTATGTGTGTGATATTATGTATTTGTGATGAATATGTTATGCAACAAGTGTGTAAAACCGAGATCTAAAACATGGGGAAGGAAATAAACATAACCTAAACTATTTTACACTAATCAAGTCAAGAAAAATAGTTTATATGGTTAGGATGAACATATTTGAACATAAAACTCATTTTTGGGCTTAAATTGTCAAAAATACAAACTTGAGGTCCAAACCAACAAATTATAATTTCTGGAGGGTCAAAAGGGTCCAAATAGTTTCTATAACAATTTTTCTGAACATCAACATTTTTGAGGGGTTTAAAACGTAAATTTTGAATTTAATGGGCTAAATTTGGGCTTTTCGGCCCAATAAGCTTCAAATTGCGAGATTTCTAAGTTTGAGGGGCTGAAAAGGAAGTTTTCTGTAAAACAGGGGGTTTAAAGTGTATTAAAACCCTTTCAAAGGACAAAAATGTTTTTCAAATTCAAAAAGGATCAAAAATGTAAAAAATTTCTAATTTGGGCCAAAACTATAAAAGTTGCGAAAATGGGGGTTCTAACCGAGAATACTTCATTCTGGAAGGACTTAGGCTGTTTACAAAGCAAATTCGGGCTACAAATGTCTTTTCAATAAGTTATGATACTAAAGTGTCAAGAAAATGGTTTAAGGACTAAAATGGAAATTCTTTTATATAAAGGACTAAAAGTGTTAACTTTATAAAAGAAGGGTTGTGAAAAGGTAAAAATCTTACTTTTAAACAAATAAATCCCTTGAGACAAAATACGAGATCCATGACTACCAGCGAAACGTAATAACAAATACACTTTCAACAACTAATATCGTTAGCAAACGAATTGATTCGGTCTCGAATCAATAACAAAACAAAAATCAATAAACTGTAGTACTTCAATAAACACGCGATAACTATGAGGAGTCAATATTCAATCTTTGGGCTTGAAAGTTTCAAATCATGCTTGTTGGGCATTGCTAGCCCAATAGCATGATCTTTGGGCCCGAAGGGGATGCGCTTACATGTTAATGGGCCTTCTATGACCTAATTCCATGTAAAAGGACTTTCAATAGCTCTATTGTGTTGTTGGGCCCCAAGGGTCCATTAGTACTGCTAGCGAAGTCGATAAGTCAAATGCGGGTCAGGCCATGTGCCTTTCGCATTCCCGATAGCCTTGAATAACTTATGGAAATAAAGGAGGCTTCCTACCCACATTTCTCCTCGGTTATGGGGCTATGAGAAACCGAGTAAACAGATTTGTGACATGAAAGAAGAGAAGTCAGGGTGGTTGGATTATGTGAGTAGTATGGGTGACGCCTCAAGGATCGTTCATAATTTGTAGTTATAAACTAGTCATTTTCAGTAATGCATGATTGTAACCACTCACAACCCTTAACTAATCCAATGTCACCTGGGTAATCAAAAACAATCGTCGTATCGGTGTACAATAAACAAGTCATGTAATTTACGTATTGGGAAAACATCGGGTTTTCCCGGGAAGTTCAACATTTTAACGTACGTGACGTATACAAAGTCCAAAAATTATACATGTTTTTAATATCGATAAGCATATTTACGGATCTTCACACTTTTTTTTTTACAAATACTCTTTTCAGAAAATATCGGATTTTCTGGGTTTGCAATCTTCACAAAAATCATTTTTCCATAACATTACTTATGAACTCACCAACATTTCATATGTTGACCATTTTCAAAATAACTTGTATTCTCAGGTAACAGGTAAACAGAAGAATATGTATCAAGTTATGTCATGGTGTTTTGCTTAGATTAATTATCAAACGGTTTATGTTATGGAATTGTAATGTTTAAAACAATGTACTGAATGTAAACAATATCAGTTGTAATATTTCAATGCATGGTGATGAATTATGTTATGATTCATGTATAATCATTGTGATGGTATTCAATTAAGTCACAAGAGCCCTCGGACGTTTCCGCCGTCTGGTTCGGGGGTGTGACAAGTTGGTATCAGAGCTCTGTTTATAGTTAACTAGCATATCTAACCACATATTGATATGCAACTATAAACCAAAAAGAGGGACTAACACAACTCTGAACAAAACAAGTAAAACATAACAATAAAAAACCCCTTGCTTGTATTAGGTAAAAGAACATAATACCAAACCAAACAAGATAATGCTAGTATCTCGGTTAAGCCAAGACTGTTCTTCGTGGTGTCAAGGAGTGGATGTAGCCTGATCAACTGCATTCCCTCCAAGGTACAACTATCACATGTCCTGAGGAAATCGTGATAGCTAGGGAACCTAAAAACATACCCTTTTACCTCCAAGAAGACAACCTCAACTCAATCTATGCAATAGTTGTAGAGTCATAGGAGTAATGATAGTTTATTCGTATACCTCCTCCCAGTCTTCATGGAAGGAGAACAGCCGGGCATTCAGTTTCATCAAGTCCTAGTAGCCCACGGGAGGGTTAAGGATGAGTAGAGGTAGATCAAGGAAAGGCACACGACATTAGACCTAAAGAAGAACACGAGGAGGAAGAAGATGAAGGAAGCTTTGAGGAGGAACCCAGCGATAACAAAGGGGGTGATTCGGACACGGACTCCAAAGTCATCAGCCCCCTTACCCGATTAGGGTTCCCGCTTACCAGGTGGGCCCCACTGGCCCTACACCCCCTGGGGTATTGATCTTTGGAGGTGGAGCAGACAGCAGGGACAGCGACCCCCGTTCGACATGTCACGCGAGTTCTTTGACCTGATGGGTGGAGGGCTGGCCGATCGAGCCCTTCCGGTCATGGTGAAACGGTTACGAAACACCGGCGACCTAGCTCAGAGCACCGCCGACCAGGCACGCCAGATGTGGGCTAGGGTCAAGCGTACAGAGCAGGAGACACGAGACGTTCTTCAAGAGTTCCACATGAGGCAGGTGAGGTGGGAGTCTCGACTCCAGGATGCAAAACAATAGGTGGCTCGTCTTCAGGGAGCATCCACTTCCTCAGCACCACCCCCGGGCACATCTCACCGCGACTAGGGATAGCAGTATCAATTTTTAGTACTATGTCCTTAGGATTTATCGACAGTGCCAAGAGATTGGCCAAGAAACTGTATGACCACAACAACAAGAAGGGTGAGAAGCCAGTGGAGACTGAAGTTAAGAAGGAAAATGATAGCAAGAAGGGGAAGAACAACAAGAGTAGGGGACGTCAAGGCTCCGAATCATCCAAGAAGCAGCAAACAGTGGCAGTTAATGCTGCAACCGCTCAAGTTCCATCCACACCACATGCTCCAGCCTCAGCTGCTCCAAGTGCTCCTATACCTTATTCCGGTAATCTTCCCAAGTGCAACAAGTGCGGTCTCCATCACAATGGAGAATGTAGAGAGATGCAGTGCACCAGTTGCAATTGAAAGGGCCACACGACAAGGTACTGCAGGACTTACCCTCCTCAGAATCAACAACAGGGAAGCAACAACAACAATAACCGTAACAACAACATCACCAACACTGGAGGCAACAATGTAGGACCTAGCCCCACCTACTATGGATGTGGAAGATTAGGGCATTTCCGTCGACATTTCCCTAACAACAACAATCCCGGAAAGGAAGGGTGCTGACCATGGGTCAGGGAGAGGCGATTCAGGATCCCGCTGTTGTTACCGGTATGTTTCCCCTAAACCACACTTATGCATGCATCCTATTTGACACCGGAGCGGAGCGAAGTTTTGTGAGCAATAAGTTTAAACATTTGTTAAAACAACAACCCCAGAAGCTCAATGAAACCTTTACGGTGGAAATGGCCAATGGGAAAACCGAATCCACTGGGGAAATCTACATCGGATGTACCCTAACTCTAAATCAACACGTCTTTCGAATAGACTTAATGCATGTTTCCATTAGGAGTTTCGATGTGATTATTGGCATGGACTGGTTAAGCCCCCACCATGCTGAAATTATGTGTCACGAGAAGGCCGTTCTCCTTCACCCTCCCAATCACGAAACCCTAGTTATTTACGGAGACAAACCTAGCACGAATCTTTGCCTCATCTCATGCATCCAAGCACAGAAGCATCTGCAAAAGAACGATTTGACGTTCCTGGCTCATATAGTGGATAAAACCAAGGAAGACGTTAGCATTCAAGACATTCCAGTAGCACGTGAATTCCCAGATGTATTTCCTGAAGATCTTCCTGGAGTACCCCCAGAGAGACAAGTTAAATTCCGAATTGATCTTGTTTCAGGAGCAACTCCTCTCGCTAAATCGCCTTACCGACTAGCTCCTGCTAAGATGCAGGAATTGTCCAGCTAACTTAGCGAACTCCTAGGCAAAGGATTCATCCGACCTAGCTACTCGCCATGGGGAGCTCCGGTCCTCTTTGTCAAAAAGAAGGATGGATCTTTTAGGATGTCCATCGATTACAGGGAGCTAAACAAGCTCACTGTCAAAAATCGCTACCCACTCCCACGAATCGACGATCTATTTAACCAGCTCCAAGGATCTAGTTACTTCTCTAAGATAGATCTACGATCTGGATACCATCAACTCAAGGTCCGGGAAGAGGATATACCCAAAACCGCTTTCCGAACTCGTTACAGACATTATGAATTTGTCGTAATGCCCTTCGGTCTAACGAATGCCCCTGCCGCATTTATGGACCTAATGAACTGAATTTGTCGACCATTCCTCAACAACTTTGTTATCGTTTTCATTTACGATATTCTAGTCTATTCTCGAAGCGAAGAAGAGCATGGCCAATATCTCTGACAGATCCTGGAAACCCTGCGAATGGAGAAGCTATACGCAAAACTCTCCAAATGTGAGTTCTGGCTCCGCAGCGTGAACTTCTTAGGTCATGTTGTTAGTCAGGAATGAATACATGTGGATCCTCTAAGGTCAAAGCCGTTGAACGATGGCCAGCTCCAACGACACCCACAAAAATTCACCAATTCTTTGGCCTAGCATGTACCTACAGGAGATTCATTCAGAACTTCTCTAAGATCGTGAAGCCACTTACCTCGCTTACACAAAAGGGAGTAGTGTTCAAATGGATGAACAAACAAGAAGTTGCATTCCGAACTCTGAAGCAAGCACTCTGAAGTGCCCCGGTACTATCTCTACCAGAGGGAATGGAAGATTTCATGGTCTACTGTGATGCGTCCAATCAGGGTTTAGGTTGCATTCTCATGCAGCATGGAAAAGTGATAGCTTACGCATCCCTCCAACTAAAGACACACGAAGTGAATTATACATCCCATGATTTGGAATTGGGAGCAGTGGTCTTTGCTCTGAAGATTTGGAGGCATTACCTTTATGGTACGAAGTGCACCATCTTCACGGACCACAAGAGTCTCCAGCACATCTTGAATCAGAAAGAACTGAATATGAGGCAACGAAGATGGGTTGAACTATTAAATGATTACGAGTGTGAAATCAAGTACCACCCAGGCAAGGCCAACGTGGTAGCTGATGCCTTGAGCCGGAAAGAGTACTCTAATCGTCGCGTGAAAACTCTCTCAATAACCATCCAATCTCATCTAACCACTCAAATCAGGGCAACCCAGTCAGATGCCATGAAGGTGGAAAACAGAGCAAGTGAAGCATTACGCGGAATGGAAACGAATCTCGAGGTAAAAGAGGACGGAGTATACTATTTCATGAACCGTATTTGGGTCCCTAAACTAGGAAGATTTAGGGAGGTAGTCATGAATGAAGCTCACAAGACACGATACTCCATCCATCCAGGTTCGGACAAAATGTACTTGGATATTAAACAACATTATTGGTGGCCTAACATGAAGGTAGAAATTGCCACCTATGTCAGCAAATGCCTTACTTGCGCCAAAGTAAAGGTGGAATAACAGAAGCCCCCGGGGTTATTACAGCAACCAGTAATCCCCGAGTGGAAATGGGAAGGGATTTCTATGGACTTTGTGACCAAGCTACCTAAGACGTCAGATGGATTAGACACTATATGGGTAATAGTTGACCGACTGATGAAATCCGCCAATTTCCTGCCAATAAAAGAACCCTACAAGATGGAGAGACTGATAAGAATATACATTCGAGAAATCATGAGGCTTCACGGAGGGCCAGTGTCTATCATCTCAGATAGAGACAGTAGGTTCATTTCACGTTTTTGGCAATCACTTCAGAAAGCACTTGGAACCCATCTCGACATGAGCACCGCTTATCACCAACAAACGGACGGTCATAGTGAACGAACCATCCAGACGCTTGAAGACATGCTTCTCGCATGTGTGATAGACTTTGGGAAGTCCTAGGATACCCACTTACCCTTAGTTGAATGCTCGTATAACAATAGTTACCATTCAAGCATCAAAGTCGCTCCTTTCGAAGCGCTATATGGACGTAAGTGTAGATCACCGTTGTGTTGGGCTGAGGTAGGCGACACCCAGCTAGCAAAGGAACAAGCATCAGACAAGATGTTAACAATACCGGAGATCATTTGTTAAACCACCAAAAAATAGTTCAAATCAGAGCTCGACTACAAGCCTCGCGCGACCGGAAAAAGAGCTACGCTGATAAACGGCGAAAGCCCTTAGAGTTTCAGGTCAGGGATCGAGTACTGTTGAAAGTTTCTCCCTGGAAAGGGGTCATTCGCTTTGGAAAACGGGGAAAACTGAACCCACGATACATTGGACCTTTTGAGATCCTTTCCCGAATAGGTCCGATGGCGTACAGACTGCAGCTACCCGCTGAGCTCAGTAGTGTACACCCCGTGTTCCATGTTTCCAATCTAAAGAAGTGCCTATCCGATGAAACTCTCGTCATTCCCCTTGATGAAATTGAAATCAATGAGAATCTCCTGTTCGTTGAAGAACCAGTCGAAATCATGGACAGAGAGGTGAAGCGTACTAAACAAAGTCGCATCCCGATCGTGAAAGTACGGTGGAACACAAAGCGTGGGCCGATATTCACATGGGAACGCGAAGACCAAATGAAGCAAAAGTACCCTCATCTATTCTAGCATTCTCAAATCTAGCTTTCAAAAGAATTTTGGGACGAAATTCCCTTTAACCGGGGGATGATGTCACAACTAGAAATTTTTGTGCTTGGTAACTACAACACTTATGTCAATTATGAATCAAAAACATGAAATCATGTATGATGCTCACTCTATGACAACAAAATTTCAATCAAACACTTCATACAAGCATTGGAAATAGTCAACAAACAATTGGAAACCTTAGAAATCCTTGTTTAAGTCCATTTATGGATTAGGATTTCCTTATTGGGCCCAATGGACCAATAAGCTTCCAATTGGACTATCTTGGGCTTAGAACTCTTGAATGGGCTCTAATTGGACCCACTTCCATTTATTTCAATATTTTGGGCCATATTGGGCCTAGAATGAAATAAATTATTTAAATGAACCATATTGGGCCATAATTAACCTAAATTAGCCTTAATAGGTCATAAAAATCACATTTATAATTATTTGGACCAAAAATCACTCAACATAACCATGAAAAATTGGGCTTAACCATTTAAGGCCCAAAACTCTCTTCTCTTTCCTCCAAATCTCGACCCAAGCCCAACAAAAGAAAGAAGAGTTGACTTGTGAGAGTGCCACCTCATTTATACATTACATACCTCCATGCATGGACCAACATGCATCTAAGTTAGTCACCTCAACTCTCTCTCTCTCTCTCTATCTCTCTCTTCTTCTTCTTCTTCTTGATTCTCGGTCGAGAGCCTCCCAAACATACACACTTCATCCAATTTTCTTAAACAAACTCTCTCAAAGAACATCCTCACTTTTCTTCATCAAAATTTCGAGAATCAAGAGCTTTTCAAAGAGACTTTCCACCAAAAATCATCATCTAAGGTAAGTTGATGTTAGATCCATAAGCTAGCTATTTCCTTTCATTCAAGAATCATCTCTTAATTCATTCAAACTTATGATCTAGCACCTTAGAAGCATCCAAGTCCAAGATCCTCAAAGAAAGGTTGCTAAGATCGAATTCTTCTCATCTTTTCCTTCCAAAACCGAAACCACACCTAAGGTGAGTTTCATACCCCCTTTTTTTCGGTTTTATGAGTTTTTATGGGGGAAAATACAAGTAAATGTGTAGATCTATGTGTAAATGTATGCTATCTGTGATTTGATGCATGTATGTGTGTGATATATTGTGTTTGTGATGAATATGTTATTCAACAAGTGTGTAAAACCGAGATCTAAAACATGGGAAAGGAAATAAACCTAACCTAAACCATTTTACACTAATCAAGTCAAGAAAAATAGTTTATATGTGTCAGACCCCAAACCGGAACGGCGTAAACGTTCTGGGGTGGAAGACGTCATGTCAAGTATCACAACACATGCATTATAGTAATCAAAGTACAACAAAACATTGCATTAATAGTAATAGTTTTACATGATTCACATTACAATATATCAAAGTAATACAGGTAAATGTAATAAGAACAGCATGGTACTAAGCTATCTTCGTCAACAGCACCGGGGATGTACCTGTCTAATGCTGACCTGAGAATACAAGTTATTTGAAAAGCGAGTATCAGCATTTTTACAAATGTTGGTGAGTTCATAAGTATTTAGTGTCATTTTATTCAAATAACTTTAATAAAAGTGGTAGTGTTTAGAGTATCCATTACATTAGTGTCTTTTCCAGAAAATCCTATATTTTCTTTAATAAAAGCAGCCTTCTACCAAGACTGGACGGAGTTACGTGGTAAGAAGTAGTTTTTCCTTAATCGCTATCATTATCAAAATATTGAAGTTGATTATTAAAGAAAGAAAGAGAAATCAGGGAAATAACATATGCCTCAGTAGTGAGGACTGCTGACTAAGGCAAAAAGGAATCATAGACTCCAAGAGAGTATCGAACGAACGACACGCCTGGCTCAGTCTAACAAAAGGAGATACAGACCCCAGATGGTACCAAATGAAAGATACAGCTAGTAAGGTCTAAAACAAAGAATACAGACCGCAGACAGTATCAAATGAAAGATACAGCTAGCAAGGTCTAAAACAAAGAATACAAACCGCAGACAGTATCAAATGGAAGATACAGCTAGCAAGGTCTAAAAACAGTGTGACTCTGAAAATGGGTTCCCAGCATACAGTGTAGATTGCTGGTATAATACCGTTACCTTAAGGCCATGAATTATAAGGAAACCTGGGATACTCGTAACCATACTAACCGACACTAGAGTACCTGACACCCTACAAGCATCTATAAATTATGACATTTGTCACCACTTGGCTTGGTGGGCCGTGGACTGTAGCTAGCAGTCAGGGTGTGGGGGTGTCAATCCCGTATAGATCTATACACACAATGTCCGCTCTCTCTACAGGAGACTCTGGTTACCAACTAGACAACGGAGAAGGTCGTGTCCCGAAGATGCATCCCAAATAGTGGGTAGTGGGTTTCATATGTAAGTCCTGAACTAGGGGTAGAGACTCATAACTGGACTGACTAATGTAAACCTATATGTCTATACTTGTATACATAACATACAACAAATGAACCAAACGACCTTCGGACAGCCATCCGATCCCACCAGACCACATCTCAACGAAGAAAAAGAAATAGGGCGGACAAACCTTCATAAGTCCTTCAATCATTATTTATATGCACCTATACAAGCACAAACATACATCTAACTACGAATGAGTGTGTAACAAGTGAAAAAGGCATCGTGATGTATAACTGAGTCGTGGTGTATAAACGTACAGTGTGGAATAACTGAATCATAAAGTGTGAACGAATAGTGTTGAACAACTGAATCATAAAGTGTGAACGAATAGTGTAGAATAACCAAATCGTACAG
Organism: Lactuca saligna; assembly: GCF_052625555.1. Taxonomy (NCBI): domain Eukaryota; kingdom Viridiplantae; phylum Streptophyta; class Magnoliopsida; order Asterales; family Asteraceae; genus Lactuca; species Lactuca saligna. The sequence goes on along the minus strand of NC_136421.1, from coordinate 122,468,813 downwards.
TGTAATCAAACAGTGTGGGATAATCGAATCGTGAAGTATAAGTGTTACCAAATATAAGCATATCACAAAGTGGAAACGTTATCAAGTAGGAGTTTAAACTAAGTAAAAGCGAGACGGCGGCATCTAACAAGCAAGAGTATACGACATCAAAGAGAACTTTGATGAAAACCTTGGAAAAACCTTTATATTTAAGAAAGTTACAACTTGGTATTCTTTGATAAAATAAGTTTGAAAACCTTTAGAAATTCTTTGGAACCTTTCATAAACCAGTTTAAAATGAACTTTTATAAAACAGTATAAGTAAGAGTTATGAACAAATGAAAACATTTTAGAAAACCATTTTTAGTATCCTACTCGGTAAAACAGTTTACATTGTGGTAAATTCTTGTGCATGCGGGTTATCAATCACATGTGATTGATATGATAACTAGCATGTTTAACTTGTATTCCCCCCCCCCCCCCCCTATAAAACATGTAAAAACATTTAAAAGGTTCATTCAGGGTTATGAACTCACCTGGTGTAAGTGGATCCAACGAAGGTGTCGGTTGGGTGTCCGGTGTCAAGTAAGGACTTGGACTCACTTAGAGACCTATTTAACATATGATAACATATGTTCACATACAATTAGTATATTTAATACTAATTAAACAAGTATATGCACTCTAAGGAGCGGAAAACACTTTGGTTAAGTGTTTGGGGTGTCCCGGGTAACATTTAAGGGCTCAAATGGCTTCGGAATGGAGTTTACTCTTCAAGAGTAAACTCACCTTATGGTGTTTACGGCCCAGGGACAAACTCCCCATGAGTTTACGGCCATAAACTCATGGTGAGGGGTTCTAGGGTGTTTTAAGGGCTCTATCTTGTTCGTGGAATTTTGCTAGGTCCAAATCTGGAAGGTATGAATGGGTTTAGGGCTTTTAAAGGGACCATAGGGGAGTTTACGGCCCATGAACCACACCTATGGGAGTTCACGGCCGTGAACTCCTACACCTTGATTTTATTGAAGTTTTAAGTCCCTATTCCAACCCTAGTAATTTATAATGAGGTATGAGGCCATTCGGGGGGATGAAAACCATCATTTGGCTTGATTTAAAGGTGTTTACGGCCTTGGCATATGTCTGGCCGTAAACTCCTATTAATCCCTCAATTTCTTGTGTTTGAATGCTCTAAACCCAAAATAGGAAGCCCCTAATTTATGTATTAAGCCTAAGGGTGGTTTGTGAGTGTGTTTTGGGGCATTTTTGCAAGGTTTAGAGGTATTTACGGCCTAAGCATGTGCTTGGGCCGTAAAATCTCTTTTATGCCCTAAAATCTTGTGTTTTGATGATTAAACACTCCTAGACAAATTCCTTAATTGGTTCCTAGGCTCAATGGGACAAGTTCGGGTCATGTTGGTCACATTTAATGTGTTTACAGACTAAGGAGGATCTTAGGTCATAAACTCCTCTTTCACAGCTTCTAAGTCCGATTTTTAGGGTATAATCACAAGCCAAGATGTTTGGAACAAGCTAGGGTAAGTGGACTTACGAATTGGAAGCGTTTGGTTGCGGATTCGAGTCAAAAACGAGATTTATGCGAGAGAGTATAGAGAGAGGGTGATATGGGAGTGGGAAAAGAGTGGAATGAAGTCCACTCCCCCATATATAGGGGTTTGAGTTGGGGCTCAGTGGAATTCTACCCGATACTGCCGTTATACGGGGCTTTTGGTCGCACCCGATTTAGTGGTCGTAATAGAATTTAACCTTTTTCCATAATTAATATGGAAATGTAATTTAAGTGTTTCTTTTACTTTATTACAACTATCACGACATAAAACATAAATAAATAAAACATTTATTTATTTTACGACCTCTTATTAACAGAACTTTTATACAGTGGAATATTCTATTAACGGTAACGGGGTAATGTAACGGAATAACTTTGGGTTGTCACAATATGGTTAGGATGAACATATTGGGACATAAAACTCATTTTTGGGCTTAAATTGTCAAAAATACAAAACTAAGGGCCCAAATCGACAAATTATAATTTCTGGAGATTCAAAAGGGTTCAAACAGTTTCTATAACAATTTTTCTAAACATCAACATTTTTGAGGGGCTTAAAATGTGAATTTTGAATTTAATGGGCTAAACTTGGGCTTTTCGGCCCAATGAGCCCCAAATTGCGAGATTTCTAAGTTTGAGGGGCTGAAAAGGAAGTTTTCTATAAAGCAGGGGGTTTAAAGTGTATTAAAACCATTTCGAAGGTCAAAAATGTTTTTCAAATTCAAAAAGGATCAAAAATGTAAAAAATTTCTATTTTGGGCCAAAACTGTAAAACTTGCGAAAATGGGAGTTCTAACCGAGAAACTTCATTTTGGAAGGACTTAAGTTGTTTACAAAGCAAATTTGGGCTAAAAACGTCTTTTCAACAAGTTATGATACTAAAGTGTCAAGAAAAATGGTTTAAGGACTAAAATGGAAATTCTTTTATATAAAGGACTAAAAGTGTTCACTTTATAAAAGAAGGGTTGTGAAAAGGTAAAAATCTTACTTTTAAACAAACAAATCACTTAACAGAAAATACGAGAACGACGACTACAGGCGAAACGTAATAACAAATACACTTTCAACAACCAGTATCGTTACCAAACGAATTGATTCAGTCTCGAATCAATAACAAAACAAAAATCAATAAACCGTAGTACTTCAATAAACACGTGATAACTACGAAGAGTCAATATTCAATCTTTGGGCTTGAAAGTTTCAAATCGTGCTTGTTGGCTCTTGCTAGCCCAATAACATGATCTTTGGGCCTGAAGGGGACGCGCTTACATGTTAATGGGCCTTCTATGACCTAATTCCATGTAAAAGGACTTTCAATAGCTCTATTGTGCTGTTGGACCCCAAGGGCCCATTAGTACTGCTAGCGAAGTCGAGAAGTCAAACGCGAGTCGGGCCAAGTGCTTTTCGCATTCCCGATAGCCTTGGATAACTTATGGAAATAAAGGGGGCTTCGTACGCTCCTTTCTCCTCGGTTGTGGGGCTATGAGAAACCGAGTAAACAGATTCGTGACGTTAAACAAGAGAAGTCGGGGTGGTTGGATTATGTGAGTAGTATGGACGACGCCTCAAGGTTCATTCATAATTTGTATTTATAAACTAGTTATTTTCACTAATGCGTGATTGTAACAACTCACAACCCTTAATTAATCCAATGTCACCTGGGTAATCAAAAACAATCGTCGTATCGGTATAACAATAAACAAGTCATGTAATTTATGTATTGGGAAAATATCGAGTTTTCCCGGGGAGTTCAGCATTTTAACGTATGTGATGTATACAAAGTTCAACAATTATACATGTTTTCAAAATCGACAAGCATATTTACGGATCTTCACACTTTTTTTTTACAAATACTCTTTTCAGAAAATATCGAATTTTCTGGGTTTGCAATCTTCACAAAAATCATTTTTCCATAACATTACTTATGAACTCACTAACATTTCATATGTTGACGATTTTCAAAATAACTTGTATTCTCAGGTAACAGGTAAATGGAAGAATATGTATCAAGTTATGTCATGGTGTTTTGCTTAGATTATTTATCAAACGGTTTATGTTATGGAATTGTAATGTTTAAAACAATGTACTAAATGTAAACAATATCAGTTGTAATATTTCAATGCATGGTGATGAATGATGTTATGATTCATGTATAATCATTGTGATGGTATTCAATTTAAGTTACAAGAGCCCTCGGACGTTTCCGCCGTCTGGTTCGGGGGTGTGACATGAATGCTAACAACGCAAGTGTTAGCGGGATTGTTAACAATCATTCCAATCCAAGTAACAATCAAGCATCGCAACGAACAACAAACTACCATGATAACCCGAGTCCCAAAGCCAAGAGTAACAAAAGGAAGTCTTGGGCTAAGCCTAAGGACAAGTCGCTTCGAAGGGCGAACAAGAAACAACCACCAGTAACAACCTTCACAACCACGACACCAGTACCTCCTACTACCATCCCTTCGGACATCCCAATTGTCCCTAAACCAGCCAAACTTTATGCTGGAAATCTCCGAAAATGCATCCAATGTAGTTTTCACCACAGTGGACCTTGTAGGGAGATGCAGTGCTCACATTGCAATAGAAAGTGCCACACCCAGCGTTACTGCAAGAGCCTAATAAGGCCGATCGACCAAGTGCCCAGCACCGGTGTGAACCAGGCTTGCTACGGTTGTGGCAAGGTAGGTCATTACAAAAGGAACTGCCCAGAGGTAGCAAATGTTGGCACAGACGAAAGTCTACTACCAACCACCGCCGCAGGGGAGTCTACTCCGGACCCACGTTAATGTAATTTAGGCGTTTTGTTGTAACAGACTTATGAACCATCCCAAAAACTAGTGCAACCAAAGTCTTATCTTTTGCGAGATCCCGTCCGTTTAGGGATGCTCGTGTTGCGTGTACTTGTCTTTTGTAGTATACCTTGTTCGCAGCAATAGTCTTGTAGTAAATCTAAAAGTATAGTAACTCTGTTAATGGTTGTACTGTTGTGTTTTGTCTGTAACGCCTTATGTTCAAATCTAATATCTTTTGTTTCCATATGATTCCGACTTTATCATGTGACTCGAGTAAATTCGATCCTCGCAATACCAGCTTCATAAGTACATCTCTTTCTCAGTAATCGTCTTTTAGCGAAGCCGTCATATCAAAACACCGAAGTACTCATACAAGGAGTACCTCATAGTTCTTTTCCTTTCCGAAGGAATCCCCACAGTATTACTCGTGCAGTACGTCAAGTTCAATTCAAGGATTCATACGGTTGATCTATCATTAAAGAATGTATACATGAGAGTGATATATAATCATTGTTCTACAGGTTTAGAATTGATGATTCCACTTTAACTTCTTTTCCCTCGATGGGATGTGAGATTAAGGAAGAATCAGTTATTCGACTACCTTTTCAATCTTAATCATATACGACTCATATACACGAAATTGTGATCATTGAACCACGTATGAATTCTAATATGAACTTCAAGACGGAGACTGTCCAGGAGTACGAGTAATTGCATTGGCATAGGAACAAACTTAGAACCTGGTATGACTCTTATAACCAGATCGCCTTATAGTCTAAACACCTACGGAGGATACAAGAACAGCTCGGGCAACACAGCGAACTACTCAACAATAGAATTAGAAGACCAGGCTTCTCACCCTTGAGAGCTCCGGTCTTATTATAACTAGAAGTCGACGGAGTGCATCTTATGTACCTCGACGACCAGAGACTTCATTAAGATTCCCTTTAGAAATCGTTGTCTCTGCCTTGCATAGACGAATTGATTGAGCAAACACAGGGAAAGAATTACTTTCAGAAATGGACCTGAGATCCGAATATCACCAGTTCGAGTGTTAGGGAAGGATGTCCTAAAGACTACCCTCCGAACTCGATGCAGACACTTCGAGTTCGTAGTGATACCCCTCGGATAGGACCAATACGCCCATAGTATTCATGAGCTAAATGAGTAGAGTACGTCTTTCTTACTGCGATCAGTTCGTGATTTCTCCATGTAATGACTTACTTATCTACCCTCTTAGTAAGAAAGAACCCATGGAAACATTACCCTCGAAGATACTTTTCGCAAAGTTCTCTGAGGAAGAATTTTGGAATTAAGAGTCAAATTTCCTGAGACACACTATTAGTGTTGTGGAAATTCTTGAGTACTCTGTCAAATTATCCAACACCGTTGGGAATTTGTCGGCAGCGTAGTCACCGATGGAAAATTTGCCAAATACTAGGTCTTACAGACCTACTATCATAGTCCATTCAGAAACTCCCCGCAAATTTCAGAAACCCTTTTGACTTTGACCCAGCAAGGGGTGGCCTTTGACTGGGAAGTTAAGCAATAGAAAGAACTTTTCGAATTCCAAGTGAGAGACCAAATTCTTTAAGAAACCTCACTCTGGAAATGGCTTAATACACTTCGTAAAGCGCGGAAAGCTAAATCTAATATAGTTAGGACCTCCGAGATTCTTACCAGAATCGGCCCTGCATCTCACAAAATAGACCAACTCCGCAAACTCAGTAACATACATTTTACCCTTCGCGTCTCGAACTTGAAATAGTACCTTTCTGTTAGGACTCTCATAAACCCTCTCGACGAGATCAAGATTAACGAGATCCATGCCTTCGTATTAGAACCGTTGTGACCCTCAACCGAGAGGTCAAGCGGACGAAGCAACGTCGTCGCCCATTAGTCAAGGTTCGTTGGAATACCAACCGAGAACCCGATTTCACTTGGGAGCGTGAGAACTAATCAATTAGGAAGCTTACCTAACGACTCGATCACTCCTACCTACATCTTTGTCTAAATTCTAATTTCGGGACGAAATTCCCTTTAACAGGGGGATGATGTGACAACCCGAAATTTCCATTCTGAACAAACCATATCAAGCCAATAGAAGTTAGAACAATTACAGAGAAATTCCAAACTTTAGGTATAAGTTTGAGTATTTCAAGTTTAACACTTAAGGAGATATCAGGAGAGTGGATGCACTAGGGTTTTGTGCAACACTGTTATTCCAATACTCTATGATATTAGATTTCATTATGGGAACAAAATATTTTCTGCCAAAAACCTCAGGACTATAAATAGAAAACTGAACCATATTTACTCATTAGTTACATTTCCAACTAGAGAAAAGCCATTTTCTCTCTCACGGATCTTCGGGTTTTTTCCCAAATCGAGAGTACTTCAATCTAGTTGTATTATATAGCTTAGATTGTGCATAATAAAATCAAAATCACGACAGAACAACAAGATCTATGAGTTTACCGCCCAAGAACACTTGGGGAGTAAACTCCATTTTAAGGGCCAAAAGTGTCCCAAAGACCCTCAAAACCTTAGAACTCAAACTAGAAGCTTCCATTACAGGTTTTAGACAACTAAACAACTAAGATTCATGGCTAGAAGTGAGTTCACGGCCAAGGAAGTTCTTGGGCCATGAACTCCATGTTTAAGTGCCAAAATGCCCTAAAAACCATCCTTAAGCCAAGAGACTAAATAGGACATGTACCTAAATGAGTTTAGAGATAGAAAACAATCTCAAAACACCAAGGAAATGGTGTTCACGGCCAAGGAAGTTCTTGGGCCGTGAACTCCATGTTTAGGTGCCAAAGTGCCCTAAATACCTTCTCTAAGCCAAGAGATAAACATAGCACTTTACCTTGATGTGTCTAGGACCCAAAACAATGAAAATATCAACACCCATGAGTGTTTACGGCCGCAAACACATGACCAAATGGTCCATGGGCTGTAAACTCATGTTAGGGGTGTTTTGATGCCACAAACACTTCCAAAGGCTTAGGCTTGAAATTAGAATGCTTCCTTATGACCTTTAGGACACTCATAAACATAAATGGCCATGAGTTTACGGCAGTAAACTCATTTGGGCTGTGAACTCCTTAGAACTTCAAAGAAAGTGGGTTTTCTTCATCCTAGGTTAGAGCTAATGTCCCTAAATCATTCCCTAGCCTTCAAACTTACATTCCCACATGAGTAGCCATGAGTTTACGGCCGTAAACTCCCTTGCGCCGTGAACTCATGGTAGTAAACTCATGTGAGTGCCTTTATACCTTCCTATGTTAAATCACATGTGATTCCAACACTTGGTCAAGGTGCTACCTAATCCCGGAAGGTGTTTCCTTTCATATAGATGTTATAAACACTATATTCATGTCAATATGTGTCCTTATATGTCATTTAGGACTTATTCTATCTCGGGAGTTCATTTGTGGAACTTCTCATTCCTACACGCGTACCCTCTAGAACCCCTCACAACAGGTGAGTTCATACCCCTTAATCAATGTTTTTAAATGATTTTAAAATGCTTTAATGGGGGGGGGGGAATACAAGTAGAAAACAGTATGTTATTAAATCACTCTTATGTATTTTTTAACTGTGTTTTCATCCAGTAGATTTCACATACTTCAAAATTTGATACATGAAATGGTTTTCTATCTTAAAATACCTTGATAACAAATGCATTAGTTTTGAAATGTTTATTTAAATGACATCAAGTCACTCATAATTATTGTTCAAAACTATTAGATATCTTGCAAAACCATTATTTTTACCTTCTCGAACAAAACTATACTTATACACTTATGTTCATATAAATGTCTTGAGATTATAGTTTTCATCCTTCATTCAGTATCCCACATTCTTGTGTAGTGAGGGTGTACAAACCTACTTGAACAACCAATTACCTTTCAGTTAATTATCATAGGGATAGTTAGAAGATACAAAACATTATTCCTATTACAAGGAATCACACAAGAGTCATCTCATTCATTATTCTATACTAGCACATTACCTGATACATGAGTACATTTACATATGATTACATGATACATGAGTACGTTTACATATGCTTACATGATACATGAATACGCTTACACAAATACGTTACATGAGTACCTTTATGTAGATACATTTACCTGTGTATATTTACATGAATACTTGTATCTCGAATTGCGAGGATGATCTATTAGTACCTTCTGTGTAAATTTTTCCTACCTATCCCTAGTACCTTGGGATATCTAGACAGGACCTTATCCTTAGTACCTCGGGATATCTAGACATGACCCTATCCCTAGTACCTCGGGATATCTAGACGGGACCCTATCCCTAGTACCTCGGGATATATGGACGGGACTAACCATTCCGGAACCCAGCTGTTAGCACCAGTGGGTGATGAACATCTACAAATGCCTAAGGTTACTACTTATATTAGGAGTCAGTTACAGGACAAACCCTTCCTCCGCCCTGCTGCTACTATAGAGGACAATTGGACAATCTTCGGATGTTCATTAGGTTATATATGTCGTGTTAGCCCTAGTACCTCGGGATGACATTTACGTATGTCGTGTTAGACCATAGTACCTCGGGATAACACTTACTTTAGTATATTTTCCTATTTACTTTATTTTGTGATAGGTTATACGTTTCGCTTTACGCGATGGCGTGCTAGCCCTAGTACCTCGGGATAACACTTACATTAGTACTTTTTCCTATTTACTTTATTTTGTGATATATTCACATAAACGACAAGTTAGACTAAGTACGTTTAGTACCAGTCAATAGAAAGGAAAAACCATCATTTTAACTTATAAAAACATTCGGGTCTTGGTAGAAGACTACATTTCATACTTATACCAATTGTTCCATTTAAAGACTTACATGACATTCATAACAATTCCAAAACAAGACAATAACATTTAAATAATTATGAATTCACCAGCTTTAGGCTGATACTCGCTTTCAAAATAACTTGTATTCTCAGGTCATCAGCTAGACAGGTACACTGGCCAGGTTTTGAGAAGACGGAGCACAAACAAGACTCGTCTTATTTTGATTATTCATTTTATTGTTGTACATTATGAAAGAACACACATGTATTAAAACTTTACTTTTAATGCAATGGATGATGTTGTTGCTTTTTTACTACTTTACACTGTTATGATACTTCACATGACGTCCTCCACCCTGGAACGTTTCCGCCGTTCTTGGTTTTGGGCTGTGACAATACATATTGTCGGCCATTTCTTGGGTGCCCGTCCTACCAATGTCAAGCCATTCTAGGGTGCTAACCTACCCATGTCGAGCCATTCTGGGGTGCTGACCTTCCCATGTCAAGCCTTTTTGGGGTGCTAACCTACCCATGTCAAGCTATTCTGGGGTGCTGCCCTACCCTCTGGTCTATCTCAACCGAACCCAGGGACTATTTCACTCCTTACTACTAACACATAATATCATATCATAAACATGGTGTCAGACATATCTGGGGTGTCCGACCTACCCATTGGTCCTAGGGACCGAATCGGGGACTAGTCCGCTTCTACTGATAGTATCTCACATAACATAGCAACTAGCAAACTAGCATGCTCACATATCCATCAATTTAGTATACTCACATATCCAGCAATAACAGACCAGACAATTATCACAAAGATAATCATCTCAACTAACAATTACTAGTGGGCCGGCCTTGGTGCCTTAGACCCACTTCTACTCGAAGGTAACTCAGCTCAATGTCGTGTAGTGTCTGAACTGTCTTTGGCGTGAAGGTCGGCTCTCCTCGACTCCTCAATCCCTACATGACAACCTTCAAGTCATCAAACAGAACATACAACCCTAACCACGGTCAATACCAAAACCAGTCAAAGTCAACACCCAGTTGACCTGACTCGCCGAGTTGGTTTACCAACTCGTCGACTCCATACTCCACTAACTCGATCCAACCCCGACTCCACTCGTCGAGTCTAGCAAGAACTCGAAGGATTCTCCTTCATTCAAACCATCAGGACCATCTTCATCCAACTCGTCGAGTTCTTCCTTGAACTCGGTGGGTTCATCTCCCTCATAAGAATGTGTTCGGTCTATGACTTGCTGAGTTGTATGAATAACTCGTCGAGTCCATCTTCAACGTTTGGGAGATTGCCTTGGACTCGTCGAGTATGTTCATACACTCATCGAGTCCCATGATTCCCAGGTCACTTTACGTGTCTAATCATCTAAGGGACTTTCCTCCCTAACAACTGGTTCATTCACAGAAAGGAGTTGGTGGTCCTTACACCGCGACTCGCCGAGCCCCAAGAACAACTCGTTAAGTCCATCTTCAATGTTTGGGAGATTGCCTTAGACTCGCCAAGTCTGTTCATACACTCATCAAGTCCCATGATTCCCAAGTCCCTTTACGTGTCTAAGCATCTAAGGGGCTTTCCTCCCTAACAACTGGTCCATCCATAGAAAGGAGTTTGTGGTCATTACACCACGACTCGCCGAGTCCCAAGAACAACTCGTCAAGTCCATCCTTGACCAACACTATACAGTCGATTTAAATGGGCCTTAACACCACAAAACCATAGATCTAGCCCCTTAATGTCCATTTCATACGTAAATTGGGTACCTTTATGCCATGAGACCTTTCTAATGACTCAGATCTGAAGTCAAGACTCCATATAATAGTCCACAAATCCGGAAACGGCTTGGAAAGCCCTAAATGTGCCCAAATTCCAAGTCTAACAATGAATAAACACATAGAGAACCAAGGTACGGGCATTTTACCTTGATTGAGCTGAAAATGGAACTAGATCTCTTAATCTCTAAGCCCCAACTCGAACTCTCAAGATTATTTATCCTTCTAAAGCTTTACAAACCACCAAATGTACCAAAATGTCCTTAGAGCGCACAAAAACAGCTAGGGTTTCGACACACAGCTTTCGGGGAGTGATAAGGGTGATGGAGGCTGAGATAAGGTGTTTAAATAGGGTCCAAACCCTCAAATTTAGGGTTTCACTCAACCAGCACCTACTCGTCGAGTCAGTCCCCCGACTCGTCGAGTAGGTTACTTAAACTGTCCACGGGTCACGACTCTACTCGACGAGTTGGGCCTCCAAATTGTCGAGTCCTAGAGAAAAACACAAGAATTGCTTGAATTAAATGCGTACCAGGAATCGGGTATTACAAATCTCCCCCACTTATCTTAGAGATCGTCCTCAAAGTCTGCTGCTCGATCCTGAAAAAGCTCGGGGTAATGCTCCCTCATCTCATCCTCCGGCTCCCAGGTCCCTTCCAAGCCCGTTCGGTGCTGCCACTACACCTTTACCAGCTCCACTCTCTTGTTCCTCAGATCCCTTGACTTCCTATCAAGGATTGCCACTAGCCACTCGATGTAGTTCAGGTTGTCATCAACCTGAATATCCTCTAAAGGCACTACCGCTGAATCGTCCACCAAACATTTCCGCAACTGGGAGACATGAAAAGTGCTATGAATCTGACTGAGTTCCACTGGCAGATCCAGCCTATATGCCACCTTGCCCACCCAGGCCATAACCCTGTAGGGTCCAATATACATGGGGGCCAAGTTTCCCCGCTTCCTGAATCGAATGACGCCCTTCCATAGCGACACCTTCAGGAGCACCATATCCCTGACCTAGAACTCCAAGTATGACTGACGCCTGTCGACATAACACTTTTTCCGACTCTAAGCAATCTGAAGCCCACTCCGAACCTGCTCGATCCTCTTCGTAGTTTTGAGTACCACTTCAGTACTACCCATGACTATATGCCCAACCTTTCCCCAGCATATCTAGGTTCTGCACTTCCTCCCATACAACATCTCGAAAAGGAGGTCGGTTGATACTCGCATGATAGCTATTGTTATAAGAGAACTCTACCAACGGAAGGTAAGTATCCCAACAACCTCCAAAGTCTAAAACGCACGGCCGTAGCATATCCTCTGGTGTCTGGATGGTCCGCTCGCTCTGATCATCCGTCTACGGGTGAAAAGCGGTGCTAAAGTGCAGTCAAGTACCCAGCTCGTCAGGAAACTTCTTCCAAAACTGGAAGTGAACCGCACATCCCTGTCTGTAAACACTGAAACTGGCACCCCGTGCCGTGCCACTACCTCCCGGATATAGATGTCGGCCAACTTTTCGGGCGAAATACTCTCCTGAATCGGAATAAAATGGGTGCTCTTGGTCAGTCGATCATTGATGACCTAAATCGAATCCACTCCTCGCGCGGTCTTGGGAAGCTTCGTAATGAAGTCCATAGTAATATCCTCCTACTTCCATAGCAGTATGTTTTGGGTTTTAGCCATAAGAACTTTCCTATGTGCGCATGCAAAACCCTATTGCTTGGATCTAGGCTTTCTAATAACCATGCTTTTGAATCCAAGACTTCTAATAGCTAATTAGGTTAAATAACAATGATGAAACAGATCTAGAATCATACCTTTGAATCCCTTGTTGATCTCGTTTGTCTTGGAGCTTCTAGAGTCACAATTGTCACTCCTCTAATGGCTTACAAACACCAATAGCAAGCAAGATGATTTGGGAGAGAGGAGAGGGGATGGAATTCGACCAGAGGTTCCTTGCCTTAGGTTCTGAAAGGTTGTACACGAATTCCACATCCCAAGGGCCTATTTATACCTTTAGACTCCTTAAGGGTTTCACCCTAAACCCCAATTGGATAATCTTCTCTTAAGGCTATCCAAATCCATTCCATAGATATCCCTATGGACGATTTTGAGCTATCCTAAAGCTCTTAGAATCCGTCCAAGGTCCATCCTAATGGATTTACAGTCTAAAGCCTAACTATCAAACAATTGACAGTTTATACCCTCTTATTTAATTAATCTCTTTAAGTCACCAAATTAATACCAATTAATTTATGACTTATATTAATCAAATAGCTAAATATTATTCCTTATAATATTTACTCTCTCTTAATAAATCATCCTTCAAGTTGCTATGGTGAAGGCAACCCAAAAGGACCATGCACCACCGAATATAGTTATAGCCTTAGACACTATTTCAACAGTCTCCCACTTGGATAAGTCTAATAACTATACAAGTATAATACGGTTCACAATCGTAGCTCTCAAAGACGCTGTCAACTCTGATCTAATCAATCTTGTCCTTTAGATAAGGGATCGTACAGTCCTCTGTTAGATATCATGCTGACAATCCTATGGAATGGTTAGTCTAGCATTTAGATTTCTCGATCTTCGATTTATTTGACATAGAACTTAATCGAACACATCAATTCAGTTCTGACCGGGCCCGGCACATAAGTCAAATCAAATCATCGAGTGGCCAAGATATCTCTTCTACCCTCTTAGGATAAAATTTACAGATAAACTTCGACTTATATGCATTTACTTATTCATTAACCAACTATACACAATAATGCGTTTTATAACATCAAGTTACTGATGCGTTTTCGCATTATCAATGCACAACCAATTAACAAATAATAAACCATATATCTAGGTTTTAAGACCATATGATATTATCGTCTTGCGATCACCCTTTATCTCGTATTCCATAAGGTGATTCCAGCAAGCGCGGGTTTATTCCAATGCTCAAAACCAGTTCATAAGCACTCATGAACGTTGCAGCAATCCTTGCTATGTCTAACACCATTTAGACATTCTACACACCAATTCATGACAATCTTCATTCATATCTACTCCCAACATATGAACGATTGTGGACCATTTGAATAATTCGATTATTCCTAATAAACTCAATTATTCTGGAAGTCAAAACATGCAAAGTGAAACAATAGTTAAACAACTAACATGTGATAGTAACTTTACTCATAAATAAAACTTCTTTATTTAATCATCAAATGTCAATTACATTTATCTATTATACGTTTCTAATACTATCTAATCTATGCTAATATCATCCTTCAGCCCAATACTCCTAGCATGCTGCAAGTGCTTAACCCTACTCAGTCCCTTCGTAAGCGGATCTGCTGGGTTATCTTCTGATGATATCCTCTTCACTACGAGTTGTCCTTCTTCTACACGATGTCTAATGAAGTGATATTTTCTGTCGATATGTCGAGATCTACCATGATCCCTCGGTTCCTTGGTCAAGGCAACCGCACCTTCGTTATCACAGAAAATCTCCATGGGCTCCTTTATGGCCGGTACAACTCCAAGATCACCGATGAAGTTCTTCAGCCATATTGCCTCCTTCAACGCTTCGCTCGCTGCGATGTACTCTGATTCGCACGTTGAATCAGCTACGGTTTCCTGCTTGGAACTTTTCCATGTCACTGCTCCTCCATTTAGGGTAAAGACCCAGCCCGACTGCGAACGATAGTTGTCCTTGTCGGTTTGAAAGCTGGCGTCACTATACCCTCGCACCTTCAAATCATCACTCCCTCCAAGGACTAAGAACCATTCTTTCGTCCTCCGAAGGTACTTAAGGATGTTCTTCACCGCAATCCAATGTGCTTTGCCAGGGTTCCCTTGATATCTGCTAACCATGCTCAAAGCGAAGGCTACATCAGGGCGAGTACAAGTCATAGCGTACATGATTGAGCCAACTGCGGAAGCGTATGGTACTCGGCTCATTTCTGCTATCTCGGCTTCGGTACTCGGACTTTGAGTCTTACTCAACTTGGCATTTCCTTGTATCGGTAGTTCTCCCTTCTTTGAGTTTTCCATACTAAAACGTTTTAGTACCTTCTCCAAGTAAGTATTCTGACTAAGTCCAATTAGTCTCTTACTTCTTTCTCTTTCTATCCTTATTCCCAAAATGTAAGAAGCCTCTCCGAGGTCCTTCATAGCGAAGCACTTCCCGAGCCAGGACTTAACCTCCTGCAGAGTCGGGATGTCGTTTCCTATGAGTAATATGTCATCGACATATAGAACGAGGAAGCTTACTATACTCCCACTGGCTTTGACATATACACAAGATTCGTCTTCGCTTCGTACAAATCCAAACTCTTTGACTTTCTCATCGAAGCAAAGATTCCATCTGCGAGACGCTTGCTTAAGTCCATAAATGGACTTCTCAAGCTTACACACTCTATTCGGATGCTTCGGATCCACAAAACCCTCTGGCTGAGCCATGTAAACATCCTCAGCCAACTTTCCGTTAAGGAAAGCGGTCTTGACATCCATTTGCCAAATCTCATAATCATGAAATGCGGCAATCGCTAGCATCACTCTAATAGATTTAATCTTCGCAACTGGTGAGAAGGTCTCATCATAGTCAACTCCGGGAGTTTGAGTAAATCCCTTCACAACCAATCGCGCTTTGTATGTGTGTACGTTCCCATCCACGTCGGTCTTCTTCTTGAAGATCCACTTGCACCCTACGGTCTTACGTTCGGGCACGTAATCAACCAAATTCCAAACTTGGTTATCGTACATGGATTGGATCTCGCTATCCATCGCCTCTTTCCATTTTGCAGACTCCGGGCCTGCCATGGCTTCCTTATAGCTATTAGGTTCATCAAGATTTATTAGTGTACCATCACTAATATACGTGTCCCCTTCGGTAGTAATATGAAAACCATAAAACTGGGGTTGAACTCTAACTTTATCGGAACGTCTAAGAGGTAAGGATTCGTCAATCGGTTCAACCGGAGTTTCCTCCTCGGGTTGAACGCCAGCGGTAGAGGTTCCTTCATCTATCGATTCTTGAATTTCTTCAAGTTCAATTTGCCTCCCACTGTCTCCTTGGCTTACGAGTTCTCGCTCTCGGAAAACTCCTCTCCTCGCAACAAAGATAACATTATCTTTCGGTCTATAGAAGAGATATCCAAAGGAAGTTTGCGGGTAGCCGATGAAAATACATCGCTCACTTCGAGGTTCAAGCTTGTCGTGAGTATCTCGTCTTACGAAAGCCTCGCAACCCCACACCTTGATATGTTCCAACGAGGGAGCTTTCCCCGTCCACATCTCGTGAGGTGTTTTGGCAACCTTCTTGGTAAGGACTCGGTTAAGGATATGGGCGGCAGTCTCTAAGGCATACCCCCAAAAGAAGATAGGTAGTGAAGCACGACTCATCATAGAGCGAACCATATCCAATAAGGTTCGATTACGCCTTTCTGCCACACCATTCAACTGCGGTGTCCTAGGAGGCGTTAATTGCGAAACTATTCCACACTCCTTGAGATAATCGTGGAATTCAAGACTTAGGTACTCTCCTCCTCGATCAGATCGAAGCATCTTGATTTTCCTGCCCAATTGATTCTCCACTTCTTTCTTGAACTCTTTGAACTTTTCAAAGGTTTCTGACTTTTGCTTGATTAAATAGATATACCCATATCTACTATAATCATCGGTAAAGGTCACATAGAAGCGGTTCCCATCCTTCGTGGTTGATCTAAAAGGTCCACATACATCGGTATGTATTAGGTCTAATAGTCCCTCACCCCTTTCACAAGTACTCGTGAAGGGTGACTTAGTCATCTTTCCAAGCAAACAAGACTCGCATGTGTCATCTTCCCTAAGGTCGAATGACTCCAACACTCCATCCTTTTGGAGTTGGGCTATGCATTTCTTGTTGACATGTCCAAGACGACAATGCCACAAGGATGCTTTATCCATACTAGTGGAAGAATCAATATTCAAAACATCATTTCCTAAGTTATCAACAATCATAACAGTTTCATATATTCCATTACATGGTATAGCTTCAAAGTAAAAGACACCATTTAGATAAACCAAAATAGAACCATTCTCATTATTAAAAGAAAATATAAATCCTTGTCTATATAAACCATGAAATGAAATGATGTTTCTAGCCATTTCTGGCGAATAGCAACAATTGTTCAAATCTAAAACTAAACTATTCTTAAGCACTAAAGAATACACTCCAATCTTGGTCACAGGCGACGATCTTCTGTTCCCCATGATTAGATTGATCCTTCCTTGCTCCACATCCCTACTTCTTTTTAGTCCCTGCACATTAGAACAAATGTGATAACCACAACCGGTGTCAAGAACCCAAGAAATAGCATGATTAGAATCGTTAGATTTTATTGCATATATACCTGCGAAATATGGCTTGATCTTTCCTTCCTTGATGGCTTGCAGGTAATCCGGGCAGCTTCTCTTCCAATGTCCTATCTTGTGGCAGTGGTGGCACTCTGCCTCCTTCGGGTTAGAGCAGGGCTTAGAGGGATCAACTTTGGTCCCACTAGAAGAGGAACCATCTCGGGCTTTCACCTTTCGATAGTTATTTGAAGAAGCTTTCCTCTTCTTTCCCTTCCCTTGACCAATAGCCAAGACAGGAGCAGCGGATGGATTGGGAGTTGGTGCAACAGACTTGTCCTTGAAATTGCTCTCAGCAACCCTCAAGAGACCTTGGAGTTTACTTAGAGTGACCTCCTCTTTGTTCATGTGGTAGGTCATCCTATATTGGTTGTACATCGGAGGCAAAGAGTGAAGCACCATGTCGATCGCCAAGTCTTCCCCGAAGTCAACATTTAACTTGCGAAGGCGGTCGACATACCTTTGCATCTTTTGCAAGTGCACGGTAAGAGATTCTCCATGACCCATCTTAGCGGAAATCATGTTAGTGAAGATCTCGTAACGCTCTTGTCTCGCGTTTTGGTGGTACCTCTCCAACAAGTCTTGATGCATCTCGTATGGATACATGTCCTCGTAGGACTTTTGGAATTCGGAGTTCATGGTGGCGATCATGATGCAATGTACTTTCGTCGCATCTCGCTCATGAGTTTCAAAGGCGGTGATTTCGGCGGGAGTAGCAACTTCGGGGTTGATTTTCTCGAGCTTCTCGTCGAGGACATACTCTTTATCCTCATAGCGAGCAATGGTGCGAATGTATCTTATCCATTCGCCAAAGTTCGTTCCATCGAAGGTGACCTTTTGGCAAAGGCTCATCAACGTGAAAGAACTAGCAGCAGCGTTGTTTGCGTTTGACATCTATAGAAAGGACAAAGATTGATTAGAATAAGAATCCCTAATTATCACCCAATAAGAAAAATTAGGGCTAGGATCCAACAATAACATTTACATACTAGAAAATGGATGTTGTAATCCAACATGCAAATAAATTGAAGGTAAGTGAATGACGATTCACTAATTCTCCATCACAAAACTTAAACTTTTAGTCCTAAGTGTTTTTGAGAATTCCTAGGTTCGGATGAGATTCATTGAACTATTCAATGGCATGTTTAAATCTCGATATGCCCCTCTCGTTTGTGACTGGGATGCCGAGGATCACAAAGCGGGTGTGAATTACCATGCAAATTCACATGGTGCCTTCATTGTAACGATCACCTATTCGATGTGCCGGTAAACCACACACGCTCCATCGAACTATGATAAACAATGAATCACCCTTTGCCACCTTCGCTTAGAACCAATTAGTGTGCCGGTAAACCACACACGCTCCACTAACATCTTAGCAAGGTGCAAAGTGTAATTTCATGGGATTGCATCAATTCACTTTTCCTAAAGTAACTAAGATTGGGAAATTTTAAAAAAAAGGTTTAGTTACTTTGTATTTCATATTATATTTTTAATGAGAGGATGAGGTTGCCCTATCCTACCCGTTCGGCTAACGACCCTCCACCAATCAAGCAAGCAGTGGGTGTGAGTGTACACCCATTAAGCGCCATTTTATAGGCCGCAACCTTATACCCACCTTATAGATCGGCTTCGTGAATGAGGCCTACTAGCGGTAAGACTAGCATTTAGTTATACATATATATTATTCTAGTAATATCATATAAGTATAGGGTTGCATTTTAAACTTTTCAAAATCTAGGGTTTGAAATTTAAGTTGTCTAAATTAAAACTTTTAAACATAAAATATAAATTTCAAAACTTTAGGGTAGGTTTTAAACATTTAAAAGCATAGAGGATCAAATAACAAATAATTCCAATTAACAATTAATATTCTAATTATCTTTATTTGATTTATCTTGATTTCTTTGAAGATAATTACCAAAATAATTAATTATTATCATATAAGGAAATTAAATATTTTATTAGATGATAAATATCTTTAATTAGATGAAGATAACAGTCATATTTATCAAAAAATCGGATTTCCATATTTATCAAAAAATCCCGAATCTGGCCATTCCTGACGCTTGCACTCGCCGAGTGCACAAGGGGACTCGACGAGTCAGGCCTACTCGACGAGTCCACCATGGAACTCGACGAGTCAGTGACTCAAAACCCAAAAAATCGAATTTTGCAGGTTTGTTTCAGTTATTCAAGCAACAATTTGTAGAAAACCAATCTAGGCTCTGATACCACTTTTGGGTTTTAGCCATAAGAACTTTCCTATGTGCGCATGCAAAACCCTATTGCTTGGATCTAGGCTTTCTAATAACCATGCTTTTGAATCCAAGACTTCTAATAGCTAATTAGGTTAAATAACAATGATGAAACAGATCTAGAATCATACCTTTGAATCCCTTGTTGATCTCGTTTGTCTTGGAGCTTCTAGAGTCACAATTGTCACTCCTCTAATGGCTTACAAACACCAATAGCAAGCAAGATGATTTGGGAGAAAGGAAAGGGGATGGAATTCGACCAGAGGTTCCTTGCCTTAGGTTCTGAAAGGTTGTACACGAATTCCACATCCCAAGGGCCTATTTATACCTTTAGACTCCTTAAGGGTTTCACCCTAAACCCTAATTGGATAATCTTCTCTTAAGGCTATCCAAATCCATTCCATAGATATCCCTATGGACGATTTTGAGCTATCCTAAAGCTCTTAGAATCCGTCCAAGGTCCATCCTAATGGATTTACAGTCTAAAGCCTAACTATCAAACAATTGACAGTTTATACCCTCTTATTTAATTAATCTCTTTAAGTCACCAAATTAATACCAATTAATTTATGACTTATATTAATCAAATAGCTAAATATTATTCCTTATAATATTTACTCTCTCTTAATAAATCATCCTTCAAGTTGCTATGGTGAAGGCAACCCAAAAGGACCATGCACCACCGAATATAGTTATAGCCTTAGACACTATTCCAACAGTATGTCCAACGGCTGGACCTTTCCGTGAGGTCTCTGGTGCTCAGCCTTGACCTTCTTGCAGGCCAGACACCTCTCCACAAACCAAGCTATGTCCCACTTCATATAGGGCCACCAATAATCAAGAAGAAGATCTCTATACATCTTCGTCACCCCGAGATGGATAGAGAACCTGTATTTGTGCGCCTCTGCCATCAGTACCTAGCGCACACCCCCATGATAAGGGACCAACACCCTACGGTGAAGAGTCAACAATCCCCAGCTATTATAGTCGAAAGAGGAAACCTGACCCACAATTTGCTCACTCTTTCAATGTTCCTCCTTCATGGCCTCCTGTTGGGCCTCCCGAATCTGCTCCAACAGCGGAGTCATAATTGTCATTCTCAGATAGATGTCCCTGATCGGCGTTGTCTTGCAACTAAGCGCATTGGCCACAATATTGGCCTTCCCGGGTGGTAGAGGATCTCACAATCATAATCCTTCACCACATCAAGCCACCGACGCTGCCTCATATTCAGATTTGGATGGTCCATGAGATACCTCAGGCTCTTGTGGTCCGTGTAAATGGTGCAACGAACCCCATAGAGGTAATGGCACCAAATCTTGAGGGTGAAAACAACATCCCCCAGCTCCAAATCATGTGTCAGATAATTTGCCTCGTGAGGCTTCAGCTGCCTCGAAGTGTAAGCAATAACATGCCCCCTCTACATCAATACTGCGCCCAAGCCTGAGATGGACACATCACAATATACTACAAAGTCCTCCATGCCCTTTGGCAGGGCTAAGATTGGCGCCTCACACAATCTCTGTCTCAACATCTCAAATGTGGCCTGCTGCTCAGGCCCCCAGCGAAAGACCATGACTTTCCTCGTCAACCGAGTCAGGGGCACGGCTATCTTGGAGAAATCCTGAATGAATCTCTGATAGTAGCCCGCCAGTCCTAAAAAGCTCTGAATCTTAGATGGAGGCCTCGGAATCTCCTATCTCATCACGACCTCCACCTTAGCCGGGTCAACCGAAATCCCGTCCTGGTTGACAAGGTGCCCAAGGAACTGCACTTCGCGCAACCAGACCTCACACTCAGAGAACTTAGCAAACAAGCTCTCCCTCCTCAAGGTATCCAAAACCTCACGCAAGTGTTCCTCATGCTGCTCTCGCGTCTTGGAATAAACCAATATGTCATTGATGAAAACTATCACAGACTGATCAAACATCGGTCTACTTACGTGGTTCATGATGTCCATGAACACGGCAGGAGCATTGGTGAGCCCGAAGGGCATCACCACGAACTCATAGTGGCCATAACGCATCCGAAAAGCAGTCTTCTACACATCCTCCTCTCTCAACCAAGATGCTCCCTGTAGCTGGTCAAAGAGGTCATCGATCCTCAGAAGTTGGTAACGATTCTTCACCGTTACCTTATTCAGCTCCCGATAATCTATACACATCCGATGCGACCCATCCTTCTTTTTCACAAACAGAATCGGGGCTCCCAGGGTGAATTGCTCAGTCTAATGAATCCCTTGTCTAATAGCTCCTGCAGCTGTGTAGACAACTCCTGTATCTTGGGAGGAGCCAACCGATACGATGCCTTGGCTATCGGAGCCGCACCAGGGACTAGGTTGATCGTGAACTCTACTTGCCTCTCCAGAGGTATCCCAGGAAACTCCTCGGGGAATACATACACAAACTCTCGTACCACTAGCACATCGCCCATCGTCTCCTTACCCACCTCCCGGGTGTCCATAACATAGGCGAAAAATCCTACGCAACCATGCTGAAGGTAGAGCCTAGCTCTCGCTGCTGAACATAAAGTTGGTCCTCGTTGTGGCCTCTCGCCCTGAATCACTAGCTCTCCCGCACTTGGGGTCCTGATCCGCACCAACTATTGCGCGCAGTCGATCACTGCCCCATTGGGGCTTAGCCAATCCATACCAATAATAACCTTATTCCCTCGCAATGGTATGGGAACCAAGTCTACCAGGTAACGCTCCTCGAACAGCCTCAAAACACAATCTCGGTAGACCTCTGATGCTCGCACTGACCGGCCGTTTGTAATCTCAACCTCGGGCAATCCAACATGCCCGAAGACTTAGGAAACTTCTTGCTAAGCGCAAGAGTGACAAACGATCAGGTAGCACCCGAATCAAACAATACCTGAACTAGGATACCATTCACATGGAATGATCCTATACATAGCACATACATAACATATCAAAATCATAGCGACATAAAACAAAAGCATAAGAAAGAAATCGTACCCGTCACCACATCGGGTGAAGCATGTGCCTCCTCGGCTGTTAACCAAAATGCTCGGCTCCACACCACTAGAGCCTCTACCTTAGCCTTCCGGCCATCCGTAACCCGCGCTGTCACTGGAGTCGGCGTTGCTGCTGGCGCTACTACTGTCGTTGCTGTCAATCTAGGGCAGTTGGCCTTCTTATGGCCCCTCTGAATGCAATGGAAGCAAATCAGATCTGACATCTGTACTGTAGGGGCGAGGGAGTACAATCCCTGCCAAAGTGCCCCGTCTTGCAGCACTTGTAGCAGCCGGCCGATCCTGCTCTACAAGCTCCCTTATGCGGCATGCCGCATTTCCTGTAGCGGCTCTGGCCAGGTTGGCCCTTTGACCATACATCGGATCCCTTGGGTTTCTTCCCCGAAACCCTTGTCACTTGCTCAGACTCTGCTTTCCTCTTCCTGGCGTGCGCCAAATCGAGCTCCCTCTCCCGTTCCCTGGCAATCATGGACTCCAGGGTCGGGCAGGCCGAATAGCTTACATGCTCCCGAATATTAGTCTTCAACATATCATGGTAGTGTGTCTTCCGCATCTCCTCATCCCCAGCATACTGAGGTACCAACAAGGCCCTCTCCTTGAACTTGGCGGTGATCTCCGCCACTGACTCTGTAGTTTGTCTCATATCCAGAAATGCCTTGGCCAGCTGCTAAAGCTCCACAGCTGGCACAAACTCCGCCATGAACCTGGTCACAAAGTCTAACCAAGTCATAGCCTCCATGGCTGGGGCTCCCAGCGAGTCACCGACTGACTCCTACCAATCTCTGGCTCTATCCCTCAAACATCCCGCAGCAAAGCGAACCTTCGACCCTTCTGGGCAGAAGCTCGTCAACTGCACAGACTCAATGTTTGCGATCCATCTCCTGGCAATAATGGGGTCCTTTACCCCATGAAAATCCGACGCACCACTCCCTCTGAAGTCCTTGAAGGACAATGTGCACGTACCCGCTTGGCCAGACACCAAATCACTCCTGAATGATCGGTGGTGATCCTCCATCAGCTCGATAATCCCCTCCTTGATCGACCGGAAAATGACCGGGGTCGACTCAAGGATGCCTCTGGTGATCTCAGACTCGATGAACTCGCGTGGCCCGTTATCAACCTGCTCAGATCCTGCACCCGAGCCCGATCTTGATCCTGACTCAGATCCTAGTCCTCCTGCTCCATGTCGTGTGACCACCATAATGAAAATAAACACATAAATGTCAGGATCATACTTACTCTTGAGAGGACTCACACACCCTCCAAGTTTCCTGGTTCCATCTCGGCCCTCCTTGACTCGAGTACGGATCCTCTACTTACGGGCACATACTACCTTCCACATCTATCCATACTTTCCTCAAGGATTGCTTCAACTTCACCAAGTCCCTTGCTCGTACTACTTTCCACTAGTCCCATCCTAGGCATTCCTAGGGCACCCTCTAACCTACTCTTTGCCATCGGCTGCACTAGGAGTCCCTACTTCCTTTCCGTAACTAGCTTGCGAATAATGTTACATATGTGCTCACAGTTAGTTACAGTTAGCCAGGACCCCTATAGCACTAAGCAAGAAACGTTCGTGCATTGAGTAACCATATCAAGCATAGCCTAATCAGGCTATCCTACTGCTGACTAAACAGTCCTAGCATGCAGCTCATACATACAACAGGCATAAAAGGCATCCTCCTAGATCCTTAGCCCTAATCTAGCATGCAGTTCTCAAAATCATATATCATATATCGTAACATAACAAGTATAGGTATCTTGGGGAAAACTTACTTGAGCTCGGGCGGTCGCAGGCATCACATACCTTGTTCTTTCTCAAATTTCCTTGATTTTAAATTTCAGAAAATTGTTCTCTTTGTAAAAAATCTTTTAGTACCTCGGTTTGAATCCAGACACCCCCCCCCCCCCCCCGAGGGTGTGTTCGAATCCCTCAAGTCAGAGCTCTGATACCAACTTGTAACATCCCAAAATTGGAGGCCAAAAATTTCGTTTTTAATTAAGTGATTTATAAATTAGTTTATCAAAACATTGCCAAGATCATGTCAATATATAAAACCATAATATCATGTCTCAAAATCCAATCATCTAAAGTAATGAAATATCATAGTACAATCCCAGAAAACTATAAGCGGAAATCATGTGCGTATGTGTGATGCGTTGCTACACCGCCGGCTCCTTCCCCTTGGACGAAGAGGTACCTGAAACCAAAACTGAAACTGTAAGCACAAATCTTAGTGAGTTCCTCCATCATACCACATACCATACAATCACATAGCATACATACTGTCGGTAATTCTAGGGCGCCCGTCCTACCCATGTCAAGCCATTCTGGGGTGATGACCTACCCATGTCGAGCCATTCTGGGGTGCTGACCTACCCATATCAAGCCTTTCTGGGGTGCTGACCTACCCATGTCAAGCTATTCTGGGGTGCTGACCTACCCTCCGGTCTATCTCAACCAACCCCGGGACTATTTCACCCCCTACTACTAACACATAATATCATATCATAAACATGTTGTCAGACATATCTGGGGTGTCCGACCTACCCATTGGTCCTAGCGACCGAATTGGGGACTAGTCCCCTTCTACTGATACTAACTCACATAACATAGCAACTAGCAAACTAGCATGCTCACATATCCAACAATTTAGCATACTCACATATCCAGCAATAACAGACCAAACAATTATCACAAAGACAATCATCTCAACTAACATTTACTAGTAGGCCGGCCTTGATGCCTTAGACCTACTTTTACTAGAAGGTAACTCACCTCGATGTCGTGTAGTGTCTGAACTGTCTTTGGTGTGAAGGTCGACTCTCCTCGACTCCTCAATCCCTACACGATAACCTTCAAGTCATCAAACAAAACATAGAACCCTAACCAGGGTCAATACCAAAACCAAGAAAGGTCAACATTGGTCAAAGTCAATACCCAGTTGACCTGACTCACAGAGTTGGTTTACCAGTTCGTTGAGTCCATATTCCACTAACCCGATCTAACCCCAACTCCACTCATCGATTCTAGCAAGAACTCGACGGGTTATCCTTCATTCAAACCAGCAGGACCATCTTCATCCGACTCGCCGAGCTCTTCCTTGAACTCGGCGAGTTCATCTCCCTCATAAGAATTTGTCTGGTCTACGCCGAGTTGTATGAACAACTCGTTGAGTCCATCTTCAACGTTTGGGAGATTGCCTTGGACTCACTGTGTCTGTTCATACACTCATCGAGTCCCATGATTCCCAGGTCCCTTTACGTGTCTAAGCATCTAAGGGACTTTCCTCCCTAACAACTGGTCCATCTACAGAAAGGAGTGGGTGGTCATTACACCGCGACTCGTCGAGTCCCAAGAACAACTCATCGAGACCATCCTTGACCAACACTATACAGTCGATTTAAATGGGCCTTAACACCACAAAACCATAGATATGGCCCCCTAATGTCCATTTCATACGTAAAGCTCCAAACTTGGTGCACATGCATGGGGGTTTTGGCTCAAAAGCCATAAAAGGTGCTCTACAAGATGCATGGGGCTCTCATGGCCATAAAGTGGGCACCTTTATGCCATGAGACCCTTCTAATGACTTAGATCTGAAGTCAAGACTCCATATAATACTCCACAAATCCGTAAATGGATTGGAAAGCCCTAAATGTGCCCAAAATCCAAGTCTAAAGATGAATAAACACATAGAGGACCAAGGCAGGGGCATTTTACCTTGATTGTGCTAAAAATGGAACTAGATCACTGAATCTCTAAGCCCCAACTCGAACTCTCAAGCTTCTTTCTCTTTTTCAAGCTTCACAAACCACCAAATGTACCAAATGGCCTTAGAACACACAAAAACGGCTAGGGTTTCGATACACAACTTTCTGGGAGTGATAAGGGCGATGGAGGCTGAGATAAGGTGTTTAAATAAGGTACAAACCCTCAGATTTAGGGTTTCATTCTACCAGCAGCTACTCGCTGAGTCAGTCCCCTGACTCGTCGAGTAGGTTACTTAAACTGTCTACGGGTCACGACTCTACTCGACGAGTTGGGCCTCCAACTCGTCGAGTCCAAGAGAAAAACACAAGAATTGCTTGAATTAAATGCGTACCAGGAATCGAGTGTTACAAATTAACAATTTTAATCCTTCTCTAGTTTTAACTCTAGATAAAGCAAGATATAATTAGCCATGTGTAAAAACCGGATCTTTGAGAAACAAACCAACCTTATATAAAGACTGTCCTCGGCTCTTGTTGATTGTCATTGCAAAACAAACGACGGCTAATGGAAACTGTCTACTTTTGAATTTGAATGAGATTTTTTTTTTCAGATGGTGTTAAGGACATTCTTGGAATAAAGGTCCGATTTCCAATATTACTTCCAGATATGATAACTGCCTCAATAACAGGTTTGCCCAAAGATATCACCTGTAGTCTAGTGCCATTACATAAGCCATTTTTGTTTATCAATGTTTCTCAGTAATATAACTGGAACCTTGACTTTCAAAACTAACTTATGATTAGGCAGACCTAAGACTTTAAGACCATTTAAACATCAGGTGGAAACATTGAATTGTAACGACGAATGTTTTTCATGAAGTATTTTCTTTTAGAATCTACAGCACGATAAAACTGTTTGTAACTTTGCGGTGCTTCTTTTAAAACAGGTAGTTCTACCTTCCCATAACCGCAACAGAGAGAAAAACTAGTAGTCCCTGTTTTTTTGCCTCTTAGGGATTCGTCTTTCCATAATTTAGCACGACATATTTCGCAAACAACATTCTGATCACCATGATCTAAATAAGCTATTAAATAAAATAATATTGAGAATTGTAAGTATACAAAAATTGTAACAATTAGAAGCTTAAAATCTTGTAAGTGTTGCTTATTATAATTACATATTGATATACCTATATGTGTAGGTTGGAACATATCTCGACCATTATTATCATCATCACTTGTTAGATCAAATATAGGTATATGTGATATGTGTCTAGACTTCCTTTTTTTCTTTAGCACTAAGGCTTGTTGGATGAATAACCGTAAGTGACTGCGGATGAATTAGTTGATTGAATGACATTAGAAAATGTAGAATAGTGTGTATTTTTTAATAAGGGTGTTGGACCATTATTACCATTGGTACAAAAAGCTTAAAAAATTAAACTTATTATTCATGTAGTTATTGTAATGTAAAATAATATTGTATAATAAAAAGAATAATACATAACATTTGAGATATTGGATATTGGCATCGTAGAATTGATATTTAGTGGAGATCAGAAGGTCGTACAATGGGAATGAGGAAGTTTATTAGAGTTGACATTTTATTAAAAAATTATAGTAAGGATAATAAATAAAGTAAAAGTAGAAGAAATAATTACCATTTTGGAGCGTGTTAACTGGTGGTGTTGCAGATGAACTTCGACTATTTGACATGCTAGATAAATATTGGATTTTCTATTATCCAAATATAATTTCCTTAATTTTTGTTGATCCTTAGCAGAAGTAGAATTGAAGTTATTTTCATAACCTATACAAGAAAATAATTTTAGTTAAAATTTGTTATACAATCTCTACGTTAAAAAATAAGTCATGTATAAATTATCCTTCCATTTATGATGATTAGTTTTATTGTATACTTGTGTATCCGTGGGTTGAACAACATCTTGACTGTTATTATGATCATTTGTTGTTAGGTCGAGCATAGGTATAAGAGATATATTTGTAAATTTTCTTTTTAACTTAAGCACTGATGAAGATGACTTGTTGGATGAATATTCATGAATGAATGTAGATGAATTGGTTGGTTGCATAGGATTACAAAATGCAGAGTATTGTCTGTTATTTGATAATGGTGTTCGACCATTTTGCTGATTGCTAAAAAAAGCTGAAAAAAATTATTGTAATGGAAAAGAATATTGTAACGACCAAAATTTCGAAACAATTAAAACTTTTCAAAAAAATCCATTTTAATAACGTTGTTACAAAAAGGTTTTCAATACATTATTTAACAGAGTATTTTCCCAGGTCCATTTCATAAAACACCAACGCGAGGAATGGTACGATCACGCCTTTGCCTTGCCACAGACTCCTGAGAACCTGAAAACATAAAAACCACAACTGTAAGCCCGAAAGCTTAGTGAGATACCCCCAAAATACCAACCACATATACGCCCTTCCAGGCCACAACCTTCCAGTCCAAACATATCGCCTTCCGGCCCATTGCGTAATGCCTTCCGGCCCATAACACATTGCCTTCCGGCCCATAACATAATGCCTTCCGGCCCATAACATATCGCCTTCCGGCCCGCAACGTAAAAGCATATATATACATATCATGACAGAACATAGAACAACCGTGCATACCGGGTTACACTCCAGACCAGACGACCATACACATAACATGTAATCATATAGCAGTTCGCAGTTAGCAACTCGATCAACAGATCACATAGCATATCATTACCCTAACCAAGATACCAGCCTAGCCGATCACTAGCATAACATCACCCTACGACTCAGCCAACAAAATAATTATGCACATACGCCTTTCCAGGCCATGACCTTCCGGTCCACATCGCATTGCCTTCCGGCCCGCAACATGTAATGCCTTCCAGCCCATATCCCGCAACATCATACAACAGACAATTACCCGGATTTCCATCCGATAAAAGGGTCAGCCTTGGTGCCTTAAACCCTATAGATATAGTGAGGATAACTCACCTTGAAACTGCCAACTGAACAGATAACCCGAACTGCTCCGAGATACGATCTCCACCACTTGGACAGCCACCAATGCACTTAACTCAAAACCATAACCAACAATTACCAAAATACCCCTGGAAACCACTGGTCAACCCTTGGTCAAAGACTGGGTCAAAGTCAACCCCTAACTGACCCTACTCGCCGAGTCAACCCTATGACTCACCGAGTTCCCAACTCAAAATTTCACTCAATCCGCGACCTAACTCGCTGAGTCACCCCGAGACTCGCCGAGTCCAACAGCTCGGAGTCCATTCACACATAACTCACCGAGTCATCCCTTGACTCGCCGATTCTTCGACTCAACCAGAAAATATTGGGACTCTTCGACAAGACTCGCCGAGTCCAAATGGACTCGTCGAGTCCTAGGCTATCTTCAACCTACTCGTCGAGTTGTTCATCCAACTCGTCGAGTTCCAGGCCATCTTCATCCAACTCGCCGAGTTGTTCTTCCAACTCGTCGAGTCTCAGCTCATCTTCAAGCAACTCGTCGAGTCCACCCATGTGACTCACCGAGTACCACCGGTCTGAATCCAAACAGAAGCGTTCCAGACCATGCAATTGATCCAAAACATAGATCTAGCCTCCTACAACTCATCCATCACGTAAAGTGGCAATCTTTACGTGAATCCAAAGAGATTTATGCCTTTTGCACATTAGGGCTAAGGTTTGGGACAGGATAGCTTCATCCAACACTCAACACAGGGACTTTCCTGCATTCTAACCCTCCTCCATTCCAGATTTGAGGTAGCAACCTCAGATCCAACCTTTAAACTCCAAAATAACCCAAGATAAGTTTCCCCCCAAACCCCAAAATGAAGAGACAAGACAATAGCAGCTCAAGAACGAGATTTTACCTTCAAAGAGTGCCCTAAACTGCAAGGAAACTCGAATCCAAGCAAAACCCCTTGCTCCACACCTTCAAACTTCCAAACTTTCTCCAACAATTACTTCTCCAAGCTCTAATCTACTCACAATGGTGCTTCTCCACGATTTTTAGGGTTTCAGGGACTCAAAGGGTGATAAAGAGGCTGGGGAGGAAACATAATGCTCTTTATATAGGGCTCAACCCCGAAAATTAGGGTTTTCTCCACTCAGCGCCTACTTGTCGAGTCCATCTCAATGACTCGCCGAGTCGGCTATTTAACACACGAATAAGTCGCGACTCTACTCGCCGAGTCCATCCATGGACTCGACGAGTCACTCCTTCCCAAATTACACTTTTAGCCCTTCCACACAACTCTTGCTATTTCGGGATGTTACAAATAGTGTATGTATAATAACAAAAGAGTTATGAATACCATTTGATATATTGGATAGTGGAGTGCTACAATTGATATTTGTAGGAGATTGCATGGGATTACAAAATACAGAGTATTGTCTGTTATTTGATAACGTTGTTCGACCATTATGTTGATTGTTAAAAAAAGCTGAAAAAAATTTATAATTTATGATTCATATTAGTATTGTAATGGAAAAGAATGTTGTATGTATAATAACTAAAGAGTTATGCATACCATTTGATATATTGGATAGTGGAGTCCTACAATTGATATTTGCAGGAGATTGAAAGTTTGGAGAATTATATCGAGGAAAGTTTGAAGGGTTGGTGTGTTCGTTGTGAGAAGAAATAGATGTGATTTTATTTGAAGAGTATATATGTTGACGACGATTGAAGACATCGGCTACAAATAAGTATAAATGTAGTTAATATAAAAAAAATATATCACAATAAAGAAATTTAAAACTTGGTTGAAATATTTAATAAAAAACATACGAAATAATTATCGTTCTGTGAAGTGTGAAAAAAATGTACATTAGATGAACTTTGACCCTTGGATATGATAGTTTTATTTTTTGTTTTCCAGTTATTCAAATATAATTTCCTTTTTTTTCTTCACTCTTTAGCAGAAACTGAATCCATGATATTTTATGAATCTTAATAACAATAATTATCTAATTCAAATTTACAAATGAATTCATATATTAAAAGTAATTAATATATAATATTAAATATTGTTTAAAATTTCATAAAGGAAGTAATAATATGATGATTTACAATAAATACATGCAAATACATGAGTGATGTTTCTATTAAGCAAAAAAGTTTAAGTAATAGAAATCACATTTGTTTAAAATTTGTAACTATTGATTCAAATTAATATATAAATTATTTTGATGGTATACAGCACATCTTTTATATAAATTTACTAAAATTATTTACATATTTTTATTATCAATTATATAAATATATCTAAAAAAACATTTGTTTGATTATATTAGAAAAATAAATAAAAAATCGTTTATGTGTAAATAAAATTTATACACATTAAATTTTAATTGCCTTATTTTGTATACAATTTAATATAAAAATATAAAAAGTACTATACTTTATACGTTCTCAATATAATTGAAATAAAAAAAATTATACCAAAAAAGCAAGTGATTATCACTCCTCTCCACCCCCATTGTCCGTACTGCTCTACTATTTCTATTTTGCCGTAAAATTTCCGATGACATAAAAAATTCTGCCGCCACCGACTACCTTTTCTCCGGCTAGATTACTCTTCCCCAATAATTTTATCCCTATTTTGTCGATTAAATGACAAAACAATATACATCCATAGAATCAATCGTAAATGAAGATAAATTTATATTGAGTAGAAGCCGATGTCAATCGGTTATAAGAAAAGGTCGAATGAAGCTATGGAGTATTGGGCGTCGCACATAGCACGACAATAAGATTGAAGCTAAAACACCATCAAATGTTTCCGATTGTTCGTTTTTCTAACACAAGATGAAGACGTAGATATGGAAAGTTACCTGTTTGACACGTGTAGCAGATTTGATGATTTTTGTCTTTGAAGATGAAAAGTAATCTAACCAAAATGATTTTTGCCACATGTTATGTTTTCCATTCATTTGCCACATGTAATTTTGTAGGTTTTTTTTTAATAAAATTAATTCCACATGTTAATTTGTGGTGTTTTTGTAATAAAAGATTAATTAATGTAATTAATGTATTTTTTTGATTAATATGCTATATTTCCAAAATGAAGAATATATATGCTATATTTCCCTTACTTTCCTAATATGTCATCAAAATTTATTCTACCAATCTCAAATTCACACTAATCCTATATCCTTTCCAAAATAATACAATATTTCTTATATGATATTTCAACTTACCATATAATTAATCATGCATATTATTTCAATTTCACATCACATAGTACATACTTTTCCTACAAGGAAATGTGATTTGAATTATTCAATGGACTTCAAGTCATTGTATCAAAACATTAACTATTAAAATAAAGGTTAAAAAGTAACATAATAATATTTTGTTTCCTATTAGTCTAAATGTTTTTTTTACAAAGATAGGTGCAAAAGTGATTAGTCACCAAAATGGTCAATACTTCTTATAAGGACCTAATATATATTGTTGAAATGTAAGTATTACAATGAATATTTTGTGAAGTAATTTCCTCTAAATATATCTTTTTTCCAAAACAGAATGTGAATGAATCAAAATGAACTTGTGTTGGAGATTATTTATGTTCTATATGAATTTTATCCAATATTACTGGAAATAGTATAAAACTACCTCTTAAACCCTCATAACCATTTTTTTTTATTTTTCTAATATCTTGATATTTAATATTTTATTAATCAACCCGTGTAATACACGGGTCTTATGCCTAGTTGTAAATATTTTGAAAAGAAAAGATTAAAGTTATTTAACAGTGGAATAAGAAATCAGGTATGTTTGCAATTTTTGTATGAGTATATGTTACAAATTTGAATTTTGAAAATGATAAATATTAGGCTAATATTTATGCTAAATATAAATGTGATTAATATGACTTGATAAAAGTTTGATTTTATTTGATGTATTTTCCAAATTAGTATCACATTGTAGGCGTATTTATGTATTCTGTGTGTATGATGTAGATATGATAATGATGTAGATAAACACTCTCTTTTACGATTGAAGATGCCATTTAAAATTTTTGGTATGTGTTACTATATGATATTATAATAGAATTTGTAATTTTTTTAGTTTGCATCCTCATCTAACACATTCATTATAAATTGCTATAAAATGTTAAAGTACTATCAATTATAACATTTTACTATGATTTCCTCATGTGAATGCATTGGTCCTTTACCCATGACTACATATTTTTTTTTCTGTTTTATACCCTTGCATTTTTTGTCCCCCAACATTTTTGTTGCCTTGTGTGTGTTTGAATGTTAGCTAATAAAAAAAGGACATGCCGAAAATGAGCTGAAAACATATAGTAAAAACTTATGCTAATTTACAAATTTATATAGGATACTAATGAAATCATGAAATTATTATTAAGATTTTTTTTTTTGTCATAACATAATTCTACTTAATATCATAGTTTTTATTTATTTAATATTTTAATTTAATTAGGCATTTAGTTTATAATCATGACTAATACGATGACATGAAACTGATTATCTTCATATGAATGTGTGCATAAGGTGGTTTTAAGTACTTTGATTATATATGGTTTGATTGGATATAGTATTTTGGTATATTGTATTTGGTATTTTGGTTTAAGATAACCTGTTTTCAAGTATAGCATTGAACGTTTATTTTATTGTTGATTATAGCAATTTACATGTTTATATTTTTCAATTACAACCTTTTAAACTTATTTTTCATGTATTTTATTTATGTTTGGGTTCTTTTTTTATATTCTTTCATTGATTATGTTTATCATTGTAAAATATTCATATTAATTTTGCTAGCCTTTTGATTTTCGGTGTGGCCTTGGGATTGGGTTAACTTATAGCGATCTTTTGTACCCTAAATATTACAAATTTTTATCTATAAATTTTTATTTTTTGACATCTGAAAATAAGCTATTAATGGATTTTAATAAATGATTCATGATTTTTGTTAATAGTATCAAAACTGTAAAGTTTTATTAATATGTCATCAACATTGTGATTCAAGATGAGCAAAGAGGGCTTGATTAAAGCATATAGAACATAAAGCTGATTCATGATGGGAAAAGAGGGCTTGATTAAAGCATATAGAACATGAAGTAGGAGATTTTTATACTTTCGGTTTTCTAATTTCTCTACAATTTTTACCATATCCACACTTGATTATTCATTAAATAAAATTGTACATGATTTTGCTTGATCAAACCAGTTTACATATTAATTTGAACTAATCATTATATACTTACAGACAAAACATCTAATAAAGGAAGGATAATGATATTTAACATAAACCGTATAACACACTTCAAAATTATTATTGAGAATAAATATAAATGATATTAATTGTATTTTACTTTGATTCGTTTTAAATTAGTAAAAATAAATATAAAACAAACACCTTTTTGTTATTAAAATTTTGTTGAAAAGTAACTTTAAAACTGCTATTTAACTGTTTATTTTCGGTGCATGAAAAGCATAACCAAATAACATATTAATGATTGTATTATGAAAAAAAAAAATATGATATATGATTTAAAGTAGGATGCTGTAAACAAAAAAGTTGAAAAGAATTTTGACGATATATATGATTAACAGCAAGTTAATTATATAGCAAGTTAGTCTTCTCTGCTGTCCCCTATGTTTTTTAAATTACCATTATAACCTTATAGGTTGATGCAACAAACTTTCATACCAAGTAACA
Organism: Lactuca saligna; assembly: GCF_052625555.1. Classification (NCBI taxonomy): domain Eukaryota; kingdom Viridiplantae; phylum Streptophyta; class Magnoliopsida; order Asterales; family Asteraceae; genus Lactuca; species Lactuca saligna. Next base: position 122,433,766 of record NC_136421.1, on the reverse strand, counting down.
ACAAGCAATATCAACATTATTTTGTTAATTTTGTTATTGTTTTTCATGCATTCATAGCAACGGAATTTCATTACTTTTTTAAGCCAGTATTATAACATTCTATATGTATTTATTTAATTTTCCAACCTTCTTTATTTGATGTAGAAAGTTATGGAGTGTATCCATGATGTTTTTTTAGTCTCTTCCAAGGAAGGCAGGGTACTTATCATCTTTTTAAACTGTGACAAGTTGGGTTTCCCACTCCATCAATAGCACATAATTAATGTAGTTTCTAACTTGTATTTTAATTTTTTAATTATTATTTGTTTGTTTCTTTTACCAAATCATCTTTTAAATGGTTATACTCATAATAGCATTAACATAAAAGAAACAATTAACTATTCCAATAAAATTCAAAACCATAAAACCAATAAAATAGTTTTCCCAAATTTGAGAATGTTTTAAAAACATTAAAAACAACCAACGACCATCTAAAAAAACCATAATCCAAAATGTCAAAAATAGAGAAATTGAAAACAAAATCCCACACACAAATACCAAATTATTCAAGACTTTTTAAAAACCAAACCACACTTTGCTTCTCTTTTCTTGGGACCAAAAGACGAATGCTTTGACCACTTGATACACGTCTTGGCTTTGTTGCTGATTCAACATCATACACTTCATGCAAATTCCGCTTTAGATCAATGGTTTTGTTAAAAAGTTTAATCTGGACGTGGTTGATTTTTCTAAAGTCGAAGGAGTTACATTCTCTTCCGTCTGAGAAGTACAATCCTAAAATTGAATAAAGTAACAAATTGTTAGTTGTCATATCATTTTATTGAAATTTATATATTTTCATCAATAACAAATATATTAAAGTGGGACTAATATGATAATATAATAATAATAAAATATAATATTTACATTTACAAGTTTTATCTCATGTGAATCAGCAACATCAGTTTGAGTTAAGGTATATACCAAAGTTTCAGATTTGGTCTCCATCTCATAAATGATTGATACATTGTAATTTGTAACTTGAACTATAAAAGCTGCTTTACGTCCTTTCAAAACGTTTAATTCAATTGGGAATAAAGCCAAACTATCACCTCTCTGTGGAGCAAAAAACATATATATGGTAATCAGAATCATAAATACATAGTTAAGTTCTAGTTTATAAAACGTAATTGCAAAACAGTTTTAATCAAACACCTCTTTGATTAATTGGAAAATAACTCAAAACCAATATTTTATACAATCTGTTTCTACGATCCTATACTCGATCTACACATGTATTTATAGGTTCTAATTACCAACTTGAATTAGAATACAATTAGGAAACTATGACCAACTTGCCATAATCCCAAGTTTACTTGGTCTCGAGGTCCTACTCGACATAGGATTCCAACATAAGTAATAGTCATATAATAAATATTATACCTCTATATAATATGACTAATTTGACCAAATCATTCGTGTTTGCTTCCAACATTTTACTTGCATCTTTATTGAAAAGCGTCAATGAAATCGTCCCTGTACCATCCTGAACATTGATAGGGATCAGAAACCTGTATGAAAAAAAAAAAGTTATTGTCAACATATTTAAAGAAAATATAAATTTTAAATATACCAATGTTAAAGACAAAGTATACTATACACACTTCTCTTTTTTAACCACAACTGACATGCTGCATGGTGCATTTTTACATATCACAGTAGACAAATTCGTTATGCGTTTTTGGGAATCAGAGGCATGAATTGTATTGTAAATCTCTGTGAAAAAGTTTTTCACAAATATTTTATTAAAAATATATTTTTAAGTTTATTTTATACAACCATGCATGGTCCTATCGGATTCCCTTGATTGTACCAATTAAAATAAACTTACATGCCTGTAAGAATACCAAAAATAGAATAAAAGCAAATCATATGTAAAATGTAAAATGTAAAAAATTATAACAACTAAATTAAAATGTGATAATATACCTTCAACAGTTGGAGGACATCACAAACATTTTTTATCTCCCTCCATCAACCTCTTGCTATCTATATAATGTAATAAAATAGTTAAAATATAAAAGAGATGCAGGGTAGGAGTTATGTAAAACATTAAAAAATTGTAATAATGGAGAAAATAATGCGTTTATAGAAATAATGATTAATAGATTAAAAAGGTATGTCAAACAACTAACCAAAACACGAGGTTTGCGGGCAGTTTAGTTGTAAAATTGAAGCAAAATCAACAAAATCAGAACTATGAACTGGACCCCTAAAATCAGTACATCTTTTAACAATAGTATCCCATTGTAGGACAATATGCAGGTCTTATCTAGTAATATTAAAACTCCCTTTCATCATAACCATGTTAGGATGTTGTATTAACAAAGTGCCTCCAACATTCAAAAGATGTTGGAATCTGTTAAACTGACCATTGAAAACACGTGCTTGTATCTTTTTGCCTTATAAGTAAAATAAATAAAAAATAATAATACATATAAAGAATGTAACTAACCTGTTCATCCATAACAATTAATTAAATGGACATTACTTCTTTCTTTCCTTTTGGTACAAAATTCCACATGCTCAAGATTTTGACCTTAAATGTGGTATCTAGTGTTACCACTCCAATGTTGTCCAAGTAGGTGATTTCCACGGTAGACATTACTCTAAAAGGAAAAGGTGTAAATAGAAAATTAGAGAAAAAATATTGAACAGTGGTATATTATGAAAAACAAAATGACCTTGTGTATATAAATATTCAAAAATGCTCATTTATTATGATAGTTTTACAAAAAGGGCCCTTTTATTAAAAATATATTTTTAACAACTTTTTAAATAATGGTCCTTGTGAAAAAGTTGTACAGGGGAATTGGTCAACAATATTCAAATCTGAAAATGGGAAAATGCAGTTTTTTAAGTACAATGTTATAATTTCCATAAAAATAACCTTTTTATCCATGATTTATATGACAAAAATATATCTGAAGCTTAAAATTATATTAAAACAGTATAATCTACACACAATAACACAATTTCAAGAAAAAAATGTATTGTGTGTTAAAGAACACATAATAAAACAACAATTAAATCAAGAAGGAACATAAACATAGATACAAACACACACATAGAGATAAAAATATTAAGATAAACACACACACAATAACTTAGGAATCGAAATAAAAACAGTGAAATGTAGTTGCTATTTATTGATATTTATGTGAAGTAAAATACTTTCGATTATAAATTGTAGCAGAAAAACGAATTTGAAGTGGAAAATATGTTCAGTTACAACCATGCAGTTCTAATAAACAGATGATAGAAAGAGATGGAAGAAGAAACATGAATGAAGAAATATAGAACAAAAAAAACATACCTGAGTTTTGAAGTTGAAGCCAAAGCCGAGAATACAAAGAAGAAGAAGGAAAAGGCAGAAGATAATGATGAACTGTGAATGTTATTCAATTTGTATTGCGGGTATATATTTGTATATTAAGTGTCACACCCCGGAACTGTTGGCAGAAACATTCTGGGGCGAAGAACGTCATGTATAGCATCACAACCAATGAATAACAGCAATTATAGCAACACAACCATTACATTGAATATTCGAAAGAAAATTTTTACATTTGTTTGAAACTCTGTTTGAATTAAATTCATTAGTTTTTCAAAATAAAAACTTAAAAACTCTAAATGCTTCGGTTCCTCGAAAAATCCAGCGAGTACCTGTCTACTGATTTCTCGAGAATACAAGCAGTTTGAAAAATATCAGCATAAAGTTGGTGAGTTCATAAGCAGTAATTTGTAATGAAAACTTATTGATGAGCGAGCCGAAATTTTTGTGTAATTTCAAGAAAATCCGATATTTTCTTTAGTGAAAAACGGAGTGTTATCGATTTCGTATACAACCATGAATGTTCGTTTCTGAAAAACCGTAGTTATATGCGAAAATACTACCTCATGTGGCTAGCTAAAGCTAAACATGAAGTATAAGTATTTAATATGAAAAACTATAGCATAAATGATCCGGTTTTGAAAACCCTAGCTCGGCCAGTATGCATAATGTGTTTAGTTCTATTTAGTATAAATAAAACTACTGAAGAAAACCAGGTTGGTAAACTATCGGTGATTTATACATAATGTGAGTCGTATAACCATGTTTGATATGACTAGTGACATTTCCAATGTTCTTCAGGCGTTGATGTTAAATGGCATTTGTACATCTCAGGTGTGCCCGCCTAACTGTAGCTAGCAGTCCAAATGTGGGATTGTCAGTCCCAAATAGATCTATTCACAAACCTCATGCTCTCCCTCCAGGAGATTCTGGTTATACATTGGTAGGATTTATCCCTGTACACCTAAGGGTACAGTAGTGAAGTAGCGCCACAAGGTATCGTACAATCTAGTTTACATGTAATGCAGTAGCGTTCTACCGTAGTGAGAGGCCGAATGTATACCGCATATAGTGATAAGTTATAGTTATGAAAATCATGATAAAACAGTGATATAAACTGTAAACGGTTTCTGTTCCTGTGCATATGTTTAGTACAGAAAGTTTCTATGCTTGATAAGTTTTTAGAGAAACCCCAAACTATACCGATTATAGTTTTCATGTATAATGTAGCGAATAGCGTATCCGTAAAAACTATGCAATTTTAGTGAAAACGTCCCTTATGCTCGACATAGTACAAAAGGGAAATAAAGCATGAAATTTGCATAAGTTTTATGTATATTCCTGAAAACATTTATGTTTAGCTTATAAGAAAACATTTATGTTTAGCTTGTATCTCCCCCCCCCCCCCCCACCCCCCACCCTGAAAACCTTAAAAATGCGGGAAAATGTAGGGGTATGAACTCACAGTTGTTGCTTGGGGTTGTTGACCGAAAAGAAGATTGCTGAGTTGTTGCACGCAACACTTAACGAAATCCTATTATCAAATAAAGACGTATATGTATCTAAATTAGCGATTTCGATAAATAAAGTGTCAGAAAACACTTGAATTTGGTTGAGGAATGTTACCGAGACTTGCTTGAATCGAAGAAATGGGTTTTCTGCCAAAAGTACTACCAAAAAGGTGTTTACGGCCGTGAACAAGAGTTTACGGTTTCTAAAGACTTGGCGAGTTTACGGCCGTAAACTCAAGAACAGAGTTTACGGTCTTTGAAGGTTGGACCGTAAACTCAAGAAGAATGATGTTTAGATGTTGATTTCGACGAGTTGAGTGGTTCCAGACGTTCCAAAGGGCTCCAAACGTGATTTTCTCGATGTTTTTCGGAGTTTGAATGTGTTTTGAGTGTTTACGGTCGAGATTCTTAGAGAGAAGAGGAGAGAGTGTGGTCAAAAACGTCCTAATGAAGTCGGAGGCATCATATTTATAGGGGTGAGAATGGGGTCCACTCGTCACTGACCGTAAACGTGTTTACGGCCGTAAACGAGTTTACGGCCGTAATCCCATTTTAGGCCGAAAATGTTGTTTTCTCGAGATTTTCGGGTTTCTGCGTGATTTTTGGTTCCGATTCGTAAATAATATAATTAAATATAACTAGATTATTTTATTAAACCAAAATTTTGACGAAAAAGTTAACGAATCTTGAAATTTCTTTAGTGGAAAAATGTGTAGCAGAAACGGAAAAAGTTTCGGGTTATCACATTAAGTATAAGCAAATCGTCCCAAATCTAGATAATATTAAGAGATATTATCGTTATCACGTTAAATACAGAATTGATTGTTGGAATGCTTAATTTGTGAATGTAAATATCCATATTAAATGTTGGATTATTAGCACTAGAGATTTTACTTAATTGTAATACCGTATTTACCATATTTAATAAGTTTTTAATTTTAGAAAGTTTGAAATTTTCTTGAGAATGTGGATGTCGTATTTGAATTGAATTTTTGAATTGTAAAAAAAATGTACACGTGGTAACACCTCTATTAAATCAACAGTTGGCAAAATTTTAGTATAGTCACACGTGGCTTATGGAGAAGGAAGAACTACTATGTTTAATGGTTTTTTTTTTTTAGAATTTGGAATTCCGTATACTTTCTATATCTGTAGATACGAATTAATGAAGTGTTAGATGTTTGAAATTGAGAAAGAATTTTGGAGCGCCTAATAATAACTTAGAGCATAGCTGACTTATTCAATTTTTGTCAATTTTACTTAGTTAGCCTTTGCAATACTTGGTCACATGTAATCTACGATCATAAAGATGCATTGTTAACAAATCTTGATTTGTAATTTTGTGGTTTCCATAAAATTGTTTATTTGTTATAAAATTTACCTTTTTAGATTATCTTCGGGTGTATTGTTATTTTTTATTTATAAGTTAAACAACAAAAAATTTCAATATTAATATTGTTTTGAAGGTATTTACTATTTAGTAAAAGTGTAAAACTCTTTAAAAATATACGCAAGACGTTGTCATTATATTCAAGAAATTATAATAACAAATATTTTAACCTTTTTGACTTCTCAATAATTAAAAACTGAAAAACAAATACAACAGACTAACAAAAACAAAATATAAGATAAAAATGTAGTAACTCAACCAAAACAAAATATAAGATAAAAATGTAGTAACTCAACCAAAACAAAATATAAGATAAAAATGTAGTAACTCAACCACCGTTATGTTATGGGCATGTGAAGATTCATTATAAATTCTTATTCATTACTAAATATTTATATAAATACATATTGACGTATTGAAGGTCAGCATGGTGAAATAACTGCTTATTCATTATGGAAATGTAGAGGAAAAATGAAAATATACATCTTCAAATAAAAAAAACAAAATTCCTTTTCACACAACTTATTTTCTTTTTAAGTGGGACAGCATTATAAATTTGTTTTAAATCCAAAATAACCGACCTATAAATAGGTTAGTTTCCAAGTTACAAAATACTATCTTTCAAAGCAAATTATATTTCACTATTATTGGTTTATTTTTTTTATCTCTGTATCAAAGTTTGGTACCCAATCATACATGTTTCCGCGTAGAAATAATTGTTGAAGGGAACTATTTCGCACCCGTCGCTTAGCCCGGTAAATGACTAATATATATATATATATATATATATATATATATATATATATATATATATATATATATATAACACTTGCATTAATTCATATCGCATACGACACGATTTACAATCCACTCTGCGAAACACTCTTCTTGACACATACTCTACCTACAAATCAATTCCTAATTTTGTCATTAATAAAAACTAAGAATACAATCGACATGCAAAAGACCAACGTTTCATTCCAAAAACCTTCAAACAATAACCATCTCCTTCAATAAAACCTTTCTTAATCCGATTTTCCACAATCTCAAATGGCATAACACAATTCCACTCGTTACCCTTTCCAAAAAGCCGATTTCTCCAACTTCTATCATGTTTATAACCCATGTGATTCTCAACAAGCCACACTGGATTTCCCATACCCCAATCACTACTTCCAAATCTAACAATTTCTTGTTGTAAAAACCGACATCTTTGCAACAAAAATTCACCCATGGATTCATGATCATTAGAACACGCATGAGTAAGAGAAATGATACAATTTCTCCACAATGAGGATCCAAGTGAGCTTGTAATTAGCTTTAATAGATGTGAATCATTATGGTCCATTGTGTACATGTCTAACCTATCAACATAAAGCACAACATCTGGGGAGTGTTCTTGAATGAATCTTTTTATGTTTGAGAGAATTTTTAGGTTATAAGATCTTTCATAAGGGGAACATCGAAAACCTGGTGTGTCGATGATTTTGAGATGAATGTCATCTATGTTGCCAAGTATTTCTTGAACAGAAGATGTACATGGATTGAATGGATCTGTTGTGGCTTTGGTTTCTCCAAAAATGGAGTTTATAGTTGCTGTTTTGCCTACTCCGGTTTTTCCTATGACTAAAATGGTCAAATTTGAGTCAAACTTGGTGTTTCTGAGGGTAAGTCTGTGGAGAAAGGTTGAATCTTGTTTTGATAAACCAAGAAGATGAATGAGATTTAGTAACTTTGATTTTATTGGTTGGATTACTACCTGTGTTTCTTCTTCCTTTTCACTTAGGGCTTTCTTGGACTCATTTTCGATTTCAATTTCATTTGAGAGAATCTCTGCATCGATTCTCTGTGAATCTTCAATTTCAATTTCAGTTTCTGAATTTGGGAGAATCTCTGCATCGATTCTCTGTGAATCTTCAATTTCAGTTTCGTTTTCTGAATTTGGGAGAATCGCTGCATCAATTCTCTGTGAATCTTCGATTTCAATTTCATTTAGTGAATTTGAGAGAATCTCTTCATCAATTCTCTGAGAATCAACCACATTCAAGCAATCAGCTTTATGTTCCTCCTCCTCAATTGATTCTACTAAAATAGAATCCTTCATGGCAGTGATTAATCCATGGATACTATTGATACTATCATCAGAAAACATACCTTCAAACTGCGACTCTTTATCTACTTCAACCTCATCTTCATCACCACTAAAGATTCGAACTTTAGGGGATATAGTAACCTTCTGATCAATCCCATCAGCCGGAATCTCGCCTGAATCAAACGACCGGCCACTTTCCACGGAATCAATGTCACTGTCACAGTCTCTGGTCAAAGGAGCAACAGGCACACCCAAATTGATACGAAGATCAGCAACACTGCTACTTTCTTCACATGGGGTTTTCACAAGCGGCCTAAAAATGGCGGATTCTTCAAAATTACTACGCTCGCTAAGATGATTTCCATCTGGGTATTTCACGCAAGGGGTAGTAAATGAGTATTCTTTAACACGACAAGTTTCTATCGAAATTTCTTCATCTGAGTACGCTACAAAAGTTTCATCTTCTTCGTCATGAACAGTGGTATGCTCATCGCCATAACTACTGATATCAATACTGTTAGTGCTATTAAAGCTGCTAGTTCGTGAGTAAATCTGATCGTTGTTTGATAAATAGAATTCAGAATCTGAATCAATCGTAAGGGGAGCTCTAATGGGTACAGAAGAACCTGGTAATGAACTCGAAATATAAATCTTCGGGGGTGGGAATGGGGCGTCTTCTATTGAATCTTCATCCATGGAGCTTCGAAACGGAAATAAGGTAAATCGGAGAAGATAAAAAGATACAATTTTGGAGAGTAGTGCTTGTAAAACTACGATTTAGGGTTTTGTTTTTTGGGTTTTACAAGGAGTTTGGTGGTGTTTGCTAGGGGTTTTGTTTTATCTTTTTCAGATTACGAAGCAAAGGGTGTGGGGACGTGGGGTCTTTTGGCAGTAACGATGACACGATGTCGATAACCTTTTTGGTCGTATATGAATACGTACGAACATAGTACACCACTGATTGCTAGTTGAAAAATGAAAATAAATTAATATATCACGGTTATTTTGAGTATATTTTATAGCGATACGTTTATAACTTTAATATAACAACATCAACATTCAACTACCCATATCACATAATGGGATTAGAATGAGGTAACGAGTAGCTCCTTTAATGCAAAATAATAACTTGTAAACGGAAGTGAGTCAAAGTTAGGGGTGCTATTTTATAATACAATCACTATAAAAATATATGATACCAAATGAAATTAAGACGAAGTTGAAATTAGAATTTATGTTTGAGTTCAAGATTCAACAAAGAATTGACAGGATATTAACATATGGATTTTGTGTTCATCATGTTTCCCACGGTTGACGTGTTTCGTAAGAGTAATTTTGAATAAAATAAACAGAATGCTTATTTTATTTTATATTTATCGCGTTTGTCTTGGTGGTTGTTTTTATTATGTTTTAATTGTGTTATTTTTGTATTAGTAAAAGAAAACAAAACATCGTATCGGATCAGCTAAAACCAAGACACGACTGTTTAATTTGTCACCCTTAGTCAAAGCAAGGACAAAGAACATTGTTTGGTGTGTTTTAAATTATGTCATAATGTCAAACTAAGCATTTTGTGATTTCATGTTATTTTTGTTGTGCTTTTGGTTAAAGTACGAAAAAAAATGATTTGGTTTAGACATGCCAAAGATTCAAACCATAGACCTTATATGCAAAAAATTTCACTTCAACTATCAAGTTGTTGTGATTAAGTTTTTATGGTACCATACTGCCTCAAAATATGTAATTACTTATCCAAGCGGATGAGTCTAATAATTGATATGTAAAATTTCATACTCTCTTTGTCCCAAATTGATAGTTCAATTTTGATTTTTGAAATCTTTTTTCTTCAACTTTGATCTTAAATATTATTATTTGTGTTTTATATTACTTGATAAAACTTAAAATAATGAAAAAACATTTAAAATACAATCCATTCATATATTTTGCATCAAATGTTATCTATAAAAAACAAAAATATTTAAGATCAAAGTTAAAGAATCTATAAAAAAACAAAATTATTTAAGATCAAAGTTAAAGAAAAAATACTTCAAAAGTAAAAGTGGACTATCAATTTGTGACGGAAATAGCATATAATATTGAATATTTGAACATTGATATGATTTAAATATTACTACTTTTTACAATTAACCTGGTATGTAATGCACATACTAAAAGGAATTAACTTGGATCACAAATAACTCAACACAAAAATCTTCTAAATGTTAAAAAAAAAAAAAAAAAAAAAATTAAAAAAAAAAAATTAGAGGGAGCAGGGGACAAATGGGTAACCCAAGAATCCGACCCGAGAATCCTGAATCTGCCAAGTGCCAGCATCAAAGGAAGCGTGCAAGCCACCATATCTTCCTAATCCAAACCAAACACCAACCAACAAATGGGATCAACTGTTTGTATATCTCCGGCAATCTTCACCGCAGTCGCTCCCATTAAACCCTCTTTATCACGCACCAGAACCCTGAATACATCAATCTCCTTCTCTACTAACCCCAATCGGAATTTCACCTTCAAACACATCTTTTCTTTATCATCATCATCGATGGCTTCCTCTACTCTCCATGTCATGGCTTCCTCTTCCACTGGTACGTCAAATACTCTCTCTCTCTCTCTCTCTCTCTCTCTCTCTCTCTCTCTCTCGCTCTCCCTCTCTCTCTATTGTTATTTTTCTATCTATTTAGTACCAAATCTTTCTATCTCGCTGTAGATTCGTGGATTTATGATTGATGAAGAGATGCAATGATAATTTGATTAGAATTGTCGTACGCACATTTCAGTGTAAATGTGTAATATACCTCATCCTTGTGAAATTGTTAGGTACTTTCTTTGCAATGTGATGATCAATTTCTGTAATTGAGATTCCTGTGGCGAGACCAACTCTTCAAAAGAATCTGATTCCATGATCAGTAGGTCGTAAACACACATTGAATTTTTGCGTCAAATACACCGATTAAAACCTTAGGGTTTGTAGTACCTTATCCCATTTTACTGAATTGTATCCACTTATCAGCTTATCTCCTAGCTATCGTTAATGTGCAAGTCTACTAATCTTTCACTTATAATTTCACTTATAATTGTATCCATAAACAAGCTTGATGATCATATAGGTGCTGCAAGTGAAGAACTAGATACGTCATCTTCTACCTCTGTTGGAGCAAATGATTTGCTTATTGTTGGACCAGGTGTTCTTGGTCGCCTAGTTGCAGAAAAATGGCGAGAGGTGAGAATGAGATCAAGAAATGTTAAAATTTACTATACAATCTAGCATAGATCATACTCCACTTGTTGCTTCTTTGTTTCACTTTTTTCTAAGTTGATTAAAATCTCAAATTGCTCGAAGAACTTGTAGTTCTTTTGGAAGTGATGTCAATGGGACAGAAATTGAAATCCTTTCTCTCACCCAAAACTATGTAACATTTCCTTGTCTGTGTAAAAGACATAAATACCCTCCCCATCCTAAATGTTAGATTCTGATGACAGGAACACCCAGGATGCCAAATCACTGGGGAGACAGTTACTACTGATCACCATGAAGAGCTTATTAAAATTGGGATCAATCCAACATTGAAGGGAGTTAAATGGGATCATAAGTTCCCTTATGTGATCTTTTGTGCCCCACCTTCTAGAAGCTCAGACTATGCTAGTGATGTTGGGTAATGAATTGAATGACAACTTTACCCCTTCAAAGTATTGAAAATTACTAAAAAAAACTTGGATATTAAACACACAGGGAAGCTGCATCACTTTGGAATGGAGAAGGTTCTTTCTTGTTTACTTCAAGCTCAGCACCATATGATAGATATGATAATGGACAATGCTATGAGGTGCTTACTTTACTTTACTTCTATCTTATTTTAGTTTTTTTATATTTTTACATAAGTATTATAATTCGTTAATAGTTTTTTTTTTTTTTTTGAATATAGGATAGTCCAGTAGTACCAATAGGGAGGAGTCCAAGGACAGATGTTCTTTTGAAAGCAGAGAAGATTGTTTTAGATGGTGGTGGTTGTGTTGTTAGGTTGGCTGGACTTTACATATCCTTTTGCACTCCTTAAAATAAATGCAAGAAATAGCAACGTACTTTCATTGATTTGTTTATTATAGCATAATTGTGTTTTTTTTTTTTCTTTTTCTGATTAAACCTCAAATTTATTTTTTGCCTGAAAAAGACAATGTATTTTTTCATTTTTTCCGAAAAAGCCCTCAACTTTGTATTTTTTTTCGAAAAAAAAAACCCTCAACCTTCTAAATGTGTCCAAATAAACCCTCCACTTTTTTAGTTTTTCTCGAAACAACCCTCCGATTTTACAATTTTTTTTTTGGAAAAAATGACTAAAAAGGCAAAATCGGAAAAAATGAAAAAATACAAGGGCTTTTTCAGGCAAAAAATAAATTTGAGGTTTAATTTAAAAAAAAAAACACAAAATATAAGGTCTTTTCTGAGATTAACCCCAAAAAATGGTAAAATTCGAGTGTTTTTTCATGAAAAACTAAAAAAGTTGATGGTTTATTTGGAAGCATTTAGAAAATTGAGGGTTTTTTTTTTGGAAAAAATGAAAAAAATTACAAGGTAATTTTCATTAAAAAAAATAAAGTTGAGATTTAATCTGGAAAAAACTCAAAATATAAGGTATTTTTTTAGATTAACCCGTGTTTTTATGACCTTTTTTTTTTTTTTCTAATCGGAACATTATACTTTGATATTTTTAATATTTTTTTCCTTATTATACTTTGAAAATTCCACCTAATTATGGAAGTGAAGTTTGCTTTGTATTTTGATGACATGGGTATATAATTGTTATGCAATTATGTAATAAGAAGAAATCAAAGCAGGATGCTAATTAAAAAATCAATGAAAATACATTTGCTTTTTCTTGACTTTAACCCCTTCCAAAATTCAAGAAATAACAATTTACTTTCATTTATCTGTGTTTTAATCTTTTCCTCATAAATGAAAATCTACATCATCATATTTCACTTCTTTTTCTTATCAAGACTTTATACTTTAACAAATCTACCCAATTGCTATCTTTGGGTAAAATTTTGTAACACAAATAAACAAAATTACATTGCTGTTTTTAGCATTTAATTTATTTCAAAATTCATAGATGAATCTATATATAACTCAAATCTCAATTCTTAACTCCTTTAGCACAAAGCAGATAGAGGAATGCATTTGTATTACTTAAAACAAGGAACTATTGAAGCTAATCCTCATCACCTTGTCAATCTCATTCATTATGAGGTCTCTCTCACATTATTTTATAATTTTATACTGTTAATTACAAACAATACTTTCATTCTGATTTCTTTTTTTTTTTTTCATTATGGTTATTAAAGGATGCTGCCTCCCTCTCAGTTGCAATTTTGAAAAAGAAAGTAAAAAATCGGCTATTTTTGGGTTGTGATAATCATCCTGTTTCAAGGTTTGTTGTATAATTAATAAAAGTTTCTCCATATTTGTAGATGGAATTGGAATATTTTTTAAACTAAAAAACTTGATTTATCAGACAAGAAGTAATGGACTTGGTTGCTAAGAGTGGAAAATTCGATCCCACCTTTATGGGCTTTACTGGTAAGTTAACAAATATGATTGCTTACATCTAAGTTTTTTTTTTTTTTTTTTTTGGGTTAAAGTAAATGACCATTTTACCCTTTTGAGCTGAAAACATAGGCACGGATGGTCCTTTGGGGAAGAAACTGGACAACTCAAAGACAAGGGAGGAGTTAGGATGGGAGCCAAAATATAAAAGTTTTGCTCATTTTCTTGGGGTGTCTTCTTGATTTTTATTATTATTTTTGATTGGTTGAAAAGGAAAAACGGGATATTTTATTAGGAAGATTTGTACTTCTGCTGATTTTTTTTTTTGCTTATCGTTGAGGGACGTATAAAAGAATGATTGTGGTTATTTGGGTAACATGACATACATTTAGTGCTACTAACTTGATCTAACTTTAACCAACTACTAGATTTGTTTCCCTTAAAAAAATTAGTTTACATTGAATAAATATACAAATGATTGTCAATCAAATCAAGAACTCCATTTGCACCGGTTCTAATGATCAAGATCTGCTCAAGGATTTTCAAGAACCATTTATAGATTTTGTGTAAACATCAAAACAAACACTTGTGTGTGTGTGTATTCTCAAGGTGTTTATAGTTTTGTCAAAATTTGAGTAAACACTGGGTAGATGATTCTATTATCTTAATAGAATATCATAAAAAAACAAGTTCATTATTGAAGATGATAAAAGAAATTGCTAGTTTTATAAGAAAAAATTGTTGTGTTGGTCAACTTTACAAGAAGATTACACCAATAACTTAATTATCAATTATGGAAGGATGCTATAGTCTATAGACGATATGAACTTCTTTTATGACCTTCCTATTTATTATCAAGTTAACATTGGATATTGTAATAAAGTTGATCTTTACCAATTTATAACAAACTTTCTATCAAACTTTAATACTAATCATACGGTAGGTAAGTGTAGTTTATGGAATAGGTTCCTCGTCAAGTAAATGATCCAAAAATCATCCAAGGATGGAGAAGCCAAACTATGCTTCCTTCTTCCATCAATGTCATCCTTCCTTTTTCTATCGAGAAAATAGGTATGTCCCTTCCTCTATCAATCGATCTGGGATTCTTCTTTAATTTTGGATTATATGCCATGAATTAAAATCGACCATCTACTTTATGTTTTTTTTTAATTCTGATTTTGTTGGTTTGTTCTATCTGAATCAATGAATATTGGAATTTATACATTTAAATATCATTCAATTGATTTGCTTGTACATCAATTTAGGTTGAACTTGGAGTCATGACATCATGATTGGTCATTCCACCATTAAAACCTGTGTGAAACCCTTCGTCAATAGTGTGATGCCTCAATCAAATTAATGTTTTTTTCATCTCACTTGGATGTGTGAAACCAAATTATGTTGTGAAAACAAACTCCTACTAGTCTCTTACTGAAACCAAATCAAGTTCATGTTGTTTTCATATCTCACTTGGATGAGTTATGACTTATGACAATACATGACTTGACAATATCTATTTATGTTGTGTAATTGTTCTTTAGTTTGTTATGAATTGAATTTTTATCAAAGAAACTTATAGGTTCAACAAGATCTAGATCATTCATATGTTCTTGCATTTTCCAAGCTCTGATGTAGTGTGACTATTGTAGAAATAATATTGGATCTTATTATTCTATTTTTTATTTTGTAAATTCAAGATGCAATCACTTTATTTTAGGGATTGATGTTTTTGCTTTATGTTTTTTTTTTATTCAGATTATATGTGATTGTATTCATATGAGTTTATCATTTGTTTTCTTTTTAATGTTTGATGTTTTTGCTCCAAGTGTTATGGCTAGTGTTTGTTGTATGTCTCATAAGTAACACAAAATTATTAAACTTCAAATTAATGGCTGATTATCAATCTTTTAAATTGATTGATGAATGTGAATCTGGTAAACGAATGAATTGTTTAAATTGTTGAATAACAATTTGCATGTTTTTATAATTTTTTAGCAACTTCATCCATTACTGTATAGAACAATAAGGTAAAATTGTCATTTTTTATCAGTCAACACATTCAGTCAGATATACAATCAAACACAATGGTTTCTTACTTAATTAAGATTTCTTACCCAGACAGACCTTTCTCGGTCAGCACTTTCTGAGTCAGTAATTATCAAACGTGACCTTAGTCTAATCATTATTGCTACTAATTATTAGTTTAGATTCATCGTTAGCTCAAAGTCTACTTTCATGATCTATCAAGTAAGGAACAACCAGGTAAGATCATATCGGATGTAGGGTCCATTTGGTATACGAAGTATACTGTTTGGAAATTCCACTTTAAACACCTCACTAAATCACAACCGAGACATCATCCCCGTAAGTAGATTAATCAGTATAACGACTTGGAATCACTGATAAATCTAGTTTATGAGTTCATAATAACGATAATGAACTTAAACATAAATTATACTTAAAGTAGGGTAAGCATAACTTACTTACCTTGGGGTTTGGCTAGGAATCAGGCTCTGCGGGGGCAGAAATTCTGAGCCGAAATGCTCTTTTTTTCGGAGTCGTTGGGCACTCTGGAGCTTTCTTCTAGTGCTAGGGGAGTTTCCTAGGGCTTTAGGGGGGGGGGGGGGGGGGTTGGGAGGTTTAGAGAGAGTTTAGAGTGAGAAAAAAAAGAGTGGAAGGTGTGAGAAAGGAAGGCGCCTTTGCATGCTATTTATAGGCTGAAAGACTGCTAAAATCATCAAGTTAGGGCCTCCAACTCATCGAGTTGGTGCCACATGTCACCCTCTGGTGGCAAGGCTTGGAGAGAAAGCAATGACCCAGATTCAGCCATGTCACCCTCTTTGCAGCAGCACCCTGCCGACTTCTAAACCCTGTAACTTTCTGCTTAGGAGCTCCGTTTTCGATGTTCTTTATATCCACACGTAGGTATTAACAAGATCTACAACTCTCCTTTTGACTTCGTCGGCTAATTCTCAACCGATTATAAATTTAACAGTATGAGAAGATTATACTGTTAAACGACCGTGTAAAATTCATAAATTCTATATACGGACTCCGTTTTTCGATTGTCTTTTTATCGTTGAGCTCCTATTAATGAGATATTCAGTTCTCATTTAGTTTGTATCGGCTAAAAATTGATTGATCTGAAATTCGAATTCCGGGTTGTATATTGTTATGCGAAATCTTAGAAAAATCATAACTTCCTCATACGAAGTTAGATTTTGATGTTTTTTTATGCACGCTCTCGGTTTAACGTATACTACAATTGCAATTTAGATATCTAACGCTAAAAAGTAGTTTATCAAAAATTCACTTTTTATGATTCCCGGTGTAGTGCCGGTTTTGCCGTAAAACTTCGACAGGTCATACTTCTTCATTATAACTCGGATTTTGGCATTCTTTATATGTACGGAACCTTTGTGAAATATATTATAACTTGGTTAAGATTATTTATTATGAATAATCTTCTATTAAAAAGTCATTTTTGATACTTATTGTCTCCAAATTGACTAGCCCGAATCTACGGACGTTTCACCCGGCCACACTCAGATAATCGTAAGATACGATCCTCGGCCATACTCGGATAACGGGCCATCTTAATGAGATATGGTCCCCGCCCACACTCGGATAGTAATTAGATACGAGCCCCACACACACTCACGTAACGGGCCCCGCCCAATAAACATACATATACAAGTACATACAAGTATCACATTGACAACATTTATAATAAAATAACCAATGAGGGTCGGCATTGGAGCCTTGGACCCGCTAACCAGTGAGGACTCGAAGAGCTGAATCTCATAGAAGGAAATCTCTAACTACTGTCCTGACGACTCCTGCACTATTAGAGAAAAATAACATCCAATCAAAATACAATAATCCATGTCATGGTAAAATGACCATTTTACCCCCGGATTAATTTGGCTAATGACTAAGACCCAAAATCATAACATAAAGTTCCATCACTAGATAATCTTCCAAAGCCCACCAGTGGCCCACTTATGGCCCAACTTTCCAAATTGGGACCAAATTCCTCTAATGGGCTTTACCCTAAAGCCCAAACAAAAACGTACTCTAAAACTTGATTTATTATTGTCCACTAAAGCCCAAAACATCAAAGTCCAAGAAGATAGCCCAAAAGAAAGCCCATTGGTTATCGAATATTGGGCGTCCCCCTTGTGGAACGTTGGACATTCATCAACAGCCAACAAATCGCAAGCCCCAGGCTGAACGTTGGGTGTTCCTTGACCCAACGCAGGGAGTTCGCATCTAAAAGCCCAAAAGTGCTTATTAAGCACTTAATGCCTAAATCCACATGACTAGAAACTAGATCCAAGTCCTAAAGATCACCTGGAACCATAAAGTTACTGACTTGGTGACTTTGCATGCCTCAAAAAGTCCCAACTTCAAGGTATAACATCCAACTTCCATAAAAAGGGCTTAATCTCATGCATATGACTTTTACAACTTTAAAAATGCAAACTTTTTGAATCTAAAGCATCATAAACACCAAGAGAGTAACCCAACGCTTCTGGAGTGATTATAAATTCAAGATCTCAACCATGGGACCAAAAAAAGGACCAAAAGCTATAAAAACTTAGATCTAGGCTTCTAATGAGCAAGGTTTGAGCTTTAAACCTTAGATGAACTGAAAATGGAACAGAGAACCAAGATCTAGAAGCTCTAACTTGAACCCCCACCTTGCACCAAGCTTCTCTTCCTTGAATGAGCTCAAAATACACACCAAAACACACATAATGACCTCATAACACACAAAGAGGCTCTAAGGTTTCGAGATTTAGGGTTTGAGGTTATGGAGGCTGGAAATGAGGCCAACAACTGGGACTTAAGGTGTTTAAATAGGTCTTAAACCCTAAAAATTAGGGTTTGAGCTCTGCACGTGAGCACCCTGCATTCCCCAAAGGAACACCCCACGTTCGAGATCCGCATCCAAAAGTCCAATCTTGGCAAGAATGGTCCCTTCTTCCCCCCACAAACTTGCAAAACAAGGCCAAAAAGCGATGACTTAATGTATAAGGGACCAAAAATGAATAATACCTAGATCGAGCGTTACAATAGCTCAAGTTAACTCTATCCCATCACATATCCAGTTTCAGAATCCACTGTTTTGACTTCCATCTTTCAAGATTTTTGGTATGATCATTTGGGACATCCCAACTTACCGGTTTTGATTTTCTAGTTTCCAATAAATTTATTCCTTGTAATAAACGTGCTAGAACCTTGGTTTGTAATTCTTCTCAACTTTCTAAGCATAAACAATTTCCATTTTCTGTTTCTCAATCTACGTCTTTATTACTGTTTGATATTGTGCATTGTGATCTTTGGACTTCACTGGTTACAAGCAAAAATGGGTACAAATATTACCTCATTCTTGTTGATAATTTTTCTCAATATACTTGGGTTTTCCCTTGAAATTCAAATATGAAACTTTTACTAAGTTCTCCAATTTTCATGCTTATATCAAAAAAAAAAAATTCAACACCTCTATTAAATCCTTTCAATGTGACTTAAGGGGTGAATTTGACAATAACTACTTCAAATCATTTGCTTCAACAGGCGACCTTCAATTTCGGTTCTCATGCCTACACATGCCACAACAAAATGGTAAATTGGAATGCATGATTTGTCGCCTAAATGAAATCATGCTCACCTTACTAACCCATGCATCCTTACCCCTTAATTTTTGGGTTGAGGTGCTTCACACTGCTTGCTACTTGCACAATATTTTACCTACTCAATTGCTCAAATTCCACACCCCTATTTCTACATTATATCGTTGAAACCCCACCTATGACAGCCTTCGTGTTTTTGGTTGCACTTGTTATCCCAACATTTCTTCCATGCGACCTCATAAGCTCGCCACTCGCTTCGTTCGTTACATTTTCCTCAGCTACCCCGCTGATTTTTGTGGGTATCGTTGCCTTGAGATCTACTCCGGACGCATCATTTTATCTCGTCAAGTCACGTTTAATGAGACCTATTTTCTGTTTTCCTCACCTAACAATAGTGACAACTACTCTTTTCTTGACTTAGATGAGTCCCCTCTGCTATTTTAACCCCATGCCACCCCATCCCCTCCTACTCCCTCAAATAACTCCCCACCCTCTTCTCCTCCCTCGCCCACTGTCCCTTCTCGAAATCTCATTAGCTACTAGTGGCAAAAACGCCAAACCTCTACCTATCCCTTGCCAACCCCCACCCTTCCCTATCCACCGCTAAATTCCAGTGATCATGACTTAAACCCGCTACCTCATTCCGCTCCTGCCCCATCCCACTCCATGATCACTCGCTCCAAAGTGGGAATAATTAAACCCAAGATTTCTTTTAACTTTTTTTCACCTCATCCTCATCCATGTCCCCCTCCCTACCTCCCACCTTAAATCCATGTCTGTTCCAAATTGGAATGCAATAATGACTGATGAATTTCGAGCCTTGACATATAATAAAACTTGGGTCTTAGTACCTCGGCCACCGGATACTAATATCATCCGTTGCATGCGGTTATTTCGCCATACGTTCGATGCAAATGGCACTTTACAACGTTGCAAAGCTCGGTTGGTTGTTAATGGAAAAAGTCAACAGGTTGGAATAGATTGTAACGAGACTTTTAGTCCGGTTGTCAAACTAACCACTATACATACAGTGTTGAGCTTGGTCGTATCTCGTGGTTGGCCGATTCACCAACTTGATGTGAAAAATGCTTTCCTTCATGGGGACATCCATGAGACGGTCTACATGTTTCAACCACCCGGCTTCACTGATCCACACCATCCTAATCATGTATGCCTCCTTAAAAAAAATCTCTATATTGTTTGAAACAGGCACTCCGCGCTTGGTATGATCGATTTCGTACATACATTACCAAGTGTGATTTTCACAACACTATTAGTGATAGATCACTGTTCGTTTACACCAATGGTTCTAAGATGGATTATTTGTTACTTTATGTAGACAACATTATTCTAATAGCATCAGACACCACTCTTATGCATCAGATCATTTAATCTTTATCCACATAATTTGTTGTGTCCAATCTTGGCAGGCTTCACCACTTTCTCGACATTAATGTCACCAACCAGAATAATGCATTATTTCTTTCTCAAGCCACTTATGCCACTGACATACTTTCCCGTGCTCACATGTCCGATTGCAAACCTTCAGCTATTCATGTGGATATCGGTTCCAAACTCAGTGCAACGAGTGGAAACCTTTTACCGGACAACTCTCTTTATCGCAGCTTAGCCAGGGCGCTAAAACATCTCACAATTACCTGGTCGAATCTTACATACACAAGGAAACAAATCTATCTTTTCATGCATGCACCATGGGAACCACATCTTCAGTTCTTGAAACGGGTCTTGCGCTATCTTAAAGGAACTCTTCATTACGGTCTCACCATCTCTCCCTCCAAGTCGATTAACCTTGTTGCCTATTGTGATGTCGAATGGGGGGGGGGGGGGTGTTTGGACTCTCGCCGCTCAACATCCGGATTTTTTTGGGGTAACAACCTTGTTTCATGGTCTTCAAAGCGACAACCCATAATTTCCCGTTCTAGCGCCAAGGCTGAGTACCAGGGCGTCGCTAATGCTGTTGCAGAAACTAGTTGGTTGCACAAACTATTTTTGGAATTATTTGTGCCTACCCGCAAAGCCACATTAATCTATTGCGATAATATTTTGCATTGGTGCTGTTCGTGTACTCCATATAGCGGCAGACTACCAATACACAAACATCTTTACCAAAGACCTGTCACACCAACTTTTCACTCATTTTTGATCCAGTCTATGCCTGCGTCCTTCTCCGGCTAGGGGTCGTATTAGGTGTATATATATTATTTATATAATAATATTATGTTGTATCTTAGATTAGAATAGTTTGTTTCCTGTTATATAGATTTCCTTTTTATATATTTGGTATTCTATCAATGAAATATTTGACCTTTTCTAAAGAGTTTACAGTGCTTACTTTACTTCTCTTATTTTTTTAATTTTATATTTTCATATAAATATTTTAATTGATTAATAACTTTCTTGATATATTTTATACATGCTAGTCTAGTAGTGCCAATAGGGAGAAGTCCTAGGACATTTTTTAAAAGCAGAGAAGATTGTTTTAGATGATGGTGGATTTGTTGTTAGGTTGGTTGGATTTTACATATCCTTTTTCTAACAAGTATCATTATAATGTTTTTTTTTCTTTTTCTTATTAAAGCATATTAATTTGAAAAATCTATCAAATTACAGTCTTGTACTTTTAGATATATTTTTTATTAAGACATTTCAAAACATCTACCTAATCGTCGCAGTGGAAATTGCTTTGTATGAGGATGATAATTCATATTGCGATTAGTGCTATATTTTTCAATATAATATGTTGTAACAGGAAAAAGAATTGAAGGATGATGCTATAATACACATAATTAAGGAATATACATTGTTGTTTCTTTCATGTAACCCTTTCCAAAAATGCAAGAAATAGCAATGCATTTGACTATTTTCATTTATTTTGTGTATTATAGCATCCTACTTTTGTTTCTTTTAATTACAACATTGCACTTATAATATTTTTCTTATTAAATCATGATACTTTAAATAATCTACCAAATTATAGCATTGTACTTTTAAAATTTTTTATTCTTATTAAAACATTATACTTTGAAAAATCTATCTAGTTATAACAGTAAAAATTATTTTGTATTTGGATTGCATTTCTATAATTGGTACATTTTAAAAGTAGGAAATGAAAGTAGGACACTATAATAAACAATCTAATGAAAGTCGATTGATGTTTCTTGCATTTAAGTTTTCCAACATGTAAGAAATAGCAATGTACTTTCATTTATCCTTGTATTACATAATCCTACTTTTGTTTTTTATTACAACATTGTACTAATATTTTTCTTGTTAAAGCATTGTACCTTAAAAAGTATACTAAATTATAGCAATTTATTTATAATTTTTTTTTATTAAGACATTATACTCTGAAAAAGTTATGTACTTATAACGGTGAAAGTTGCTTTGTATTTGGGTGGCATTGCTATAATTGGTAAATTTCTCAAAGTAAAATGTTGTAATAGAAAGAAATGAAAGTAGGAAGCTTTAATAAACAAGTTAATGAAGGTACATTGTTTTTTCTTGCATTAAACCCTTTCCAAAATTCATCTACGAATTTGTATTGCTAAATCTTAACTTCTGTAGCACAAAGCAGATAGAGGAATGCATCTGTATTACTTAAAACAAGGAACTATTGAAGCTAATCCTCATCACCTTGTCAATCTCATTCATTATGAGGCCCCTCTCACATTATTTGATAATTTTATAGTGCTAAATACAAGAAGTAGCAACCTACTTTCATTCTGATTTTTTGTTCCTTATGCTTATTATAGGATACTGCCTCCCTCTCAGTTACAATTTTGAAAAAGAAACTAAAAACTCGGCTATTTTTAGGTTGCGATAATCATCATGCTTCCAGGTTTGTTCTATAATAAACTTTCCATATTTGTAGATGGAATCTTTTTTAACCTAAAAACTTGATTTCTCAGACAAGAAATAATGGACTTGGTTGCTGAGATTGGAAAATTCGATCCCACCTTTATGGGATTTACTAGTAAGTTAACAAATATGATTGCTTACATCTAAGGGATTTTTTTGTTAAAGTAAATGACAATTTTACCCTTTTGAGCTAAAAACATAGGCACAGATGGTCCTTTGGGGAAGAAACTGGACAACTCAAATACAAGGGAGGAGTTAGGATGGGAGCCAAAATACAAAAGCTTTACTCATTTTCTTGGGGTAGCTTCTTGATTGATCTCTTTTTATGGGGATTATTATTATTATTTTTATTGGTGGGTGGTTGAAAAAGATAAACGGGATATTTTATTAGGAAGATATTTTTGGATGTACAAAAAATGATTGTGGTTATTTCTTTAACATGACGTATATTTAGTGCTACTAAATTGAGCTAAACTTGAAGTAAGTTCTTGATTTATTTCCCTTAATAAATTCGTTTACATTGAATATACAAATAAATGTCAATGAAATCAAGAACTCCCATTCCACCGGTTCTAATCATCAAGATTTGCTTCAAGATTCTCAAGAACTGATGATGTGATGAATCGAGTATGAAACAAATCAGAGTAACAAAAATGTAATATGAACACGAGAAGTAAATATAATCAGGTTTCAGTTCAATTATGCTTTCAACTATTTTACAGAGAGAAAAATAGACAAGTTCTATAAAAAGACTCTTATCTAACTCTAAGTAATGTCCCTATTTGTAGGAGACGTGAAAGCATACAAAAATACTAAGGCATAAACATTAGGCTTCGTACAAAAGACACCTTAGTAAATATATTACAAAACATATGAAGGGTACATCAAACAGACTTCGACTCATTACAAAACAACTTTGACCCTTACAATCCCCCCCTTTGTAATAAAGTCGAATTCTCTTAGTTCGTAAGTATCTATATAGCAAACAGCATCACCCTTCGTATTTCCGTGTACCAAGAAATAATTATCTTTAACTCCTTCTTGTCCCCTTCATTATTCTTCTAGCAGTTATTCATACGAACATTAAAGTTCATATACTGGGACGTAGTGTACCGTTCTACTTCGTATTCTTGGAACAAAAACCTTTTAGCCTTCCCACTCTTATCTTTTCCTGCGAAGACCATTCCAAATGGCTTTAAGCAAATATCCCCATCTGCATACTTCTTTAATTATGATTGAGTCTTTGTTGGTTTCATGGGAGCTTTCATTTCTAATCCTTTCACAGTAGCTAACTCAACATCAGTAAGTGCCAAACATTCATAGTAGTTGTCTACGAATATCTTGATGTGAGCAACTCCAAGTCGAAAAACTTCTGGATCAGTTTCTCGAAGATACGAAGCATTTTTATCTTTTAAAAGCAATGCAACTTGTATAAAATCATACAAGTTCATCAAAGGAAAGTCATCCACAGAAAAATCACATACTTGACCATTTTCTCTTGTCACATAAAACCGAAGATTCTGCATCATGTTCTCGAACAAAACATCCTTCTTGATGCTTATTACCTTCTTTATTTTCTCCAAAGACCATATTTCCTTTGGAGCTTTCCCAAGAACAACATGAAATCAAAGTTTCATGTAGGTGTACTTATCTTAATTTTTGAACTTTTCAGCAATCTTGAATTGAGGCATTATGAACATCATCTCGTTTACTGGAAAGTCAAGTTGTCTTGAATTTGTGTTTGTAACCATATAGCTTTGTTTTGGCTTCTTTTCAAAAGCATACATGTGATTATAAGCCACTTTTGCTTCAATGGTCTCATAGTTATAATGTTTTCATGGATCTCCCTTGTCCATCCAGTAGGATCACTTGCACGTTGGCTCATTATACTTTGAATAATTCTTAGTTTCTACATTTCTGCTTCAGCTTCAGCTTTCTTTTCTTCTTTTGATTTTTCAACTGTAATTGATTTCCATTTGTCTTTACTTGTTGAACTATCAACATCATCCTTTGTTTTCGAAACACTACTCTCACCAACAGATTAACCAATCACAATCCCTTTTGAAATTAGCCTTGTAATTGGCATTGAGGTTACAATAGTTGAAGTAACTGGCCCAACAGATGAAATGATTGGCTTTGTTGATGGAATTTTCGAAGAGAAGATTTTTCCAACAACCTTAGCATCTTCATGCGAAGCTTCACCACCAGCCTTCGCATCACCAACCTTCTTTTCTCCCCCTTGCACCCCTGTGAGAACAGGTGGGCATCGGTTGGTAACAAACTTGAAATGTGAGATAAAGGGGCTAATTGTTTGTGAAGGATTGCTTCGAATTGAGTAAACTTTTGTGATAAAAATTCGGGAGTGATTAACGGAGAAGAACTGGACTTCGTGAGCAACCCGTTGAACTCATTTAACCGAGAAGTAATCTCGGTTAAATTTTTCGTTTCTTGAGTTGACAACTTAGTAAGTTGAGGACTCATGGTTTCGTACAATTTAACAAATTTTATCATAACATCAACAATTATGTCAACTTACTGATTTAACAAAGCATAGTCCTTTTGCACCACTTCAATCTGCTTAGTTATATCCTCATGAAGTTCCTGAAGCTTGAGATTAACATCTTCTCTGACCTTCTTCACATCAAGAACAAACAACGTATGTCTTTCTTTTGCAACTTGTTTTAATTCTTTCACTACCCCTACAAACTTCGAATTCTGATAGTTCACACGTAACTCATTATTCTGATCAGAATGGTTCAGCATCTCTAAGATTCTAGACTCTGAATCTTTAACCATGCCAGACACTTTACTAACCATCCTGGCTTCCAACGCTTTCAACAGACCATCAATTTGCAAACTTGAATCAGAACTACTTCCCCCCATATCCGATTGAGACTGAATAATAGAATTCAAATTTTTATTCAGAATTTTAAATTTCATTATCGACATAAGCATGTGGTCAGGAAAGTTTTCTTCTTCCTTATCAAATTCTAAATCTTGAAAAGTTCCTCCAAAACCTCCTTCTTCATTCTCAGATTCTTCAATGGGTTTTGGTGGATCAGTAGATTGGGATGAGAAAATAGTGGTGAAAGGTTGATTGATTATATTTTCAAAAGTAGGTTAATCAGTAGATGAATTATTTGTAATTCTTCTGGATAAAGAGATTCATTCTCCTCAATCTAATAATTTGTGCTTTGAATCTTCATGATCGGATGAGAAGTAACCTTTTCAGTAGTTTGTGATGGAACACTAACATTAGCAGGAGCATCCATGATTATTAGGGTTTGAAGCTTTGAAGAACACTTAGAAAAATCTGCAACAATTTGAATTTCTTTTGAACGCATAAACTGATAATGAACCCTTGAATCCCCTTTTATATGTAACCCTGGAATTTGAATGTGAAGCGGGATGTGCATTTAATGAGATCCAACGTGGCACCTTGAAAATCACACCACTGTTCCGATAAAGTAACCATGCATGAAAAAGTAACTGTCACTTCTCCTTGAAAACTAGAAAGAATACAAGAAGTCACATCCAACAACCTGTATTGAATCACCCAATATAATTGTAACTGTCACCAACCTTTGGATGTAAGTAAGGCTCTTTCACTTTTGGGATGAAAAGCGAAGTCATGTGCCAGACGTTCGAAATCATCATCCTGAGTTGGTATTACTCAAAACCTCAAGGATTCGTGGGTGCAGTGTGCCAACGAAAGAAGATAAGAATCAATTAAAAAAACTTTGGATTTGTGATGTCAATTTTTTTTTTGACACAAAAGCAGTTAAACCCCAGGCAAATGTTACTTCGTTAATTATCAACAGAGATAATCAACTGCTAGTGTGGTGTCCCGTGAATTACAATCGAAAACTTATAGAGAAGTTTCAAAGGGCTTCTTTTCCAAGGCTTCATGGGTGGTTTACAAATTTCGTTACATATCAACCCAAACATAAGGTGAGTAATTGTAACAGAAATTACCTATTTAACCAGTGTAGTCAGTAACAAGTATGCTGTGAATTAATTTTGAAATTGACTTAGAAATCAAATAAAACTCACACTGAAATCATATTTATGAAAAAATATTTGTGGTGGATCCTGTTGGGTAACAAACATCGTGGGTTTCGATAGTTTGATCAAAATTACTCATAAGAAATGAATATGATTTGGAGTTTCGAAAATACATACAGAAACAAATGTTTCGTTAAAATCTGGAACATACTTCCCCGTCAATTCCTCAAAAAGTTAGATAATTGGATTTCACTCTCATCACGGTCTCATGATGTCAGATCATAAACACAGCTTTTTGATATGTCTAAGTATCGATGGGTTTGATCAGAGGCCTCTTGGACATATGTCTTCGTGTGTGATCGTGTAAAACTTTTGGATGAAAAAAATTGGTTTAAGAAACAAAATGTTCCTCTGTTGTTTTTGGACAAAACAATAAACTCTTAACTCGTGTGAGGAGAGTTAGGTAGCTCATGAGACTAATGTGAATACAAGGCTAATTGGGAAGAAATTTTCATATGAAATATTTCTTTAAGGCTTTCGTTAATCACACATTGAGTCAATAGAGGCTTCGTTCAACATGCTACAACATGCTTCTAGGGACACCTTAACTAGTACATAGGTTTCGAAATATTTACCTGGCCCTAGAACTGCAAGCATTAACCAGTAAAAGTCATCTTTGACATCTGAAAGGAAACACTAAAACAGAACAAAACAAATCAAAATATTTTTCTGATTTTTTTATTTTTCGAAAATAAAAGATAAAACAAATAAAAATCTTTTTGTTGTTTTTGTATTTTTTGAAAAGAAATGACAAAACAAATGAAAAATCTTTTTGTTGTTTTTGTCTTTTTCGAAAAGAAATGACAAAGCAAATGAAAAATCTTTTTGTTGTTTTTGTGTTTTTCAAAAAAAAATAAAAGTTTACCAAACTATCGAATCGTTTCTTTCCCAAATATCGAATGTGAAGCATGTCGAAGCGTTGATTATGAACAGTAACCTTTGACTTTGACAGCTGTCCAATTTTCGCTATTCTTTAGAAACAGACTCCCCTTTGACCATTCCAAGTCCTCCTAAAATTCTCAAAAATGATTTTTCATCTAATAGTTTTGTGAAAATATCAGCCAATTGATCAGTAATTTTCACAAAATGCACTTCGATATTACCATCCTCCACATGATCTTTTATGAAATGGTAACGAAGAGCAATATGCTTGGTCTTCGAATGTTGCAAATATATGAATTGCACTTTGAGAATCACAATATAACGGAATTTTCTTCATATTTATTGCATAATCACGCAATTAACTCTGAATCCAAATTATTTTTGATGTGCAAGCTGCAGCAGCAACATATTCTGCTTCTGCGGTGGAAATCGAAACACAAGTTTGCTTCTTCGATTGCCAGCTCACCAATTTCCCATCAAGTAATTGACATCCTCCACTCGTGCTTTTTCGATCAAGATTGCAAACTCCCAAATCAGCATATGAGAAAGCTTGTATAAACAAACCTGTTTTCGAAGGATACCACAATCCTAATGAAATCGAGCCTTTGAGATAACAAAAAATATTCTTAATTACCGTGAGATGTGGTTCTCGTGGATTTGACTGGTACCTAGCACAATTACAAACAGAGAACATAATATCAGGTCGACTTTCGGTGAGGTAAAGTAATGAACCTATCATGCTTCTATAAAGAGTTAAATCAATAGCAAGTTTATCTAACGAAGGTGTAAGCCTTGTTCCCATTGCCATTGGTACTCATAATTTTGTGTTATTCGTCAATCCAAACTTTTCAAGCAAAATTTTCTTATATTTTTCTTGATTGAAAAAAAATTCCTTCTCTGATGTGATGAATATTTAGACTAAGAAAATTATTAATTTTTCTCATCATACTCATCTCAAATTTGCTTTTCATCAGATTTTCAAATTCATTAGACAAAGCAGGGTCAGTAGAGCCAAAAATAATATCATCGACATAAATCTGAACAAGCATAAGATGATTCCTAACTTTCTTTCGAAATAATGTAGGGTCAATTTATCCTTGTGTAAATTTTGACTGTTTTAAGAAAGAGGTAAGAGTTGCATACCATGCTCTTGTTGCTTGTTTTAACCTATAAACTGCCTTATCTAATATATAACAATAATAAGGATGATCTTTATTAATAAAACCTGGGGGCTGTTCCACATACACAGTTTCTTCGAGTTTTCCATTAAAAAATGCACACTTCATGTCCATTTTATAGACATCGAAATCTTTGTGAGCTACATAAGCCAAAAATAAACGAACAACCTCGAGTCTTGCGACAGGGGAGAAAGTTTCTTCATAGTCTATTCCTTCTTGTTGTGAGTAACATTTTACAACAAGCTTGAATTTGTTTCGAACAATGTTTTCATCTTTGTCGGTTTTATTTTTGAAAATCCATTTCAACCCGACAATCAAAACATTTTCAGATTTAGGAATTAATCTCCAAACCTTGTTTCGTTCAAACTCAGCCAATTCAAATTGCATTGCAACAACCCAATCAGAGTGTTCCATTGCATCCTTAACTGTATTTGGTTCGATTTTTAAAATGAAACATTAAACATACAATATTCTTGATGAGTATTCAGTACCTCATTCTTTGCACGAAGTTGAGCTCTTATTAAAAATCCATCTTGTGGATTCCCAATAATTTGTTCTTTTGGATGATTTATTGTCCATTTTTCCAATGGTGGATATGATGGATCAAAATACAAATATGCATCTTCGTATAAATCTTCATTTTCTGAACTTGCAATAGAAAGATTATCATTTATTTTGTGAAATTCATCATTTTGATCAAGACTTATCGTATCATTGTCATTAGGATTCTGTTGCTCCCCCTCAACTGGATGCTCCCCCTCAACATCGTCATTCATTCTCCTATTCTCCCCCTCGAAATAATGCTCCCCCTTAATCAGAGTATTCAAATCCAAGTGCTCCCCCTCCACTTGATTATTGTGCATACTTTTGCCAATTCCTGGAGAATTCAATGTTGAATTACTGTCAACTATAATCTGAGTGGGTTCCGAGTCATCAAAATGCTTCGAAGATTCAGATTGGTGATTATCATTCGCATGATCTTCAACATTCACAGCCTTGTCAGGAACACCAAAAATTAAATCAAAATCAAAATCAGATGAACTCACAATTTCAGACTCATCATTGAATTCATTAATAATCGGCTTTTGTTCGAAAAGTTTGTCAACTCATTTGACATAATAGTCATCAAAAGTAAGATTAAATATCTCTTCGACTTTTCGTGTGCGCTTATTTAACACTCTGTATGTAACCGAATTATGTGAATATCCCAAAATATTCCTTCGTCAACCTTAGCTTGAAATTTCGAAAGATTATCCTTGAGATTCATGATAAAGCACCTACAACCAAACACATGAAACAATTTAACATCTGGTTTTCAGTTATTAATAATTTCATATGGAACGATATTGAAACGTCGATGAATAAAAGAACGATTCTAAGTAAAACATGTTGTTGACACCGCTTCAGCCCAAAAATATTGAGGAAGATTCGCATATGTCAGCATTGTTTTGGCTGCTTCACAAAGTGACCTATTCCTGCGTTCAACTACACCATTTTGTTGTGGTGTATATGGTGATGAAAAATTATGCGAAATTCCTTTCTCAATTAAGTACGAATCCAACATATGATTTTTGAACTCATAGCCATTATCACTTTTGATTTTTCTAACATTCTTTTTCAAACTCTTCTCAATTTTCTTGATAAAATCAATCATTGTTTGAGCGACTTCAGATTTTAAGTTGAGAAAATACACCCAAGTAAATCAAGAAAAATCATCAACAATAATCAAAATGTACCGTTTCTTGTTGAGAGTTTCAACAGTTGATGGTCCATAAAGATCAATATGAAGAAGTTTCCAACGGTTCCACAATTTTTGAATCTATCACAATTGGATGTCCTTTCCTATGTTGTTTCCCTTGTTCGCAAGCTGCACATAAGGTATCATTGTCAAATTTT
This sequence comes from Lactuca saligna, assembly GCF_052625555.1. Taxonomy (NCBI): domain Eukaryota; kingdom Viridiplantae; phylum Streptophyta; class Magnoliopsida; order Asterales; family Asteraceae; genus Lactuca; species Lactuca saligna. The sequence goes on along the minus strand of NC_136421.1, from coordinate 122,402,310 downwards.
AAAACTGGTAAGCCTCGAACAAGATCATCAATTACCAACTTATTTAAATTTCGAAAATTTAAATGTGATAAACGCCAATGCCATAACCAGCTAACATCAGATGTAGCTTTCGAAAGTAAACAAATTGAAGGTTTCCCAACAATCGGTTCGATATCAAGAGTAAACATATCCCCATATCGTTTGGATTTCAGCAACACTTCATTCGTTTCAATCTTTGAGATAATACTTCCTGCTTCGTTAAACACAACTTGATTGCTAGTGCCCACAACAAGTTGTGAAACAATTATCAAATTATGTTTAAGACCTTCGACATAAGCAACACGATTTATAGTGAATGGTCCATTTGTTACTTTGTCGTATCCTTTGACTTGACATTTGTGATTGTTTCCGAACTTCACAACTCCAACATTTTCAAATCTTCGAAAATCACTTAAATTTTCCTTTCGACCAGTCATGTGACGTGAGCAACCACTATCGATATACCATTTCTCATCATATTGCTCGTCACAGAGTACTTGCAATCAATGAAAGAATTTAGGTACCCAAGGCTGTTTGCGTCCTTGGAAATTAGTTTTAAAATAGAATGAAATGCAGAAATTAGTATTCATCATCTGAGCCCAAAGACCAGATTTGATAAGTGCCATCATCCTCCTGTTCACCTCTAGCCACCAAAGACACACTATCACCGTAACTCTCTCTTCCTCTAGCCTCTCAGCATAGTACACTTCGTCCTTCACTTTGTTCTTTCTTTCATCCTTCTTTGAAGTATGCAATCATTTGCTAGATGATTTGATGTAACACCCAAAGTCTGGAAGGCCAAGAAAGGAAAGAAAATCCTAATTTTAAAAGGGAGACTCGGCGAGTCCAAGGAGGAACTCGACGAGTCCGAGCGGGATCCAGGTCGAGGAGTAAGTGACCGAGTCGGCGAGTCGGCCAAGGGGACTCGGTGAGTCTGGTCTGTGAGAGGAAAACCCTAAAAGTGAGACTTGGAGCCTATTTAAACGCCTCATTCTCTCCCCTAGGGTTCCTTTACTGCCTCTCTAACCCAGAACACCAAACCCTAGCCGCCATATCCTCTATTTGAGCCATTTGTTGCCTTGAAGGGTGCATTAAAGCTTGGAGAAGGAAGAAGGAACTTGGAGGTGCAAGAAAGGACTATAGATCTGGGATTTTGAGTATATTTATGAGCATTTGGAGGTAATAATCGAGTTCTTGGACTCTTTTGCACTTAGATCTATGTGTGGTTGTTGGGGCTTTTTAGCCATAATGCTATTCATTTGAGTTAGAAGCTAGATATGAAGTTGCTACTTCAAATCTAAGCATTTTATGGTCTTGAGAAGCATAAAGTATCAGCCCTTGAGTTGTTTATGGAGCCTCTTTGCCTTAAACCCTAGTTTATGGTGTATTTTGCCTAGATCTCCTTCTCTACACGTAAAGTTTGCACATTTACATGAGGAATAGGCTTGGGAAGGGTAGATCTACAGTTTGGAGTCCATGCATGACTCAAAAGTCCTCTGCATGTAAGGAGATCTAAATGGACTCGGCGAGTCCTTTGAGTGGACTCGGCGAGTAGCATGAAGGTGAGGAGCAACTCGATGAGTAGGATGAATAGCTCATCGAGTCAGATGAAGATTGCCTTGTGCTCGGCGAGTCTGTTCTTGGACTCGGCGGGTCAGGTTGCGAAATCCCAAACCCTTTGAGTTGAGACTCGAATCAGTGAGTCGAGTGGAGACTCGTGAGTTGGACAGGTCAAGACTCAGAAATCGGTAGACTCGGCGAGTCATGGACTGACTCGGCGAGACGAGACGCGAAAGGAAGGATTCTGAATATATGAACTCGGCGAGTCAGTAGGTTGACTCAGCGAGTAGGGTTGACCTGGGAGGTTGACCTTGACCAGGACTTTGACTTTGACCAGGGTTGACTTGGTTGTCTTTCGGGGGTCAGTTAGACTCAGTGTTGCATTGATATTGGTAGTTCGGGGAGCAAGGGGAGCAGGAGTTCAGTGAGTTGTCGGGCAGCAGCTAGTGAGGTCATCAACAAGTTCAGCCAGTGTAGGTGAGTTTCCCTTTGTGTGAATGGGTCTAAGGACACAATGCCGACCCATGTAATTATGAGTAGAAGACCCAGGGGTTAGCCCTAGGCACAGTATGCTAGTATGATATTCAGGATGAGGTCCATTAATAGCGGGCGGGTGCCCAAGGATTTGTTTATATGATAGTTTATACTTGTTTTCTGTGTGATACATGTATGTGCCTGGTAGGGAGGTGAGTGTGGGCGAGGTCCTGTATCTCACCAATAGCAAAGTGTGGATGGGGTTCCATATCTCATTAGTAGCAGAACAGGGGCGAGGCCCAAGTTAGGGAAGGAGTGAGAGTGGGCTGGGCCCGTATCTCACTACCAGTAGGAGCGTGGACGGGGTCCCATGGCTCATCAGTAGCAGGACAAGGGCGAGGCCTAGGATAGGTAAGGCCTTAGGACAGGATCAATCGTATGAGTTTAGCTTATGTGTTGTGATATGTTTATGTATTATTATTTGTTGTCAGGCGAGGCCCTGTGACAGGCGAGGCCTAAGTGAAACAGATCTGTATCCGAGTGGGGCTCGAAGCTAGGCGGGGCCGTTATAGGGGGCGAGGCCCAGGATAGCGGGCGTGGCCCAGTATATACAGTATGTGGTTAGCATGATATGTGGTAGGGTGGGGAACTCACTAAGCTTCGTGCTTACGGTTTTCAGTTTTGGTTTCAGGTACTTCTGGTAGCGGAGGGAAGAGCTCGGGGTGATCGCATGGCACACACCATAGATTAGACAGCCTGGGAATGTTTACTCTAATAATGAACATGTGTTTTGAAAATTAATACTCTGATTATGTTTTAGAATGATGACTTTGCTTAATGTAATGTTTTATTAAAAGAAATTTTTGGTCTTAAGTTTTGGGTCGTTACAAGTTGGTATCAGAGCCTTGGTTTGAGGGATTCGGACATGCTCTCGGGTGTGTCTGAACTCAAACTGAGGAATTGGTATAGAGGTTTTCAAATGAAATGACAGTTTTGGTAAAAAGAGAGTTTTGTGAAAGAAAAGAGTTTTAGAAAAGCAAAAAGAATTCAGAAAGAAAAGGACTTTGAAAAGAGAAAAGAGGTGTGGTGCATGCAATCAACCGAGCTCAAGTAAGTACCCTAAAATACCCATACAAGTCTATGTTTTGATTATCAGTTAATAGAACAGCATGCTAGATTAGGACTAAGGATCTAGGGATGATGCCTTATGTGCCTATTATATGTGCTTTTGATCTGCATGATAGTGCTGAATAGATAGTAGTAGGATAGCCTGTTTAGGTTATGCCAGAGTTTATGAGTTTGTGTTGCATGCTAGTTCAGATTCTTTCTATGTGGTTATGATTGCTTGAGTATGTTATGGTTAGATTTTCCCATGTCTGAATGTTGCTTGCTTGGTGCATTGTGGGATTCTGAGTGTAACAACCCGTTATTTCAAGTCAGTAAAGATCGAGTCATGTAACCTCCTTGAGAAAGGAAATAGAATATGAAGTATTCAAAAACTCTATTTGGAGTACACTATGTGTTAGTTATCGTCTTAAGGTTTCGAAACATATAAATAACACAAAAATCCGAGTTATAACGAAGAAGTTATGCTCATTATAAGTTTTCCGACAAAAACCAGCAATACAAAGTTGCGTAAAAAAACGCAAAGTTTCAATAAAACACTTTCTGACCTTAGGTGTCTAAATGAAAGTCATAGATATCGTTAAACTACAAACATGCATAAAAAGAACGCTCAAATCGGACATCATATGATTAAGTTATGAATTTTTAAAGAAATTCCTTAAACACGTCACTTTAATAAATAAATAATAAAAATAATTTCGGAATTTGCCAACGGAATCTAAATGAAAGTTGTAGATCGTAGTCTCACCTTCGCGGGGATATAAAGAACGTTAAAAACGGAGTTCGTATGAAGGAGATATGAATTTTTGAAGTTTGATAATTAATTTATATATAATTTTTATTCAAAATTCGGTATTATCCGAAGAGGAGTCAGCCTAGGGCTATAGTACGTGCCGCGTACCCTCGTACGCCCCGCATACTCAGAGGCTACGGCCTCGGATCGTCCACGTCACCCCTATGCGAGCTATCCCTCTCCCGTCCCATCCGAGACGCTGCAGCCGAGGAAGCGGTTAGCAATGACGTCCCGTACGCGCCGCGTATGGGAGTACGCCCCGCGTACGCAAGCTGATCCACCCCCCTATAAAAGGGATGCGAGGGCTCCCGAGAAAAGGGCTCATTCTCTCTCATTTCTCTTGCGTTTTTCCTCGTTTTCCGTGCTCGCACTACCCCGAAGCCCTGGTCGCTTCGTGCAAGATCCGAAGGTCGATTTTTCTCCCGAGGAATCCCGAGATTTCCGAGGAAAATCCATTTCCCGAGACGAAACTCTGCCGTTTTTCCATCTCGCTATCTTCAAGTTGTCAAGTGAGTTCATACCGCTTTCTAACACACTTTAAATACATTTTTAAATACTTTTATACTCTTTTAGGGGGGGAATACAAGTAAACATACGGTTATTATCGTGTATTTTATAAAGTTTCACTTCACTTATATTATCAAATAAACCACTTGGAACTCATTACTATTATGGAAAACTCTTTTCATACTTTGTGTGCATTAGACTTATACGAAGTATATAATGGTCTTTCATTGTTAAATCTTTTTTATACATTCTAAAAACTTATGATTTTTCTTTATCAAACATTGTGAAAAGGGATAAACATTGCATACAAAACTATCACTTTAATATCAACTTAATTGAGAATCCATGAGCCGTGTACATCTTCAAACGTTACTTTTCTTTATTAGAAAGTACTGCAGTAAGTCCTGTTTATAACCAGAATCTCCCGCGACGAGAACGTGTCAAATGTGTATAGATCTATACGGGAAGTCATGATCCCGCGCCGTGACTGTTAGCTACAGTCCATCTTTTGGGGTGACAGTTGTCATAGCACTGCGACGCCTGAAGAACGTCGTTACAGGCATATTATGTTTAGTATGGTTATAAAACTCATCGGATATACAATTATTATGATATTCAGTTTTGATGAACGAGTAGCTATTAAAACTATTCTTCATCCAACCGGTTCGATCTTCGCGTAGTTTTATTATATATAAAACTACGACACAACTTACGAGAAACATCGGTTTCTTGCAATTTTCGGTCTTAGAGGCTGCCATTTTGTGTGAGGAAAATAAGGGTTTTTCCTGCATACAAACCAAACAACTAATAGGAAAATAAAGGATTTTCCCGGTGCAATCATTTACAACTTATAACACGAATATTTATATGCATTTCATACTGTTATAAGAAAATAAGGGTTTTCTTGGAAAACACAACAACTCGTATCTCAACCATTAGGGAAAATATGGGATTTTCTGGATCGAATGCATTCATTTTCAACACAACAAATCACAACTCTTTACATTTTGAAATGCTATGTTTACTGGAAAACATACACCCATTTTGGAATGGCATCCAATTTTTCTAAATTACTTATGGACTCACCAACTTAATTGTTGACACTTTTTCTTTGAAATAACTTGTATTCTCAGGAAATCGCTAAGCAGGTTGGGAATCAACTTTTGGGATTAACACGCTGGCGTTAATTACTTCTTTTGAATGATGTTTATGTATTTATCTTTTGAACATGTAATGAATACAATTATGTAAACATCTTGGAAACTTACTATATATGGTGGTGTGTACTTTCCTTTCTATGAACTGTTATGATATTGAACATGATGTCCTCCGCCCTCGAACGTTTCCGCCGTTCTGGTTTGGGGGTGTGACAGATTGGTATCAAAGCATTGTTTATAGGGAATTAAGTATATCAAAACCATTTCTTTTTGGTATACAACTATAAACTCAACTGGGTAAAAACACTCTGAGTAAGAGTCATACTTTTAAAAATTAAATTTTAATTTTAGTTTTTGTAAAGTAGGCATGCATTCATTTCATATCAACAACATGGTCAGTATCATAATTAAAACAACATTGAAGTATTATATATCAGTTGTGCAGTGCAGGTATGCCTTGGGACATGTAATCGGAACTGGGAAGGATATAGCCTGATCAACTATATTTGTCCAAGAGCCGACTAAACATATGCCAAGGAGTGTCTGTAATGGACAACAAATTTTAAAATTTCCAAAAGCATATCACTAAAGAATATTGAGGGTGTATTCGAGTGCCGTCAACCATTAAACTCGAGAGTAAGTTTCATGTGCTCTAACTTATAGTAAACTTTTAACCCTATTCTCGTACAGTCTAAATGGCGGGATTCCATCACCCCAATGACCCCTACTACCCCAACCAAGGTAATGGTGGGTGGATCGAAGCAGATTCTGAAGAAGACGAAGAGCCTATAGATTTGGAGGCAGGGGATGACTCTGGCACGGATTCGGAGCCAGAAATTATAAATCCACCAGTCCTACAACCTCCCGTCCACGTGAGGAATTTCCAAGGACCCACTCCAGTGTGGGGAAGTCACCTCCATCATTGGAGCCAACAACAAAGCTTACGCCCTCCTTACGGCATGTGCCGAGACTTCTATGATGTGAGAGGCGGGGGATCAGCCGATCGCGCACTTCCGGTCATGGTTGGCAAACTCGCCAACCAGTGCTATCAATCTGGAGTGCAAGCCAACCGAATCCGAGAGATCAATGTGGATGTGCAAATTCACACGGCCGATATCAACCGCCTAGAGTTGATGCAGAACGACATCCACATTCGCGCCGAAGCGTTTCAAGAACAAGCAAACGCGGCCTTCGCAGAATTAAGAGAACAACAAGCTGCGTTTGATAGACGCCTCATGGGGTCGAAGCAGTCCGACACAGAGTCGAGCTCCAAACGCAAGGCGCACAGCAAGTAGTACTTGCCCAACTCTCAAATTTTGTTATAAACTAGGACTTCGGATAAAAGTATTATTTTCTTTAAAAAAATTTCCGTAACCGGAGGCCTTTAGAGAGGCCAAGAAATTTTGTCTACACCCTGCTGTAACACAACTATATGTTTAATATATATAAGGGTATACCGCTTTTCTTACCGTTGTTAATCATGCGCAAATAGTTCGATTCATTGGTGCATCTATTCAAGCTTTACTTTCAAGCTCAAAACATTGTGTCAGTCAAACTCAACTTCTTAGAACTATTAAAAGTTCATTCAATATCATTCAACTTTGAACTGCCAAAACTTATAATTTTCTTCCATATTTTTCTTTTGGCAGCAAGATGCCTCCTCGTCCAAACCTAAGGCCCAGGCCGGGCACGACACGGCACCACCACCACCTCCACCACCAGCTTATGATCCGGCCATGGTTCAGACTGCTATCACGGCAGCAGTAACTGCAGCCCTCTCGCAAATAAACTCCCAAGGGAATGGAGGGGCGGGAAGCAGCACGAATCATCCAAATCATGGAACTGGTCATGGCCAAGGAAGAGAATGTACCTACAAGGAGTTCTCTAACGCTAAGCCAAAAACTTTTAATGGAACAGGAGGAGTCATTGCACTAATGCAAAGGTTCGAAAAGACCGAAACAGTCTTCGAGATCTGCTCATGCCTAGAAGCAAGCAAAGTCAAGTTCGCTGCCTGCACTTTTGTAGATCGAGCCCTCACTTGGTGGAAAAGCCATGTGAATTCAGTGACGCTCACTGTCGCCAACGCCATGAGTTGGGACGACCTAAAGGTTCTACTACTGGAAGAATACTGCCCAAGGGGCGAAGTACAAAAGCTTGAGCAGGAGCTCTGGAATCTGAAAATGACTGGGTCTAACCTAGTCACCTACACCGCTAGGTTCAACGACCTCGCTGCACTGTGCCCTACCATGGTCAACCCAGAATCAAAGAAGGTTGAAAGGTACATTTGGGGGTTGTCACCCCAGATTCAAGGGCATGTCCTAGCTTCCGGCCCTGCTACCTACAACAGCGCTAAGCGCCTGGCTCAGCGACTCATCGACCACGGAGTAAAACCCAGTATCGTTTCAACAACCGCAAATCCACCTAGGGAAACTCAGGGCCAGAGTAAGACTTGGAACAAAAGGAGGGGAAAAACTCTCCAGGAAAACCCCAGGAAACAACAAGTAATAGCAACCCACACTATGACTGTACCTGTGAACCCTGCCCCCACGAGCTCATATATTGGGAAACTTCCTAAATGCAACCGATGCAGTTTCCACCACCACGGTCCTTGCCCCAATCTTCAGTGCACCAACTTTAATAAAAAGGGACATACAGCCCGCTATTGCAAAGGGCCAATCCAACCATCCGTTCCCACCACTAATACCGAGGTAAACCGCGCCTGCTTCGAGTGTGGAGACATGGGGCACTACCGCAAGTACTGCCCAAGGGTAAACAACCGGAATACCGGCGGAAGGGGCCGAGTTTTCGCAATGGGACAGGATGAAGCCATTGCGGACCCTACAGTTGTTACGGGTACGTTTCCTCTCGATAACTCGTATGCATGCATTTTGTTTGATAGTGGAGCGGAAAGGAGTTTTGTGAGTCACGACTTTAAAGGCCTGCTAAAATCAATACCACAATCATTGAGTGAACCATTCATAGTAGAAATGGCCAATGGGAAAACCGAAGGCACTAAAGAGATATACTTAAACTGCACCCTAACTTTAAACGATAATCCCTTTTCGATCAACCTCATGCCAGTCTCGATTAAGAGTTTCGATGTCATCATTGGCATGGATTGGCTGAGTTCTCATCATGCGGACATTCTATGTTACGATAAGGCCGTTCACCTTAATCTGCCAACCGGCGAAACTTTCATTGTCTTGGGCGACAAACCAAGTACCACTCTTCGTATCATCTCAAATATTCAAGCTCGGAAATGCCTACGCAAGGAGTGTCACGCGTTCTTGGCACATGTTGTGGATGTGAAACGTAAAGTCCAAGATATCAAGAGTGTGCCCGACGTACGCGATTTTCCCGATGTTTTTCCCGAGGACCTTCCGGGAATACCACCCGCGAGACAAGTGGAGTTCCGAATCGATCTGGTTCACGGAGCTACCCCAGTAGCCAAAGCACCCTATCGATTAGCCCCGGCAGAAATGCAAGAGCTATCCAGCCAACTGAATGAACTACTGGGAAAAGGATTCATCAGGCCGAGCTTCTCACCATGGGGAGCACCTGTACTGTTCGTGAAAAAGAAGGATTGATCATTCAGAATGTGCATCGACTACCGAGAACTCAACAAACTTACCATCAAGAACCGATACCCCCTACCCCGAATCGATGACTTATTCGACCAACTCCAAGGAGCCAACTACTTCTCCAAGATCGATCTGAGGTCGGGATATCACCAGCTGCGAGTCCTGGAGAGTGATATCTCCAAGACGGCTTTCCAAACACGATACGGACATTACGAATTCGTAGTGATGCCGTTCGGGCTAACCAATGCCCCAGCCGTATTCATGGATCTAATGAATCGGGTATGTCGTCCATTCTTGGATAAATTCGTGATAGTATTCATAGACGACATACTCATTTATTCAAAGAATAAAGAAGAGCATGGTCAACATCTGAGGCAAGTACTAGAGACGTTACGGACTGAGAGATTGTATGCAAAATTCTCAAAATGTGAATTTTGGATTAGAAAGGTGGACTTTCTCGGTCACGTGGTCAGCAAGGAAGGGATCCACGTGGATCCATAAAAAATCAAGGCTATCAAAAACTGGTCTGCGCCAACTACACCAACAGAAATTCGCCAATTCCTAGGTCTGGCTGGTTATTATCGAAGGTTCATCCAGAATTTCTCCAGCATCGCAAAGCCTCTTACCGCCTTAACCCAGAAAGGTGTGACCTACAATTGGGGAGAAAAGCAAGATTCTGCATTTCAGACTTTGAAATAGGCCCTTTCCAGTGCGCCCATCCTTTCTCTCCCAGAAGGGACCGAAGATTTTGTAGTATATTACGACGCTTCGAAGCAAGGGCTGGGCTGTGTACTAATGCAGAGGGGAAAGGTTATTGCATATGCCTCACGACAACTAAAAACACATGAGGTCAATTACACCACTCATGATTTAGAGCTTGGGGCGGTGGTCTTCACTCTTAAAATCTGGAGACACTACCTATATGGTACCAAATGCACTATCTTTACAGACCACAAGAGCCTACAACACATCTTCAACCAGAAGGAGTTGAACATGAGGCAGCGACGTTGGGTCGAATTACTCAACGACTACGAATGTGAGATTTGCTATCATCCAGGAAAGGCTAATGTCGTGGCAGATGCCCTTAGCCGTAAGGAGTACTCTGGCCGAAGAGTGAAGTCATTAGCCATGTCAATCCATTCGCACCTGTCGACACAGGTCAAGGAAGCTCAGATAGAGGCCCTGAAACCCGAAAACGTGACAAGTGAGACCCTTAGGGGAATGGACAAGAATTTAGAAATCAAGAGTGACGGAGCACGCTACCTCATGAACCGAATATGGACGCCCAAGTTTGGTGGACTTAGAGAGGTAGTTATGAGCGAGGCACACAAGACTCCATACTCCGTACACCCCGGGTCAGACAAGATGTATCAAGATCTCAAACAACTCTACTGGTGGCCAAACATGAAAGCAGAGATCGCTACATATGTGAGCAAGTGTTTGACTTGCGCCAAGATCAAAATAGAACACCAGAAACCCTCAGGACTACTCCAACAACCTGAAATTCCTGAGTGGAAATGGGAGTAGATTTCCATGGACTTCATAACAAAACTGCCCAAAACTCAGGGTGGCCAAGATACTATTTGGGTAATCGTCGATAGATTAACCAAGTCCGCTCATTTCCTACCGATCAAGGAAACTGATAAAATGGAAAAGCTATCGAGAATCTACATCCGAGAGATCGTACGACTCCATGGAGTGCCAATGTCTATCATCTCGGATAGAGACAGCAGATTCACGTCTAGGTTCTGGCAATCATTGCAAAAATCCATGGGAACAAGATTGGACATGAGTACAGCCTATCACCCCCAAACTGACGGATAGAGCGAAAGAACGATCCCAACCTTGGAAGACATGTTGCGAGCATGTGTAATCGACTTTGGTAAAGCATGGGATGTTCACTTACCTTTGGTTGAGTTCTCTTATAACAATAGTTATCATACCAGTATCAATGCTGCTCCATTTGAAGCCCTTTACGGCTGTAAGTGCAGATCACCTCTGTGCTGGACGGAAGTAGGCGACACCCAACTAGCAAAAGGTCTCGTCCCTGATAGCACCCTCACTGGTCAAGAGATCATCAGAGAAACTACTGAAAAGATCGTGCAAATACGAGAACGACTGAGATCCTCGAGGGATAGACAAAAGAGCTACGCCGACAAAAGACGTAAACCATTGGAATTCCAGATTGGCGATCGGGTACTACTGAAAGTCTCACCCTGGAAGGGAATGATATGCTTTGGAAAGCGTGGGAAGCTGAATCCTAGGTACATTGGACCCTTCGAAATCATTTCAAGGGTTGGTCCAGTAGCCTACAAACTCCAACTTCCAATAGAGCTTAACAAAGTACATCCAGTATTCCACGTATCAAACCTGAAAAAGTGTCTGTTCGACGAAACACGTGTAATTCCACTCGATGAGATCGAACTAAATGAAAATCTTAACTTTGTGGAAGAACCCGTCGAGATCATGGATAGGGAAGTTAAATGAACTAAATAGAGTCACATTCCAATAGTAAAGGTCCGATGGAATGCTAAGAGGGGACCCGAGTTCACGTGGGAACGAGAGGATCAAATGCAACAGAAGTATCCACATCTCTTCCCCAGCCCCTAAGACTCTTCTTTTGTATTAAAAATTTCGGGACGAAATTCCCTCTAACGGGGGGATGATGTAACAACCCGTTATTTCAAGTCAGTAAAGATCGAGTCATGTAACCTCCTTAAGAAAGGAAATAGAATATGAAGTATTCAAAAACTCTATTTGGAGTACACTATGTGGTAGTTATCGTCTTAAGGTTTCCAAACATATAAATAACACAAAAATCCGAGTTATAACGAAGAAGTTATGCTCATTATAAGTTTTCCGACAAAAACCAGCAATACAAAGTTGCGTAAAAAAACGCAAAGTTTCAATAAAACACTTTCTGACCTTAGGTGTCTAAATGAAAGTCATAGATATCGTTAAACTACAAACATGCATAAAAAGAACGCTCAAATCGGACATCATATGATTAAGTTATGAATTTTTAAAGAAATTCCTTAAACACGTCACTTTAATAAATAAATAATAAAAATAATTTCGGAATTTTCCAACGGAATCTAAATGAAAGTTGTAGATCGTAGTCTCACCTTCGCGGGGATATAAAGAACGTCAAAAACGGAGTTCGTATGAAGGAGATATGAATTTGAAGTTTGATAATTAATTTATATATAATTTTTTTTCAAAATTCGGTATTATCCGAAGAGGAGTCAGCCTAGGGCTATAGTACGCGCCGCGTACCCTCGTACGCCCCGCGTACTCAGAGGCTACGGCCTCGGATCGTCCACGTCGCCCCTATGCGAGCTATCCCTCTCCCGTCCCATCCGAGACGCTGCAGCCGAGGAAGCGGTCAGCAATGACGTCCCGTACGCGCCGCGTACGGGAGTACGCCCCGCGTACGCAAGCTGATCCGCCCCCCTATAAAAGGGATGCGAGGGCTCCCGAGAAAAGGGCTCATTCTCTCTCATTTCTCTTGCGTTTTTCCTTGTTTTTCGTGCTCGTACTACCCCGAAGCCCTGGTCGCTTCGTGCAAGATCCGAAGGTCGATTTTTCTCCCGAGGAATCCCGAGATTTCCGAGGAAAATCCATTTCCCGAGACGAAACTCTGCCGTTTTTCCATCTCGCTATCTTCAAGTTGTCAAGTGAGTTCATACCCCTTTCTAACACACTTTAAATACATTTTTAAATACTTTTATACTCTTTTAGGGGGGGAATACAAGTAAACATACGGTTATTATCGTGTATTTTATAAAGTTTCACTTCACTTATATTATCAAATAAACCACTTGGAACTCATTACTATTATGGAAAACTCTTGTCATACTTTGTGTGCTTTAGACTTATACGAAGTATATAATGGTCTTTCATTGTTAAATATTTTTATACATTCTAAAAACTTATGATTTTGCTTTATCAAACATTGTGAAAAGGGATAAACATTGCATACAAAACTATCACTTTAATATCAACTTAATTGAGAATCCATGAGCCGTGTACATCTTCAAACGTTACTTTTCTTTATTAGAAAGTACTGCAGTAAGTCCTGTTTATAACCAGAATCTCCCGCGACGAGAACGTGTCAAATGTGTATAGATCTATACGGGAAGTCATGATCCCGCGCCCTGACTGTTAGCTACAGTCCATCTTTTGGGGTGACAGTTGTCATAGCACTGCGACGCTTGAAGAACGTCGTTACAGGCATATTATGTTTAGTATGGTTATAAAACTCATCGGATATACAATTATTATGATATCCAGTTTTGATGAACGAGTAGCTATTAAAACTATTCTTCATCCAACCGGTTCGATCTTCGCGTAGTTTTATTATATATAAAACTACGACACAACTTACGAGAAACGTCGGTTTCTTGCAATATTCGGTCTTAGTGACTGCCATTTTGTGTGAGGAAAATAAGGGTTTTTCCTGCATACAAACCAAACAACTAATAGGAAAATAAAGGATTTTCCCGGTGCAATCATTTACAACTTATAACACGAATATTTATATGCATTTCATACTGTTATAAGAAAATAAGGGTTTTCTTGGAAAACACAACAACTCGTATCTCAACCATTAGGGAAAATATGGGATTTTCTGGATCTAATGCATTCATTTTCAACACAACAAATCACAACTCTTTACATTTTGAAATGCTACGTTTACTGGAAAACATACACCCATTTTGGAATGACATCCAATTTTTCTAAATTACTTATGGACTCACCAACTTAATTGTTGACACTTTTTCTTTGAAATAACTTGTATTCTCAGGAAATCGTTAAGCAGGTTGGGAATCAACTTTTGGGATTAACGCGCTAGCGTTAATTACTTCTTTTGAATGATGTTTATGTATTTATCTTTTGAACATGTAATGAATACAATTATGTAAACATCTTGCAAACTTACTATATATGGTGGTGTGTACTTTCCTTTCTATGAACTGTTATGATATTGAACATGATGTCCTCCGCCCTCGAACGTTTCCGCCGTTCTGGTTTGGGGGTGTGACAGATTGGTATCAGAGCATTGTTTATAGGGAATTAAGTATATCAAAACCATTTCTTTTTGGTATACAACTATAAACTCAACTGGGTAAAAACACTCTGAGTAAGAGTCATACTTTTAAAAATTAAATTTTTATTTTAGTTTTTTTAAAGTAGGCATGCATTCATTTCATATCAACAACATGGTCAGTATCATAATTAAAACAACATTGAAGTATTATATATCAGTTGTGTAGTGCAGGTATGCCTTGGGACATGTAATCGGAACTGGGAAGGATATAGCCTGATCAACTATATTTGTCCAAGAGCCGACTAAACATATGCCAAGGAGTGTCTGTAATGGACAACAAATTTTAAAATTTCCAAAAGCATATCACTAAAGAATATTGAGGGTGTATTCGAGTGCCGTCAACCATTAAACTCGAGAGTAAGTTTCATGTGCTCTAACTTATAGTAAACTTTTAACCCTATTCTCATACAGTCTAAATGGCGGGATTCCATCACCCCAATGACCCCTACTACCCCAACCAAGGTAATGGTGGGTGGATCGAAGCAGATTCTGAAGAAGACGAAGAGCCTATAGATTTGGAGGCAGGGGATGACTCTGGCACGGATTCGGAGCCAGAAATTATAAATCCACCAGTCCTACAACCTCCCGTCCACGTGAGGAATTTCCAAGGACCCACTCCAGTGTGGGGAAGTCACCTCCATCATTGGAGCCAACAACAAAGCTTACGCCCTCCTTACGGCATGTGCCGAGACTTCTATGATGTGAGAGGCGGGGGATCAGCCGATCGCGCACTTCCGGTCATGGTTGGCAAACTCGCCAACCAGTGCTATCAATCTGGAGTGCAAGCCAACCAAATCCAAGAGATCAATGTGGATGTGCAAATTCACACGGCCGATATCAACCGCCTAGAGTTGATGCAGAACGACATCCACATTCGCGCCGAAGCGTTTCAAGCACAAGCAAACGCGGCCTTCGCAGAATTAAGAGAACAACAAGCTGCGTTTGATAGACGCCTCATGGGGTCGAAGCAGTCCGACACACAGTCGAGCTCCAAACGCAAGGCGCACCGCAAGTAGTACTTGCCCAACTCTCAAATTTTGTTATAAACTAGGACTTCGGATAAAAGTATTATTTTCTTTAAAATTTTTCCGTAACCGGAGGCCTTTAGAGAGGCCAAGAAATTTTGTCTAGACCCCGCTGTAACACAACTATATGTTTAATATATATAAGGGTATACCGCTTTTCTTACCGTTGTTAATCATGCGCAAATAGTTCGATTCATTGGTGCATCTATTCAAGCTTTACTTTCAAGCTCAAAACATTGTGTCAGTCAAACTCAACTTCTTAGAACTATTAAAAGTTCATTCAATATCATTCAACTTTGAACTGCCAAAACTTATAATTTTCTTCCATATTTTTCTTTTGGCAGCAAGATGCTTCCTCGTCCAAACCTAAGGCCCAGGCCGGGCACGGCACCACCACCACCTCCACCACCAGCTTATGATCCGGCCATTGTTCAGGCTGCTATCACGGCAGCAGTAACTGCAGCCCTCTCGCAAATAAACTCCCAAGGGAATGGAGGGGCGGGAAGCAGCACGAATCATCCAAATCATGGAACTGGTCATGGCCAAGGAAGAGAATGTACCTACAAGGAGTTCTCTAACGCTAAGCCAAAAACTTTTAATGGAACAGGAGGAGTCATTGAACTAATGCAATGGTTCGAAAAGACCGAAACGGTCTTCGAGATCTGCTCATGCCTAGAAGCAAGCAAAGTCAAGTTTGCTGCCTGCACTTTTGTAGATCGAGCTCTCACTTGGTGGAAAAGCCATGTGAATTCAGTGACGCTCACGGTCGCCAACGCCATGAGTTGGGACGACCTAAAGGTTCTACTACTGGAAGAATACTGCCCAAGGGGCGAAGTACAAAAGCTTGAGCAGGAGCTCTGGAATCTGAAAATGACTGGGTCTAACCTAGTCACCTACACCGCTAGGTTCAACGACCTCACTGCACTGTGCCCTACCATGGTCAACCCAGAATCAAAGAAGGTTGAAAGGTACATTTGGGGGTTGTCACCCCAGATTCAAGGGCATGTCCTAGCTTCCGGCCCTGCTACCTACAACAGCGCTAAGCGCCTGGCTCAGCGACTCATCGACCACGGAGTAAAACCCAGTATCGTTTCAACAACCGCAAATCCACCTAGGGAAACTCAGGGCCAGAGTAAGACTTAGAACAAAAGGAGGGGACAAACTCTCCAGGAAAACCCCAGGAAACAACAAGTAATAGCAACCCACGCTATGACTGTACCTGTGAACCCTGCCCCCACGAGCTCATATATTGGGAAACTTCCTAAATGCAACCGATGCAGTTTCCACCACCACGGTCCTTGCCCCAATCTTCAGTGCACCAACTGTAATAAAAAGGGACATATAGCCCGCTATTGCAAAGGGCCAATCCAACCATCCGTTCCCACCACTAATACCGAGGTAAACCGCGCCTGCTTCGAGTGTGGAGACACGGGGCACTACCGCAAGTACTGCCCAAGGGTAAACAACCGGAATACCGGCGGAAGGGACCGAGTTTTCGCAATGGGACAGGATGAAGCCATTGCGGACCCTACAGTTGTTACGGGTACGTTTCCTCTCGATAACTCGTATGCATGCATTTTGTTTGATAGTGGAGCGGAAAGGAGTTTTGTGAGTCACGACTTTAAAGGCCTGCTAAAATCAATACCACAATCATTGAGTGAACCATTCATAGTAGAAATGGCCAACGGGAAAACCGAAGGCACTAAAGAGATATACTTAAACTGTACCCTAACTTTAAACGATAATCCCTTTTCGATCAACCTCATGCCAGTCTCGATTAAGAGTTTCGATGTCATCATTGGCATGGATTGGCTGAGTTCTCATCATGCGGACATTCTATGTTACGATAAGGCCGTTCACCTTAATCTGCCAACCGGCGAAACTTTCATTGTCTTGGGCGACAAACCAAGTACCACTCTTCGTATCATCTCAAATATTCAAGCTCGGAAATGCCTACGCAAGGAGTGTCACGCGTTCTTGGCACATGTTGTGGATGTGAAACGTAAAGTCCAAGATATCAAGAGTGTGCCCGACGTACGCGATTTTCCCGATGTTTTTCCCGAGGACCTTCCGGGAATACCACCCGCGAGACAAGTGGAGTTCCGAATCGATCTGGTTCACGGAGCTACCCCAGTAGCCAAAGCACCCTATCGATTAGCCCCGGCAGAAATGCAAGAGCTATCCAGCCAACTGAATGAACTACTGGGAAAAGGATTCATCAGGCCGAGCTTCTCACCATGGGGAGCACCTGTACTGTTCGTGAAAAAGAAGGATGGATCATTCAGAATGTGCATCGACTACCGAGAACTCAACAAACTTACCATCAAGAACCGATACCCCCTACCCCGAATCGATGACTTATTCGACCAACTCCAAGGAGCCAACTACTTCTCCAAGATCGATCTGAGGTCAGGATATCACCAGCTGCGAGTCCTGGAGAGTGATATCTCCAAGACGGCTTTCCAAACACGATACGGACATTACGAATTCGTAGTGATGCCGTTCAGGCTAACCAATGCCCCAGCCGTATTCATGGATCTAATGAATCGGGTATGTCGTCCATTCTTGGATAAATTCGTGATAGTATTCATAGACGACATACTCATTTATTCAAAGAATAAAGAAGAGCATGGTCAACATCTGAGGCAAGTACTAGAGACGTTACGGACTGAGAGATTGTATGCAAAATTCTCAAAATGTGAATTTTGGATTAGAAAGGTGGACTTTCTCGGTCACGTGGTCAGCAAGGAAGGGATCCACGTGGATCCATAAAAAATCAAGGCTATCAAAAACTGGTCTGCGCCAACTACACCAACAGAAATTCGCCAATTCCTAGGTCTGGCTGGTTATTATCGAAGGTTCATCCAGAATTTCTCCAGCATCGCAAAGCCTCTTACCGCCTTAACCCAGAAAGGTGTGACCTACAATTGGGGAGAAAAGCAAGATTCTGCATTTCAGACTTTGAAACAGGCCCTTTGCAGTGCGCCCATCCTTTCTCTCCCAGAAGGGACCGAAGATTTTGTAGTATATTGCGACGCTTCGAAGCAAGGGCTGGGCTGTGTACTAATGCAGAGCGGAAAGGTTATTGCATATGCCTCACGACAACTAAAAACGCATGAGGTCAATTACACCACTCATGATTTAGAGCTTGGGGCGGTGGTCTTCGCTCTTAAAATCTGGAGACACTACCTATATGGTAACAAATGCACTATCTTTACAGACCACAAGAGCCTACAACACATCTTCAACCAGAAGGAGTTGAACATGAGGCAGCGACGTTGGGTCGAATTACTCAACGACTACGAATGTGAGATTTGCTATCATCCAGGAAAGGCTAATGTCGTGGCAGAT
This sequence comes from Lactuca saligna, assembly GCF_052625555.1. Classification (NCBI taxonomy): domain Eukaryota; kingdom Viridiplantae; phylum Streptophyta; class Magnoliopsida; order Asterales; family Asteraceae; genus Lactuca; species Lactuca saligna. The sequence goes on along the minus strand of NC_136421.1, from coordinate 122,383,609 downwards.
GCCCTTAGCCGTAAGGAGTACTCTGGCCGAAGAGTGAAGTCATTAGCCATGTCAATCCATTCGCACCTGTCGACATAGGTCAAGGAAGCTCAGATAGAGGCCCTGAAACCCGAAAACGTGACAAGTGAGACCCTTAGGGGAATGGACAAGAATTTAGAAATCAAGAGTGACGGAGCACGCTACCTCATGAACCGAATATGGACGCCCAAGTTTGGTGGACTTAGAGAGGTAGTTATGAGCGAGGCACACAAGACTCCATACTCCGTACACCCCGGGTCAGACAAGATGTATCAAGATCTCAAACAACTCTACTGGTGGCCAAACATGAAAGCAGAGATCGCTACATATGTGAGCAAGTGTTTGACTTGCGCCAAGATCAAAATAGAACACCAGAAACCCTCAGGACTACTCCAACAACCTGAAATTCCTGAGTGGAAATGGGAGCAGATTTCCATGGACTTCATAACGAAACTGCCCAAAACTCAGGGTGGCCAAGATACTATTTGGGTAATCGTCGATAGATTAACCAAGTCCGCTCATTTCCTACCGATCAAGGAAACTGATAAAATGGAAAAGCTATCGAGAATCTACATCCGAGAGATCGTACGACTCCATGGAGTGCCAATGTCTATCATCTCGGATAGAGACAGCAGATTCACGTCTAGGTTCTGGCAATCATTGCAAAAATCCATGGGAACAAGATTGGACATGAGTACAGCCTATCACCCCCAAACTGACGGACAGAGCGAAAGAACGATCCAAACCTTGGAAGACATGTTGCGAGCATGTGTAATCGACTTTGGTAAAGCATGGGATGTTCACTTACCTTTGGTTGAGTTCTCTTATAACAATAGTTATCATACAAGTATCAATGCTGCTCCATTTGAAGCCCTTTACGGCCGTAAGTGCAGATCACCTCTGTGCTGGACGGAAGTAGGCGACACCCAACTAGCAAAAGGTCTCGTCCCTGATAGCACCCTCACTGGTCCAGAGATCATCAGAGAAACTACTGAAAAGATCGTGCAAATACGAGAACGACTGAGATCCTCGAGGGATAGACAAAATAGCTACGCCGACAAAAGACGTAAACCATTGGAATTCCAGATTGGCGATCGGGTACTACTGAAAGTCTCACCCTGGAAGGGAATGATACGCTTTGGAAAGCGTGGGAAGCTGAATCCTAGGTACATTGGACCCTTCGAAATCATTTCAAGGGTTGGTCCAGTATTCCACGTATCAAACCTGAAAAAGTGTCTGTCCGATGAAACACTTGTAATTCCACTCGATGAGATCGAACAAAATGAAAATCTTAACTTTGTGGAAGAACCCGTCGAGATCATGGATAGGGAAGTTAAATGAACTAAACATAGTCGCATTCCAATAGTAAAGGTCCGATGGAATGCTAAGAGGGGACCCGAGTTCACGTGGGAACGAGAGGATCACATGCAACAGAAGTATCCACATCTCTTCCCCAGCCCCTAAGACTCTTCTTTTGTATTAAAAATTTCGGGATGAAATTCCCTCTAACTGGGGGATGATGTAACAACCCGTTATTTCAAGTCAGTAAAGATCGAGTCATGTAACCTCCTTGAGAAAGGAAATAGAATATGAAGTATTCAAAAACTCTATTTGGAGTACACTATGTGGTAGTTATCGTCTTAAGGTTTCCAAACATATAAATAACACAAAAATCCGAGTTATAACGAAGAAGTTATGCTCATTATAAGTTTTCCGACAAAAACCAGCAATACAAAGTTGCGTAAAAAAACGCAAAGTTTCAATAAAACACTTTCTGACCTTAGGTGTCTAAATGAAAGTCATAGATATCGTTAAACTACAAACATGCATAAAAAGAACGCTCAAATCGGACATCATATGATTAAGTTATGAATTTTTAAAGAAATTCCTTAAACACGTCACTTTAATAAATAAATAATAAAAATAATTTCGGAATTTGCCAACGGAATCTAAATGAAAGATGTAGATCGTAGTCTCACCTTCGTGGAAATATAAAGAACGTCAAAAACGGAGTTCGTATGAAGGAGATATGAATTTTTGAAGTTTGATAATTAATTTATATATAATTTTTATTCAAAATTCGGTATTATCCGAAGAGGAGTCAGCCTAGGGCTATAGTACGCGCCGCGTACCCTCGTACGCCCCGCGTACTCAGAGGCCACGGCCTCGGATCGTCCACGTCGCCCCTATGCGAGCTATCCCTCTCCCGTCCCATCCGAGACGCTGCAGCCGAGGAAGCGGTCAGCAATGACGTCCCGTACGCGCCGCGTACGGGAGTACGCCCCGCGTACGCAAGCTGATCCGCCGCCCTATAAAAGGGATGCGAGGGTTCTCGAGAAAAGGGCTCATTCTCTGTCATTTCTCTTGCGTTTTTCCTCGTTTTCCGTGCTCGTACTACCCCGAAGCCCTGGTCGCTTCGTGCAAGATCCGAAGGTCGATTTTTCTCCCGAGGAATCCTGAGATTTCCGAGGAAAATCCATTTCCCGAGACGAAACTCTGCCGTTTTTCCATCTCGCTATCTTCAAGTTGTCAAGTGAGTTCATACCCCTTTCTAACACACTTTAAATACATTTTTAAATACTTTTATACTCTTTTAGGGGGGGAATACAAGTAAACATACGGTTGTTATCGTGTATTTTATAAAGTTTCACTTCACTTATATTATCAAATAAACCACTTGGAACTCATTACTATTATGGAAAACTCTTGTCATACTTTGTGTGCATTAGACTTATACGAAGTATATAATGGTCTTTCATTGTTAAATCTTTTTATACATTCTAAAAACTTATGATTTTGCTTTATCAAACATTGTGAAAAGGGATAAACATTGCATACAAAACTATCACTTTAATATCAACTTAATTGAGAATCCATGAGCCGTGTACATCTTCAAACGTTACTTTTCTTTATTAGAAAGTACTGCAGTAAGTCCTGTTTATAACCAGAATCTCCCGCGACGAGAACGTGTCAAATGTGTATAGATCTATACGGGAAGTCATGATCCCGCGCCCTGACTGTTAGCTACAGTCCGTCTTTTGGGGTGACAGTTGTCATAGCATTGCGACGCCTGAAGAACGTCGTTACAGGCATATTATGTTTAGTATGGTTATAAAACTCATCGGATATACAATTATTATGATATTCAGTTTTGATGAACGAGTAGCTATTAAAACTATTCTTCATCCAACCGGTTCGATCTTCGCGTAGTTTTATTATATATAAAACTACGACACAACTTACGAGAAACGTCGGTTTCTTGCAATTTTCGGTCTTAGAGACTGCCATTTTGTGTGAGGAAAATAAGGGTTTTTCCTGCATACAAACCAAACAACTAATAGGAAAATAAGTGATTTTCCCGGTGCAATCATTTACAACTTATAACACGAATATTTATATGCATTTCATACTGTTATAAGAAAATAAGGGTTTTCTTGGAAAACACAACAACTCGTATCTCAACCATTAGGGAAAATATGGGATTTTCTGGATCGAATGCATTCATTTTCAACACAACAAATCACAACTCTTTACATTTTGAAATGCTACGTTTACTGGAAAACATACACCCATTTTGGAATGGCATCCAATTTTTCTAAATTACTTATGGACTCACCAACTTAATTGTTGACACTTTTTCTTTGAAATAACTTGTATTCTCAGGAAATCGCTAAGCAGGTTGGGAATCAACTTTTGGGATTAACGCGCTGGCGTTAATTACTTCTTTTGAATGATGTTTATGTATTTATCTTTTGAACATGTAATGAATACAATTATGTAAACATCTTGCAAACTTACTATATATGGTGGTGTGTACTTTCCTTTCTATGAATTGTTATGATATTGAACATGATGTCCTCCGCCCCCGAACGTTTCTGCCGTTCTGGTTTGGGGTTTGACACTGAGTGATGGAAGTTAGCCATTAGGTGGATACGACACGTCACATGTGATCAGGGTTGAATAATCTTAGAGTGTTGGATTTGGTCCTATTGCGCAGCTCTTGTTTGAGTCCAACCGTTGTAGGAACGAGTCTTTTACTTGAAGGATTATCTAAGCCTCATCACATGTGATGGTATCCAGGTGATGGCTAATTGGCATCACAAGGAGACCTTTAGCAGCTGAGGGCTGGTTTGAGTTGAGTTAGAGGTTTCCCTAGGGTAAGCGTAGGATGAGGTAGTGCTGGGAGCAGTAGTAGTAGAAAAGGGACCTGGTGGAGTTGAACCAGTTCTTGAGGAAAGTACGGATAGAGGTGGAAGGTAGTATGGGCCCGTATCTCACTACCAGTAGGAGCGTGGACGGGGTCCCATGGCTCATCAGTAGCAGGACAAGGGCGAGACCTAGGATAGGTAAAGCCTTTGGACAGGATCAGTCGTATGAGTTTAGCTTATGTGTTGTGATATGTTTATGTGTTATTATTTGTTGTCAGGCGAGGCCCTGTGATAGGCGAGGCCTAAGTGAAACAGATCTGTATCCGAGTGGGGCTCGAAGTTAGGCGGGGCCGTTATAGGGGGCGAGGCCCAGGATAGCGGGCGTGGCCCAGTATATACAGTATGTGGTTAGCATGATATGTGGTAGGGTGGGGAACTCACTAAGCTTCGTGCTTACGGTTTTCAGTTTTGGTTTCAGGTACTTCTGGTAGCGGAGGGAAGAGCTCGGGGTGATCGCATGGCACACACCATAGATTAGACAGCCTGGGAATGTTTACTCTAATAATGAACATGTGTTTTGAAAATTAATACTCTGATTATGTTTTGGAATGATGACTTTGTTTAATGTAATGTTTTATTAAAAGAAATTTTTGGTCTTAAATTTTGGGTCGTTACAAGTTGGTATCAGAGCCTTGGTTTGAGGGATTCGGACATGCTCTCGGGTGTGTCTGAACTCAAACTGAGGAATTGGTATAGAGGTTTTCAAAATGAAATGACAGTTTTGGTAAAAAGAGAGTTTTGTGAAAGAAAAGAGTTTTAGAAAAGCAAAAAGAATTCAGAAAGAAAAGGACTTTGAAAAGAGAAAAGAGGTGTGGTGCATGCAATCATCCGAGCTCAAATAAGTACCCTAAAATACCCATACAAGTCTATGTTTTGATTATCAGTTAATAGAACAGCATGCTAGATTAGGACTAAGGATCTAGGGATGATGCCTTATGTGCCTATTATATGTGCTTTTGATCTGCATGATAGTGCTGAATAGATAGTAGTAGGATAGCCTGTTTAGGTTATGCCTGAGTTTATGAGTTTGTGTTGCATGCTAGTTCAGATTCTTGCTATGTGGATATGATTGCTTGAGTATGTTATGGTTAGATTTTCCCATGTCTGAATGTTGCTTGCTTGGTGCATTGTGGGATTCTGAGTGTAACAACCCGTTATTTCAAGTCAGTAAAGATCGAGTCATGTAACCTCCTTGAGAAAGGAAATAGAATATGAAGTATTCAAAAACTCTATTTGGAGTACACTATGTGGTAGTTATCGTCTTAAGGTTTCCAAACATATAAATAACACAAAAATCCGAGTTATAACGAAGAAGTTATGCTCATTATAAGTTTTCCGACAAAAACCAGCAATACAAAGTTGCGTAAAAAAACGCAAAGTTTCAATAAAACACTTTCTGACCTTAGGTGTCTAAATGAAAGTCATAGATATCGTTAAACTACAAACATGCATAAAAAGAACGCTCAAATCGGACATCATATGATTAAGTTATGAATTTTTAAAGAAATTCCTTAAACACGTCACTTTAATAAATAAATAATAAAAATAATTTCGGAATTTGCCAACGGAATCTAAATGAAAGTTGTAGATCGTAGTCTCACCTTCGCGGAAATATAAAGAACGTCAAAAATGGAGTTCGTATGAAGGAGATATGAATTTTTGAAGTTTGATAATTAATTTATATATAATTTTTATTCAAAATTCGGTATTATCCGAAGAGGAGTCAGCCTAGGGCTATAGTACGCGCCGCGTACCCTCGTACGCCCCGCGTACTCAGAGGCCACGGCCTCGGATCGTCCACGTCGCCCCTATGCGAGCTATCCCTCTCCCGTCCCATCCGAGACGCTGCAGCCGAGGAAGCGGTCAGCAATGACGTCCCGTACGCGCCGCGTACGGGAGTACGCCCCGCGTACGCAAGCTGATCCGCCCCCCTATAAAAGGAATGCGACGGCTCCCAAGAAAAGGGCTCATTCTCTCTCATTTCTCTTGTGTTTTCCTCGTTTTCCGTGCTCGTACTACCCGAAGCCCTGGCCGCTTCGTGCAAGATCCGAAGGTCGATTTTTCTCCCGAGGAATCCCGAGATATCCGAGGAAAATCCATTTCCCGAGACGAAACTCTGCCGTTTTTCCATCTCGCTATCTTCAAGTTGTCAAGTGAGTTCATACCCCTTTCTAACACACTTTAAATACATTTTTAAATACTTTTATACTCTTTTAGGGGGGAATACAAGTAAACATACGGTTATTATCGTGTATTTTATAAAGTTTCACTTCACTTATATTATCAAATAAACCACTTGGAACTCATTACTATTATGGAAAACTCTTGTCATACTTTGTGTGCATTAGACTTATACGAAGTATATAATGGTCTTTCATTGTTAAATCTTTTTATACATTCTAAAAACTTATGATTTTGCTTTATCAAACATTGTGAAAAGGGATAAACATTGCATACGAAACTATCACTTTAATATCAACTTAATTGAGAATCCATGAGCAGTGTACATCTTCAAACGTTACTTTTCTTTATTAGAAAGTACTGCAGTCAGTCCTGTTTATAACCAGAATCTCCCGTGACGAGAACGTGTCAAATGTGTATAGATCTATACGAGAAGTCATGATCCCGCGCCCTGACTGTTAGCTACAGTCCGTCTTTTGGGGTGACAGTTGTCATAGCACTGCGATGCCTGAAGAACGTCGTTACAGGCATATTATGTTTAGTATGGTTATAAAACTCATCGGATATACAATTATTATGATATTCAGTTTTGATGAACGAGTAGCTATTAAAACTATTCTTCATCCAACCGGTTCGATCTTCGCGTAGTTTTATTATATATAAAACTACGACACAACTTACGAGAAACGTCGGTTTCTTGCAATTTTCGGTCTTAGAGACTGCCATTTTGTGTGAGGAAAATAAGGGTTTTTCCTGCATACAAACCAAACAACTAATAGGAAAATAAGTGATTTTCCCGGTGCAATCATTTACAACTTATAACACGAATATTTATATGCATTTCATACTGTTATAAGAAAATAAGGGTTTTCTTGGAAAACACAACAACTCGTATCTCAACCATTAGGGAAAATATGGGATTTTCTGGATCTAATGCATTCATTTTCAACACAACAAATCACAACTCTTTACATTTTGAAATGCTACGTTTACTGGAAAACATACACCCATTTTGGAATGGCATCCAATTTTTCTAAATTACTTATGGACTCACCAACTTAATTGTTGACACTTTTTCTTTGAAATAACTTGTATTCTCAGGAAATCGCTAAGCAGGTTTGGAATCAACTTTTGGGATTAACGCGCTGGCGTTAATTACTTATTTTGAATGATGTTTATGTATTTATCTTTTGAACATGTAATGAATACAATTATGTAAACATCTTGGAAACTTACTATATATGGTGGTGTGTACTTTCCTTTCTATGAACTGTTATGATATTGAACATGATGTCCTCCGCCCCCGAACGTTTCCGCCGTTCTGGTTTGGGGGTGTGACACTGAGTGATGGAAGTTAGCCATTAGGTGGATACGACACGTCACATGTGATCAGGGTTGAATAATCTCAGAGTGTTGGATTTGGTCCTATTGCGTAGCTCTTGTTTGAGTCCAACCGTTGTAGGAACGAGTCTTTTACTTGAAGGATTCTCTGAGCCTCATCACATGTGATGGTATCCAGGTGATGGCTAATTGGCATCACAAGGAGACCTTTAGCAGCTGAGGGCTGGTTTGAGTTGAGTTAGAGGTTTCCCTAGGGTAAGCCTAGGATGAGGTAGTGCTGGGAGCAGTAGTAGTAGAAAAGGGACCTGGTGGAGTTGAACTAGTTCTTGAGGAAAGTACGGATAGAGGTGGAAGGTAGTATGGGCCCGTACTACTGAAAGCAGAGGATCCGTACTCGATTCGGGAAAGGCCGAGACAAGAATGGGAACCTGGTAGTGAGTATGATTGGTATCGCAGCAGTAAGGAGTATTCTGATAGTGGTTATGTTATATGTTCCAGTATGGTGACGTTGCGAGAGAGACCAGCGGGCGGATCAGGCGCCGGAGAGGGATCAGACTTGGGTTCAGGGGCCGAGCAGCTCGAGGAATGGATGAGAGAGTTGATATCAGCTGAGGTTACGCGCAATATTCTAGCTCAGACTCCTGTGATCTTTGGCACGGTCAAGGAGGGTATATTGGAGATTTTGGATGAGAGGCTGGGAGCCTTCCGTACTGAGATGATGGCATTGCTGGGAGCACGTACCTTGACATTTAGGGAGTTCAGGGCCTGTGTTGCACCAGATTATCATGGGGCTAGGGACCCCATTGCTAGCAGCAAATGGTTGGCTGATGTTGCCAACACATTCCGTACGAGCCGGTGTCCTGAGGAGGACAAGGTCAGGCTTGCTTCTTGCCTCCTGAAGGACAGAGCGAGGGATTGGTGGGAAGAGATTGGTCATGCTTTGGGTGATGATGCCGCGTTGGACGCGATGACTTGGAGCGATTTCTCAGCGAGGTTCAGGGCGGAGTTTTCGCCAATTATTGAGGTGCAGCAGTTGGCCCGGGATTTTCAGGATTTGACGCAGACCCATGAGACTGTGGCGGAGATCACTGCCAAGTTCAGGGAGAGGGCTCTTCTTGTTCCGCAGTATGTCGCGGATGAGGAGATGAAGAAGGCTCGATATCACGAGATGTTGAGGGCTGACATCAGGGAGTTCGTGAGCAAGTCGGGTTGTAAGACGCTGGAAGATATGATTTCTCGGGCCAGGGAGAGGGAAATTGATTTAGAGCAGATCCGAAAGAGGAAGCCGGATGAGGTTCAGGTAGCCGCGAGTTCGGGCAAAAGGCCCAAGGGATCGGATTCGAGATCTAGGGATTATCAGGACCGCAATCGATGCGGGAAGTGTGGCAAGGCGCACGGGGGCGCGTGCAGGATTGGTAGCGGTGGTGAGTCTGGCTGCTTCAAGTGCGGTCAGATTGGTCATTTTAGTAGGGATTGTACTGTTACCACCACTCAGGGATCAGACTTGATATGTTTTCACAGCAATCAGCAGGGCCACAAGAAGGCCTAGTGCCCCAGTTTGTTTCCAGCAGGATGGGTGATGGCACCTTCCCCTGCAACCTTGAGGATCACAGACGACCGTCAGGGCCGTGCAGAGGCGCCTGCGGTCAGAGGCAGGGCTTTTCAGATGGCTACCTTGGAGATGCAAGCAGTGCCGAACGTTGCAGGTATGCGACTTCCGTTTTTAGTTCTTTTATTTGTGCATGATTATATTGTTATGGTTATGCATCATTATCAGTATGAGTATTTTATTTTTGAGCAGTTTGATTGTGATCGAGTTATATGCCATCTGCATACCTGGATATTTGGATAGTAGATAAGGGATAGGTTCTGTTGGAAAAGGTTACTTAGGGTGCAGTAACTCTAGTATGCCTTGGCGGGACTTGGTATGTCTCGCTAGTTCAGAGCCGTATAAGTTTTAGAAATGGACAGGTTAGATCCCTAGCTATGGTAAGCTTGGTATTCCTCAGTAGATTGATTATGGAATGGTAGCAAGGATTGGGATTTCTATTCATTGAGCAGCGAGGTGTAAGCAGGATCGAAGTGGGGGAGAATCCTCCGAGTGTACAAGGGTGAGAGCATGCAAATCCAGAACTAGTACGTGATTTCTGAAAAGGAAAAGAGGTAGTTCAGCGTTTGATGGATTGAGTAGTTCAGGGTTGGGAGTTTGAGAAGCTCCCCATCAGTTCATGCAGGTAATGGTGATGGTGAATAGGTGGATCGGAATTCAGGTTGAAGGATCGCCTGTAGGACTCGTGTGAGTCGGTATAAAGATCTTGAGGTCAGATAGCATGAGATGCTTTCATGTTAGTAGACCGTGGCAGAGATAACATGTAGAGCGGGAGAGCCTCAACCTTTTTCAGTAGTTAGTGGTGGAAGGTGTTGTAAGACTACGGGGTAGCCATAGCATTCACTAGCAGTTAGTGGTGGAAAGTGTTGTAAGACTACGGGGCAGCCGTAGCATTCACTAGCGATCAATGGTGGAAAGTGTTGTCAAAATACGGGGCAGCCGTAGCATTCACTAGCAGACGACGATAGAGGGTGATGTAAGACTACGGGTAAGCCGTAGCATTCCGTAGTAGATTCGTTGGCGGAGTCGGGGCGAGGCCCTTATCTCCTAGCATTCAGATAAGGATCATGAATGAGTAATGGATGAGAATGATGAGAAGTTTTCCTGTACAGCCCTTGAGAGGGGAGACCTTGGGAGAGGTCGCTCTAGGATATAGTGGGTGAGACCCACGGGCGAGGCCCGTATGATAATAGCAGTGTAGGTGAGACTTGAGAGCAAGGTTGCTCAGTAGTATGGTTGGGTGAGACCCGTGGGCGACGCGCTTGCGAGAGTAGTTAGGCAAGCAAGACTAGAAGGATAGGGGTGGGTGAGACCCGTGGGCGAGGCCCGTGAGTTTTAGCAGCACTGGTGGGACCTGGTAGGGACCTTAGAGTCAAGATAGGGGATCGGGGATCCTAGGAAATTGTAGTGCCAGCATGGTAGAATAGATTGAGTAGTATTAGGTGGTCGAAGTTTCTTCGAAAGTCGTTGGGAGCGACTAGTAGCTGTGTTGGGTCAGCAATCGGTGGGAGCAGGTAATCCAGATATTGATGGGTTGGTAGGTGTGACATCCCCGAAATCTCGGCCAGAAAAGACCGATTTTCATTTATGCTTTTAAAATAATTTCAAAGTAAATCCTTTTGATTTGAAAGAGTTGCGGAATTTGTTCCCAAAAACAAAGTATGATAAAATAATATTTACCAAAACATTTCATAAAAGAAATGTATTTTCATTATATAATCAAAACTCAGGATGTCATGTTCCGATACAGACCATAAAGCATAAACGATAACATTACAAGTCATTCAACAAATATATACATATACAGACTTGTAAACAAAACAACTTGATGGTTCATCCATCTTATGCCCTTGCGCCACTTCCTGTAATACAAATAAAACTTAGTGGGTCAGGCTTGGGAGCCTGGTGAGCATATAGGGTTTTCAACCCACAATAAATAATTATATTTAATTCAACCAACCAACAATAACCCAATTACCCATTCCCGTTATTCTCACTTTATGTCCCTAAAACAACTAACACAAGGGACCTAGTCTTAGAATATTTCATCGGGGCGACAACACATGCATTCGGGGGTTTCCCGACAATATATGTCAAATAAGGCAACCATGAGGGGGATGGAGTACAACGAATGAACACCCAAGTTCATTAACACCTACATGTGGCGAACCTGATAGCGTTCCACAGGACTGTCTAGAAAAGTTTGTGGTCGTCATCTAAACTCCGCTAGATGACTGAATGAAAAACAACATCGAGGCCTCTCATCTGTTTATCACACGACAACTATCTACACATCTTTTACCCGACATATTAGTAGATAAAAATATATATTTTTATACATAGTTTAAAACATGTATAGCATTCTCATTCAATACACATTCCAAAACAACAGATGAGACACATACACATAACACGTATTTCATAGAGAATAAATCGTATCTATGAGATAGAAGAAATTGAATATACATTCACACATATAACAACATAATATACATATAACACATATTTTATATTAAATACTTAATAATTATGCGTTAGAAGAAAGTAACCACACACTCACTTGATCAGAAGATGATCGGACAGCTCTACGACTTGTAGAAGTAGTATTCTTCGACAGATCTGGAAGATCTTCACAAAAACCGGACTCCTCGCGGGCAGAGCTTCGACTCGGGAATCTTACTTCTTGGGATCTTCGGGACCTCGGGACTTGATTCGGGGCTCAGGAATGATACCGGGGCTTCGGGATAATTCTTGCACGAAAAACGATGCAAAAACGCAAGAAAAATAGAAGAAATGAGTAAACTATTCGGCTGCCCTCGACACCCTTTTATAGAGGCTGGAAGCCCGAATTACGCTAGGCGTAATTCTAAATTACGCTGTGCGTAATGGGGATAGGAACGCTGACTCCCCCACTTCAGATAATATCGGCCAATATATATATAAATAAAATATCGAAAATAATTAATAAATTTCAAAAATTCATATCTTACTCATATGAACTCCGTTTTCGACGTTCTTTATATCCCCGGGTAGGTGAGACTACGATCTACAACTTTCGTTTAGACTCCGTCGGCTAATTTTGAATTTATTTTTATTATTTATTTTTAGTAGGCCGGGACAGGAAAACTCCGTTATAAAATCATAACTTCTTCATCCAACGTCCGTTTTCGCCTATCTTTTTATCGTTTTACTATAATTAATGAGATCTTCGATTCTCATTTAGATTGTTTCGGCTAAAAACCACTCGGTCTCAAATCGAGTATTCGGGCTGCATACCGCTAAGTCGAAACTTCGAAAAATCATAACTTCCTCATACGAAGTCCGATTTGGGCGTTCTTTTTATGCACGCTCTGGGTTCAACGAATTCTATGACTTTTGTTTACATCACTAAGGCTAAATATTGCTCTAACGTAAATTTCACTTTTTACGTCATTCAATGTTGTCGGTTCTGTCGCGAAACTTCGACATGTCATAACTTCTTCGTTATAACTCGGATTTTGGCATTCTTTATATCTTCGGAATCCTTGTTTCGACCACTACATCTTTATGCAAAGATATTAGGATTATCCCACACTTCAAATTCGACGCTTATTTTATTCTTAATTCATTAAATTATAATAATTAAGAAAATAAACACATAATTCACATAATACTCAAACATTTCATCATTAGTACTTCAAAAAGAGTTACAAGGGTTAACCTAGACTATTACATCAATGATAATGCCTAGCCTGGAAATGCGGGCGTTACAATTCTCTCCACCTTTTAATGATTCCGTCCCCGGAATCACACATCAACAAACAAATGCAGATAGCGACCCATGATGTCACTCTCCGTCTCCTAGGTGAGATTCGGCCCATTCGTGTGTTTCCATCGGACAAGCACTAACTCGACCATCTTGCGTCGCAACTTCTTAGTCTTTCGGTCAACAATTGCCTCTGGTTCTTCAATCAACCTTTTTTTCTCATCGATTCTCAACTCCGAAAGTGGAATCATGTCGGGAACTTCCCCCGTGAACTTCCACAAATAACACACATGAAATGAAACGACCAAAAATACGACCCAAAAATTTTTGTTTTTAATATAATCAAAACTATAATCAGAGTATCATATAAATAAACCATGCGTGATATGTCCCAAAATATAATAAAGTACTGTGCGGAAACTGTATCATACTACATCAAATCAACAACTAAATCAATCCCAGACTAAAGCTGAGGCGGTGGTGTGTGCAATGCCGTCACCCCGAGCTCTTCCCTTTGCTTGCGGAAGTACCTGAAACCAAAACTGAAACGGTAAGCACGAAGCTTAGTGAGCTCCCCTAAATTACCACATACCATACAAAACATATAAACACATATTGGGCCTTGCCCACTGCATCGGGCCGGGGCCCGGAAACTGCATCGGACCGAAGTCCGGAACTGACGGGAACCTTGTCCCCTGCATCGGACCAGAGTCCGGAACTAACTGCATCGGACCAGAGTCCGGAACTAACTACATCGGACCAGAGTCTGGAACTAACTGCATCGGACCGAAGTCCGGAACTGACTGCATCGGACCGAAGTCCGGAACTGACTGGGACCGTGTCCCCTGCATCGGACCGAGGTCCGGAACTGACTGAGCATAGTATAGCATATCATAACAATTATACTGCATACTGCATCGGGCCGTAGCCCGGAACATAAACACATACACATAGCTCATAAATTATGTCTGAACCACGAAGGCATCAAACATACTAACTACTACATGGACCGAAGTCCGGAACTACTACTAACTGAACGGGCCGGCATTGTGGCCTTAGACCCGTCCCTACTGGAAGGAAACTCACCTCGTAAGCTAGCGGATGAGTGTGTGGCTCGGAAAGCTAACGGCTGCTGCTCCTGAATCTCCTCGGCTACAAATCCATAAACACATTCAATCAATCACTAACACTACACTCGGGGTAAAATGACTCTTTTACCCTTGGTCAAAGTCAACTTACTCAGGGCTGACTTGCCGAGTCGGGATACCCAACTCGCCGAGTCCTAGACTTTCCTCTCAACTCTTACACGCTGGTACTCGTCGAGTGTGGCATCGACTCGACGAGTACCCTCTGGATCCAAGAACTCAGATGATCTTCATCCGACTCGCCGAGTCGGATGAACAGACTCGACGAGTTGTTCTTGATCCCCAAGAAGATTGCCTTGGACTCGCCGAGTTGTATGAACAAACTCGCCGAGTCCCTCCATTACTGAGTCTACTCTCAACTCGCTGAGTCCACTCCCTAACTCGCCTCGTCCACTCGACACTGATAAAACTAAAGAACTCAGGACTCGCGACCCGACTTGTCGAGTCGTTCTTCCGACTCGCCGAGTCGCCGCCATGCAACATATTTTTACTCGATTTCTCTTGAATCCAACACATGCAAATGATAGATCTAGGTCCAATAAGCTGTGTTACCACGTAAAGTTTCCAACTTTACGTGCACAACCTCATGAATAAGGGAAATAAGACTAAAAGATGCACAACAAGAGTAGATCCATGGCTAATATGCAATGTAGCTCCAAAAAGACAGTAGATCTGGGCTCTACAACACCCCAACACTTAGATCCAAAGGTATTTCGACTTATTAACACATTCATGCAAACATAAGGCTTGGAACAACATCAAATAGCCCTTAAAAGAGCTCTAATGGAAGTTTAAGCATGTAACCAGAAGGGAACTCTGAAAATACCTCAATAAGCTCAGATTTGACCTTGGATCTTTGCACTACAACTCGTTTCCTTGCTTCCTTCTTCTTCTCCTTCTTCACACCTTCACAAAATGGAACTAAATCACTTATAAGCTCTCAAATGGAAGGGTTAGGGTTTCTCACAGAGCTCTCAGGGTGAAAGTGGCGAGAATGAGGCTATAATGGGGTTTAAATAGTGAGCAAACCCGGGGATTTAGGGTTTCACCCAGACGGACGGACTCGCCGAGTCCGGGATATGGACTCGCCGAGTCACCGGCTCCCGCGTGCACAAAATGCGCGACCCAACTCGGCGAGTCAGGCTAGAACTCGCCGAGTCCCTCTTGAAGACTTAGACCATTAACAATTAATTAACATACCGGAAACGAGTCGTTACAATTCTCCCCCACTTGACTCAGACTTCGTCCTCGAAGTCTGCTACGGCTGGATCTGCGAATAACTCCGGGTAGTGCGTTCTCATTTCTTCTTCAGCCTCCCATGTCCATTCAGACCCCTTCCGGTGCTGCCACTGCACCTTTACCAGCTGAATTACCTTGTTCCTCAAGGTCTTGGTCTTCCGTTCCAAAATTGCTATCGGCTTCTCGATATAATTCAGGCCGCTATCAACCTGTATGTCCTCCAAGGGAACGACTGCTGTCTCGTCCACTATACACTTCCTCAACTGCGACACGTGGAAGGTGTTGTGTATCAAACTGAGCTCCTCAGGAAGATCTAACCGGTAAGCAACCCGACCCACCCGGGCCAAAACCCTGAAAGGACCAATAAATCTGGGGCCCAATTTGCCCCTCTTCCGGAACCTGATGACACCTTTCCAAGGTGAGACTTTTAGAAGAACCATGTCTCCCACCTGGAACTCCAAGTCTGAAAGCCTCCTATCGGCGTAGCTCTTCTGCCGACTCTGCGCAGTCTGCAGTCTACTACGGACCTGCTGGATCAATTCCATCGTCTTGAGCACCACTTCGGTGCTCCCCATGACCCGCTGACCGACCTCGCCCCAACAAATCGGGGTCCTGCACCTTCTGCCATATAACATCTCAAAAGGAGGTCGATCAATGCTCGCGTGATAGCTGTTGTTATACAAGAATTCCGCTAAGGGAAGATATGTATCCCAACTGCCCCCAAAATCTAGAACACATGCCCTAAGCATGTCCTCGAGAGTCTGAATCGTCCTCTTGCTCTGCCCGTCAGTCTGAGGATGAAAAGCGGTGCTGAAATGGAGACGAGTACCCATCTCGTCGTGGAATCGCTTCCAGAATCTGGATGTGAAGCGAACATCCCGGTCCGACACCACCGATACCGGCACTCCATGACGTGCCACAATCTCTCGCACATAGATATCGGCTAACTTTTCCGCCGATATACTCTCCTGGATCGGAATAAAATGGGCACTCTTCGTCAACCGATCCACCACTACCCATATCGAATCCACTCCACGTGCGGTCCTGGGAAGTTTGGTGATAAAATCCATGGTGATATCCTCCCATTTCCACACGGGAATATCCAACGGCTGCATCTTGCCGTGAGGTCTCTAGTGCTCCGCCTTGACCTTCCGGCAGGTCAAGCATCTCTCAACGTACCAAGCGACGTCCCGCTTCATGCAGGGCTACTAATAATCAGGTCGAAGATCTCGATACATCTTCGTCGCCCCTGGGTGGATAGAAAATCGAGACTTATGAGCCTCGTCCATCAATACCTGCCGTACCCCACCCTAGTACGGTACCCACACCCTACCATGAAGCGTCATCAAACCCCGACTGTCGTAATCAAACGAAGCTACTCGGCCCACTATCCTCTCGCACTTCTGCCTCTCCTCCTTGAGACCCTCCATATGAGCCTCCTTGATCCGCTCCAACAAAGGAGTGATCACCGTCATCCTCATACACAAATCCCTGATAGGGGCCGCCGACACCTTACGGCTCAGGGCATCGGCCACCACGTTGGACTTCCCTGGATGATACAGGATCTCACAGTCATAGTCCTTCAGCACGTCCAACCATCTCCTCTGTCTCATGTTCAAACTCGGCTGATCCATAAGGTATCGTAAACTCTTATGGTCCGTATAGATAGTACAGCGGACCCCGTAAAGGTAATGTCTCCAAATCTTGAGGGCAAATACAACTGCCCCCAGCTCCAAGTCGTGGGTAGGATAATTAGGCTCATGAGGCTTCAACTGTCTCGAGGCATAAGCCACCACATGGCCTCGCTGCATCAACACTGCTCCCATACCCGTGATCGAAGCATCACAATAGACCACGAAATCCTCAACACCCTATGGCAAGGTAAGAATCGGAGCCTCGCACAATCTCCGCCTGAGAGTCTCGAACGCCGCCTGCTGCTCAGGCCCCCAACGAAAAACCACCGACTTCTTGGTTAGTCGGGTGAGCGACACTGCTATCTTGGAGAAGTCCTGAATAAATCTCCGATAATACCCTGCCAATCCTAGGAAGCTCCGAATCTCAGATGGAGACCTCGGGACCTCCCACTGCATCACAGCCTCGATCTTGGCCGGGTCAACCAAAATACCCTTCTGGTTAACGAGATGCCCAAGAAACTGCACCTCGCGCAACCAGAACTCGCACTTGGAGAACTTAGCGAAAAGTCTCTCCCTCCTCAAAGTCTCCAACACCTCCCGCAGGTGCTCCTCGTGCTGCCCCTGTGTCTTGGAATATACCAAGATGTCATCTATGAACACGATCACTGACCGATCCAGCATCGGTCTGCACACGCGGTTCATGAGATCCATGAACGCGGCTGGGGCATTGGTGAGCCCAAATGGCATCACCACAAACTCATAATGACCATACCGGGTCCTGAAAGCAGTCTTCTGTACATCCTCATCCCTGACCCTCATCTGGTGGTAACCGGAGCGTAGGTCGATCTTGGAGAACCAAGACGCTCCCTGGAGCTGATCAAACAAGTCATCTATCCTCGGAAGTGGGTAACGGTTCTTCACCGTTACCTTGTTCAACTCCCGGTAATCAATACACATCCGATGCGACCCGTCTTTCTTCCTCACAAATAAGATCGGCGCTCCCCAAGGCGAACTGCTCGGCCGAATGAAACCCTTGTCTAACAGCTACTGAAGCTGTGTAGACAACTCCTGCATCTCAGGGGGAGCAAGTCGATATGGTGCTTTGGCTATCGGAGCCGCACCAGGAACCAGGTCGATCCTGAACTCAACCTGCCTCTCAGGAGGTATCCCTGGCAAATCCTCGGGAAACACGTCCGGGTAATCTCGAACAATAGGAACATCATCGATCGTCATCTTGCCCTTATCCCGGGCATCCAAGACGTAGGCTACATAACCGGCGCAACCCTGCTGAACGTAGCGCCTCGCCCTAGCGGCAGAGCAGAAGGTCAATTCTCGCTGGGGCCTCTCGCCTTGGATCACTATCTCTCCCCCACTGGGAGTGCGAACCCTCACTAGCTGAAGCTCACAATCAATCACCGCCCTATTGGGGCTTAGCCAATCCATACCCACAATAACTTTATTCCTGCGCAGGGGAATCGGAACCAAATCCACTGAAAACTACTCCTCAAATATCTGAAGGGAACACCCTCTATATACTCTGTCGACCCTCACGGTCCTATCATCTGCTATCTCAACCTCTAATGGACAATCCAGCTCCCCCGGA
Source organism: Lactuca saligna (assembly GCF_052625555.1). NCBI lineage: Eukaryota > Viridiplantae > Streptophyta > Magnoliopsida > Asterales > Asteraceae > Lactuca > Lactuca saligna. The sequence goes on along the minus strand of NC_136421.1, from coordinate 122,364,886 downwards.
GCTCTGCTAAATCTCTTGCTAAGCGCAAGCGATACAAATGATTGGGTGGCCCCCGAATCGAACAATACCAAAGCAGGGATGCTGTTCACCGAGAACGACCCTAAATAAAACGTACCATCAAATAATATTCAAACGATATATTAATAATTAAAAGATGAAAGAAATATACATACCCGTCACCACATCAGGAGTCGCTCGCGCCTCCTCTGCTGTCATCTGAAATGCCCTGCTCTTCGCCACTAGCGCATCAGCTCGGCCCTGCCGGCCATCCGTGATCCTCAAGGTGGCAGGGGCGGGTGCAAGCACCTTCCTTGCTGCAGCTAAACTGGGAAACTGGGACCTTTTGTTTCCCCTCTGATTGCACTGAAAGCAAATCAGATCCGATGCTGTAACCGTAGTGGCAGGGGCCGTACAATCCCTACTCATATGACCGGTCCGACCGCACTTGTAGCAGCCGGAACTCCCTGCCTTGCACGCCCCCTCGTGCAACCTCCCACACTTGCCACACCGACCGTGGCTCTGCTGACCCCTGGACCTGTGATCTGAAACCTTGGGCTTTTTGCCCACACTGCCTATACCCGAAACCGCCTCCGGTTTCCTCTTCCTCTCCATCTCGAGATCAATCTCCCTTTCTCTGGCTCTAGCAATCATGTCGTCCAGTGTTTTGCAACTGGACCGGCTCACAAACATATGAATGTCACTCCTCAACATCTCGTGATAACGGGCCTTCTTCATCTCCTCATCGGCTGCATACTGTGGAACAAGAAGGGCCCTCTCCCTGAACTTGGCGGTGATCTCCGCCACTGTCTCGGTAGTCTGGGTAAGATCCTGGAACTCCCTGGCTAACTGTTGCACCTCGATGACTGGTGCAAACTCCGCTCTGAACCTAGTAGAGAAGTCAGCCCAGTTCATGGCATCCAATGCCGCATCATCCCCGATGGCATGTCCTACCTCCTCCCACCAGTCTCGTGCCCTGTCCTTCAGGAGACAGGACGCCAATCTGACCTTGTCCCCCTCGGGACATCTGCTAGTGCGGAATGCGTTGGCCACATCCGCCAACCACCTGGTACTCGCTATGGGGTGCCGTGCCCCGTGATAGTCAGGAGCCCCGCATGCCCTGAACTCCCTGAAAGTGAGTGTGCGCGACCCCATCACGGCCGCCATCTCAGTACGGAAAGTACTCAGTCTCACATCCATCATCTCCAAAATGCCCTCCTTGATCGAACCGAAGATCACAGGAGTCTGCTCAAGTATGATGCGAGTAACCTCAGAAGAAAGGAACTCTCTAGTCTGCTCATCCATCTGTCCGACCTCCGGGTCTGATCCCGATCCTGATCCCCCTCCGGCATCTGAACTGCCGGCTGCTGGCCTCGGACGCAAAACTACCATTCTGAAACATATCACAACAACATCAGAACACCGAAATATTTCAAGGGATCATGATACGACTACTAGCTCCTTGGTCTTATCTTGGCCTTCCTTGATTCGAGTACGGATCCTCTGCTTCCAGTAGTATGGGCCCCTACTACCTTCCACATCTATCCGTACTTTCCTCAAGAACTGCCTCGACTTCCCCAAGTTACTCCTACCGCTGCTATTCTCTGCTACTCTCATCCTAGGCTTGCCCTAGAGAAAACTCGAACTCAATACGACTGGTCCTCAGCTGCTGTAGGTCTCCTCGCACTGCCAGTTAGCCATCACCTGAACACCAACACATGTGATGAGGATCGGATAATCCTTCAAGTAAAAGATCCATCCCTACAACGGATGGACTCAAACAAGAGCTGCGCAGTAGGGCCAGTTCCAGCACTCTGGGATTATTCAAACCTGATTACATGTGGTGTAACGTGTCCATCTAATGGCTAACTCCCATTACTCGGAACCCCACTAAGCACAAAGCAAGCAACATTCAGACAAGGGAAACAGACTCACGCAACCTATTCTTATAACAAGAAACTGTACTAGCATAGGATGCTAAGCTCATACTATCAGGCATAACCTAGACAGGCTATCCTACTGTTGTCTACTCAATTCTAGCATGCAATATTCATAAAGCTGTAACATATAAGCAGGCACATAAGGCATTCTCCTACATCCTTAGTCCTATTCTAGCATGCTGTTCTACTAAAACTGAAATTGAACAAATAACTTGTATGGGTAATTTGGGAGTACTTACTTGAGCTCGGTTGACCGCATGCACACACCTCTATCTTGTTTAAAACAATTCTTTCCTTCTAAGTGTTTTCAAAATTCTTTTGTAAAAACATTTTATTAAAAATCTTTTATTTCCCTTAGTTTGAGTTCAGATACACCCGAGATTGTATCCGAATCCCTCAAACCAGGGCTCTGATACCAACTTGAAACGACCAAAAATACGACCCAAAAATTTTTGTTTTTAATATAATCAAAACTATAATCAGAGTATCATATAAATAAACCATGCGTGATATGTCCCAAAATATAATAAAGTATTGTGAGGAAACTGTATCATACTACATCAAATCAACAACTAAATCAATCCCAGACTAAAGCTAAGGCGGTGGTGTGTGCAATGCCGTCACCCCGAGCTCTTCCCTTTGCTTGCGGAAGTACCTGAAACCAAAACTGAAACTGTAAGCACGAAGCTTAGTGAGCTCCCCCAAATTACCACATACCATACAAAACATATAAACACATATTGGGCCTTGCCCATTGCATCGGGCCGGGGCCCGGAAACTGCATCGGACCGAAGTCCGGAACTGACTGGGACCTTGTCCCCTGCATCGGACCAGAGTCCGGAACTAACTGCATCGGACCAGAGTCCGGAACTAACTGCATCGGACCAGATTCCGGAACTAACTGCATCGGACCGAAGTCCGGAACTGACTGCATCGGACCGAAGTCCGGAACTGACTGGGACCGTGTCCCCTGCATCGGACCGAGGTCCGGAACTGACTGAGCATAGTATAGCATATCATAACAATTATACTGCATACTGCATCGGGCCGTAGCCCGGAACATAAACACATACACATAGCGCATAAATTATGTCTGAACCACGAAGGCATCAAACATACTAACTACTACATGGACCGAAGTCCGGAACTACTACTAACTGAACGGGCCGGCATTGTGGCCTTAGACCCGTCCCTACTGGAAGGAAACTCACCTCGTAAGCTAGCGGATGAGTGTGTGGCTCGGAAAGCTAACGGCTGCTGCTCCTGAATCTCCTCGGCTACAAATCCATAAACACATTCAATCAATCACTAACACTACACTCGGGGTAAAATGACTCTTTTACCCTTGGTCAAAGTCAACTTACTCAGGGCTGACTCGCCGAGTCGGGATACCCAACTCGCCGAGTCCTAGACTTTCCTCTCAACTCTTACACGCTGGTACTCGTCGAGTGTGGCATCGACTCGACGAGTACCCTCTGGATCCAAGAACTCAGATGATCTTCATCCGACTCGCCGAGTCGGATGAACAGACTCGACGAGTTGTTCTTGATCCCCAAGAAGATTGCCTTGGACTCGCCGAGTTGTATGAACAAACTCGCCGAGTCCCTCCATTACTGAGTCTACTCTCAACTCGCTGAGTCCACTCCCTAACTCGCCTCGTCCACTCGACACTGATAAAACTGAAGAACTCAGGACTCGCGACCCGACTTGTCGAGTCGTTCTTCCGACTCGCCGAGTCGCCGCCATGCAACATATTTTTACTCGATTTCTCTTGAATCCAACACATGCAAATGATAGATCTAGGTCCAATAAGCTGTGTTACCACGTAAAGTTTCCAACTTTACGTGCACAACCTCATGAATAAGGGAAATAAGACTAAAAGATGCACAACAAGAGTAGATCCATGGCTAATATGCAATGTAGCTCCAAAAAGACAGTAGATCTGGGCTCTACAACACCCCAACACTCAGATCCAAAGGTATTTCGACTTATTAACACATTCATGCAAACATAAGGCTTGGAACAACATCAAATAGCCCTTAAAAGAGCTCTAATGGAAGTTTAAGCATGTAACCAGAAGGGAACTCCGAAAATACCTCAATAAGCTCAGATTTGACCTTGGATCTTTGCACTACAACTCGTTTCCTTGCTTCCTTCTTCTTCTCCTTCTTCACACCTTCACAAAATGGAACTAAATCACTTATAAGCTCTCAAATGGAAGGGTTAGGGTTTCTCACAGAGCTCTCAGGGTGAAAGTGGCGAGAATGAGGCTATAATGGGGTTTAAATAGTGAGCAAACCCGGGGATTTAGGGTTTCACCCAGACGGACGGACTCGCCGAGTCCGGGATATGGACTCGCCGAGTCGCCGGCTCCCGCGTGCACAAAATGCGCGACCCAACTCGGCGAGTCAGGCTAGAACTCGCCGAGTCCCTCTTGAAGACTTAGACCATTAACAATTAATTAACATACCAGAAACGAGTCGTTACATGAAAAGTGTTATGAATTCCATTCATTTCTTCTGGTCGTTCGAGCCTGTAAGCTTGGTTCCCAATCCTCTGAAGAACTTTAAACGGTCCAATAAACCTTCGACTTAATTTTCCCCTTTTACCAAATCTTATAAGTCCCTTCCACAGCGAGACTTTAAGCAAAACCGAATCTCCAATTTCAAAAGTCATTGGTCTTCGCTTTTTGTCAGCATAGCTCTTTTGATGATCCTGAGCTGCTAACATCCTTTCCCTAATTATTTTCAACTTTTCAGCAGTTTGATGAACCATCTCCGGTCCCATAAACTGCTTTTCCCCAGCCTCAAGCCAACAAGACGGCGTATGACACTTCTGTCCATACAAAGCTTGATAAGGTGCCATCTTAATGCTCGAGTGAAAACTATTATTGTAGGAAAATTCTACCAAAGGTAAATGTTCATCCCAGTTACCTAGGAATTCCAGGGTACATGCCCTCAGCATATCTTCAAGCGTTTGTATCGTCCTTTCACTCTGACCATCAGTCTGCGGATGGTAAGCTGTACTTAAACACAACTTCGTACCCATTTCCTCTTGTAGACTTTTCCAAAATCTTGAGGTGAAACGACTATCACGATCCGATACAATTGTTAATGGGACACCGTGAAGCCTCACAATTTCCTTCACATAAGAATTCGCGAGCTTTTCCATAGACCACTTCTCTTTGGCTACTATGAAATGCACACTCTTAGTGAATCGATCAACGACCACCCAAATCATATCGTGACCATTCTTTGTTTTGGATAGTTTAGTGACAAAATCCATCGCAATGTCTTCCCATTTACCCGTAGGAACAGGTAAAGGTTCTAAACTCCCATACGGTTTCTGATGTTGTGTCTTGACTCTCGCACAAGTCACACACTCGGCCACATACTTTGCAACATCAAGCTTCATCGTCGGCCACCAGTAGTAGGGTTTTAGGTCCCTATACATTTTAGTGCTACTAGGATGAATCGAGTACATGGTTTTGTGAGCTTCTTCCATTAGAAGATCCCTAATTCCTCCTGACTTAGGTACCCAAATACGATCTTGGAATACCTTCAGTCCATGACCGTTTGTACCAAACACCAACGTTTTACCCAAACGTTCCTCCTTTCGGTCATTTTTCTCAGAAGCTTCCTCTTGAGCTTTCTTTATACTTTCCACAATGATCGAGACAACTTCTATTCTCAACGCTCTTGGCCTCTTTTTTTGAAGATTGACTTTCCAACTGAGAGCATCAGCGACAACATTAGCTTTACCGGGGTGGTAAAGTATCTCACAGTAGTAGTCCTTGAGTAACTCTAGCCAGCGTCGTTGCCTCATATTTAATTCTTTCTGATTAAAGAGATATTGGAGACTCTTATGATCAGTGAAAAGTTTGCACTTTGTGCCATAGAGGTAATGCCTCCATATTTTCAGAGTGAAAACTACCGCTGCCAACTCCAAATCATGAGTCCGGTAATTCTTTTCATGCTCCTTCAACTGTCGAGACGCATATGTTATCACCTTTTCTCTTTGGGTCAAAACACAACCCAATCCAACCCCAGCCGCATCGCTATAAACAGCGAAGTCTTCAACTCCATCAGGTAGAGAAAGTATCGGTGCCTCGCATAGTTTCTTCTTTTGCTTCTCGAATGCTTCTTTATGCTTATCATTCCAAGCATAAGTAGCTCCTTTGTGGGTCAAAGCTGTTAATGGAGTAGCAATCGAAGAAAAGCCTTGGATAAACCTTCGGTAATATCCGGCTAATCCTAAATACCTTCGAATCTCCGTGGGACTTTTCGGTTGTTCCCACTTCATTACAACTTCAATTTTTGCTGGATCAACCATTATCCCTTCTTGGTTGACCATGTGACCCAAGAATTGGACTTCATGAATCCAAAAATAACATTTGGAGAACTTAGCATACATGTTCTCCTTCTTCAAGACTTCTAACAATTCTCGCAAGTGTCTCCCATGCTCCTCTTGGCTTTTCGAATAAATCAGAATGTCATCTATGAACACTATCATAGATTTATCTAGGAACGGATTACAAACTCTGTTCATTAAATCCATGAATGCTGCTGGAGCATTGGTTACTGATGGGTTTTGAGCATTCTAACACTTCCTAAGTGTACATGCAACCCTAATAACCTTGGATCTATGTTTGTCTAATTTGTCATGCAAAGTTGATTTCCAAGGTTATATTCCTATCTAGCATATATGGGGAACAATTTTAACATAAAGTATAGATAGAATAACTTACCTTGTTGTTGCTTGTGTTCCTTGAAACCTTGTGAGCCTAGCACCCCAAGTGTGATGCCTCAAATGCTTCACACAACACCAAATGCTCTTGGAAGAACTTATGAGAGAATACACACTCTTCCAAATCGGCCAAGCCCCCTTTTTTCCTTAGTGTAACCGATTAGGGAGGAGATCATATTACTTATATAGTGTTGACACATCTAGGGTTAAACCCTAATGTGTCATGACTCTTCATTTCCATGACCCATGGGTTTGTAACTCCCATGGAGCATCCATGGAGCATCCTATGGGTGGAACCCAACTTGATGATCCATGGAGCCTTTTAGCCCACTATACAAGATATGGATGATTTACTTAATCAACCCATATATTTAATTAGTTATCTTTTGATCACTTAATTAACTCTAAATTAATTCTTGATCAAACTAATCAAATAATATTATTAATATATTAGAACTTATAATATATTAATAATCTCCAAGCGTTATTTCTCTCATTTAGTTTATCCAATTGCATGGTGCCATGCAACCCAAATGGACCATGCCGGGTCGGGTCAAGTACATACCAGAAATAGTTATGGACTTAGACACCTTATCCAACAGTCTCCCACTTGGATAAGTCTAGTAACTATTACTGCAAGTATGACTTCAGGAACCGATCGGCAATCGTAGCTCTTTACAAGGTTTCTCGAAACTTGAGAAGATGATGGTACGCCATTTAAGATAAGTGATCATATAATCCTCTGTTCTAGATATCAGTCGGACAAATACATGGAACAATGTCTTACTTATTGTCCAACATTTGTTTCCCGATTTCCGATTTGTTTGACAATGAACTTTATTGAACACATCAATCTAGTTCTGACCGGGCCCGGTACATAGGTCAAAACAAAATCATCGAGGGGCCCAGATATCAGCTTCTAATCCAAGAAGGAACAGATAAACTTCGACTCATATGTTTGTTCTACTACTCATTGAATTACACATAAGAGCATGATTTTATAACATCGAGTTACCAATGCGTTTTTCGTACAATCAATGCATAACCAACTTGTAAGTAACAAATCATATCTCTAGGTTTAAAGACTTATATGATATTACCGTCTCACGATCACTCGAGATAGAATTCCATGAAGTGATTCCAGTGAGCGTGGGTTGAGTCCAATGCTCAGAACTTATGAGCACTCATGATTGTTGTAGCCTTGTCCCAGACCTCTACAACCAAACATGACAGTCTTGATTCATACCTACTTCCGACATATGACCGACTGTGGAGGTTTGAATAATATGTTATACCAAACAAAATTATTCTGGAAGTCAAAACATGCAAAAGAAATATAGTAAACGATCGACAAGAGATAGCAACACTTTACTCATAAATAAAACACTTTTATTCATCATCAAATGTCAATTACACTTTACAAATTTCAAGATTATCTAACTACTAAATCTAATATCATCCTTCAGCCCTATGCTCCGAGCATGCTGGAGATGCTTAACCCGAGTCAGTCCCTTCGTGAGGGGATCTGCTGGGTTCTCATCTGATGATACCCTCTTTGCCACGAGGAGTCCTTCTTCGATCCGATGTCTGATGAAATGGTATTTTCTGTCGATGTGTCTGGATCTCCCGTGATCCCTTGGTTCCTTGGCTAAGGCAACAGCACTTTCACTATCACAGAAAATTTCCATTGGCTCTTTAATAGCTGGTACAACTCCAAGGTCTCCAATGAAGTTCCTCAGCCATAACGCCTCCTTTGCCACTTCGCTAGCTGCAATATATTCTGATTCACAAGTAGAATCTGCCACTGTCTCTTGCTTGGAACTCTTCCAAGAAATTGCTCCTCCATTTAGGGTAAAGACCCAGCCCGACTGAGAACGGAAGTTATCCCTATCAGTCTGGAAGCTAGCATCACTATACCCTACAACTCTCAAGTCATCACTCCCACCGAGGGTAAGGACCCAGTCCTTAGTCCTTCGTAGGTACTTGAGAATATTCTTTACCGCAATCCAGTGTGCCTTGCCAGGGTTCCCCTGAAACCTGCTAACCATGCTCAAGGCAAAGGCTACATCAGGTCGAGTACACGTCATAGCATACATGATCGAACCTACAGCCGAAGCATAAGGTATTCGACTCATTTCTGCTATCTCAGCCTCAGTGCTAGGGCTTTGTGTCTTACTCAGCTTGGCGCTACTCTGGATGGGTAACTCTCCTTTCTTGGAGTCTTGCATTCTGAATCTCTTCAGAATCTTCTCCAAGTAGGTACTTTGACTAAGTCCAATTAGTCTTTTACTCCGATCTCTCAAGATTCTTATCCCCAAAATATAGGCAGCTTCACCAAGGTCCTTCATAGCGAAACACTTTCCAAGCCAGGACTTTACTTCCTGCAAGGTTGGAATGTCGTTTCCTATGAGTAGTATGTCATCCACATACAATACCAAAAAGCTAACTATACTCCCACTAGCCTTGACATATACACAAGATTCATCTTCACTCCTAGAAAAGCCAAATTCCTTGACCTTTTGATCAAAGCAAAGATTCCATCTGCGAGGTGCTTGCTTTAATCCATAAATGGATTTCTCAAGCTTACACACTCTATTAGGATACTCGTTACTGACAAAACCCTCTGGCTGACTCATGTAAACATCTTCAGCCAACTTTCCATTAAGGAAAGCGGTTTTGACATCCATTTGCCAAATTTCATAGTCATGAAATGCGGCTATGGCTAACAGAACCCGAATAGACTTAATCTTGGCTACCGGAGAAAAGGTCCCATCATAGTCCACTCCAGGAATTTGAGAGAAGCCCTTTGCAACCAGTTTAGCCTTATAAGTGTGTACTTTACCATCCATGTCGGTCTTCTTCTTGAAGACCCATTTGCACCCTACAGTCTTTCGACCTGGTACATTCTCAACCAAGTTCCAAACTTGATTGTCATACATGGATTGTATCTCGCTATCCATAGCCTCTTTCCATTTGGCAGACTCGGGGCCCGCCATGGCTTCCTCGTAGCTGTTAGGGTCATCTTGACTTACTAGTGTCTCATCACTAATAAGTGTCTCACCTTCTGCAGTAATATGGAATCCATAGTAATGCTCAGGTGCACTCCTAACTCTCGTGGAACGCCTCAGAGGTACAGATTCGTCAATTGGCTCAATAGGAGTTTCCTCCTCAAGTTGAGGGCTAGAGTTTGAAGTTCCTTCACCACTTGACTCTTGAATTTCTTCAAGATCAACTTGCCTCCCACTGTCTCCTTGGCTTATAAACTCTCTTTCTCGAAAGACTCCTCTTCTTGCTACAAAGACCACATTGTCACTAGGTCTGTAGAAGAGGTAACCAAAGGATTGTTGTGGGTAGCCGATGAAAGTACACCTCTCGCTTCGGGGTTCGAACTTATCATGAGTCTCGCGTCTCACGAAAGCCTCGCAGCCCCAAATCTTGATGTGGTCTAGTTTAGGTACTTTACCAGTCCACATCTCGTGAGGAGTTTTGGCAACTTTCTTTGTAGGGACTAGATTAAGGATATGGGCGGCAGTCTCTAAGGCATACCCCCAGAATGAGATTGGTAGCGAAGCTCGACTCATCATGGAACGAACCATGTCCAACAAGGTTCGATTGCGCCTCTCAGCCACACCATTCAACTGCGGTGTCCTGGGAGGTGTCAATTGTGAGACAATCCCACATTCCTTTAGATAGTCGAGGAACTCTGAACTAAGATACTCACCACCTCGATCGGATCGAAGCATCTTAATGTTCCTGCCCAATTGATTCTCGACTTCCTGTTTAAATTCCTTAAACTTCTCGAAAGTCTCTGACTTATGCTTGATTAAGTAGATATATCCATATCTACTGTAATCATCAGTAAAAGTCAAATAATAACGATTAGCATCTCTTGTGGCATGTTTGAATGGTCCACACACATCCATGTGTATAAGGTCCAACAAACCTTCACCCCTTTTACATGAGCCTGTGAAGGGTGACTTTGTCATTTTTCCAAGTAAGCATGATTCGCAACTATCATTTGACTTTAGGTCAAACGACTCCAAGACTCCATCCTTTTGGAGTTGGCCTATGCGTTTCTTGCTTATATGTCCAAGACGACAATGCCATAATGATGCTTTATCCAAGTTATTATTATTAGTAGAATCAATACACAAAACATTATTTCCTAAGTTATCTACAATAGATACAGCTTCATACACACCATCACAAGGTAATGCTTTAAAATAAAGTACATTATTAAAGAAAGCATTAATCGAACCAACTTCATTATCAAACGAAAAGGTGAAACCTTGTTTGTACAATGCATGAAAGGAAATAATATTTCTTGCCATTTCTGGCGAATAACAACATTTATTCAAATCTAAATTTGACCCACTACTTAGCGATAAAGTATAAACTCCAATCTTGGTGACAGGTGTAACTTTCCTATTCCCCATGATTAAGTTTATTCTTCCTTGCTCCACATTCTCACTTCTTCCTAGTCCCTGCAAGTCACAACAAATATGAATACCGCAACCTGTATCAAGGACCCAAGATTTCGAATGGGGTGAGTTATTAGAAATGATAGTGTAAATACCTGCATGGTTGGGTTTGACTTTCCCATCCTTTACATCTTGCTGGTACTTTGGGCAGTTTCGCTTCCAATGAGCTTTTTTGTGGCAATAGAAGCATTCAGCCTCTTTTGGGTCAGAAGAAGGAGTAATGAAACCTCTCTTGGTTCCACTTGAAGAAGAGCCATCAAGGGTCCGAGCCTTGGTACCCTTTGAAGATCTCTTTCTCTTCCTCCCTCGACTTTGCCCGATTGCCAAGACCGGAGTTGTTTCTGGAGTAGGAGTGATAGCAACCGACTTCCCCTTAAGACCTGTTTCTGCGGTCTTGAGAAGTCCCTGAAGTTTGCTGAGAGTGACCTCTTCCTTGTTCATGTGATATGTCATGCGGAATTTATCATAGCACGATGGTAAGGAGTGCAAAATGATATCTATTGCAAGCTCCTCAGGGAAGTTCACATTGAGCTTCAGCAACCGATCCACATACCTTTGCATTTTCTGCATGTGGCTCGTGACGGACTCTCCGTCCTTCATCATGGTTGTTATCATGGAGCAGATGACTTCGTACCTCTCTTGTCGTGCACTTTGATGGTATCTTTCCATCAAATCTTGGTGCATTTCATAAGGGTAGAAGTCTTCATAAGACTTTTGGAGTTCAGCTGTCATGGTGGCTAACATGATGCAAGCCACCTTGGTTGCATCTCTTTCATGAGTATGAAAGTCAGCGATCTCCTGGGGAGTTGCAGTGGACTCGTCAATTTCCTTAAGCTCCTTGTCAAGGACATATTCTTTGTCCTCGTAGCGGGTAATCATCCTGATGTTTCTGATCCACTTATTGAAGTTGGATCCATCAAAGGTGACTTTCCCACATAGACTCATAAGAGTAAAGGAGCCATTAGGATTCGAGCCAGAAGCATTAGTTGAAGACATCTGAAAAGAAGAACAAGTTTAGTTTAGATTTAAGAGAGTCCTTAATAAAACACCCAAATGTAATATTAAGGCTAGGATCCAATCACAATATAATATAACTTAGAAGAGGTATGCCGTAATCTAAGCTATACCATATTTGAAAGGTAGGTGAATGACGATTCACCAATTTCCACCACGAAAACCGAAATATTAAATATTTAGTTTTTATTGGTTTTAGAAATTCCTAGATTCTTTGAGATCCAATGAACTTTTCAAAGGCATGTTTCGATCTCGGGAGTGCCCTCCAGGTTTTGTGACTGGGATGCCGAGGATCACAAAACGAGGTGTGAAGTAACCATGCAAATCACTTGGTACCCTTTAAAGTTTATCACTCAATCGATGTGCCGGTAAACCACACACGCTCCACCGATACTATAATAAACTTTAAGTCACCCTTTACCTACCTTGTTAAGTCCAAGTTAGTGTGCCGGTTAACCACACACGCTCCACCAACGACTCAGACAAAGTGTAAAGTGTAATTTCATGGATTAGCACCTTATTCACATTTTTCCTAAAGTAACTAAGATTGGGAATTTAATAAACATTTAGTTACTTTATATATTCATCATACTTTGAATGAGAATTTATAAGTCCTTGTCTTACCCGTTCGGCTAACAACCCTCCACCAGTCAAGCAAGCGGTGGGTGAGAATATACACCCATTAAGTCACCATTTTATAGGCAACAACCTTATACCCACCTTATAGACCGGCTTCGTGAATGAGGCGTACTAGCGGTAAGACGACTTGTTCTTATACATATATATATAATTATTAAATCATCATAATATAAGTATAAGGGTTGAATTTTAACTTTTAAAATTCCAGGGGTTGGAACTAAAGTTTTAACTTAACTTTACTTGTTCCAAAACTTGAGGGCAAGTTTTGTAACTTTCAAAACTTTTCATTTCTTGTAACTTATGAGTTTAATAGAGTCATAAAATGAAGACTCTTCATTTTTATAACTCTTGTGTTTTCTTAATGGTTTTAACTCAAGTGTGACTCTTGGTTTTCCATAACTTAAGGATAAGTTATGAACTCCATTAAAACACATTATGATCAAGAATTAAACTACCAAATAGGTTACAAATAATTCCTATGATCATCTAAAACATCATAAGAACAAGAACATGAATATGAACATAATAAAAAATTACATAAAACTTTGTAATTTTGATAACTAGTTGTTGTAAATGAATTAGCAAAACATTACACCACCAAAAACAAGTTTACATTTACTAAAACAGTTTAGGGTAATGTGTCTAATTCATTTTCCAGCAACTGAATCGAAATTCGCACTCATTCGACCCTACTCGCCGAGTGCAAGAACATGACTCGCCGAGTTGGTTGAAGATACACATGGACTCGACGAGTTCCCCCTATAGACTCGACGAGTCCGATCGCAGACAGCAAATTTTCGATTCTGTTTTCAACTTTTAAGCACAAATAAGAACAAACAAGCCTAGGCTCTGACACCACTGATGGGTTTTGAGCATTCTAACACTTCCTAAGTGTACATGCAACCCTAATAACCTTGGATCTATGTTTGTCTAATTTGTCATGCAAAGTTGATTTCCAAGGTTATATTCCTATCTAGCATACATGGGGAACAATTTTAACATAAAGTATAGATATAATAACTTACCTTGTTGTTGCTTGTGTTCCTTGAAACCTTGTGAGCCTAGCACCCCAAGTGTGATGCCTCAAATGCTTCACACAACACCAAATGCTCTTGGAAGAACTTATGAGAGAATACACACTCTTCCAAATTGGCCAAGCCCCCTTTTTTCCTTAGTGTAACCGATTTGGGAGGAGATCATATTACTTATATAGTGTTGACACATCTAGGGTTAAACCCTAATGTGTCATGACTCTTCATTTCCATGACCCATGGGTTTGTAACTCCCATGGAGCATCCATGGAGCATCCTATGGGTGGAACCCAACTTGATGATCCATGGAGCCTTTTAGCCCACTATACAAGATATGGATGATTTACTTAATCAACCCATATATTTAATTAGTTATCTTTTGATCACTTAATTAACTCTAAATTAATTCTTGATCAAACTAATCAAATAATATTATTAATATATTAGAACTTATAATATATTAATAATCTCCAAGCGTTATTTCTCTCATTTAGTTTATCCAATTGCATGGTGCCATGCAACCCAAATGGACCATGCCGGGTCGGGTCAAGTACATACCAGAAATAGTTATGGACTTATACACCTTATCCAACAGTTACTCCAAATGACATAACCAAAAACTCGGATTGTCCATATCGGGTTCTGAATGCAGTCTTCTCTATATCCTGCTCTCTTACTTTCAGCTGATGATATCTTGACCTTAGATCGATCTTCGAGAAATAGCTCGAACCTTGCAATTGATCAAACAGGTCATCAATCCTTGGCAACGGATATCTATTCTTTATTTTTGCCTTGTTCAGCTCTCTGTAATCAATGCACATACTCATACTTCCATCTTTCTTCTTCACGAATAACACCAGAGCTCCCTAGGGCGATGAACTAGGTCTAATGAAACCTTTATCCAATAACTCCTGAAGTTGCATCATCAGCTCCTTCATCTCCGTCGGTGCTAATCGATAAGGTGCTTTTGCTATTGGCGTGGTTCCTGGTAACAGGTCAATTCTGAACTCCACTTGTCTATCAGGTGGTAATCCAGGAAGATCTTCGGGAAATACTTTCGGATAATCGCACACCACAGGAATACTCTGCATCACCTTCTTTTCCTTCTTAGCATCAATCACGAATACTAAATATGATGTACATCCCTTGGTCAAACACTTTCTGGATTTCATTAGGGAAATGATTCCAGAATTCACTCGGCGTTTGTCCCCATACACCATAAACGAATCTTTCTCAGGCGGGTTTACTTTAACTATCTTCTTCTTGCATAAAATTTCGGCATCATTGGCGCTAAGCCAATCCATTCCCAACACGATGTCGAAACCATTAAGTTCGATAGGTAATAATTCCTCGTGAAACTTATTCCCATTAAGGTCGATTAAGATGTTTTTCATACGATGGCTAACAGGTACAAACTTGCCACTAGCAACTTCGACTAATAAAGCATTATCTAGTCTATCAACAGGCAAAGCTAGTTTCCTACCAAACTCATGCGAAATAAAGGAGTAGTTGGCTCCAGAATCAAACAAAATTTGAGCAGGTAATTCGTTTACAAGAAAGGTACCTGAAGCGACATCAGCTTCATCTTTCGCGGCCTCAAGTGTCATCTGGAAGGCTCTCGCCTTCGGCTTTGGTGGAATGTTGGGTCTAGCTGCCTCCTTCTTCTTCGGGCAGTCTTTCAAAATATGCCCCTCTTCATTACAACCAAAACACATCCTTTTGTTGTTCGGACACTCATTGGCAAAATGCCCAACCTTTCCACACTTGTAGCAGGTTACATTCTCACTACACTTCCCAAAGTGCTTTTTCTTACACTTATCACACCACTTCGTTTCGCCTCCTTTTCCTCCACCAAACTTTTTCGAATCAGATTTCGAAAATTTACTTTTCTTACCGAAACCAGATGTTCCCTCAAACTTTCTCTTCTTACCAACCTCAACCTTGTCAGTGGTTCTCCCCTTAATCATGTTCTCAACAGACTTGGCAGCCCAAATAGCTGCCTCTAGAGTAGGTTCCTGACGAATTGGCACTGCGTACTCCCATGAGAGTCCCTTTGCATACCGGTCAACCTTTGTCAACTCATCTGGAACGATGCGCAAAGAAAACTCCATCTTATCGGTAAAGTTATTAGTGTATTCATCAACTGACATGATGCCTTTCGTTAATGTCAGAAACTTGTTCTCCAATTCCAACAGATTTTGAGCCGAGCAGAACTTGCACTTGAACTGCACCAAGAATTCTGCCCATGTCAATTGCAGTGGCTCATTAGGGCTTAAATTCTTCCCTAGAGTGTTCCACCAACGAACGGCTCCACCTCGGAATTGAAGCACTACATAGATGGTCTGCAACTTGCCTCTACAGCCACAAGTCATAAAGGCCAATTCTATTTCTAAGATCCAATCCATAACTCCAATCGGATCCTCCTTTCCATTGAAGGTTGATGGATTGCAAGTTAGAAAGTCCTTGTACTTGCATCCGATTCCATCATTCCATCCATCATGGTTGTTTTGCCTTACTATTAGTGGGTTGGCTTGACCAACAGACCCACTGAAGTTTCCACCTTCCGAGTGCCCTTCATTTAATTCGGACTCTTCCACACGAATTGACAGTTCTTCACGATTCTATTGAAGCAACCGCCTAGTTTCATCCATCTGACGATCCAACATTGTCTGAATCATCATTTGCACACCAGCCATGGTCATTGGCTCATGTGCTGTTGCTACGACAGGTATTTGTTCAATCACTGGTGGTTGATTCCCGTTTTCATCAGCATTTCCAACTCCACTTCTTGTTCTCACCATTTTTGATCTACACACCGAATAAGGTGAAATTAGATCCTCATTCACGATAGATATTCAAATCATCCTTATCACTCGGAAATGTTTACATGCTAGTTCTAAATTCGTAGACGTACGTTTAGAATCCTACACACATAAGGTTTCTAGATCCGGTCGGCAACAAACCATAGATCCGAACAAATAATATCATATATGGCAACATATAACATTTAGCACATAAAGCATTTTAGGCAACTCTCCTAAAATAAACTAGTGCTCGTGTCTAAAATATAATAGACACACATCTCAAAATTCCACTTAGCATTCTAAGTTTAAGTCTAGAAATCCTACAAATTCCTCGTTCGCCTAAACTAATGCTCTGATACCAACTGTGACATCCCCGAAATCTCGGCCAGAAAAGACCGATTTTCATTTATGCTTTTAAAATAATTTCAAAGTAAATCCTTTTGATTTGAAAGAGTTGCGGAATTTGTTCCCAAAAACAAAGTATGATAAAATAATATTTACCAAAGCATTTCATAAAAGAAATGTATTTTCATTATATAATCAAAACTCGGGATGTCATGTTCCGATACAGACCATAAAGCATAAACGATAACATTACAAGTCATTCAACAAATATATACATATATAGACTTGTAAACAAAACAACTTGATGGTTCATCCATCTTATGCCCTTGCGCCACTTCCTGTAATACAAATAAAACTGAGTGGGTCAGGCTTGGGAGCCTGGTGAGCATATAGGGTTTTCAACACACAATAAATAATTATATTTAATTCCACCAACCAACAATAACCCAATTACCTATTCCCGTTATTCTCACTTTATGTCCCTAAAACAACTAACACAAGGGACCTAGTCTTAGAATATTTCATCGGAGCGACAACACATGCATTCGGGGGTTTCCCGGCAATATATGTCAAATAAGGCAACCATGAGGGGGATGGAGTACAGCGAATGAAAACCCAAGTTCATTAACACCTACAGGTGGTGAACCTGCTAGCGTTCCACAGGACTGTCTAGAAAAGTTTGTGGTCGTCATCTAAACTCCGCTAGATGACTGAATCAAAAACAACATCGAGGCCTCTCATCTGTTTATCACACGTCAACTATCTACCCATGTTCTACCTGACATATTAGTAGATAAAAATATATATTTTTATACATAGTTTAAAACCTATATAGCATTCTCATTCAATACATATTCCAAAACAACAGATGAGACACATACACATAACACGTATTTCATAGAGAATAAATCGTATCTATGAGATAGAAGAAAGTGAATATACATTCACGCATATAACAACACAATATACATATAACACATATTTTTATATTAAATACTTAATAATTATGCATTAGAAGAAAGTAACCACACACTCACTTGATCAGAAGATGATCGGACAGCACTACGACTTGTAGAAGTAGTATTCTTCGGCAGATCTGGAAGATCTTCACAAAAACCGGACTCCTCGCAGGCAGAGCTTCGACTCGGGAATCTTACTTTTAGGGATCTTCGGGACCTCGGGACTTGCTTCGGGGCTCAGGAATGATACCAGGGCTTTGGGATAATTCTTGCACGAAAAACGATGCAAAAACACGAGAAAAAGAGAAGAAATGAGCAAACTATTCGGCTGCCCTCGACACCCTTTTATAGGGGTTGGAAGCCCGAATTATGCTGGGCGTAATTCTAAATTACGTTGGGCGTAATAGGGATAAGAACGCTGACTCCCCCCTTCAGATAATATCGGCCAATATATATATATATATATATATATATATATATATATATATATATATATATATATATATATATATATATATATATATATATATATATATATATATAATATATCGAAAATACTTAATAAACTTTAAAAATTCATATCTTCCTCATACGAACTCCGTTTTCGACGTTCTTAATATCCCCGCGTAGGTGAGACTACGATCTACAACTTTTGTTTAGACTCCGTTGGCTAATTTTGACTTTATTTTTATTATTTATTTTTAGTAGGCCGGGACAGGAAAAATCCGTTATAAAATCATAACTTCTTCATCCGACGTCCGTTTTCGCCTATCTTTTTATCGTTTTACTACAATTAATGAGATCTTCGATTCTCATTTAGATTGTTTCGGCTAAAAACCTCTCGGTCTCAAATTGAGTATTCGGGTTGCATACCGCTAAGTCGAAACTTCAAAAAATCATAACTTCCACATACGAAGTCCGATTTGGGCGTTCTTTTTATGCACGCTCTCGGTTTAACGAATTCTACGACTTTCTTTTAGATCACTAAGGCTAAATATTGCTCTAACGTAAATTTCACTTTTTACGTCATTCAGCGTTGTCGGTTCTGTCGTGAAACTTCGACAGGTCATAACTTCTTCGTTATAACTCAGATTTTGGCATTCTTTATATCTTCAGAATCCTAATTTCGACCACTACATCTTTATGCAAAGGTATTTGGATTATCCCACACTTCAAATTCGACGCTTATTTTATTCTTAATTCATTAAATTATAATAATTAAGAAAATAAACACATAATTCACATAATACTCAAATATTTCATCATTAGTACTTCAAAAAGAGTTACAAGGGTTAACCTAGACTATTACATCAATGATAATGCCTAGCCTGGAAACGCGGGCGTTACAGTAGGGACCAGGGTGGTCTCAGTTCATCCGGAAGCCAGATAAGGAATAGCAGAATTTCCAGTCAGTAGCAGCGCGAGTATGCAGCGTATGGTGGAATTCAGTTAGTTGATCGTGGGGTGCTCGACACCAAATGATTGTAGAAAGAATGCCCAGTGGATACTGGCGATGATGACCCGTACTGGGAGTAGCGGGAGTAATAGATTTGGTGAAGACAGGGTCTTCACAGTGGCAGAGGAGATAGATGGTTATGGAACGTTGCTTTGGGGAGGCAAGGAAATCGCACAAGGAAAGAAGGGGTGAACCCCTATAGGTTTAGTTGCAGTCCTCGGAGAGTACCAGAAGGATTGTCGGTTGAGTAAGTTGTGTTTCCAGAATGTTCAGGGTCAGAATGGACCAAAGATCATTATCCGTAAGGATTGATGTCAGTCTAAATGACTGAGCAGAAGGCCAGTGAAGTTAGGAAGCTGGTGTTAGACTAATTGGTGGGGTATTGGAGGCAGATCGTAGGCGGTGGATCATAGCAAACTTTGAGGATGAAGTTTAGTTTAAGTGGGGTTGAGTTGTAACACCCAAAGTTTGGAAGGCCAAGAAAGGAAAGAAAACCCTAATTTTAAAAGGGCGACTCGGCGAGTCCGAGCGGGATCCGAGTCGAGGAGTAAGTGACCAACTCGGCGAGTCGGCCAAGGGGACTCGGCGAGTCTGGTCTGTGCGAGGAAAAACCTAAAATCGGGACTTGGAGCCTATTTAAATGCCTCATTCTCTCCCCTAGGGTTCCTTTACCGCCTCTCTAACCCAGAACACCAAACCCTAGCCGCCATATCCTCTATTTGAGCCATTTGTTGCCTTGAAGGGTGCATTAAAGCTTGGAGAAGGAAGAAGGAACTTGGAGGTGCAAGAAAGGACTATAGATCTGGAATTTTGAGTATATTTCTGAGCATTTGGAGGTAATAATCTAGTTCTTGGACTCTTTTGCACTTAGATCTATGTGTGGTTGTTGGGGCTTTTTAGCCATAATGCTATTTATTTTAGTTAGAAGCCGGATCTGAAGTTTCTACTTTAGATCTAAGCATTTTATGGTCTTGAGAAACATAAAGTATCAGCCCTTGAGTTGTTTATGGAGCCTCTTTGCCTTAAACCCTAGTTTATGGTGTATTTTGCCTAGATCTCCTTCTCTACACGTAAAGTTTGCAAATTTATGTGAGGAATAGGCTTGGGAAGGGTAGATCTACAGTTTGGAGTCGATGCATGACTCAAAAGTCCTCTGCACGTAAGGAGATATGAATGGACTCGGCGAGTCCTTTGAGTGGACTCGGCGAGTAGCATGAAGGTGAAAAGCAACTCGTTGAGTCAGATGAAGATTGCCTTGTGCTCGGCGAGTCTGTTCTTGGACTCAGCGAGTCAGGTTGCAAAACCCCAAACCCTTCAAGTTGAGACTCGAATCAGTGAGTCGAGTGGAGACTCGGTGAGTTGGATAGGTCAGGACTCAGAAATCAGTAGACTCGGCGAGTCGGGACGCGAAAGGAAGGATTCTGAATATATGAACTCGGCGAGTCAGTAGGTTGACTTGGCGAGTAGGGTTGACCTGGGAGGTTGACCTTGACCAGGACTTTGACTTTGACCAGGGTTGACTTGGTTGTCTTTTGGGGGTCAGTTAGACTCAGTGTTGCATTGATATTGGTAGTTCGGGGAGAAAGGGGAGCAAGAGTTTAGTGAGTTGTCGGGCAGCAGCTAGTGAGGTCATCAGCAAGTTCAACCAGTGCGGTGAGATTCCCTTTGTGTGAATGGGTCTGAGGCCACAATACCGGCCCATGTAGTTATGAGTAGAAGACTCGGGGGTTAGCCCTAGGCACAGTATGCTAGTATGATATTCGGGATGAGGTCCATTAATAGCAGGCGGGTGCCCAAGGATTTGTTTATGTGATAGTTTATACTTGTTGTCTGTGTGATACATGTATGTGCCTGGTAGGGAGGTGAGTGTGGGCGAGGTACCGTATCTCACCAATAACAGAGTGTGGATGGGGTTCCATATCTCATTAGTAGCAGAATAGGGGCGAGGCCCAAGTTAGGGAAGGAGTAAGAGTGGGATGGGCCCGTATCTCACTACCAGTAGGAGCGTGGACCGGGTCCCATGGCTCATCAGTAGCAGGATAGGGGCGAGGCCCAGGATAGGCGAGGCCTTAGGATAGGATCAGTTGTATGAGTTTAGCTTATGTGTTGTGATATGTTTATGTGTTATTATTTGTTGGCAGGCAAAGCCCTGTGACAGGCGAGGCCTAAGTGAAACATATATGTATTCGAGCGGGGCTCGAAGCCAGGCGGGGCCGTTATAGCGGACGACGCCCGAGGCAGGGGTCGAGGCCCAGGATAGCGGGCGTGGCCCAGTATGTGTAGTATGTGGTTATGCATGGTATGTGGTAGGGTTCTTCATACAAACCATTCAGATAATCCTCCATGCGATCGTCCCATTGGTAATAATACTCCGGAATCAACATAGGAAACTTTGTGGAAGATCCTAACAAATGAGAGAAAGAAGTCATCGTGTTCATGTTGAAGTTTTCCATTATTGTACAGATAAGAATTTTCATAAAACTTGAAGAAATTTGAATATGATCGAATGAATTGATTAGAAACTCAAAATCAAACACTCAATTATGCAAATTAAATGCAAAATCAAATTAAAATTGATGATCAGAGATGATTTTTTGAATCTAACAGTGCGGAAAATTTTGAGTCAAACTTTACGACTTAAAAACAAAAGATTCAACTGAAAATCAGATCGCAGTAATGATTCCTGCTTTGATACCAGTTGATGATGTGATGAATCAAGTATGAAACAAATCAGAGTAACAAAAATGTAATATGAACACGAGAAGTAAATATAATCTAGTTTCAGTTCAATTATGCTTTCAATTGTTTTACAGAGAGAAAAATAGACAAGTTCTGTAAAAAGACTCTTATCTAACTCTAAGTAATGTCCCTATTTATAGGAGACGTGAAAGCATACAAACAATACTAAGGCATAGACATTAGGCTTTGTACAAAAGACACCTTAGTAAATATATTACAAAACATACGAATGGTACATCAAACAGACTTCAACTCATTACAAAACAACTTTGATCCTTACAAGAACCATCTGTAGATTTTGTGTAATCATCAAAACAAACACGTGTGTGTGTTTATTCTCAAGATGTTTGTAACTTTGTCAAAGTGTGAGTAAACACTGGGTATAGATGATGATGATGATGATGATGTAATAATCAAAGAAACAAGTAAATTATCAAAACATTATATTGATTCTGTTATCTAAATAAAATATCATATAAAATAAGTTCATTATTGAAGATGATAAAAGAAATTTTTAGTTTTATAAGCAACAATTATTGTGTTGGTCAACTTTACAAGAAGGCTACACCAATAAATCAATTATCCATTTGTTGATAAAGACGATATGAACTCCTTTTATGACATTCCTATCAGTTATTTGTTTTCTTTTCTAGTTTTGGGATGTCATTCAGGGTAGAGGATGGTTTGAAGCTGATGCAAAGCTCACATTATTTTTTATAGCTTAATATTTAATACACTTAATGGTATGCAATTATACATGATTATCTCACTAGGAGGTGATTATTCCATTTAACATATAAAATTCATGTTTCATTGACTTATAATATAGTTGCAAGGTTTGAAATCTTTCAAAATCTTGCCCCCGTGTTAGAAGTCTAGTTGTTGAGGAGTGAAATTCCACATAAAAGGTCAATGGTTCAAACTCTGCACGGCCAAAATACTATA
This sequence comes from Lactuca saligna, assembly GCF_052625555.1. Classification (NCBI taxonomy): domain Eukaryota; kingdom Viridiplantae; phylum Streptophyta; class Magnoliopsida; order Asterales; family Asteraceae; genus Lactuca; species Lactuca saligna. The sequence continues at coordinate 122,341,790 of NC_136421.1, read as the reverse complement.
GTGTTCAACAATTAACCTTCCACGTAAGCCTTGGGGTAGGTTGACGTGGGCCGTCCAGCTGGTGCGGTTTACCATTTTTATGATAGTTGCAAGGATCTTGTAGCTTGTCTGAATGAATCAATTTTTTTAAATGGAATAATCGCCTCCCTATAAAGAAATTGGACAAAAACAACAACTGCTAATTTTCCTTATTGCTTAATATATAACATACTTAATGGTAATACAAGGAATCTTGTAACATAATCATGTGGTCTTTGAGAATTAAATGGTACCGAAATGTTATATAGGAAAGCTAGCCATTTTTATCAATTGCTTTCTCATTTTTTACTTTGGAGTGTTGTTTAGATGTTTTGATATAAAGAGATATGCTTTATTATAAAGAGATACCCAATAGCTTACCTAGCCCTAAGGAATTGACCTCCGTGTTGTGTTCGAGTCTTGGGTTTTTCAATTAGAAAATGGCCAGTAGAGGGTATGTGATGTATTTTGGCATCATAACATATCATTCAAAAGACAAACCCACTCCTCTATTTCTTGCAAAAGCGGAGAGCCGCAGTAGGCATTGGTTAAATGCTATTATTTTTTGGACCGCTTAAATTGACAAAAAAATTGGATATCAAAATCTATATCCAAAATTTCGGATATTCAAAATTTTGAATACGGATTTAGATAGTAAAATTCACTATCTAAAATTTCCGGATATCAGGTTTGAATACCCATATTCAGCTCTCTCTTTTACACGCACACACACATATAAAATGAGGGGTTATTTCAAAATAACAAGTTGCCATCTTTAAATAATGTGTATCAATAACGCAAGTGCTCTATCCTTTTCCAACTTGCAAACTGTAAAGTTGAAGTATTTGAACGAGTTGATATTGTAACTATCATTCATGGTTTATTGAAAATACATATATTGCTGCATTTACAAGGCATTGAAATTTTTCGAGTTTAGTAGATTTTAATATTATTATTTTATTTTTTATACAAGTGTTTAAATTGTTTTTCCTTTATAATACATATAACTATACAAAATTTCAATGAAACGTTTATTTAAAACATAAAATAATCCTTTATGCCATTTAATTACACTTCCATTGGAGGCCAATATAGCATCTCATTATGGTAAAATTAATCAATTGAATGTCAACTAGACATTCCATGTCATCAACACTCCCGTTAAACTATATTAGTATATACATTATATTGTAATGTATATGTGTTTTTTGCATTGTTTTATCTTAGGGAAAAAGACTTGTCTTTGTGGTCATCCTTCTGATCTATGATATTTTCCTTTCTTTGATCTTTTCAATGTTCCTGAGAACATCATCATGATGTTCCTATTGGAAAATGGTGTCCATCGCCACAAAAAGTCGGTAAGATTACTATAAATAAAGTGTCATTTTGGGTTACACACAAAAACATATATGAGTAAAACTAGAAAGAGATTAAATTATAGGGACTAGTTTGTTAATTAACTAATGAAACATGAAAATTTTGGAATGTTGTAAATAAAGGATTTGAATATCAGATAATAACCAAAGATAAGGATACTTATTCTGAGCCCCGATATTTATCTTGGTTTGAATCTTTGACATATAAATAGAGAGACCTATATTCGAATTATAGAGTTAGAGAAATCAACAAAAAAAAACCTTAGAAATTTGGTGGTACTCTCTAGATCCAGAAAACCCTAAAACCACTCCCACATGCCACGTACAAGGTTTCACGCACCGCATAGAAAGGTCTCGAGTTTTAGATCTATCAAATCTTCAAGCTGCTTCTACTTTAGGTTTTTTCTGGTCTTTCCTGTTTACTTCTTGGGTGCGATCACGAAAGAGGGATTATCAACTGGCTAAGTCTAAGAAACTTAATAACACGAGTGCATTTTCTTTCCTTCTTTTTTTGTTTTTGTTAGCTGCCTAAATATGGTTAGTGTAACATTCCCTTTGAAATATAGTACTTAATAATAAACCCTAAACCCCAAGATGTAATTATTATTATTATTTTATATTATTGTCGCCAAAATCAAAAATATTTAGCTGAGTGTTGGTTTAGGGGAGTCAAACGATATAATTTGGATTTTCAAGGGTTAAAGTGTATTCCAGGATTTATTTTGTAAGGATTTTCGGAAGTCAGTGGGAGTTTGGTAATTATTGGACTTAGATCGAAAGGATTCTGGAATGTTGAGGGTTAAATGTTAACTTCTGGGACTAGAATTTAATGAATTATTAAATATGGGGGTTATTTGGTAAATAATGGATTTAAGTTGAAAAGATTTGACATGGAGGGGCTGAAAATGTAACTAGGAGTGAAGATTTCATATAAACGGGCTTATACTTGTCACCACCTTACGTTCAACCCTAAACTAACTTCTAAAACGTCAATCGTCATCCTTATTTCTCCCATCTTCAGTCGTCGCCATCCCCATCGTTGAAACACCATCGTTGTGCTCCTGTTGTCGGTGACAACGAGGACCACCAGGAATGAGATATTGAAGATCACCGATGTAGTTGTGAACGTCCGCTACCACCATTCCTCCATTGTCTTCTTCTTCTTCTTCTTCTTCTTCTTCTTCAGCCTTCTATTGCCATCCACATACGCATTACATCAGTCGCCGGTGCTACTCCAACCACGTTGTTCCATCTGCTAACACGCCATTGCCGCCAACGCCGCTCCGAGCGGTCACCGTAAGCTGCTGCCAATCGTCATGACCTCCGCATGCCACCGTGAAGGACGGCTGTGTTCGAGTTTCGCAATCGGGTGTGTGTTTGTTGTTGTAATGTGATGTATGTGTGTGTGTGTGTCAAGAAGGTGTGTATGGGTTGTTTTTTTTTTTTTTTTTTTTGCATTCAGGAGGTTGTATGGGTAAATATTGACTGGAAATCTAAGGCCATTAACACCGCCGTGAGGTGGTGATATACACCTCGTACCACCACCAACCACCACGTTAGGTGGTTGTGTGCTTATATGTGTGTGTGTTTTGGCGCGGACTGTTCATGTAGAGTTTACTATGTGGATTCTTGGCAAAAATCGCCACCACCACCACCGTAAGGTGATGGCTGCCGCCACCAGCCGCCGTGTTGGGTGGTGGTGTGCGTTTATGTGTGATTGGGGTGTTAATTGATTTTATTGGATGTGTTTTATACTAGAATCGTAACCACCACCACCATAAGGTGGTGTCCACTGCCGTGATCCACTGTTGACCATCACTACCTGAGGTGGTAGTGAGTAGTGCTCGACTTATTTAACCCTAATTGACCTAAAAACCTAACCATTTAACTATTTGGCACATAGGTGGGTTGGAAACCGTAATTAGCGTTTAGAAAACCCTAATTTTGGAAATGTGAGTTTTAGACTTGTTGGGATCCGCTGTGGGTCCAGGGGTAATCTAGATGTGAGTTGTGGGCCCAAAAGGCAATCCAGACTCACACTGTGGGCCCAAGGGTAATCCAGTCTATAAAGTTGTGGACCCATTGCATGTTGTTCAGTTTGTTATGTTATGATATTGCTGATATTGTTAAGGACTGTATGTGTATCGGTATTTTGGGGGTAACTCACTAAGCTTTCGGGCTTACAGTTTCAGTTTATTGTTTCAGGTTCAGCGGATGGCCGCGGGTAAGCGAAGGCGTGACCGTACACTTCCTCGATTAACGATTATGATTTCTAGGAACTCTAATGTATAAACTATTTTGAAAACAAACCATAATAATTGAATGGTTTCAAATGATTTAAAAAGTTTTAAATTTGCTCGATTTTTATGGGTGTTATAAAGTTGGTATCAGAGCCTTGGTTTGAGTGAAGTGGAGGAACACTCGTGTGAATCCAGTCTCAAATCAAGGAAATATTTTCAAAATGATTTTAAATGGTTTTCAAAATAAATAAAAGAGGATGCGTGTAACGACCTAATTTTCACACCCAAAAATTTCATTTAAAATAAGTGGTTTGTAAAACATTTGTAGTAAAACATCATCCGATCATATCATTTCATAGAACATATCTCGTTTCTAAAAACCCAAAACATGAAAATAATAATAATGTCATAGTACAATCCCAGAACATCTCATAATGCGGAAAACTAATGTGTGTGTGTATGATGTGTCGCTACCGCGCCAGCTCCTTCGCCTTCGCTGAAGAGGTACCTGAAACCAAAACTGAAAACTGTAAGCATGAAGCTTAGTGAGTTCCCCCATTGTACCACATGCCATACAATCATATCACATACATACTGCTAGGCATTTCTGGGGTGCCCGACCTACCTGGTACGACCATTATGGGGTACCGAACTACCCGTACGGCCATTCTGGGGTGCCGACCTACCCATGCGGCCATTCTGGGGTGCCTTCCTTCCCGTGTCAAGCCATTCTGGGGCACTGACCTACCCATGTCGAGCCATTCTGGGGTGCTGACTACCCTTCGGTCCTAACAACCGAACCTCAGGGACTATTTCACCCCCTACTACTACTATCACATATAACATAACACAAACATATTATCAGACATATCTGGGGTGCTTGAACTACCCTTCGATCCTAACAACCGAACTCGGGGACTGGTCCCCTCCTACTACCTCTATCGCATATAACATAGCATGCCAACATGCAAACATATCATCACATACTGTCAGACGTATGTGGGGTGTCTGACTACCCTTTGGTCCTAACAACCGGACTCTACTACTATCACATACCACATATCATGCTAGCATATAACATATCAGGTAGTAGCAAACCTAGATGATATCACAAAGACAATCATCTATCATACGTCTCCTACTGGTGGGCCGACATTGTGGCCTTAGACCCACCGCTACTGGAAGGTAACTCACCTCGTAGTAGCTGCTGAACTATGTGGGAATCCTCTGATTGCTGCCATTGTTGCACTGGAAATCCTCCAGCTATAATTCCCATAAAACACTTAGTCAGAAACTGACATCTACTATTAGGGTAAAATGACCATTTTACCCCTGACCAATTCAAAGTCAAACTCAACTTCTAGTTGACCTGACTCGGCGAGTTGGCTCGCCAACTCGCCGAGTCCCTATCCTTCCATTAGACCTCAAACCCATCTCTACTCGTCGATTTAGGAGATGACTCGATGATTTTTCCTTTTAAACGAACATCGACCGAATCCTCATCCGACTCACCGAGTTGTATGAACAACTCGTCAAGTACATCATCAACTGATACTCAGTTCCTTCCCTTGACTCGTCGAGTTGTATGAACAACTCGTTGAGTCCATCTTCATCCTTAAGAAGATTACCTTGGACTCGCCAAGTTTGTTCATGCACTCGCTGAGTCCCATGAATTTCCAGAACAATGGCTTAGTCTAGAACGTTAGGTCACTCCTTGGGACCCCCTGAAAACCTTTCCACACTCAACTGGGTCCTTATGACCCTCGACTGATATAGGACAGAACCTTGGACTCGCCGAGTTAGTCACAACCACTCACTAAATCTTTGCTTTATGATGTACAACACTTGATCAAAATGTAGATCTATGCTTCTACAATCGATCTAGCACGTAAAGTTACAATGTTTACGTGCTTGCATGGGAATTTAAGCTCAAAAGGTCCTAAAACAAGCTCTTACAATGCATGGGGCCTTCCTTGAGTGCAAAAGCCACTCCTTTCTGCCTTGTAACCCCTCAAAGGACCTAGATCCGAAACATCAACCTCAAACCATGCTTGCAATCATGGTTGGTGACCAAAATGGCTTAGAAAAGCCCTAAAACTCCACAAAATAGGATCTATCAAAAGAGCAAGCAAGGTATAGAATTTATACCTTCTGAAGTCAGCAAATGATGCTCAAAACTGAATCCTTCTAGCCTCCTCTTGATCCTTCAAGCTTTTCCTTCCTTCCTTGGATCACAAAAGCACCAAAATCACTCCAAAAGCCTTAGATTGCTTCAATAACGGCTGGGGTTTGCTATGGGGGTCTTCTGGGAGCAAATAGGACAAAGGAGGCCGAATTAAGGTGTTTAAATAGGGTGCAAACCCTCGGATTAGGGTTTTTACCCAAACAGGGTCTACTCGCTGAGTCCACAACTTAAAGTTCGTGCCTCATCCCGCTTCTACTCGGCGAGTTGGTCCTTCAACTCGCCGAGTCTAAGTCCAAATGCAAAATATTTAAAGATTTAATAAAAAGAACACGTACCAAGAACCAGGTGCTACAATGCGAAGTGTACGATCAGCTGGAGCTAGTAAGTAGACCCCAAAATACCATACGGTTATTTGATATTGTGATATGTTAGAACAGCATGTTAGTACTAGGCTAGGGATCTTCAGGAATTGCATGATAGAATTACCTAATTATGTGATGCCTGTTAGCCTAGGGTTTTCCTTATATCAGACTGACATCATTACTCTAGTTACTTGTGTATGCATCACATCTATATATAATTAAGATCTTATAGTCCGAGAATGTTTAATATGGCTATATGTTCTGTTCTTATTGATTAGGGATTAGGGTAGGATTGGATATTCGAAAGTCTATAGGGTCCAACATTATGTATGGCTAGCATACACTAGTGCTGCTGGGGTTGGTGGAAGTTTCATGGATGGGTGCGTTATGAGAGGCCGGGAGGCCAATTATGAGATATTTAGCATTCCTCTAGGAGTGAGGATTTATCGCTCGCTATGTATATATATATATATATATATATGTTAGGGTGTTGTGGTGACACTTGAGACAAATATGGGTAGGTGTGGAAGGTAGTATGGGCCCGTACTACTGAAAGCACAGGACCCATACGCTTATCAAGACCCTTAGGGTTGGGTTGGGGAGTCGGTTCCCAGTTATGGTATGGAATATTCGAGACGTCTTGAGACCGGATCCAGGTTAGGATCGGGAGCAGGCAGCCATGATAGGCCAACATTTTCAAGGGATCGTGTTAGTGAGATCATCTGGGAGTAGGTGATCAAGATTGTTCTGGAGATGTCGGGTCTTTTAAGACCGCCATGGTTGAGTATTTCGACAAGCGCTATGCAGCCATTGATGAGACGATTGTCGCGGCAGCTTAAACAGCTGTAATGATGGCAAGGGGGAGGAGCTGGTCGATCTTCCTAGTTCGGGGACATACCCTGTTGAGAAAAGGGCTTCAGTTATGTGGGATCGGGAAGATGATATGTACTCGTTATATTTCTGTGGGTTGAGCGGGAGAGGCTAGCACTTGGGATTCTAGATTTAAGGCTTGGGGGTTTTACTCGAGGCCGGAATGTGAGTCGCGGGAACTCTGGAAGGGAGTGATGATTATGTTCAGTTGGGGTTTTACAACTGGAAGGGGAAAGGTTTATTGAGGGATTGGATGGTCGTTTTGTAGAGCAAGGATAGGATTGTGCCCTCTCAGTTTTTCGAGCTCAAAGGAGTGAGCAGACTTGTGACCCTAGGATCAAGTTGTATTCTAGCTCGGGGTCAGTTGGTTGCAGGAATAGGCAACATTATTTCAACGTCGGTGAGCACGGGATGGTTGGCGTGGCATAAGTATTTGTGAGGTCCAGTTTGCCTTGGATCTCTTGAATCGGAGGAAAAGGATTGATTGTGCGATCTATTACACTTTTGGGATTGTAGACTATGTCTTCGGAGTAGTTTGTAGCCCAGTTTAGGACAGAGGTTGTTTCAGCTGCTGCAGTTTAGTTGTGGGTGTTTGAGTTGGTAAGTGAGTCGGGGTGCGAAACCTGAAGAGAATGACTTCTAGAACCCGAGAGCGGGAAGCTTGTTTGGGAAACCTCTAGGAAAGGGGGTATTATGTGGGAGGCCTGCGGATAGGGTCCCATAGAAGGGTTATTCAGCATTGTCATAATTCAGTGGTTAGCAACCGTTAGTGATTGACGGATTAAAGCACCAATGGAAGGGGTTCGTTGTCGAGGTATTAGTTTGAGCATTTATATGTTGGTCTTCAGAACATAAATGTGGGGTCGTTCAAGCATTAGTGGCTGATAGTTTCTGTAACACCCCGATTCTCGAATACCAATTTATGGTTATAAATTCTCATGAATTCAAGATCTACTCGACGAGTTGGTTGCCTGACTCATCGAGTAGCAGCGGGTTTGGGCCACGTATTTAAGTGACCAACTCGCCGAGTTAGAAGAGTGACTCGATCAGTTGGAGCTGGAAGGTGAAACCCTAATTTCCTGGGTTTGGCACCCTATTTAAGGGATCATTAGCCTCCCTTAGTTCCTTTGTAGCCTTTTGAGAGTCCAGAAACCCTAATTCATGTGTGTGCTCCATATTAGTGTAAATTGCAAGATTGGAAAGAAGACCTTGATGCAAGAAACTTGAAGATCAACAAGTTGGAGGCAAGAATGTTTGTGGGTCAGAAGTGTTGGATTAATGTCTAAGTCCATAACTATAATTGGTAAGACTTGACCCGACCCGGCATGGTCCATTTGGGTTGCATACCATCATGCACTTGGATAGACTATAATGAGAGAAATAAGACACTTATGGTTATTAATATATTATAAGTTCTAGTATATTAATAATAAGAATAATGAGATTATTTAATTAGGATTGATCAAGAATTAATCTAGGATTAATTGAGTGATCAAAAGAAGACTAATTAAATATATGGGTTGATTGTGTAAATCATCCATACTTGTATAGTGGGCTAATGCTCCATGGATTATCTAGTTGGGCCAAAACCCATATGATGCTCCATGGATGCTCCATGGTATATTTGAACCCATGGATCCAAGGAAATGGAAAGTCATGACAATTAGGGTTTACCCTAATTGTATAACTATATAAGCATCTTATTCTTGAGGAAAAATCGGCCACTAGTGGGAGTAACAAAGGGCTAGCCGATTTTCATGAAGTGTAGAACTCTCTCAAGTTATTCCAAGTGTTTTTGATGATTGTGAACCATTTGAGGTGTCACACTTGGGGCACTAGGCACTCAAGCTTCATGAAGACATTCTACATCAAAGAGGTATGTATTCTATCTTGTTATATTGATAGTTTTGTATGCTAGATTAGGATAATACCTTGGATGTTCATATTTGCATGTATAATAGAGAAAACATAGATCCAAGGTGTTTAGGGTTGCATGTACACTTAGGAGTGTTAGAATGCTCATAACCCAACAGTGGTATCAGAGCCTAGGCTTGTTTTCTTGTTATACTTGCAATAGAAGCTGAAAAATCGAAATTGATGCTGTCAGCCCAGCAGACTCGCCGAGTCCATGAAGGGACTCGACGAGTCCAAGGCAAAATGCATCCAACTCGCCGAGTTGTGTTCATGCACTCGATGAGTTGGACCCCAGACAGCATATCTTCGAGCTTTTTGGCTAGAAATGGACTATGAACATTACCCTTAGTTGTTTTTGAACTTATAAACTTGTTTTTAATGTGGTAATGTTCATGCTAATCCATTTTCAAAGATAATTGTCAATAGATTCATGTTTTGTATTAGCTTAAAGGTTAGACTAATTACATGAAAAAGTTTGATTTGAATTATCTTGTTCTTATGAGTTTCTTAGATTAATAGAAAAGTTGAATGAAATAGTTGTTTTCAATCCATTTTAATCTAAGAGTTGAGTATAAAATGTGTTTGTGTAACTTATCCTCAAGTTACATGAAGAGTCACATTAAAGACTCATAAAACTCATAAAGTTGGCAAAGGTTACAAAAATGAAGAGTCTAGTTCTAATTAATTGGAGTTATGACTCCATAATTTGTCCTCAAGTTATGGAGGACCAAGAGTCTCTTCATTAAATAAATATAAAAAAAATAATGTAACCTTAATTAATTTCATAAGTTATAAAATAAAGAAAAAGTTAATTCATTATTAGTTTAAAGTCTTCCATAATTTGTCCTCAAGTTATGGAACTTGAAGAGTTTTTGGATTAAAACTACTTTAAACACATAAGTTATGGAATTAATTAGTTTTGAATAGTTTCAAAACTTGCCCTCAAGTTTTGGAATTTGTAAAGTTTTCTCTTATGAATACTTTAATTCCAAGTTAGCCCTTAGAATTTTAAAAGTTAAAATTCAACCCTTATACTTTATAATATTATAAGTTAATAATATATATATATATATATATATATATATATATATATATATATATATATATATATATATATATATATATATATATATAAGAGTAAAGTCGGTCTTACCGCTAGTACGCCTCATTCACGAAGCCGGTCTATAAGGTGGGTATAAGGTTGTTGCCTATAAAATGGCAACTTAATGGGTGTCCACTCTCACCCACCGCTTGCTTGACTGGTGGAGGGTCGTTAGCCGAACGGGTTTGACATGACTATAATTCTCCTTTAATTAAAAGTATTAATGATAAATACTAAGTAACTAAACTCTTATAAATACCCAATCTTAGTTACTTAGGAAAATGTGAAGAAGGTGCTAATCCATGAAATTACACTTTGCACTTTGTTTAAGTCGGTTAGTGGAGCGTGTGTGGTTAACCGGCACACTAACTCGTATTTAACAAGGTAGGCAAAGGGTAACTTAATGTTTATCATAGTATCGATGGAGCGTGTGTGGTTAACCGGCACATCGATTGAGGGATAAACACTTAAGGGTACCCAGTAATTTGCATGGTTACTTCACACCTTGTTTTGTGATCGTCGGCATCCCAGTCACAAAACCTGAAGGGCACACTCGAGATTGAAACATGCCATTGAACAGTTCAATGAATCTCAAAAGATCTAGGAGTTTCAAATCCAATTAAAACCTAATAATACATTTCGTTTATCTTGGTGGAAATTGGTGAATCGTCATTCACCTACCTTCAAATTGTTTTATAGCTTGGATTACGGCATACCTCTTCTAAGTTATAAAATAGTTTGTTGGGTCCTAGCCTTAATATTTCATATTGGGTGTCATATTAAGGACTTTAGATCAACTATCTTGAATATCTCCCAAAAGATGTCTGGTTTAGACATTTATGATCTTCCCAAATCTCTTGAAACAAGCTTTCCTAATGAAGATGATGTCCCATGGATATCATACTTCTTTCTCCTCCTCCAATTATTCTCCTTAACCCACAAGTTCTTGAAAAGTTTAAGGTCACTCAAGCCCTATTGGCAAGGCAAGGTCTAGGTGTGATCACATCTTGGAGATGTAGTCACATATTGACAAGCCGGGAGAGTTGGGTGTCAAAGTCTTGAGAAAGTTGGTGGTTCAATCACTTTCTAAGTCACATAGTGAGTTCTTTTGGAACACCTATGAAACAGACTATGACAAGACCCTTAATGATCTTATCTATTTGTTAAGATCAACTTCCTGAAACTTTATGGACATTGACAATAGTGACACAGGAAATCCAGAAAAACATTCTCTTCCCAATGGAAAGGGATCGGCCATAGTCAACTCGGTTGAACAAATGGTAAAGAGAAAAGCTAAGTCTGTGATAGTCCCGTGTACCATTATCAAAGGGTCCATATGTTTATATTGCCAAAGAAAGGGTCATTATTTGCGAAGCTGCCAAATTTACCTAAGGATATTAAAGTCAATAAGGTTGACTCTACTTCAGGTAAAGTCCACTACTCTAACTCTGTTAAGTTTCTATTTTGAGATTCCTGATACATGATGTGACTGGGTCACATGGTAATGTTTTAAGAATCAAAGAAAAGTAAAGGAACTTAAAGAAAGAATATGTTGAATCTGATCACATAGATGGATTTCTATCGCGTAGTTTGAAAATCAGATTCTTGAGCTACTTCTTAGGAGTTATGAGATATTGCTAAGGAATAGATAACAACAAGTTTTCATATGGATTGTAAGGATAAGTTTTTCCGCATAGTTTTAAAATAAAAGAAAATTTTGATTTTATTTATTTTAAAAATATCCTTACAATGGCATTTGAGAGGAAAAATTGTTGCTTATATGATTCCATTAATAGCAAGAGTGGAAATATGAAATTGATTCTTTCATTTGTGGTAATGTCTAAATTTATCAAATAAAGGAAAGATTCTCATCACCCAAGTCTCAATTGGACAGGAACTTGGAATCATGCAAGGTGTATAGCATGATGAATGAGAACTTTCAAGTATTGGAAAAATTAAGACTAATTACTTGTTCACATGGATGTGTGAGTCAAGTAATGGACTAAGGGATCGAGTACATAGTCATGTGCACTGATTAAGTCCACCACAAAAGATATAAGGCTATTCGTCATAGTTTACTAAAGCTCAGTAAATATGATTATACTTACAAGCTTAAGTGTAACTCTGAGACATTGGAAAAGGTTCCAATGTAAGGCAGAGCGAATAAGAAGAATCAAATTAGGCAGAAGGATAAAAGTTTCTCAAATCTGAAAAGATGGGAGAGTACTTTAGTATCAGTTTTGTGATCATCTTAATGATTAAGAAACCATATCAAAATTAGTTCTCTAAGGAAGTCTTAGTTCATTCTTATGACTAAGAAGAAGGGATCTTGAATTGTTGAAATGGTTAAATCAAGAAGATGAGTCATACTTCGTTCCAATACAAGTCTTAGAGTCATACTCCAAGATTGTGACTTGAGTGACATGTCTTAAAGAAGGTTTAAGAACACTTATCAAATGTAAGAGTAAAAGTTTCCTACTCTTGTACATTTGAAATTGGTAAGTTGTGATGCTTTGGATAAAATAAAGACCAACTAAGGCCAATTGTGTGAAAGTGTTTGTCTTGATTAGAATCCGCACTATCTCTTGGATGTTTGACAAGGGAGTCTTATAGGTCAAGAGGACAGTGGGAGTCTTAAAGGTCTTGAAAGTTTCAAGAACTAATCAAGAATAAAACCTAAAGTTCTTCACTAGCACACGACTTGAGGTTTATAACCTATCGTGTTGACATAGTCTGTGCCCATTCCAGTTAAAGTTGAGTTCTTAGAGTTCTCAATGTGTTGCACAACAACTTGGAAGCAATGGTAGGCCCTTGAGCTGCTAGGTGGCAAGAAGTTAAGGTTGAGTTCAGTCAATATGAGTTTGGATTTGTCATTATCCTTGTCTTGTGACTATGGTTTTGACAATTCACATGGATAAGAACACATACACCATTAAATCTAAGTGTCATAAGGTTTCTCTCCGATTCATGAAAATGATGGTGAGGAAACAATTTCACTAAGTAGATTTTAGTTAGATAGCAATTGTGATATTTGCATTCTCAAAGTCGTTAGTGGAGCGTGTGTGGTTTACCAGCACACTAACCTGGACTTGTGAGAAGTGGCAAAAAGGTCTAACCATTATGATTACAGCATCCCTCTTCATAATTGTTTAGACACACAAGTGTGCTATCTAAGGGAAGGTGTATGATTTTGATAAAGTTTTATCAAAACAATCCAGTATCAGAAATCTGAACTTTGGTAAGAAAGTCAATAAAGTATTGATTTCTAGAAGTCCAGCTGATTTCTGAGTACATGTCAAAGCTAGTGGGAGCATAAGTGTTATGCTAATAATCATCATGTTAGTGGGAGCATGATAATTATGATAAAGATTGCAAGTTAGCAATGTTAATTATAGAAAACAAAAGTTTCAACTGGGAAAGAGTTGTTTTGCTATAATTAAGGGAGAGGAAATTATACTTCATCTCAAATCTATAAGCTTAGATCGTGAGGTTTTAATCATTTAGTCAAGGATATATATGAATTTCATGTTGGAATGGATCAACATAAGGAAATTCTGTATATGGGTCCATTATTTGCGTTCTAAAATTCGATTATGATTACGGCATCCCTTTTCATAATCTGAATTATGAGAACTTGGCAAATAGAAATGGAAATGTTATAGCAAAAGACTTGTTTAGTCTTTATGTGAGACATCATGAATCGTGTCCCATATGCTTCGGATATAGGATCGATTACATGTGCTATATTCATCCTTTCTAAAAGTTTCCAAATGCCTGGGGCATTAAGAAGGGAAAAGGTTTAGAACTGGATTTGACTAAAAGGATTAAACAATTGTCGAGGACAATCTAAGGTTTACCAAAGATTGGTTGCTCAAGGACAGTTGGAAGTGTAGTGATGATTCTGGAAGGACCATATTGACATAATCTGTAAGGAGGCAACTCTTGTTCAGAAGTGATAGTCGAAAAATGAATCTGGAAATGTTTCAAAGTCAGAAATTTCAATATGTGTAAGATTAAGGAAACTTAATGCAAGAAGGATGGTTCCAAGGAGTTGATCTCCTTTGGAATGCTCTGTAATAATTGTTGCCAAGTCTTTGTGAATTTGTGCATAATCGTTACAAGAGGATCAATGCATATAAGTTTAGAATCTAACAGATTTCAGTAAATGAAATGAATTTGGAATTCTTGCATTTGCAGTAAGGATTTGGGAGTGTGAAAAGAGAATCATTGAAGTTATGTTCAATTGATCTAGTTCACAAAGTAAAGATCATAGACAAACATAGTATGCATACTTGGTGTATGGCTTGACTAGTGTTTAGAAAACATAGTGTACATGCTTGGAGCATGGGACAACTATTGTTTTAAATTCAAGAATAATGTTGATAGCTGAAACAGTATACAATGAATAATGCGTAATCATATGGTGATAAATAAAAAGTGTTTTATTTATATTCATAAGTTCTGAGACCATATTGGATTCAATTATTCTTGTGTTTCACTTTGCATGTTTTGACTTCCCGAATAAACTAGGTTATTCTTCCGGAATGACTAAGTTATTCAAACCATCCACAGTCGGTCATATGTTGGAAGTAGATATGAATTAAGACTATCATGGGTTGGCTTGTAGAGGTCTTAGATGTTGGACAAAGGGCTACAACACTCATGAGTGCTCATAAGTTCTGAGTATTGGATTCAACCCGCGCTCATTGGAATCACTTCATGGGTTTTATCACGAGTGATCATGAGACGATAATATCTTATATTCTTCACACCTAGAGATATGAGTTGTTACTATGAGTTGATAGTACATTGATTACACGAAACGCATTGGTAACTCGATGTTATAAAACGTGTCTTTGTGTATGATTCAACAAGTAGTAGAACAAGCCATATGATTCGAAGTTTATCCATTCCTTTTACCTTCGGGATAAAAGCGATATCTGTGGGCCCCTCGATGATTTGATGATGACAAATGGAAGTGCTCGGCCGGGCCAGGACTGATTTGATTTGTTCAATTAGTCAGTCGTCATAAATCGGAAATCGGGAAACAACTAATGGACAGAGAGAATGATTATAATCCATGTCTCAGTCAATATGATATCTAGAATGGAGGAATATATGATCCCTTATCTAATGGACAAGTCATTGACAAGATCAGAGTTCATCTACAAGGTCAGAGTTCGACAAAAGCTTTTGAGAGCTACGATTGCCAGTTGGTTCCTGAAGTCATATGCAATAATAGTTTTAGACTTATCCAAGTGGGAGACTGTTGGATTAATATCTAATTCCATAACTATAATTGGTAAGACTTGACCCGACCCGGCATGGTCTATTTGGGTTGCATACCATCATGCACTTGGATAGACTATAATGAGAGAAATAAGACACTTATGGTTATTAATATATTATAAGTTCTAGTATATTAATAATAAGAATAATGAGATTATTTAATTAGTATTGATCAAGAATTAATCTAGGATTAATTGAGTGATCAAAAGAAGACTAATTAAATATATGGGTTGATTGTGTAAATCATCCATACTTGTATAGTGGGCTAATGCTCCATGGATTATCTAGTTGGGCCAAAACCCATATGATGCTCCATGGTATATTTGAACCCATGGATCCAAGGAAATGGAAAGTCATGACAATTAGGGTTTACCCTAATTGTATAACTATATAAGCATCTTATTCTTGAGGAAAAATCGGCCACTAGTGCGAGTAACAAAGGGCTAGCCGATTTTCATGAAGTGTAGAACTCTCTCAAGTTATTCCAAGTGTTTTTGATGATTGTGAACCATTTGAGGTGTCACACTTGGGGCACTAGGCACTCAAGCTTCATGAAGACATTCTACATCAAAGAGGTATGTATTCTATCTTGTTATATTGATAGTTTTGTATGCTAGATTAGGATAATACCTTGGATGTTCATATTTGCATGTATAATAGAGAAAACATAGATCCAAGGTATTTAGGGTTGCATGTACACTTAGGAGTGTTAGAATGCTCATAACCTAACAAGAAGTCTATCTCAGCTAGTTTCATTTGAGGTATCAATTCATGATATTGGCCTTATTCCTTTCTAGATCTCTTTGGATGAATATAGGGCTTGTTGGCTTGGTTTTGAAGCTATTCTTGAGTATGAGCTCGGATCTGAAGTTGTAACTTCAAATCTGAACTCTCTTTGATTTGTAAGTCCAGAAAGATATCATATTTGGCAAGTATGAACCCCTCCTTAAGTGTAAAACCCCATTTCAAGCTTGGTTTTGGCATTTTGAGTCATTAGAGCCTTGCATGCACGTAAAGTTTGCAACTTTACGTTATAAGCATGCCTTGGGAAGTTGGATCTGTAGTATGGAGCCTTAGCATGGCTTAAAAAGCATCAGTATGGATGAAGGACTCAAGGGACTCGGTGAGTCGCATGGTAGACTTGGCGAGTCATATGATGATGGTCATAAACTCGATGGGTTGGATGAACAACTCGGTGAGTCCAATGAAGATTGCCTTGGGCTCGGCTAGTGGCATGGTGACTCGGCGAGTTGGTGAGTTATGCAAGGAACTCGACGAGTAACTGAGGGTACTCGACGATTTGATGTCAACATGGACTATTGACCTTGATTGTTGACTTTGATTTTGACTAAGGGTTGACCATTTTGACTTTTGAGGATAATTGGTAAGCGAGTATTTATGAATTGGATCTTTGATGGTTAGAGGTATTGGAGTTTGGGGTAGTGTTTTGGGAGCATGATTTCGTGGTTTAGTCTGGCATTGCTAGGTGAGTTATCCTCACTATATCAACAGGGTCTAAGGCACCAAGGCCGGCCCTTTTCTCGGATTATATACTTGTATTTGTTTGATATGCTTATTGATCTGTTAGATCAGCGTCCTGGTAAATTATGATGATATTATGTTAGTGACATGGTTTAGGTCGGTATCCTGGTATATAGGATGATGTTATGTTAATGACCGGTTAGGTCGGTATCCTGGTTAGGATTTTTTCTATGCTTTGTGATCTGTTAGATCGGTTTGACTATTATATATATAAATGATAGTGTTACATGATATCTATGTGCACATGATTGTCCTGATTATAGGATGATGCTATGTTAGTGACTGGTTAGGTCTGTATCCTGGTGTTTGGGATGTTTCTATGATTAGTGATCTGTTAGATCGATTTGACTGTTATATGATATGAGATAGAGTATGATACTTATGTGCACATGTTTGTTTGATTGGGGGTTGGGTTGAGGCGGTCCTGCTTTATGTTGAAGGCCAACATACCCGGTGAGCGGTCCTGATAGGTTGTAGGCCCTACGAGGTGGTCCAGCCATGCCGAAGGCTCGGGAGCGGTCCAGTCAGACTGAAGGCTCATTATGCATGTTGTTCTGTATTTGTTGATATGATATGATTATGATTATGCTTATATGAGGTTAGTATTTTGGGGGTAACTCACTAAGCTTTCAGGCTTACAGTTTCAATTTATTGTTTCAGGTTCAGCGGATGGCCGCGGGTAGGCAAAGGCGTGACCGTAAACTTCCTCGATTGACGATTATGATTTATGGGAATTCTGATGTATAAACTATTTTGAAAAAAAAAATTAATAATTGAATGGTTTCAAATGATTTAATTTTTTTTTTAATTTTCTCGAATTTTTTGGGTGTTACAAGTTGGTATCAAAGCCTTGGTTTGATTGAATTGGAGGAACACTCGTGTGAATCCAATCTCAAATCAAGGAAAGATTTTCAAAATGGTTTTAAATGGTTTTCAATATAAGTAAGCGAGGATGCGAAGTGTACGACCAGCCGAAACCAGTAAGTAGACCCCAAAATACCATACGGTTATTTGATATTGTGATATGTTAGAAAATCATGCTAGTACTAGGCTAGGGATCTACAGGAATTACATGATAGAATTGCCTGAGTACATGATGCCTGTTAGCCTAGGGTTTTCCTTATATGAGATTGACATCATTATTGTAGTTACTTGTGTATGCATCACAAGTGTATATATAATTAAGATCTTATGGCCTGAGAATGTTTGATTTGGCCTTATGTCCTGTTCTTATTGGTTAGGGCTCAGGGTAGGATTGGATATTCGAAAGTCGATAGGGTCCAGCGTTATGTATGGCTAGCAGACACTAGTGCTGCAGGGGTTGGTAGATGTTTCATGGATGGGTGGGTAGTGAGAGGTCGGGAGGCCAGTTATGAGATATTTTGCATTTCTCTAGGAGTGAGAATTTATTGCTCGATATGTATATGGATATTGTAGGGTGTTGTGGTGATACTTGAGACAAATATGGGTAGGTGTGGAAGGTAGTATGGGCTCGTACTACTGAAATCATAGGACCCATACGCGTATCAAGGAAGTCACAACCCCTAGGGTTTTGGTTGGGAGTCAGTTCCCTGTTATGGTATGGATTATTCGAGACATCTTGAGACCGGATCCAGGTTAGGATCAGGATCGGGTAGCCAAGATAGGCCAGCATCTTCAGGGGATCGTGTTAGTGAGATCATCTGGGAGTAAGTGATCAACATTGTCTGGGGGCACTTTCCGGAAATTTCGGGTCTATTAAGACCGCCATGGTTGAGTATTTCAATGAGCGATATGCAACCATTGCCGAGACGGTTGTCGCGGTAGTTTTAACAACTGTAACGACGGTAGGGAGAGGAGCTGGTCAGGCTTTCTAGTACCGGAACTTGTTATTGGTGAATATTCTGATGAGACGAGGGCTGCAGTTATCTGGGACAGGGAAGATGATTTGTACTCGTTATATTTCCGCAGGTTGAGCAGGAGAGGCTAGCATGTGGGTTTCAAGATTTGAGGCTCGAGGATTTTGCTCGAGTTTGGAATGTGCATTGCAGGGACACCGGAAAGGAGTGATTGTTATGTTCAGTTGGGGTTTTGCAGCTGGAAGTGGAATGGTTAATTGATGAATTGGATTGTCATTTTGTAGGGTAAGGATTGTGCCATCTCAGTGTTTTTTGAGCTCGAAGTAGTGAGCAGGCTTGTGACCCAAGGGTGGGTTGTCTTCCAGCTTGGGGTCAGTTGGTTATAGAGGTTGGCAACATTATTTCAACACCGGTGAGTGCAGGTGGGTCGACGTGGCATAAGTAAGTGTGGAGTCCAGTTTGCCTTGGATCTCTTGTATCAGTCGATAAGGATTGACCGTGTGACCTATTGCAGTTTTGGGAGTGTAAATTATGTCTTGGGAGTAGTTTATAGCCCAGTTTAGGGCAGAGGATGTTTCAGCTATTGTAGTTTAGATATGGACGGTTAAGTTGGTAAGTGATTCAAGGTGCGAACCCTGAAGAGAATGATTCTAGAGCCCGAGAGCGGGAAGTTTATTGGAACACCTTTGGGAAAAGGGGTATTACGTGGAAAGTTCGTGGACAGGGTTTCACAAGATGGTTATTCAACATTGTTAGGACTCAGTGGTGTTAGCAACCGTTCATGATTGACGGACGAAAGAGCCAATGGAAATGGGTTCGTTTCCGAGGTATTAATTCGAGCATTTATCTTTTGGCCTTTGGGACATGAATGTGGGGTCGCTCAAGCATTAGTAGCTGACGGTTTCTCTGGGGTTCAGCAAGTTTTCATCTGGTTCTTGGAAGTGTGTGATCTATCGGGATAGGCTAGTAATGGAGCACTAGTGGGAAAGAGTTGGTTGTCATCAGATCGGTCGTTGGGAAGTGAGAAGGATTGAGAATCCTCCAGTTTTCATGTATTATGAAGGCTTAGTCGAATCTAAGTGGGGGAGGGTTACCCGAGATGCGGAAGTGGGAGAGGTTTTGAAACGGGGATAAGTTTTACAAACTAACAGGGAGAATGGAGGCCATAGTGGCTGCTTGGTATGAGGGTTGTGTTAATTAGGGGTTCGGTAAAACTCCCCGACATAAGAAACATATCTTTTGGGTGCTTGATAGCAAAAGTTGGGGAACCAGGTGGGAGTTCTAGTCACGAATTAAGTTCAATTCGAGTATTCGGTCAAGGGTATGCTCGACTTTTAGGGTTTTTGGATTAATAGATTGAGGGTTTTGTTAGCTTCCAGAGATCAATAGTGTATTCAGCACGGGAGTGCAGGTTATTTAGCGTGTGTGGTAGACACACGGGTCAGGGAACAGATCATGGATTTCCAAGAGGGTGGACGATCGGCATGAGGCCTAGGGTTAGGGTGGGGATATAGTCCATAGAGTAGATCCGGAGTTCGATGCCTCAAGTGGGTGAGAACAGGATGCATGAGAGAGAGCATCAGGAGGGGGTCCAAGAAGATGCTCAATAGTTTAGAGCGGTCCAGACAGACTGAAGGCATGGTAGGGTGGTCCAATCATGCTGAAGACTCTGTATATGTTCGTAGATCTATGTTTGGGTATTGAGTAGGCTACTATGCTATTTCAATCAGAAGGTTTGTCCCCAAGTATTGAACATGTTGCGGGAGTACGCTGAAGACTCCGGTGTATTTTTGGTTAATCGGAAGTTGTTATTAGTGGTCGGACGGAGCTCAAAAGGGTCTCGGTGATCTCATCAGTTCGGAGTGTATCCCAGTATTGAACATGTTTTTGGGATGTTGCTATGATTAGTGATCTGTTAGATCGGTTTGACTGTTATATGATATGAGATATAGTATGATACTTATATGCATATGTTGTTGGGATGTTGCTATGATTTGTGATCTGTTAGATCGGTTTGACTTTTATATGATATGAGATAGAGTATTATACTTATGTGCACATGTTTGTTTGGTTAGGGGTTAGGT
Source organism: Lactuca saligna (assembly GCF_052625555.1). NCBI lineage: Eukaryota > Viridiplantae > Streptophyta > Magnoliopsida > Asterales > Asteraceae > Lactuca > Lactuca saligna. Next base: position 122,320,970 of record NC_136421.1, on the reverse strand, counting down.
TGAGGCTGTCCTGCTTTGTGTTGTAGGCCAACATACCCAGTGAGCGGTCCAGATAGGCTGTAGGCCCTACGAGGCGGTCCAGCCATGCCGAAGGCTCGGGAACAGTCCAGTCAGACTAAAGGCTCATTGTGAATGATGTTATGTATTTGTTGATATGATATGATTATGATTATGGTTATATGAGGATGGTATTTTGGGGGTAACTCATTAAGCTTTCGGGCTTACAGTTTCAGTTTATTGTTTCAGGTTCAGTGGATGGTCGCGGGTAGGCGAAGGCTTGGTAGGGCGGTCCAGTCAGGAGGGGTGGTCCAGGAAGATGCTCAATAGTTTAGAGTGGTTCAGATAGACTGAAGGCTTGGTAGGGCTGTCCAGTCATGCTGAAGAGTCTGTATATGTTTGTAGATATATGTCCGGGTATTGAGTAGGATGCTATGTTATAGTAAACAATAGGTTTGTTCCATGTATTGAACATGCTACTGGAGTAGGCTGAGGACTCCAGTGTATTTTGGTTAACCGGAAGTTGTTATTAGTGGTCGGACAGAGTTCAAAGGATCTTGTTGATCTCATCAGTTCAGAGTGTCTCTGAGGTTTCATCTTCTTGGATATGATAATACTCCAGTTAGGGACTGAGAGTCGATCCGAGTGGGTATTCTTCAATTTTGGGAAGGTTTGAGATTAGAATACCCTGTCATTCAGGTTCTGGGAACCGGGGGTAGATCTCTCTCATGATCGTCTATGACATTTAGATAGTGTTGATCTGGTCCTGATCTATGCAGTAGGCTAAGATACCTTGTGCGGGCCGACTGTAAGTTGTAGGCACGGAGGCTCGAAGAGAGTGGTGGGGTTGAGACGATAGGCCAACAAACCCTTAGAATTTCGACTCGATAGTTGAATTGATTAGACATGTTGGTGTTCTAACCCGAAGGGGGTGATATGGGTTAGATATGAGTACCGTACTAGTTGGCCGGTAGTGGTAGGTATATTGATGATGGTTTGAGTTATTGTGATGTGTCTTGGGTTGGTTTCATTTGTGATAGAGCAATAGCATGTCTGAATTAAGGAGAAGATGGGTCACTAAAGACCAGGTAGGATGTGAGGCTGACGTGGGTCATGTAACATTCTTTATGTTGGCAGGAGTTGATGGTAGGGGGTGGAAGCAGGTCCAGCTAGTCGGCTTCTTTTCGGGAAGACATGTGGGACTGTTGATTGTGTGTGTGTTTTGGTTCAATAATCGATGAGGTGTCCAATGTTCGGGTTATGGGTAGACTAGTTGGGACCAAGGAGGTTTCGACTTCGCTTGAGAAATGGCATATGGTAGCAGAAAGAGTTGGAGTGAGTTTATGACTTGGGATTCATGTGTGGTAGTAGTTTTCGTAACATTATGTTGTTTGTTGATAAGAAGAGCGTCAATTAAGCCCTTTGAGTGGCGGAGCAAAGTGGATATCCGCAGGGTCGGAGTGTTGGGAAACTGAAGTGATGAGAGTAGTGTCGATTGGTCTTCGGGAGCATTCCAGTCATAAGCTTAGGGTCGGGGAGGGCATACCAGACTCATGCTGTGGGCTCAGAGGCAATCCAGACCTATGCTGAGGACCATGTAAGGGTATTCTAGTTATAGGTTGTAGGCATAGAGATTGTGTTGGTTATGTATGTGTAGGAGCGCATTCGAATTGGATGTATTGTTGAAGATTCGAGGGAGTTGCACTCGGTTGTGACGAATATAAGGATGGTGGATGAGATGCAAGGATAGATCCTTGTACCTCCAGTTATGAGTAGACCCGAGTTATATTCATGGAGGTATTCCAATCTAGGGTATTCCATCTTGAGGATGACCGGACCTTACGATTGAGGATCTCATATGTTTGGTATTCCAACCCGAGGGTTGATTGGGCCAAACATGTGAGGGATACGAGGGTATTCCATCCTAGGGATGATTGGATTCTTCCTAGGCTCGCCTGGTATTTGAGCCCAAGGATGATTAGGCCAGGCATGCATGTTCATGTTCATTAGTGGATTAATTATGTATGATATTCTGAGAGCTGAAGGATGCATTATCATGTCAGCAAAGAGGGTTCGCTCTAGGAAAAGGGAAAGTTGGGTTTCTGATACTTTGGATCATCATGATTTTTTCAAGTTGGCCGAGTGGCATGAAGGATAAACCTTATGAAAAGGTTCGATATGGATTCACATCACCTTTCACGATTCGCACTTGCGAAAGTGCGTCATGGATCAGGAGGCAATAATATCGTTGGATGACATTCAGGTAGGTGAGCATCTAGATTATGTGGAGAGGCCTATGGTCATTCTGGAGTGAGGGGGAGGTTCTGCAGGACAAGGAGGTACGTTTGTTAAGGGTACAGTAGCAGCACTAAAGAAGGTCCGAGTGGGCGTGGGAGCCAGAGGCAGAGTTGTGAGAGCACTATCTGAGGATGTTCGTTGTAGCAGACTTAGAGGATGAAGTCTAGCTCATGTGGGGGAGAATTATAATGCCCCGATTCTCGAATACCAATTTATGGTTATAAATTCTCACGAATTCAAGATCTACTTGACGAGTTGGTTGTCTGACTCGCCGAGTAGCAGCGGGTTTGGGCCACGTGTTTAAGTGACCAACTCGCCAAGTCGGAAGAGTGACTTGACGAGTTGGAGCTGGAGGGTGAAATCCTAATTTTCGGGGTTTGGCACCCTATTTAAGGGATCATTAGCCTCCCTTAGTTCCTTTGCAGCCTCTTGAGAGTCCAGAAACCCTAATTTGTGTGTGTGCTCCATATTAGTGTAAATTTCAAGCTGGGAAAGAAGACCTTGATGCAAGAAACTTGAAGATCAACAAGTTGGAGGCAAGAACGTTTGTGGGTCTGAAGTCTATCTCCGCTAGCTTCAATTGAGGTATCAATTCATGATCTTGGCCTCATTCCTTTCTATATCTCTTTGGATGAAGTTAGGGCTTCTTGGCTTGGTTATGAAACTATTCTTGGGTATGAGGTCAGATTTGAAGTTGTAAATTCAGATATGAACTCTATTGATTTGTAAACCCATAAAGCTATCAGCATTGGCAAGCAAGAACTCCTCCTTAAGTGTAAAACCCCATTTCAAGATTGGTTTTGGCATTTTGAGTCATTAGAGTCTTGCATGCACATAAAGTTTGCAACTTTACGTGATAAGAGTGCCTTGGGAGCTTAGATCTATAGTATGGAGCCTTAGTATGGAATAAAAAGCATCTGTATGGATGAAGGACCAAAGGGACTCAGCGAGTCGCATGGTAGACTCGGCGATGATGGGTTTTGAACAAACAATCATATGTGTGCATGCAACCCTAGATCTGGATCTATGTTTTCACTATTTGATACACAACATTATGAACACATGAAGAACCCTAGCATGCTCCTAGTATTTTCTAAATTCATGTAGAAAGATATATCACATACCTCTTGTTGTTATATTGTAATAACAACTCAAATCTTCAAACCCTAAGTCTTGAAAGCAAGTACCACAAGTGTAGTACCTCTAATGGCTCACAAACACCACAAGCAATTGGAGAGGCAGTAGCGAGAGAAGAGGAGAGGTATAAATTGGCTCTAGGAACCCAAGGGATCAAGTGGGGACGATTTCTATGGCCTTAGGTGTCTTTATATAGGGTAGAGATTAGGGTTTCAGTCCTTATCCTTATCTAGTTGCTTGCCCACCAAGTAACCATAAGATAAGCCTTAATAACTCTTATTCTTGGACGATTTCAAGGATGCCTTATCCCTTGAATTCTTCCAAACTATATTTAGGGTAACCATTTCCCTACTTTGCAACTATCACATAATTACAATTCAGCCCCTCTAGTTTAATTAATTACACTTGATCACAAAATTAATTCCTAATTAATTATTGACCAATATTAATTAAACAAATATGATTTCTCTTTTAATATATTATTCTTACAATATATTAATAAATCATAATAACCTCTTTCTCTATTTATTTCTCCAGTCAAGTTGCTTTGGTGAAGGCAACCCAAAAGGACCATGCACAACCGGGTCAAGTACTTACCAAATATGGTTACGGGCTTAGAAACTAATCCAACAGTCTCCCACTTGGATAAGTCTAGTAACCACAAATTCAAGTACCACTCGATTAGCAATCGTAGCTCTCAAAGACGTTGTCGAACTTTGATCTTATCAGTAACCTGTCCTTTAGATAAGGGATTGTATAGTCCTCTGTTTAGATATCGTGCGGAAAATCTCATGAAACATTGTCATACTTATTGTTCCAACAATCAGTTTCTCGATCTCATATTCATTTGACATAGAACTTAATTGAACACATCAATTTAGTCCTGACCGGGCCTGGCACATAAGTCAAATCAAAATCATCGAGGGTCCCTGATATCGCTTTTACCCTCTTAGGCTAAAAGTAACAGATAAACTTCAACTTATATGCATTTACTATTCATTAATCAAGTATACACAACAATGCGTTTTATAACATCAATTTACTGATACGGTTTCGCATTATCAATGCACAATTAATCAGTAAACAATAAACCATATATCTTGGTTTTAAGACCATATGATATTATCATCTTGCGATCACTCGTGATAGATTTCAGGAAGTGATTCCAGCAAGTGCGGGTTTATTCCAATGCTCAAAACTTATTTATAAGCACTCATGAATGTTTTAACAAACCTTTTTTATGTCTAATATCATTCATACAATCTACACACCAATACATGAAAATCTTCATTCATACCTACTTCCAACATATGAACGACTGTGGACTGTTTGAATGATTCGATTATTCTTAATAAACTCAATCATTCACGAAGTCAAAACATGCAAAGTGAAACAACTAATTAACATAAGATAGACACCATTAAATAATAATCCTTTATTTAATCATCAAATGCCAATTACATTTATCTATTACAAGTTTCCAAACTATCTAATCCAAACTAATATCGTCCTTCAACCCAATGCTCCTAGCGTGCTGCAAGTGCTTAACCCTACTCAGTCCCTTCGTAAGCGGATCTGCCGAGTTATCCTCTGATGATATCCTCTTAACTACGAGGTGCCCTTCTTCTACGCGATGTCTAATAAAGTGATATTGTAACAACGCAAATTTTCAAACAAAATTTTCATTTAAAATAAGTGATTTATTTCAACCAAATATAATTATTCAAAATTTCATATTAATATACAATCATAAAATCCCCAAGATCTCAAAACATCAATAGTGTGTACGCGTCATGCCGGCGCCTTCCCACGGTCCTCGCTAGTACCTGAAACACATACATAACAACTGTAAGCATAAATGCTTAGTGAGTTCCCCAGTATACTACTTACGCATATACGCCTTTCCAGGCCCTGACCTTCCGGTCCACAACACAATCGCCTTCCGGCCCTTGAGATAATCGCCTTCCGGCCCATAACATATTGCCTTCCGGCCCATAAACATACACAGCAAATAATACATTTATCCTAACACATATAGCACATATATCATATATCATATCCGACCTTTCAGTCACATAACATATTGCCTTCCGGCCCATATAAACATACATAGCATGCATAGCAAATACCTTACCATTTATAGCACGTATAACACAAATCATATCTGACCTTCCGGTCACACAGTCAAACCCTTCCGGGTACAGTATAGTGAGAAGACTCACCTCGTGGGTAATGAAAGCTAGTGACTCCTGAAATGCCGAGCTACAGACTCCCTATAATATCATATATCCCTTATTAATACTTTTATCTTTCAAGACACTGACCCTAAGAAATCACATGTAGGTCAACTCTTGTCAACGGTCAACGGTCAACGGTCAACGGTCAACGGTCAACGGTCAACTTGACCGGACTCGACGAGTGCTAAGGCAACTCGGCGAGTCTAGACGTCCTCACCAAATCCTGATGTTCCCTTTCTACTCGTCGAGTATCCCTCTTGACTCGACGAGTTCCTCGTGGAAGAATCGCGGGGCCACCCCGACTCCACTCGCCGAGTCTGAAGAACAGCTCGACGAGTCCCAGTTAATCTTCAAGCTACTCGCCGAGTCTGTTCATCGGAGTCGGCGAGTCCATGCCATGCAGTCGATCAAACTGCTTCCTGAGATCTGTATTGTCCCGACCATTCATAGGTTTGGTCCTCCTAAGCTGGTACAACACGTAAGACCTTCATTTAGGTGCTCATGCTACACCCCAAGACTTGTAATTTACCTTTTGACTTAAGGCATAAGGATTCCAATCCAAAACCTCTCTTAATTCCCGAAATACACAGGCATGGGACATTCTGGACCTCTAAAGGTCCTAATACATGGTCATAATCGTTTGGGGAACAAGGGTAATAATCAATCTAGTCACAAAAGGGTTCCATAAACCCTAAATCCATACACACATCAACATAACAGAATATGATTCGAAATATTACCTGAATAAGGCACTCTCTGTGTCCCTAATCCTCAGAACTTGATTCCCTTGCTGTTCCTTTAGCCAAACCCTTCTCTTCCTTGCACAATAACTTCTTCAAGATCACCAATGGCCTTCAATCCTTGCTCTAGATGCTCACAACCGATTTAGGGTTCTTCTCAGTCACTAAAGACAGACAATGACGACCTATAAGTTCGTTATATACGTTCCAAAACCGAACGGATAGGGTTTCCGCTGAACAGCGCAGACTCGCTGAGTCCATAATGGACTCGTCAAGTCCAGTCGCGAACCCGCGACCAAGTCTGTGGTCCTACTCGGCGAGTCTGGCTCCGACTCGCCGAGTCCCCTCCTAAAACACCCCAAAACAATATTATATCAATACCTGAAATTTCGGGCTATTACAACTCTCCCCCACTAGGACTAGACTTCGCCCTCGTAGTCTCACTCTGCAAATAACTCCGGATGTTGCTCCCGCATCTCACGCTCCGGCTCCCAAGTCATCTCCGATCCTTTCCGGTGTTGCCACTGAACCAACACCAGAGGTACCTCCTTGTTCCTCAGAACCTTGATCTTCCGATCCCTGATGGCTACTGGTCTCTCGGCGTAATTCAGGCTCGCATCCACCTGAATATCCTCTAATGGAACCACTGCCGATTCATCGGCTATACACTTCCTCAACTGCGATACGTGAAAGGTATTGTGGATCTGCCCCAACTCTGCTGGCAACTCCAACAGATAAGCTACCCGGCCTACCCTTGCAATCACACGAAATGGACCTATAAACCGGGGCCCCAACTTGCCCCTCTTCCTGAACCGGATCACTCCCTTCAAAGGAGAAACCTTCAGGAGAACGAAGTCGCCAACCTGAAATTCATGCTCGGACCGGCGTCTGTCCGCATAACTCTTCTGTCGGCTCTGGGCGGTCAATAACCTCTGTCTAACCTGCTGAATCTGCTCTGTCGTCTGAAGTACGATCTCTGTACTGCCCATCACTCTCTGTCCCACCTCTCCCCAGCAAATGGGGGTCCGACACCTCCTACCATACAACAACTCAAAAGGTGGCATACCAATGCTCGAATGATGGTTGTTGTTGTAGGAAAACTCTGCCAAGGGTAAATGCGCATCCCAACTACCCCCGAAGTCTAACACACACGCTCGAAGCATGTCCTCCAATGTCTGAATCGTCCGCTCGCTCTGGCCGTCTGTCTGGGGATGGTATGCGGTACTAAAATGCAGTTTAGTACCCAACTCCTCGTGGAATTTCTTCCAGAACCTGGAAGTGAAGCGTACATCACGGTCCGAAACAATCGAGATCGGCACTCCATGCCAAGATACCACCTCTCTCACATATAACTCCGCCAACTTCTCCGCTGATGAACTCTCGCTGATGGCAAGGAAGTGTGCACTCTTCGTCAATCTATCCACAATCACCCAAATTGCATCGACTCCTCTGGTAGTTTTCGGCAATTTAGTGATGAAGTCCATGGTAATCTGTTCCCACTTCCACTCAGGAATCTCCAAAGGCTGCAACTTGCCATGCGGTCTCTGGTGCTCGGCCTTAACTCTACGGCAGGTCAAGCACCTCTCAACGAATCAGGCGACGTCTCTCTTCATACAGGGCCACCAGTATTCCTTCCTCAAGTCCAAATACATCTTCGTAGCACCGGGATGGATCGAGAATTTCGATCTGTGAGCCTCCTCCATCAAAGTAGCACGCGTACCGCCCACGAACGGTACCCAAATCCGACCCTGAAACGTCATAAGTCCTTGTCCATCCTTAACGAACTCTGAAATTAACCCAACGACCCGTTCTTTCTTCTGCATCTCGGATCTCACAGCCTCGGCCTGTGCCCCACGAATAGCATCCAATACCGGAGTCATCACCGTCAGTCTAAGACATACATCTCGCAATGGAGTGCTCTCCGCCCTGCGGCTCAATGCATCGGCTACCACATTAGCCTTGCCCGGGTGGTATAGGATTTCACAGTCATAATCCTTGACCACATCCAACCATCTCCTCTGACGCATATTTAGGTTGGGTTGATCCATCAAATACTTCAAACTCTTATGGTCCGTATATATCGTACATCGAACCCCATACAGGTAGTGACGCCAAATCTTGAGAGCAAACACTACTGCCCCCAACTCTAAGTCATGTCTGGGATATCTCGCCTCGTGAGGCTTTAGCTGCCTCGATGCATAAGCTATCACATGACCTCTCTGCATCAACACTGCACCCAGTCCCGAAATCGATGCGTCGCAATATACGACAAAATCTTCCATCCCTTCCGGGAGAGCTAATACCGGGGCTTCGCACAGTCTCTGGCGAAGTGTCTCGAAAGAAATCTGTTGCTCGGGTCCCCATGAGAAGGCAACACCCTTCCGGGTCAGTCTGGTGAGCGGTACTGCGATCTTGGAGAAGTCTCTAATAAACCTCCGATAGTACCCCGCCAACCCAAGGAAACTCCTGATCTCGGAAGGTGACTTCGGTACCTCCCAACTCATCACTGCTTCAACCTTGGCCGGATCGACCAATATCCCTGCCTGATTAACAACCTGTCCAAGAAATTGGACCTCCCGCAACCAGAAGTCACATTTGGAGAATTTTGCATATAGCTTCTCCGACCTCAGTACCCCAAGGACCTCCCTCAAATGTCCCTCATGCTGCTCTCTAGATCGCGAATACACCAGAATGTCGTCGATAAATACAATCACTGACTGATCCAGCATCGGCCTGCATACCCTGTTCATGAGGTCCATGAACACTGCCGGGGCATTGGTGAGCCCGAAAGGCATCACCACGAACTCATAATGCCCATATCGCGTCCTAAATGCCGTCTTCTGGACGTCCTCATCCCGCACTCTTACCTGATGGTACCCTGATCTCAGATCGATCTTGGAAAACCAAGATGCCCCTTACAACTGATCGAATAAGTCATCGATCCTCGGTAACGGATAGCGGTTCTTGACCGTCACTTTGTTCAACTCCCGGTAATCAATGCACATCCGGTGTGAACCATCCTTCTTCTTGACGAACAGGATCGGTGCTCCCCATGGCGAGCTGCTCGGCCAAATAAATCCCTTTCCCAGCAACTCCTGGAGTTGCGAGGACAACTCTTGCATCTCTGGAGGTGCGAGACGATAAGGCACCTTCGCAATAGGCGCAGCCCCCGGAATCAGATCGATACCAAACTCTACTTGCCTCGTAGGAGGTACTCCCGGCAGTTCCTCGGGAAAAACATCTGGAAACTCACACACCACTGGGACCTCCTCCACTGACCTTGGTCTCTCGGAAGCCTCCCGCGTATCCATCACATACGCCACAAAACCCTTACATCCCTGTTGTAAACATTGCCTCGCCCTAGCGGCCGAACAAAAAGTTGATCCCGAACGAGTACCCTCGCCGTACACCGTAAGAACTCCTCCACTAGGGTCTCGTATAGTCACCAGCTGGCGCTCGCAGTCGATGACAGCGCTGAATCGGCTCAGCCAGTCCATGCCCACGATGACACAGACATCACCCATCGCAATAGGAATTAGGTCAATCGGAAACTCAACCCCGAAAATCTCTAGTACGCATCCCCGAAGAACCTCCGTGGCACAAACCACCCTCTCGGCCGCTATTGAAATGCTCAAGGGCCAACTTAACGGCTCACGACTAATGCTGATATGCTGACTAAAAGCTACAGATACAAAGGACCTACTCGCACCCGAATCAAATAACACTAGAGCAGCCATAGAGTTCACAAGAAAAGTACCTACACATATATTAACATAAGCATAACATCTCGACTTTAAATAAATACGTGAATTACAGTATACCTGCCACAACATCGGGCGCAGCGCGGACCTCCTCCGCAGTCAGCTGAAAGGCTCTCCCGCGAGCCCTCGGGGCCTCGACCTTCGCCGGTCGAGTCTCAGTAGTCCTGGTAGTAGGTGTAGATCCCTGACGAAGCTGCGGGCACTCAGCCTTCCGATGGCCTGTCTGGTTGCAATGAAAACAAACCATAAACCCCTTAGGACAATCCCTGGCAATGTGTCCTTCCTTGCCACACTTGTAGCAACCACCAGCTCGGCACGCCCCCTCATGACCCTTGCCGCACTTCCCGCAAGTGCGGCCCTTCTGACCTCCCATCCTCAAATCAGCGGACTTGATCCGCTTGGCTGCCGGCTGAGACTGAGCCGGCCGCCGGTCCACCTGCCGAGACTCGGCCTCCTCCCTGGCCTAGGTCTCCAACTCGATCTCGCGCTTCCTGGCATTCGCCTGAAGCTCAGTAAAAGTACGATAGGTTCAGTTTGACACAAACTCCCGGATATCCCTCCTCAAAACGCCTAAGTACCGGATCATCCGCGACTGCTCTGTAGACACCAGCTCAGGGCAGAACATCGCCCTCTCATGAAACTTCCGCGTAACCACCGCAACCGAATCAGTACCCTGCTTAAGGGTCAAGAACTCCTGAATCAATCATTCCCTCTCCACTGGGGGAACGTACTCATCCCTGAACATGTCAGTAAACCCCTCCCATGTCACTGCTGTAATCTCCGCCAAAGTGAAGTTCGTCGTCACGAACTTCCACCAATCCTTCGCTCCCAGACGAAGCTGATTCAAAGCGAACCGCACCCTCAGGTGCTCCGGGCATGAGCAAGTGTAGAAGCACCCTTCAATGTCGGCGATCCACCGCATTGCAGCAATCGATCCTGCGTCCCATCGAACTCAGGGGGTTTCGTGTTGCTGAATTCCCGGAATAGCAACGAATCGCCCCCTTGCGGCCTGGCAGCGGCCACGGCTGCGGTAGCGGCATCGGCTGCAGTCTCAGTCAGTGCGGCGTACCGCTCTTCGAACGTCTCCATCAGAGTGGTCTTAATAGACCCAAACATCTCCGGGATCTCAGCCCGGATTGCTGCAGCTACCTCCTCCTGAATCATCTGACGAATATCCTCGTCGCTCACACCGCTCGAACTCGCCCCGTGGCGTGTGGTAACCATGATGCCTCTGAAATACAACATAAAATTATCAGAGACTCCATCAAGTACAATTACACTTGATACGCAACCCTACTCAGTCTCCGATATCCAGGGATTCTTACTTGGGTATCCCACCGACCCGGTGTCTTCGGTAGTACGGGCCCAATACTACCGACCACACCGTATCAGTATTCGTCCCAAATCTTCCTCCCCAAACCCCGAATAGTGAGTACTCTACTTTTGATATGCACTATCTACCTGCACGCTATCAAATATTTCATATCGGCAAACTCCCTAGACTAAGGCATCACAAATCAGGCCACTCTAGTCCTATTATGAATACCTAGCCTTCTAGCATGCATAACAATTCATAATTCATTGCATAACATAACATTGTAAGGTATTCTGGGGATCTTTATCGTTCGGGTGCTGGCTGATCGTACACACTGCTCCTTTCTTGTTTACCACTTTACCATTTATAAAAGTTTATGCCTTTAATATTTTTTTTTAAAAAGATTTTCCTCAAATCCTCGGTTTGAGTTCAATTACACCCGAAGGTACACCCGAATCCCTCAAACCAAGGCTCTGATACCAATTGTAACAACGCAAATTTTCAAACAAATTTTTCATTTAAAATAAGTGATTTATTTCAACCAAATATAATTATTCCAAATTTCATATCAAAATACAATCATAAAATCCCCAAGATCTAAAAACATCAACAGTGTGTACGCGTCATGCCGGCGCCTTCCCACGGTCCTCGCTAGTACCTGAAACACATACATAACAACTGTAAGCATAAATGCTTAGTGAGTTCCCCAGTATACTACTTACGCATATACGCCTTTCCAGGCCCTGACCTTCCGGTCCACAATACAATCGCCTTCCGGCCCTTGAGATAATCGCATTCCGGCCCATAACATATTGCCTTCCAGCCCATAACATATTGCCTTCCGGCCCATAAACATACACAGCAAATAATACATTTATCCTAACACATATAGCACATATATCATATATCATATCCGACCTTTCAGTCACATAACATATTGCCTTCCGGCCCATATAAACATACATAGCATGCATAGCAAATACCTTACCATTTATAGCACGTATAACACAAATCATATTCGACCTTCCGGTCACACAGTCAAACCCTTCCGAGTACAGTATAGTGAGAAGACTCACCTCGTGGGTAATGAAAGCTAGCGACTCCTGAAATCACTCACACTCGATCCGCCGAGTTACAGACTCCCTATAATATCATATATCCCTTATTAATACTTTTATCTTTCAAGACACTGACCCTAAGAAATCACATGTAGGTCAACTCTGGTCAATGGTCAACGGTCAACGGTCAACTTGACCGGACTCGGCGAGTGCTAAGGCGACTCGGCGAGTCTAGACGTCCTCACCAAATCCTGATGTTCCCTTTCTACTCGTCGAGTATCCCTCTTGACTCGACGAGTTCCTCGTGGAAGAATCGCGGGGCCACCCCGACTCCACTCGCCGAGTCTGAAGAACAGCTCGACGAGTCCCAGTTAATCTTCAAGCTACTCGCCGAGTCTGTTCATCGGACTCGGCGAGTCCATGCCATGCAGTCGATCAAACTGCTTCCTGAGATCTGTATTGTCCCGACCATTCATAGGTTTGGTCCTCCTAAGCTGGTACAACACGTAAGACCTTCATTTAGGTGCTCATGCTACACCCCAAGACTTGTAATTTACCTTTTGACTTAAGGCATAAGGATTCCAATCCAAAACCTCTCTTAATTCCCGAAATACACAGGCATGGGACATTCTGGACCTCTAAAGGTCCTAATACAGGGTCATAATCGTTTGGGGAACAAGGGTAATAATCAATCTAGTCACAAAAGGGTTCCATAAACCCTAAATCCATACACACATCAACATAACAGAATATGATCCGAAATATTACCTGAATAAGGCACTCTCTGTGTCCCCAATCCTCAGAACTTGATTCCCTTGCTGTTCCTTTAGCCAAACCCTTCTCTTCCTTGCACAATAACTTCTTCAAGATCACCAATGGCCTTCAATCCTTGCTCTAGATGCTCACAACCGATTTAGGGTTCTTCTCAATCACTAAAGACAGACAATGACGGCCTATAAGTTCGTTATATACGTTCCAAAACCGAACGGCTAGGGTTTCCGCTGAACAGCGCAGACTCGCCGAGTCCATAATGGACTCATCAAGTCCAGTCGCGAACCCGCGACCAAGTCTGTGGTCCTACTCGGCGAGTCTGGCTCCGACTCGCCGAGTCCCCTCCTAAAACACCCCAAAACAATATTATATCAATACCTGAAATTCCGGGCTGTTACAGATATTTTCTATCGATATGTCGAGATCTACCATGATCCCTCGATTCCTTAGTCAAGGCAACCGCTCCTTCATTATCACAGAAAATTTCCATAGGCTCATTTATGGCTGGTACAACTCCAAGGTCTCCAATGAATTTCTTCAACCATATCGCCTCCTTTGATTCTTCGCTCGCTGCAATGTACTCTGATTCACATGTTGAATCAGCTACGGTTTCTTTCTTGGAACTTTTCCAAGTCACTACTCCTCCATTAAGGGTAAAGACCCAACCCGACTGCGAACGGTAGTTGTCCTTATCGGTCTGGAAGCTGGCATCACTATACCCTCGCACCTTCAAGTCATTACTCCCTCTGAGAACCAGCAACCATTCCTTGGTCCTCCGAAGGTACTTAAGGATATTCTTGACTGCAGTCAAATGTGCTTTGCTAGGGTTCCCTTGATATCTATTGACCATGCTCAAAGCAAAGGCCACATCAGGGCGAGTACAAATCATAGAATACATGATTGAGCCAACTACGGAAGCGTAAGGTACTCGACTCATCTCTGCTATCTCGGTTTATGTACTCGGACTTTGAGTCTTACTCAACTTGGCATTACTTTGTATCAATAATTCTCCCTTCTTCGAGTTTTCCATACTAAAACGTTTTAGTACCTTATCCAAGTAAGTATTCTGACTAAGTCATATTAGTCTATTACTTCTCTCTCTCACTATCCTTATTCCCAAAATATAGGAAGCCTCTCCGAGGTCCTTCATAGCGAAACACTTCCCGAGCCAGGACTTAACCTCCTGCAGAGTCGGGATGTCGTTTCCTATGAGCAGTATGTCATCGACATACAAAATGAGGAAGCTAACTATACTCCCACTAGCCTTGACATATACACATGATTCTCTTCACTTCGTACAAATCCAAACTCTTTGACTTTCTCATCGAAGAAAAGATTCCATCTGCGAGATGCTTGCTTAAGCCCATAAATGGACTTCTCAAGCTTGCACACTCTATTGGGATGCTTCGTATTGACAAAACCCTCTGGCTGAGCCATGTAAAAATCCTCATCCAACTTCCCATTAAGGAAAGCATTCTTGACATCCATTTGCCATATCTCATAATCATGAAATGTAGCAATGGCTAGCATCACCCTAACAGACTTTATTTTAGTAACTAGTGAGAAGGTCTCATCATAGTCAACTCCGGGAGTTTGAGTAAAGCCCTTCACAACCACTCGCACCTTATATGTGCGTACATTCCCATCCATGTCGGTCTTCTTCTTGAAGATCCATTTGCACCCAACGGTCTTACGTCCATGCACATTGTCAACCAAATTCCAAACTTGGTTGTCATACATGGACTAAATCTCGCTGTCCGTCGCCTCTTTCCATTTTGCAAACTCTGGGCCTACCATGGCTTCCTTATAATTGTTAGGTTCATCTATATTTATTAGTGTACCATCACTAATATACGTGTCCCCTTCAGTAGTAATATGAAAGCCATAAAACTGGGGTTGAACTCTAACTATTTCGGAACGTCTAAGAGGTAAGGACTCATCAATCGGTTCAACCGGAGTTTCCTCCTCGGGTTGAGCGCCAGCGATAGAGGTTCCTTCATCACTCGACTCTTGAATCTCTTCAAGATCGATTTACCTCCCACTGTCTCCTTGGCTTATGAGTTCTCACTCTCGGAAAACCCCTCTCCTTGCAACAAGGACAACATTATCACTCGGTCTATAGAAGAGATATCTAAAGGATTTATGTGGTTAGCCGATGAAAATACATCGCTCACTATGAGGTTCAAGCTTGTCGTGAGTATCTTGTCTTACAAAATCCTCACAGCCCCAATCCTTGATATGTGCCAACGAGGGAGCTTTCCCTGTCCACATCTCGTGAGGTGTTTTGGCAACCTTCTTTGTAGGGACTTAGTTAAGGATATGGGTGGGTAGTCTCTAAGGCATACCCCCAGAATGAGATACGTAGTGAAGCACGACTCATTATGGAATGAACTACGTCCAACAGGGTTCGATTACGCCTTTCTGCCACACCATTCAGCTGTGGTGTCCTAGGTGGCGTCAATTGGGAAACTATTCCGCATTCCTTGAGATAGTCGTGGAATTCAAGACTTAAGTACTCTCCTCCTAGATCGGATCGAAGCATATTGATTTTCCTGCCCAATTGATTCTCCACTTCATGTTTGAATTCTTTGAACTTTTCAAACGTTTCTGACTTGTGCTTGATTAAGTAAATATACCCATATCTACTATAATCATCGGTGAAAGTTACATAGAAGCGGTTCGCATCCTTTGTGGTGGATCTAAAGGGCCCACACATGTCAGTGTGTATGAGATCCAATAAACCCTCACCCCTTTCACAAGTGCCAGTGAAGGGTGACTTGGTCATATTTCCAAGCAAACAAGACTCGCACGTGTCATCTTCCCTAAGGTCGAATGACTCCAACACTCCATCCTTTTGGAGTTGGGCTATGTGCTTCTTGTTGACATGTCCAAGACGACAATTCCACAAGCATGATTTATCCATACTATTGTAAGAATCCATACACAACACACCATTTCCTAGGTTATCTACAACCATGACAGTTTCATAAATTCCATTACAAGGCAATGCTTCAAAATATAAAACACCATTTAGATAAGCACAAATCGAACCATTCTTATTATTAAACGAATATCTAAATCCTTGTTTAAACAAACCATGAAATAAAATGATGTTTCTTGCCATATCTGGCGAGTAGCAACAATTATTTAAATCTAAACCTAATCCATTACTAAGCACTAGAGAATACACTCCAATCTTGGTGACAGGCGACGATCTTCTGTTCCCCATGATTAGATTCATTCTTCCACGCTCCACATCCCTACTTCTTCTTAGTCCCTACAAAACAGAACATATGTGATAACCACATCCTGTATCAAGAACCCAAGAAATAACATGCGATCAATAATTATATTTAATTGTGTAAATACCTGCGAAAGATGGCTTGATCTTCCCATCCTTGATGGCTTGCAGATATTCCGGGCAGCTTCTCTTCCAATGCCCTATTTTGTGGCAGTGGTTGCACTCTGCCTCCTTAGGTTTTGAATTGGGCTTGGCAGGACCAACTTTGGTCCCACTAGAGGAGGAACCATCTTGGGACTTTCCCTTGTGGCTCTTTGAAGAAGCCTTCCTCTTCTTGCCCCTCCCTTACCCAATAGCCAAAACAGGAGCAACGGGTGGAGTGGGAGTTAATGCAATAGACTTGTCCTTGAGGTTGCTCTCAGCAATCCTTAGGAGCCCTTGGAGTTTACTTAGGGTGGCCTCTTCTTTGTTCATGTGGTAGGTCATCCTAAATTGGTTGTAGCACAAGGGTAAGGAGTGAAGAACGATGTCGATTGCCAAATCTTCCCTAAAGTTAACATTTAACTTGCGAAGATGATCAACATATCTTTGCATCTTTTGCAAGTGCACGGTTAGAGACTCTCCACTTCCCATCTTAGCAGTGATCATGTTCCTGATGATCTCATAGCGATCTTGCCTTACGCTTTGGTGATATCTCTCCATCAAGTCTTGATGCATTTCGTATGGATACATGTCCTCATAGGACTTTTGGAGATCAGGATTCATTGTGACTAGAATAATTCAATGGACTTTCGTTACATCACACTCATGGGTCTCAAAGACAACCATTTCTTCGGGAGTAGCAGTTTCAGGATTGATCTTCTCGAGCTTCTCGTTGAGGACATACTCTTTGTCCTTGTAGCGAGCAATCGTGAGAATGTATCTTATCCATTCGCTAATGTTCGATCCATCAAATGTCACCTTTTGACATAGGGTCATTAGCGAGAATGAGGTAGCAGCAGCGTTGTTTACGTTAGACATCTACAAATAGAAAGGAACAAGGTTTGATTAGAATTAAATCCCTAATTAAACACCCAAAATGGAAAATTAGGGCTAGGACCGAACAACATTATTTACACATTAGAAAAAGGGATGTCGTAATTCAATATGCAAATAATTTGGAGGTAAGTGACTGACGATTCACTAATTCTTCACCATGAAAAACATAACGCTCAAGTTTTAAATGTATTGAGAATTCCTAGATTTCCTTAGAGATTCATTGAACTTTTCAATTGCATGTTTAAATCTCGATATGCCCCTCTCGTTTGTGACTAGGATGCCGAGGATCACAAAGTGGGTGTGAATAACCATGCAAATCTACATGGTGCCCTCATTGTTACACTCACCTATTCGATGTGTCGGTAAACCACACACGCTCCAACGAACTATGACAAATAATGAGTCACCCTTTTCCACCTTTGCTTAGAACCAATTAGTGTGTCGGTTAACCACACACGCTCCACTAACTTCTTAGAAAGGGTGCAAAGTGTAATTTCATGGGATTGCATCAATTTCACTTTTGCCTAAAGTAACTATTATTGGGAATTTGTAAAAGTGTTTAGTTACATTACATATATTCATTATACTTATTAATGAAGAGAAGATTTCCCTATCCTACCCGTTCGGATAACGATCCTCCACCAATCAAGGAAGTGGTGGGTAAGAGTGGATACCCATTAAACGGCCATTTTAAAGTCCATAACCTTATACCCCCCCCCCCCCCTTATAGATCGGCTTCGTGAATGAGGCCTACTAACGGTAAAACTAGCATTGTAGTTATACATATATATATATATATATATATATATATATACATATATATATATATATATATATATATATATATTAATCTTGTAATAATATAATAGTATAGGGTGTATTTTAAACATTTCAAAATACTAGGGTTTTAAACTCAATTTAAAAAATTCCGAAATTTAATACCATTTAAATTAAAATTTTAAATATTAAAACTCTTGATTTAATAATTATCTTGAATTAAACTATTAATTTAAATTATTAAATCATAAGGGATTATTTAAATCATGAAGGATAATTACTAATTAAACAATTAATTTATCCTAATCCTTTTAATTCCTCTAAATTTCGAAAATCATGGGATAGGATAATTCAAAATCTTCAATTACCATATTTAACCATTAAAGGATAATTGCAAGATATGGGATTATCCAAATCCCTAAAATTTAGGATCTTATCTAGGGGAGGAGGCTAATCTCGCAAATCCTAGGGTTTGGAAACCCTAGATTTCGAAATCTTGGCAATTAAGGAAAGGATTTGAAAAACCCTTTCAAATTTTCGCAAATTAGGGTTTAGGAACCCTAATCTCGAAAATCTTGCCTCCTAGGGTTTATTGGCTATAAACCCTAATATGTCAAGTTCATACAATTGTATAATACTAATAGAAAACAAGTTAACCAAAGGCTCTAATACCACTAATGGGTTTTGAACAAACAATCCTATGTGTGCATGCAACTCTAGATTTGGATCTATGTTTTCACTATTAGATACACAACATTATGAACACGTGAAGAACCCTAGCATGCTCCTAGTATTTTCGAAATTCATGTAGAAAGATAGATCACATACGTCTTGTTGTTATATTGTAATAACAACTCAAATCTTCAAACCCTAAGTCTTGAAAGCAAGTACCACAAGTGTAGTACCTCTAATGGCTCACAAACACCACAAGCAATTGGAGAGGTAATAGAGAGAGAAGAGGAGAGGTAGAAATCGGCTCTAGGAACCCTAGGGATCAAGTGGGGACGATTTCTATGGCCTTAGGGGTCTTTATATAGGGTAGAGATTAGGGTTTCAGTCCTTATCCTTATCTAGTTGCTTGCCCACCAAGTAACCATAAGATAAGCCTTAATAACTCTTATCCTTGGACGATTTCAAGGATGCCTTATCCCTTGAATTCATCCAAACTATATTTAGGGTAACCATTGCCCTACTTTGCAACTATCACATAATTACAATTCAGCCCCTTCAGTTTAATTAATTACACTTGATCACAAAATTAATTCCTAATTAATTATTGACCAATATTAATTAAACAAATATGATTTCTCTTTTTATATATTATTCTTATAATATATTAATAAATGATAATAACCTCGTTCTCTATTTATTTCTCCAGTCAAGTTGCTTTGGTGAAGGCAACCCAAAAGGATCATGCACAATCGAATCAAGTACTTACCAAATATGGTTACGAGCTTAGACATTAATTCAACAGGCGAGTCATATGAAAATGGTCATGAACTCTACAGGTTGGATGAACAACTCGGCAAGTCTGATGAAGATTGTCTTGGGGTCGGCGAGTGGCATAGTGACTCGGCGAGTTGGCAAGTTATGCAAGTAACGCGGCGAGTAGCTGAGGGTACTCGACGAGTTGAGGTCAACATGGACTGTTGACCTTGATAATTGACTTTGACTTTGACCAACGGTTGACCGTTTTTACTTTTGAGGATAATAGGTACGTGGATATTTATGAATTTGATCATTGATGGTTATAGGTGTTGGAGTTTGGGGCAGTGTTTCAGGAGTGTGATCTCATGGTTCAGTCCAGCATTGCAAGGTGAGATATCCTCACTATACTAAGGGGTCTAAGGCACCAAGGCCGGCCCATTGGATTTGATATCCTAGTAGTTATATATATATATATATATATATATATATATATATATATATATATATATATGTTGAGTTTTAGTTAGTGATGTATGCCAGTTAGTATGCTGTGACAATTCGTAATTTATTCCGTCGCTGTAACCTATTTCTGTTAATAAAATTTATTTTATCAAAAAATTTCCGTTAACTTTTGGGTTAGGCAAATTAATTAATGTTTTTATTTTAAGTGTCGGAATGAAATAAAACCAGGTGAAAACACCCCAATTTTTATTTGGAAAATTTTTAGTTTCAACCACGTCGGGTTACGACAACTAAATCGGGTACGACCATAAGCCTCGTTTAACGTCAGTATCGGGTAGATTTCCACCGGGTCTCAAAATCAAACCATATATAAAGTTAAGAGGACCTCATTTGAAGTTTTTTCACTCTCTCTCACTACTCTCTCTCTATAAATCCAAACTTTGATCCAAAAATCACCCATTCAAGCTCCAAATTGGTATGTAATCCCTCCTAACTGATAGTTTAGCTTGTTTATCCTTCAAATATGAGTCTAAATCATCCAAAAGGACCAAAGACATGTGTTTACAGTCCAGGAACAATCCCAAACCATAAACACCCTTAAATGGGGGTTTTGGATCCTCAAAACCCTCCCAAATCACTTCTAGTGCTTAGCAAAGACTTAGGGGCTTACATGAATGGACTTAGAACACCAAAATCTTGGCATATGGAGAGTAAACATGAGTTTACGGCCCAAGAACATGCTTGGACCATAAACACCCCTTCTAAGGCCGTAAACACCATTTAAGGTGTTAAAATGCCCCTTAAACACCTCCTATGCCTTGGAATAATGTCTAGAACCAACCACCATTGTGTTAGGGACCTTAAACACGAGAGAAACCACCTCCTTAGGAGATTACAGTCGTAAACCCCCCAAGGAATGGTTCCTGGGCCGTAAACTCCTATAAAGTAGTTAAATGGTGCCCTAACTTCCTTCCATGGCTTGTACTTTGGACTAGAATCACTTATGCTTAACCTAGGATCACCAAAACACAAAAAGAAAGGGTATATGAGATTTTATAGTTGTAAACTCCTTAAAATGGTCCCTTTGATGGTTTAATCCCTTCCAATGCCTTAGAACTGAACCTTGCCTAACTCCACAAGTGTTATAAGACCATTAAGCATCCAAGAACATACCACCCATGAGTTTACGGCTGTAAACTCATGGGGATATGCTCTACTGGCCATAATCTCCCTTAAGAGTTTACTCTTGAAGAGCAAACTCCACATCTAGGCCTTACACCTCTTTAGATGCAACCTGGATCACAACTAACACTTGAAATGAAGTATTTTCGCGCCTCGGAGTGTATATTCTTATCTAATTAGTAGTTCAAAGTCTAATTAGATACAATTATGTATATCTTCATATTACATAGGAACCTCGCGTGTATTCAAGCCCCGAACTGACACTTAGCATCCTAACCGGCACATTTCTCGTCTGGTGAGTTCATACCCCTACACCTTTTTCCGTGTTTTCTTTGTTTTCAGGGGGAATACAAGCAAAAGTAAAGAATATCTT
This sequence comes from Lactuca saligna, assembly GCF_052625555.1. NCBI lineage: Eukaryota > Viridiplantae > Streptophyta > Magnoliopsida > Asterales > Asteraceae > Lactuca > Lactuca saligna. The sequence goes on along the minus strand of NC_136421.1, from coordinate 122,299,155 downwards.
GTACTCAAACTTATTATTTCATTTGAAATGTTTCATATTCTGTATGCTCTTAACACTAGAAACCGTATTAACCAACTGTTTGACTTGCAGAGTTAGTTTTCAAACTGATTGCAATTTTCAGTATATAATGTTATATTGTATATTTCACAAATGATTTTCCACTTCATTAATGTTAAAATCAGACATCCTCTGTAACACTCCACAGAGATACGCGAGTGGAGGACCACCTTTGTAACCAGAATCTAAAACAGGATTTTCCACATTATTACTTGTAAATTTGTTAATCTTAAAATTGGAGACATGTCCTCTGAAACACTCCATAGAGATACGTGAGTGGAGGACCGCCCCTGTAACCAGAATCTCCTAGACGGAGAGCGTGACTTGAGTGTATAGATCTATACGGGGCTGAATACCCCGCACCTTGCTGCTAGGTACAATGGGACCGACAGGTCTACGGGTGACAAAAGTCATAAAATGATAGTGGACTTCTTATAGCCATATCTAGTCTATCGTATGGTTATGGAACTCGTAATTTAGATAACATAGATTTACTTATTGGTAATAATGAACCTAGTAAGCTAATAACCTTAAGAATTAGTTTACTTCCCACATAATAGTTTTATATACGTGTTAAAACTAACGTACTTTTCAAGGATAACCAGGCTTTCAGGAAACTTCACACAAACGCTACAAGTATGGTAGATACATGTACAGTGCATTCCGAAACAATAACCAACCACCAACTTTTAAGGAAAATAAGTGCTTTTCCTAGGATAACGTAACTGTACTTAACCAAACTGTGTAACAAATGGATAACTAAACTTTTCTTATAAGAAAATATGGGATTTTCTTGGATAGCAACTTTTCAGAAAACCAAAGAAAACTTGTTCTTTTACAGAAACAACCCGCTTATGAACTCACCAGCTTTATGCTGATATTTTTAAAACAGCTTGTATTCTCAGGTCCTCGTTAGACAGGTATCCCGCGATCTTTTGGAGAAGACGAAGTATTTTAGTAGTCTCGTCTTTACTTTTGTTCAGTTTGGGTGTATATATATATATATATATATATATATATAATCGTGTAACTTTAATTTTCTTTCAAACAAATGTAAATATTCCTATGTAATGTAATGTTCGTGTTTGCTATGCTTGCTATGTACATTGGTTGTGATACTTTACATGACGTCCTCCACCCCGGAACATTTCCGCCATCGGTTTTGGGGTGTGACAGATTGGTATCAGAGCCCTTGTTTATAGTGAACTAAGTATACCGAACCTTACATGGTATAAGACTATAAACACTAAGGGGCCGAAGTGCTCTGAACTAAAAGTATACTTTAAAATATAAGTATTTTTCAAAAGTATACAAGAATACCTAAACGTCAGATACCGTAACCTCGAGTTGAACAAAACATAAGTACTTGGGTGTTGTGCGCTGCAGTTAAACCTGGGCAGTTATGTAGTCGTGTCTAGGGTCAATATAGCCTGATCAACTATATTCATTCGAGACACGGCCAACATGTGCTTGGGAGTGACTGTGTTGTGCAGCATGCCTAACACTTACCTAATATCCAAACAATGATTCATCATTGCAGCGAAACATAAAATACTATGGGAGTATTTTAGCCAAAGCCGAATACGTTGTAGAAATTCATTCCGAGTGTTGCTACTTATTCTTTCCTTAGTGATAGTTTGTATGCTTTGATAACTCTTTCCTATTTATCGCTTAATAGAACTCTATATCTTTTATAATGAGATATCTCTTGTTCTATATATATTGAATCAATTTAGAGGACTTATGATCATCTCTTTCCTGGCTATTTTAGATCAAGATGCCTCCAAAGAAAAGACCCAGCTCAAAGAACAACAATCCTCCTCCACCACCACCTCCCTCTCCATTTGATCCCGCCATGTTCCAAGCAGCTGTTAATGTTGCAGTGGCTGCTGCTATATCACAAATGAACCCCGGTGGTTCAAGCGGGCCAGGAGCTGGCACTCAACCCCAAAACCAGGAAAGTAGTCAGGGACATCGGAAGGAGTGTTCCTACAAAGACTTTATGAATGCAAAACCCACACCCTTCAATGGCATTGGAGGTGTTATTACCCTAACTCGATGGTTCGAGAAAATCGAATCTATCTTCAAAATTTGTGCCTGCTCTGAAATTGATAAGGTGAAGTTCGTCGTCTGCACATTCACCAATAAAGCCCTGACTTGGTGGAATGGCCGAGTCAAATCATTAACCCTACCTGTAGCCAATACTATGGGTTGGGAGATCATGAAGGAGCTTCTGCTTGCGGAGTACTGCCCTCGGGGCGAAATGTAGAAGCTGGAGCATGAACTCTAGAACCTAAAGATGAAGGGTTCTGATATCGCTGCTTACATTTCCAGATTTGATGACTTGGTGCTTCTCTGCCCGGGAATGGTTACCCCGGAGAGTAAAAAGATTGAGAGATTTATCTGGAGGCTGACCCAGCCAACCAAGGGAAACATTTTAGCTACGAAGCCAGACACCTACGACAGCGCCAAATGCCTAGCGCAAACTTTGATTGACCATAGTGATGACCTTGACGATGCAGCCACCACTCCTGAACCGACAAAGAGGAGTGGTGAGAAAAGAAAATTTTGGAAGAAGAAGAAGAGTCAGTCTTCGTAGGAGTCCTTGCAGAAGCAACAAACTGTGGCAGTCCACGCTGCTACTACCCCTGTTGCTGCTTCTATCGTCGCTTCCACAGCTCAAACACCTACTAGTAGGTATGTTGGTACCCTTCCCCGATGCAACAAGTGTAACTTCAACCAAAACCCTGGCCCCTACCGTGATCTATCATGCTCCAACTATGATAAAAAGGGGCATACGATTCAATTCTGCAAAGCACCAACCAATCAACAAATCAATCTTCCGGAGCGGGTATCGGACAGGCCTGCTACAGATGTGGTGAAGTCGGGCATTTCAAGAGAAACTGCCCCATGGCAGCAACAACTAAAAACACCAGGAGAGTCCTAGCTATGGGATGAGAGGAGGCAGTCACCGACCCCACCGTTGTCACGGGTACGTTCCTTCTCGACAACTCTTACGCTAGTATCCTTTTTTATTCTGGTGTTGAAAGAAGTTTTGTTAGCCAATCATTCAGACATCTCCTTAAGCATAATCCCCAACCATTAACCAAAACATTTACTGTAGAGATGGCTAACGGTGAGAAAGAAATCGCTAGCGATATATTCATAGATTGTACCCTTACATTGAATGATCATTCTTTCCCCCATCGACCTAATGCCAGTTTCCATAAAGAGCTTTGATGTTATCATTGGCATGTTGGTTGAGTCCCAATCATGCTGATATCCTTTGTTATGAAAAAGCCATCCGTATCAATCTCCCCTCTAGCCAGACTCTCATGATCTACGGAGATAATTTTAGCTCCAATTTTCACATCATTTCATGCATCAAAGCTCAAAAGCTTCTGCGAAAGGAGTGTTACGCATTCCTAGCTCATGTAATCAACGAGAAACAAGAAGTTAAAGACCTCAAGAGCATGTCCGAAGTCTGCAACTTTCCTGATGTCTTTCCCAAAGAGCTCCCGGGAATTCCTCCCGAACATCAAGTTGAGTTTCGTATCGACCTAATTCCTGGAGCTAATCTTGTAGCCAAGTCTCTGTATCGCTTCGCTCCAGCAAAAATGAAGGAGTTATCTAGTCAGCTTAATGAGTTGCTCGATAAAGGGTTCATCAGACCGAGTTCCTCACCCTGGGTAGCCCCAGTATTATTTATGAAGAAGAAATATGGATCCTTTCGGATGTACATAGACTACCGCGAGTTGAACAAATTGACCATCAAAAACCGTTATCCTCTTCCTCGAATAGACGACCTTTTCGATCAACTCCAGGAAGCCAATTACTTCTCGAAGATAGACCTTAGATCAGGGTACCATCAGCTTCGAATTCACGAGAATGACGTTTCCAAGACAGCATTCAGGACTCGATATGGTTACTACGAGTTCATAGTGATGCCCTTCAGTGTAACCAATGCACCGACTGTGTTCATGGACCTGATGAACCGGGTGTGTTGCCCCTTTCTGGACAAGTTCGTCATCGTGCTCATTGACGACATACTTGTCTACTCCAGAAGCGAAGAAGATCGTAAGCAACACTTGAGATTAGTATTGGAAACTCTTAGATCAGAAAAGTTGTACACAAAATTCTCCAAGTGTGAATTCTGGATTCGGAAGGTAGCTTTCCTTGGTCACGTGGTAAACGAGGAGGGTATACAAGTGGACCCGCCAAAATCAACGGGATAGAGAATTGGTCGGCACCAAAGACACCCACAGAAATCCGTCAATTCTTGGGTCTCGCTGGCTACTATCGCAGGTTCATTCAGAATTTTTCCAGAATCGCCAAACCCCTAACCACTCTGACACAGAAAGGTGTACCCTTTTGTTGGAGTGAGAAACAAGACACCGCATTCCAAACGTTGAAACGAGCCCTGTACATGTAACGCCCCGTTTATTTAAATAAATTAATAAATGTAAGTCTCGAACTAAGTTGTGATGAATTTTGATAGTTGGGGGTGGTTTAGTAAATTACAGAGTTGATTTGAGAAGGATTTTAGAAGAAGGGGTATGTATGGTAATTTATTGGACTTCATTTTGAAGAATTTTAGATGTTAAGGGGCTGATTTGGAAATTTAAGGGCCTATTGTGAAGATATTTTTGGAGTTAGGGGCAATATAGTAAATTTCGGATTTAATTTGGAAGGACTTCTATGGGGAGGGACCATTCTTTCCATTATGGAATGAAGATTGTTGGTAGCAGGTATATAATTGTTGCATTGCTCAAAACCCTAACCCTAACATAAACTCATCAGCCATAACCCTCCCAAGGACACCTCTAGCCGCCATTGCCAACCTTTCCCCTACCTTGTTTCTCCCGACCGGTCAAGAGTGTAGCTTGCTGCCTCAACATCGAATACCACCATATCGCAGCCATCGGGGATGTAAGGAAACCGGAGGAGCCACCGAGACCCTTCAGCTGCTGCTTTGGTGAGGTGATCACCATTTGGTTGTTGTTACTCAGACATCGAAGCCCCACAACGGCAAACAACATTAACAGTGATGAAGTCGAAGGAGCTAGGACCTCATTGCTGCTACTCCACCTCTTCGCTTCTCATTTTGTTCTATCGTCAGCCACGACTAGTCACCGCCGCCTCAGCGGCTGTTCCTTTATGTTGTCGACCTCCGTCTTCTCAGGCCACCAGGTGTTGGTTCGTTCAAATTAGCTTGCGATGTTTTTGCAGATTATGTTGTTCTGTGTACGAGATATCCTAGCCTGAGATCGAGAGAAAAACCCACCATGGCGTCCAACCATGGTGGTTGAACCCCCGAAATCGTTTTCTGCCACCACAGGCCACCGTGAGGTGGTGGCTGTGGGAGTCAATCTTTGGATGAGTATGTTTTGAAGTTGTTTTGTAATCAGTTAAGGCGTATGAGTGTTATTTTGGTGATTTGTGATTGGGTTTGTTGGTCGGAAAATCAAGAAAAGCCACCGCCACCACCACCACCATGAGGTGGTGGCTGCCGGCCACCATGGTGTGGTTGTGTGTGTTAGTTAGTGTATGTTAGTGGTGTGTGTGTGTGTTTATGTTTGGATTAAACATTTTAATTGTAATTAGCTTTGGTTAATAATAAAAATAATAACCACCACCGTAAGGTGGTGGCCGTCGCTGTGAGCTGCCATTGACCACCATTACCCGAGGTGGTAGTGGGTGGTGCCCCATTAGCAAACCCTAATGTGCTTAGAGATTGGTGTTGGGACTATTGGGCCATGTTTGGGTGGAAGACCCTAACTGTTAGCATTTGGGCCTTGGACCTTTTGGACCCACTTTTGGGCCATTGGGATTGGATTGTGAATTAAGCCCAAACTATTCCATGCCATTTATCTAGTAGAGTAAAGAACTTAATGGACTAAGTCCTTAATGGGCTAATTGAGAAAATACTAACATTTGAGAAATTATCAGGACACACACATGGGAATTATTTAATAAGTGAAATATTAAATAATAATCATTGGTAGAAGTTAATCTATGCAATAATGGACTTAATGGATTAAGTCCTTAGTGGGTTAAGCCCTTAATGGGTTAAGTGAGAAACACTTAAACCTAATTATTATTTTATGAGAAACCCTAATTTCACTTGGGTTTTGTGTTGGGCCATCCAAGAATAATTAAATGGACTAGAGTAACTAGTTGGGCTCTAGGGTAAGGCCCATATGAAGGATTGGGCCCAATTTGGAAAATTAGGCCATAGATGGGCCATAGTTTGGGCCCTTAGAATGGGACATGTTGGACCGGACTGAGCAATTGGGCCTTAAGGGAAGTCCATGTGGAGGTTTGGGCCCAATTTGGAAAATTAGGCCATATGTTGGGCTTTGATCCCTAGTTGACTTTGGGCCTATGGATTGGACCTGGGGCTTGGGTAAGCCAAGCTTAGGGTAATGTAGTAATTATCTAAAGTATGTAAGTATAGTTATGTAGTGGAACCCAATTATTAATTGGGTGTTATTTTGATGTTGACATATCAGGAATCTGTCATCTAGCAGCTGGGGTCGAGTCTGCGGGACTTCAGCAGTGTGGGATTGAGTCTGCGTGACTTCAGCAGTGTGAGGTGAGTTTCCTTCCAGTAGGAACGGGTCTAAGGCCACAATGCCGGCCCGTTTAGCTAGTAGTAGTTTTCGGACTTCGGTCCGATGCAGATTTTAGTATGTTTTGATGCCTTCATGGCTCAGACAGGATTTATGTGTTATGTGTTCCGGGCTACAGCCCGATGCAGTATGCAGTTTACGTGTTCATGCTAGTTGATATGTTTATTCTATGCTTTGTTATGCTTAGTTAGTTTCTGGATTTCGATCTGATGCAGGGGATAAGGTCCCAGTTAGTTCCGGACTTTGGTCCAATGAAGTTAGTTCCGGACTTCGGTCCGATGCAGGGGACAAGGTCCCAGTTAGTTCCGGACTTTGGTCCGATGCAGTTAGTTTCGGACTTCGGTCCGATGCAGTTTCCGGATTTCGGCCCGATGCAGTGGGCAAGGCCCAATATGTGTTTATATGTTATTGTATGGTATGTGGTAGTTTGGAGGAGCTCACTAAGCTTTGTGCTTACGGTTTTCAGTTTTGGTTTCAGGTACTCAGTTTTCAAAAGAGGAGCTCGGAAAGATTGTAGTGCACACACCATTTGTTCAGTTTGGGATGTTTATACTCTGATATATTTGACAGTTGTTAAGATATTTTGAGTTATGTTCTTTATGATTCTTATATGATGTTTGATGAATAGGGTTTTATTACTAATTTAAAACGAAATTTTTAGACTGTATTTTTGGGATGTTTCAAGTTGGTATCAGAGCCTTGGTTTGAGGGATTCGGGCACATTTTTTAGGTGTGTTTGAACTCAAACTAAGGAATTGGTATAGGAATTTTCAAAAGGAAAGTCATTTTTTTGTAAAAAGGGAGTTTTGAGAAAAGAAAAAAAAAGTTTTATAAAAAGCGAAAAGAATTTTTAGAAAGAGAAGAACTTTGAAAAGAGAAAAAGGGTGTGGTGCATGCAATCAGCCAAGCTCAAGTAAGTACTCCCAAATTACCTATACAAGTTTATGTTATGATTATTAGTTTCAGTTTCAGTAGAACAGCATGCTAGAATAGGACTAAGGATCTAGGAGGATGCCTTATGTGCTTGCTTTATATGTTCCAGCTTTATGAGAATTGCATGCTAGTATTGAGTAGAGAGTAGTAGGATAGCCTGTTTAGGTTATGCCTGATAGTATGAACTTAGCATTGTATGCTAGTACAGTTTCTTGTCATGAGAATAGAATTTCTTGAGTGGTTTCCTGTGTCTGAATGCTGCTTGCTTTGTGCTTTGTGGGACTTTGAGTGATGGGAGTTAGCCATTAGGTGAATACTTCACGTCACATGTGATAAGGGTTGAATAATCTCAGAGTGCTGGATTTGGCACTATTACGCAGCTCTTGTCTGAGTCTAACCATTGTAGGGACGATTCTTTTACTCGAAGGATCATCTGAGTCTCGTCACATGTGATGGTATTCAGGTAATGGCTAATTAACATTACAAGGAGGCCTTCAGCAGCTGAGGACTGGATTTGATGGAGTCATATATTTCCCTAGGGCAAGCCTAGGATGAGAGTAGCAGAGATTAGTAATAGTATAAGTGACTTGGTGGAGTCCAGGCAGTACTTGAGGAAAGTATGGATAGATGTGGAAGGTAGTATGGGCCCGTACTACCGAAAGCAGAGGATCCGTACTTGAATCAAGGAAGGCTGAGATGAGACTAGGAAACTTCTAGTGTGTGAGATCCCTCGAGTTTGGATGAGTTTTGTGGCGTTAGTGATGGTATATTGCCGAGTATAGTGACGTTACAAGGTAGAGCAGATGGTAGTTCTGGTGTCAACAGGGGATCAGGCTCGGACTCTGGAGCCAGCAGATTGATGATCAGATGAGGAAGTTCATTTCATCTGAGAATTTTGCACAGTATTATTGACCAGAGTCCTATGATCCTCAGTGTGATCAAGGAGAGCATTATATAGATTTTTGATGAGAGGACGAGTGCATTTTGCACTGATATAGCAGTCATGATAGAGACCCATACGTTAATATTTCGGGAATTCAGAGTTTGTGAGGCTTCAGATTGTCATGGGGGTTAGGGACCCCATTGTTAGCAGTGGATGGTTGGCGGACGTCACGAACGCTTTTTATACCAGACATTGTCTCGAAAGGAGACAAGATCTGACTTACTTCCTATCTCCTGAGGGATAGAGCACGAGATTGATAGGAAAAGGTTGGTAGTGAGTTGAGTAATGATGCGGTTGATGCTATGTCATGGGATGACTTTCAGACTAGATTCTGTGAAGAGTGTGCCCAGACTTTTGAGGCGTGGAACTTGGCATAAGAGTTGTTAGATCTCCACCAGACGACTAAGATTGTGGCAGAGATCACTGCCAAGTCTCGAGAAAGAGCTTATATGGTACCGCAGTATGCAGCAGATGAGGAAATGAAGAAGGTAAGTTATCATAACATATTGTAGAATGATAGCAGGGAGATCATGAGTATCCAAGGGTGCAAGACCTGGATGATATGACTTCTAGAGCTTGAGAACGGGATATGAACTTGGAGCACATGGGTAAGAGGGAACCAGAGCAGTTGATTATATAGAAGGGTCTCGAGAGGAGACCCAAGATTTTGGATTATCTTTCGAGAGACTAGCAGGACTAGATTCGGTGCAACACTTTCGGGAGTCGGAGAGTACACCGTCATCTTGGTTTATTCCAAGATTGAGGAGTAGCACGAGAAGCACCTGAGGGAGGTGCTAGAGACTTTGAGGAGGGAGAGAATTTTTGCAAGGTTCTCTAATTGTGAGTTCTGGTTGCGCGGGGTGCAATTTCTTGGGCACCTTGTCAATCAATAAATATTCTAGTCGATCCGACCAAGATAGAGGCCGTGATGAAGTGGGAGATTCTGAGGTCTCCAATTGAGATTCGGAGCTTCCTGGGTCTAGCGGGTTATTATCGGAGATTTATTTGGATTTTTTTTAGAAGTTGTGTGACCTTTTGGATTAGCTGGTGTTGAAACCCTAGCACGGATAAGCATGAGTTCTAGCAAACTGGTCATGGGTGGTGAGAAGAATTGGGAATTCTTCCAGTTTAGTGTGATGTAAGGCATTAGCTGAATCAAAGTGGGGGATAATCGCCCAAGGATTCAGAAGAGGGAGCAATTTTGAGACTAGGATAAGTTTCACATCCTTGTTAGGAAGGAAGACAGCCCAGGCAGTTGTATGGTTTGAGGATATTGTGAGATGGAAGCTTGGAAAAACTTGCCAGTAAGGAGATCGTGTTGTCGGAATGTTGCTAGCAAGTCTTAGGTAATCAGTTTAGGGATCAGTCAGGACATGAGTTCAGCAGAGTGAAGGTCAAGTGTGTGTTCGATCCAGTATAGATAATGTTAGAGTACTGTAAGTCTGTGGGTGTAGCCATAGCATTCACTGGGTTGGTAGATAGCGTGATTGCGTTGTTAGGGCACGGAAAGAGTAGTTGTACCCACCAGTTCGGGTGTAGCAGTAAGGATATGGAAATCCACGGATTGGATTTCAGAATTACCCAGAAGGACTAGATTAGGTTGAGTCAGTGATACGACTGCAGGAGTGCCACTGCAGTTGTGGGATCAGGGAAGCAATGGATTGTATAAGATTGCTTGTGATTTAGGACTACCATCGGTTAGGTAGCAATCACTTTTAGCCTGTATTTGGTGACGTCAGGATTCGACGTACGAACCCGATCGATTGGATCAGAAGGTTGTTAGAGCTTCAGTGACATGATAACTAGTGGCAACTAGTTCCAGAGAAGGATTTTGTTCAGAAGTCGTGTGAGGCGACTAGATAGGGAGCCCTTTGGCTCCACATCCGGGCTGGAACCCGATATTTCAGATAACTGACGAATGAATTGAGACCAGGAAGGTCTCGATAGATGTTGGAAAGCAGCCATGTAGCAGCATGGTGTTTCAGGCGGTATAGTGTTTCAGACAGTCCAGTGTTCAGGCAGTTCGGTGTTTCGGGCAGTTCAGTGATCAGGTAGTTCAGTGTTTCAAACAGCTAGTGTTTCAGGCAGTTCAGTGTTTCCAGGCAGACCAATGATTCAAACAGTTTTGGGTCTCAAGCAGTAATGGTATTGTGGGATTTCATGTATGGTTAGAGTCACAGACAGCTTGGGATATGCTAAGTCATTTACAGCAGGATTATCTAAGTTTTGGTCAGTATAAGTGAATCATAAGGATAAGTGGATCTATGATTTGTTTTTCTTGTGGGAGCTTTAAGTTATCAGGAGATCAATAGAAAACTGAGAGACAAGTAGAATGGATTCGGCAATAATGATTCAGTAAGAGTGGTCTGTTGAGGATCCACACCATCTCGAGGCAATAGATTTCAAACGGAGTAGATGTGATCTTGTTTCCAGGAATTCATTCATCTGCAGAATTTAGGGCCTTGCGATGTTTGGTCACAGTTATCCTGAGAAGGCTCGGGTGTGCTTAGGGTGGTGACCATGTTACTTGAGTAGTTAGCGTGTAAGGTATGATAAGGAATGATTTCGAGGACGAAATCTAGTTTAAGTGGGGGAGAGTTGTAATGCCCCGTTTATTTAAATAAATTAATAAATGTAAGTCTCGAACTAAGTTGTGATGAATTTTGATAGTTGGGGGTGGTTTAGTAAATTACAGAGTTGATTTGAGAAGGATTTAAGAAGCAGGGGTATGTATGGTAATTTATTGGACTTCATTTTGAAGAATTTTAGATGTTAAGGGGCTGATTTGGAAATTTAAGGGCCTATTATGAAGATATTTTGGAGTTAGGGGCAATATAGTAAATTTCAGATTTAATTTGGAACGACTTCTATGGGGAGGGACCATTCTTGTCATTATGGAATGAAGATTGTTTGTAGCAGGTATATAACTGTTGCATTGCTCAAAACCCTAACCCTAACATAAACTCATCAGCCATCACCCTCCCAAGGACACCTCTAGCCGCCACTGCCAACCTTTCCCCCTACCTTGTTTCTCCCGACCAGTCAAGAGTGTAGCTTGCTGCCTCAACGTCGAATACCACCATATCGCAGCCATCGGGGATGTGAGGAAACCGGAGGGGCCACCGAGACCCTTCAGCCGCTGCTTTGGTAAGGCGATCACCATTTGGTCGTTGTTACTCAGCCATCGAAGCCCCACAACGGCAAACAACATTGACGGTGATGAAGTCGAAGGAGCTAGGACCTCATTGCTGCTACTCCACCTCTTCGCTTCTCATTTTGTTCTGTCGTCAGCCACGACTAGTCACCGCCGCCTCAGCGGCTGTTCCTTTATGTTGTCGACCTCCGTCTTCTCAGGCCACCAGGTGTTGGTTCGTTCAAATTAGCTTGCGATGTTTTTGCAGATTATGTTGTTCTGTGTGCGAGATATCCTAGCCTGAGATCGAGAGAAAAACCCACCATGGCGTCCAACCATGGTGGTTGAACCCCCAAAATCGTTTTCTACCACCACAGGCCACCGTGAGGTGGTGGATGTGGGAGTCAATCTTTGGATGAGTGTGTTTTGAAGTTGTTTTGTAATCAGTTAAGGCGTATGAGTGTTATTTTGGTGATTTGTGATTGGGTTTGTTGGTCGGAAAATCAAGAAAAGCCACCGCCACCACCACCACCATGAGGTGGTGGCTGCCGCCAAGCACCGCTGCCGGCCACCATGGTGTGGTTGTGTGTGTTAGTTAGTGTATGTTAGTGGTGTGTGTGTGTGTGTTTATGTTTGGATTAAACATTTTAATTGTAATTAGCTTTGGTTAATAATAAAAATAATAACCACCACCGTAAGGTGGTGGCCGCCGCTGTGAGCCGCCATTGACCACCATTACCCGAGGTGGTAGTGGGTGGTGCCCTATTAGAAAACCCTAATGGGCTTAGAGATTGGTGTTGGGACTATTGGGCCATGCTTGGGTGGAAGACCCTAATTGTTAGCATTTGGTCCTTGGACCTTTTTGGACCCACTTTGGGGCCATTGGGATTGGATTGTGAATTAAGCCCAAACTATTCCATGCCATTTATCTAGTAGAGTAAAGAACTTAATGGACTAAGTCCTTAATGGGCTAATTGAGAAAATACTAACATTTGAGAAATTATCAGGACACACACATGGGAATTATTTAATAAGTGAAATATTAAATAATAATCATTGGTAGAAGTTAATCTATGCAATAATGGACTTAATGGATTAAGTCCTTAGTGGGTTAAGCCCTTAATGGGTTAAGTGAGAAACACTTAAACCTAATTATTATTTTATGAGAAACCCTAATTTCACTTGGGTTTTGTGTTGGGCCATCCAAGAATAATTAAATGGACTAGAGTAACTAGTTGGGGTCTAGGGTAAGGCCCATATGAAGGATTAGGCCCAATTTGGAAAATCAGGCCATAGATGGGCCATAGTTTGGGCCCTTAGAATGGGACATGTTGGATCGGACTGAGCAATTGGGCCTTAAGGGAAGTCCATGTGGAGGTTTGGGCCCAATTTGGAAAATTGGGCCATATGTTGGGCTTTGATCCCTAGTTGACTTTGGGCCTATGGATTGGACCTGGGGCTTGGGTAAGCCAAGCTTAGGGTAATGTAGTAATTATCTAAAGTATGTAATTATAGTTATGTAGTGGAACCCAATTATTAATTGGGTGTTATTTTGATGTTGACAGATCAGGAATCTGTCATCTAGCAGCTGGGGTCGAGTCTGCGGGACTTCAGCAGTGTGGGATTGAGTCTGCGGGACTTCAGCAGTGTGAGGTGAATTTCCTTCCAGTAGGAACGGGTCTAAGGCCACAATGCTAGCCCGTTTAGCTAGTAGTAGTTTCCGAACTTTGGTCCGATGCAGATTTTAGTATGTTTGATGCCTTCATGGCTCATGCAGGATTTATGTGTTATGTGTTCCGGGCTACAGCCCGATGCAGTATGCAGTTTACGTGTTCATGCTAGTTGATATGTTTATTCTATGCTTTGTTATACTTAGTTAGTTTCCGGATTTCGGTCCGATGCACGGGACACGGTCCCAGTTAGTTCCGGACTTTGGTCCGATGCAGTTAGTTCCGGACTTCGGTCTGATGTAGGGGACAAGGTCCCAGTTAGTTCCGGACTTTGGTCCGATGCAGTTAGTTTCGGACTTCTGTCCGATGCGGTTTCCGGATTTCGGTCCGATGCAGTGGGCAAGGCCCAATATGTGTTTATATGTTATTGTATGGTATGTGGTAGTTTGGAGGAGCTCACTAAGCTTCGTGCTTACGGTTTTCAGTTTTGGTTTCAGGTACTCAGTTTTCAAAAGAGGAGCTCGGAAAGATTGTAGTGCACACACCATTTGTTCAGCTTGGGATGTTTATACTCTGATATATTTGACAGTTGTTAAGATATTTTGAGATACTTTCTTTATGATTCTTATATGACGTTTGATGAATAGGGTTTTATTACTACTTTAAAACGAAATTTTTAGACTGTATTTTTGGGATATTGCAGTGCGGCGCACCTATTCTGTCCTTGCCCGAAGGAACAGAAGATTTTGTTATCTATTGCAATGCATCCAATCAGGGATTAGGCTGTGTTCTTATGCAGAGAGGAAAAGTTGCTTATGCCTCAAGACAGCTGAAGACACACGAAGTTAACTACACAACTCACAACTTAGTGTTAGGATCAGTGGCCTTCACACTGAAGATTTGGAGACATTATCTTTACGGAACCAAGTGCACAATCTTCACTGACCATAAAAGCCTGCAACACATCTTCAATCAGAAAGACTTGAACATGAGGCAACGGTGATGGGTAGAGCTGCTCAGTGACTACGAGTGCGAAATCCGCTACCATACCGGCAAGGCCAATGTGGTAGCACATGCCCTTAGCCGAAAGGAGAGTTCAAGCCGTAAGGCGAAGACATTAACGATGACCATCCGTTCCCACTTATCTACACAGATCTGAGAAGCCTAGTTGGAAGCCCTAAAACCAGAGAACGTGTTGAATGAAGCCTTGAAAGGAATGGATAAGAATATTGAGATCAGAGGTGATAGATTCTACTGTTTCATGGATCGAATATGGACTCCAAAGTTCAGAGGTTTTAGGGAAGTTGTTATGAATGAAGCTCACAAGACCAGATACTCTGTTTACCCAGGTTTGGACAAGATGCACCTGGATCTCAAGAAACAATACTGGTGGCCAAACATGAAGGTCGAAATCGCTACCTTCGTGGTCAAGTGTCTGACTTGCGCCAAGATAAAATTCGAGTATCATAAGCCCTCGGGTCTGCTCCAGCAGCCTGAGATACCTGGATGGAAATGGGAGATGATTACCATGGATTTCATTACCAAGTTACCCAGATCTCCGAGTGGATACGATACCATTTGGGTAATTGTCGGTCGTTTGACAAAATCCGATCACTTCCTTCCGATTAAAGAATCATTTAAGATGGAAAGACTCACGCGAATCTACATCCAAGAGGTAGTCCGACTGCATGGTGTGCCTGTGTCCATTATCTCCGATCGAGATAGCAGGTTTACCTCAAGGTTTTGGCAGTCCCTTCAGAAAGCTCTTGGAACTAAGCTGGATATGAGTACATCTTACCATCCTCAGACAGACGGACAGAGTGAGAGAACTATCCAGACCCTGGAAGACATGTTGAGAGCATGTGTCATTGATTTTGGAAAGTCGTGGGACACCCATTTACCCTTGATCGAGTTCTCGTATAAAATCTACTACCACACTAGTATCAAGGCTGCCCCGTTCAAAGCCCTGTACGGTCGTAAGTGCAGATCCCCTTTGTGCTAGGCTGAGGTAGGGGACACGCAGCTAGCCAAGAGTCAAGTCCCCGACAGTGCTCTCACTGGTCCTGAAATCATCCGTGAAACCACTGAGAAGATCATTCAAATCTGAGGTCGAGTAAAAGCTTCACGAGACAGACAGAAGAGTTACGCCGATAAACGACGAAAGCCCTTAGAATTCCAGGTTGAAGATCATGTCATGTTGAAGGTCTCGCCCTGGAAAGGAATGATACGCTTTGGAAAGCGCGAGAAACTTAACCCGAGGTACATAGGACCTTTCGAGATCCTCGCTCCGTAGCCTACAAACTTTGACTACCTAAAGAACTTAGCAACGTCCATCCTATATTCCACGTCTCAAATCTTAAAAAGTGTTTATCCGATGAAACCCTCGTGATCCCTCTTGATGAGATCGAAATCAACGAAAACATGAACTTTGTGGAAGAATGAATCGAAATTATGGATCGAGAGATCAAACGTACAAAACAAAGCCGCATCCCGATAGTGAAGGTTCGCTGGTATGCCAAGCGGGGACCCGAATTCACTTGGGAACGTGAAGACTCGATGAAATAGAAATATTCGCATCTCTTTCCAATTCCATGATTTGCATCTTAATTCTAGATTTCGGGACGAAATTCCCTCTAACGGGGGGATAATGTGATAACCCGTAATTTATTCCATCGCTGTAACCCATTTCCGTTAAAAAAATTTATTTTATCGAAATTTTTCCGTTAACTTTTGGGTTAGGCAAATAAATTAATGTTTTTATTTTAAGTGTCGGAACGAAATAAAACCACATGAAAACACCCCAATTTTTATTTGGAAAATTTCTAGTTTCGACCACGTCGGGTTACGACAACGAAATCGAGTACAACCATAAGCCTCATTTAACGTCAGTATTGGGTAGATTTCCACCGGGTCTCAAACTCAAACCATATATAAAGTTAAGAGGACCTCATTTGAAGCTTTTTCACTCTCTCTCACTACTATCTCTCTACAAATCCAAACTTTGATCCAAAAATCACCCATTCAAGCTCCAAATTGGTAAGTAATCCCTCCTAACTGATAGTTTAGCTTGTTTATCCTTCAAATATGTGTCTAAATCATCCAAAAGGACCAAATACATGTGTTTACGGTCCAGGAACACTCCCAAATCGTAAACACCCTTAAATGGGGTTTTGGAGCCTCAAAACCCTCCCAAATCACTTCTAGTGCTTAGCAAAGACTTAGGGGCTTACATGAATGGACTTAGAACACCAAAATCTTGGCATATGGAGAGTAAACATGAGTTTACGGACCAAGAGCATGCTTAGATCGTAAACACCCCTTCTAAGGCCGTAAACACCATTTAAGGTGTTAAAATGCCCCTTAAACACCTCCTATGCCTTGGAATAATGTCTAGAACCAACCACCATTGTGCTAGGGACCTTAAACATGAGAGAAACCACCTACTTAGGAGATTACGGCTGTAAACCCCCCAAGGAATGGTTCCTGGGCCGTAAACTCCTATAAAGTGGTCAAATGGTGCCCTAACTTCCTTCCATGGCTTGTACTTTGGACTAGAACCACTTATGCTTAACCTAGGATCAACAAAACACAAAACGAAAGGGTATATGAGAGTTTACGGCCGTAAACTCCTTAGAATGGTCCCTTTGATGGTTTAATCCCTTACAATGCCTTAGAATTGAACCTAGCCTAACTCCACAAGTGTTATAAGACCATTAAGCATCCAAGAACACACCACCCATGAGTTTACAGCCATAAACTCATGGGGATATGGTCTATGGGCCGTAATCTCCCTTAAGTGTTTACACTTGAAGAGAAAACTCCATATCTAGGCCTTACACCTCCTTAGATGCGACCCAGATCACTCCTAACACTTGAAATGAAGTGTTTTCGCGCCTAAGAGTGTATATTTTTATCGAATTAGTAGTTCAAAGTCTAATTAGATACAGTTATGTATATCTTCATATTACGTAGGAACCTCGCGTGTATTCAAGCCACGAACTGACACTTAACATCCTAACAGGCACATTTCTCATCTGGTGAGTTCATACCCCTACACCTTTTTCCGTGTTTTCAATGTTTTCAGGGGGAATACAAGAAAAAGTAAATAATATCTTGTACTCAAACTTATTATTTCATTTGAAAATGTTTCATATTCCGTATGCTCTTAACACTGGAAACCATATTAACCAACTGTTTGACTTGCAGAGTCAGTTTTCAAACTGATTGCAAATTTCATTATATAATGTTATATTGTATATTTCACAAATGATTTTCCACTTCATTAATGTTAAAATCATTAATCTTAGAACTTAGACGTCCTCTGTAACACTCCACAGAGATACGCAAGTGGATGACCACCTTTGTAACCAAAATCTAAAACAAGATTTTCCACATTATTACTTGTAAATTTGTTAATCTTAAAAATTGAAGACACGTCCTCTGAAACACTCCACAGAGATACACGAGTGGAGGACCGCCCTATAACCAGAATCTCCTGGACGCAGAGCATGACTTGAGTGTATAGATCTATACGGGGCTGACTGCCCCGCACCTTGCTGCTAGCTACAGTGGGACCGGCATGTCTACGGGTGACAAAAGTCATAAAATGATACTGGACTTCTTATTACCATATCTAGTCTATCGTATGGTTATGGAACTCGCAATTTAGATAACAGAGATTTACTTGTTGGTAATAATGAACCTAGTAAGCTAATAACCTTAAGAATTAGTTTACTTCCCACATAATAGTTTTATATACGTGTTAAAACTAACGTACTTTTCAAGGATAACCAGGCTTTCAGGAAACTTCACACAAACGCTACAAGTATGGTAGATACATGTACAGTGCATTCCGAAATGATAACCAACCACCAACTTTTAAGGAAAATAAGTGCTTTTCGTAGGATAACATAATTGTTCTTAACCAAACTGTGTAACAAATGGATAACTAAACTTTTCTTATAAGAAAATATGCGATTTTCTTGGATAGCAACTTTTTCAGAAAACCAAAGAAAACTTGTTCTTTTACAGAAACAATCCGCTTATGAACTCACCAGCTTTATGCTGATATTTTTAAAACTGCTTGTATTCTCAGATCCTCGTTAGACAGGTATCGCACGATCTTTTGGAGAAGACGGAGTATTTTAGCAGTCTCGTCTATACTTTTGTTCATTTTGGATGTGTATATATATATATATATATATATATATATATATATATATATAATCATGTGTAACTTTACTTTTCTTTTAAACAAATGTAAATATTCCTATGTAATGTAATATTTGTGTTTACTATGCTTTCTATGTACATTGGATGTGATACTTTACATGACATCCTCCGCCCCGGAACATTTCCACCATCGGTTTCGGGGTGTGACATATGCTAGTCGGGTAGATCGGTAGGATTACCTATAATACTATATGATTATATGAATGTGCATTAGTTATGTTATATGTCGACATGTTATGTGGGTTGGGTTGAGGTTGTATTGCTCCGTGCGGTAGCCAACATACCCTAGAGTATTCCAGATATGAGTTGAGGGCCAGGCAAGGCATGCCAGACACATACTGAGGACTTGGGAGCATTCCATATACGAGCCGAGGGTCGGGTACGGTATGCCATACTCGTACCGTGGGCTCGGTGGTGATCCAGATGTGATATGTGGGCCCGGAAGGCAATCCAGACTTACACTGTGGGCCCAGGGGTAATCCAGTCTGTAAAGCTGTGGACCCATTGCATGTTGTTCAGTTTGTTATTTTATGATATTGCTTATATTGTTGAGGACTGTATGTGTATTGGTATTTTAGGGGTAACTCACTAAGCTTTTGGGCTTACAGTTTCAGTTTATTGTTTCAGGTTCAGCGGATGGTCGCGGGTAGGCGAAGGCATGACCGTACACTTCCTCGATTGACGATTATGATTTCTGGGAACTCTGATGTATAAAGTATTTTGAAAACAACCTGTAATAATCGAATGGTTTCAAATGATTTAAAAAGTTTTAAATTTTCTTGAATTTTATGGGTGTTACATATGGTATACTAGTTGATTATGTGGTATGTGATATGCTAGTTTTCTTTGCGATACTTGCATGGAAGACCTCGGGGGTTCCCGAGGTACTAGGATGTAAGACTGTGTAGGTTTTCCATGACATCCTTAGTTAAGACCATGTGGGGTTTCCCTATGGTATTGGGCTAAGACCATGTGGGGGTTCCCATGACACCCGGAGTAAGACCCTGGAGGGTTTCCAGGGCAGCCTTATATGTTTGTATGTATGATTTATATGACATTGGGCTAAGACCCTGGAGGGTTTCCAAGGCATCCCTATATAGTTGTTTATATGCATGACTTGTGTAGTTGATATGGATTATGTGATTATATGTAAGACATTGGAGGGTCTTCATGCTTCCTTATATGTTGATATGCATGGCTTAAGAAATTGATATGGTTATGTGATTATGTGGGGTATACTCTGGGGAACTCACTAAGCTTCATGCTTACAATTTTTTTTATGGTTTTAAGTATCATCAGTTTGGGAAAGGAAGGGCCCGACTTGATTGCAACACACACACCCGTGTTTCCGTAATATATGATTTTGGGATGAACTCTGATAAATGTTTTTAATTAATCATGTTTTTGGAATGTTTAGGTTTAGAAGATATCTGTGTTTTAACTATAATAAAAATAAGATTTTTACCCTTGATTTTTAGGTCATTACAGTTGGACTTGGTTCCCCTTTTAGGTTCATAAGTTATGTTTATTTGTATGCTTTCGATGTGCTATTATTAAATCTTGTTTACGAAACCCTAGAATTATATACAATCAATGTATGGATGTCATTACAATCCCTAAAGATTAGGGAGTATTATGTTTAAACTTGGAAACTCTATCTTCGGGTAGATCTTTATCATGAAGTATCAGGATCTGGATCCCAACTGGTAGTACAATTATTAAGTTTCATGTTGCTAGGTCTTCAAAAGTTTCCATTGAAGGCATCAACGTGGACATACATTAAGACCATCAACACCAATTTAATGACATCGCTAGAGTTCCTTTGACTTTATCAAACTGTTGGTTTAACTCAACAAGCCGTTCAGGTAAATTCATGGTAAATTTATTAACAAACTCCATTAAGTCAAATCACTTCGACCATGAAACGACATCCTTAGATGGAATAATTCGGTCCTACTAAGGATTAACATTTCATCCGGAGAGCAACACTAAAGGCATCACTTTCAAGAAGTGGGGTTGTTCTAAATTCCATTGTATGTGTTTTGTGTAAGGATGTAGAAGAATCTATGTAGTGGCATAGTCAGAATTTTGTTTTAGGATATGCCAAATATTTTACAAAATATGAACAAGTTGCAAAAATACTTCAAAATTCAAATGATAACAAAATGTAATAATGTATGATTTTAAAGTAAATTGTTTGTTTAAGTTGTAATAATTAATTAATTAAGATAATAAAAAATAGTAATATACGAACTTTATGAACAAGGAGTTCAATGTCTAGATTGAAATGCAATTTGAATTTGATATATTCAAAAAATTGTTGCCCCAATTCTTTAATCAACGTGCCTCAACATGTAAATAGTTTCCATCATTATTAATTTAAGATTTGAATGGGGTGGGTCATGTCATAATTCACAACCTTAGCATTTTTTATTCAAATGAAATATAAATTCTATATATAATATATATTTCACTTCAAATTTGTGTGGGGTGGGCCAAGGCCCAGTATTGCATCTATATAGCTACGCCATGGACCATCTTTATGTTACATGCAGTTTAACAAGATCAATTTGGAACTGCATAAAGATTTGGTGCAAGCTACAACCATTCTCATGCTCAATGGCGGAGCTACATTTGGGCCAGAGGGAGCCCAGGCCCACCCTCAGATTATTAAATTTTTTACTAGCCCAAATAGCCAGGCCTACTCTCGTCGCTTTCATTAGTCCGAACCCCAAATCTCATTAGATCAAATTAGCGAGAAATTAGATGGAGAAAAGTGCGATCGAGCAAGTAAGACAACCACACATCGTCTTCTAAATTTCTAATTCTCTTAATTGACGTTTGCGATCGAGAAAGCAAGCAAAGCAGCAGGTTATTGACTTATTGTATGTTAATATTTTATATTTTCAAAGAATTTAGGGTATACTTTTATTCTATATGTTGTATATGTCAGCAGCAAAGCAATTGGGATTCTGTTAATTTGTTTATTTAGAATTGGAGTAGATACGATTCCTATGATCCTATTATTTATTGTATAAATTATGTTATTTAGATTATGGGAAAAGATATAGCAACTGAGCCCCACCATTTGTTTATTTAATTCCTTTTGTTGCACACTTGCATACAATACACTTGCCCATGCTGTGAAAAAAGAAAGTCACAACTCACAGTGTGAATATACTTATCTTTTAATTGTTATATCTTGCCTTTTTGATGTTTGAATATACATATTTGTTAATTGTTATATCTTTCTTTCTTTTCTCTCTACAAACATATGAACAGACCAAGTAGAACCTATATTTTCTTTTTATTTTTCTAATTAGTTATTGTATTTATTATAAGAAACAAGTCTTATTTTTCATTAATTACTTATTATTTATTAATCACTTATCATTCAACACGCATGGAGAAATATTTAACAAAGAGAAAATTTCTGGATTCATCAGAGGCATCTAATGTTGATTTTTCTAAACATAGTCGTGTGGAAAGCAATTTACCATGTAACATTCATAAATTTTACACCAAATTTAAACTTTTCAATCATAAATAAAAACCAAATAGCATTGTTTACAAAATGTTTTCAAATCATTATCCATCAGAGTGTCCCAAAAATCATAACATAAGGATGAGGAGCGGTACGGTGACGCCTTTGCCTTTCCATGATCTCTTGAAGTACCTGAAACAATAAACTGAAAACTGTAAGCCTGAGGGCTTAGTGAGCTACCCCCAATACCAATACCACACTGACAATACTATATTAGTAACAATCAATCAATCAACATGCATACTGGGCCATCGGCCTGAATAGACCACCATACAGGGCCTACAGTCTATCTTGATCTATCCCAAGCCTTCGGCATGAATGGTCTGCCACGTGGGCCCACAGTCTCCCCAGATCGCTCATAGGGTGTGTTGGCCTACAGCACAAAGCAGGTCCGCCTCAACCCAACCAACAAGAAAATACTATGTGCGCATAACTATCATATACTGGCATATATAAACATCAAGCATATTTATCACTGGTCATCAATCATAGAATTCTCTCATAACTAGAGTACCGACCTAGCAGGTCACTAATATACTAATCCCTACGAATCATAAGAGCATAGCATACTGTCTACCCTGATTCCGATCTAACAGATCATAACCACATATAGCATACCATAATAACAACTAAAAGGTTGGCCTTAGTGCCATAGACCCTATCGATATAGTGAGGATAACTCACCTCGTAGATGTCGACTCGGAAGGTAAGCTCCAACTCTCGGATCACTTGACACAGGCTCCACCACCAATAACACAACATGCTCGTAAGTCCTTAACCTTATAAGATACTCCATAACCCACTAGTCAACCCCTGATCAAAGTCAAAGCCCTCAATCAAGGTCAACAGTCCATGTTGACCTCGACTCGCCGAGTTCCTTGAAGCACATTCCAACTCACCGAGTCATTAGGGTGACTCGTCGAGTTCCTTCGATTCCCGATCAAACTTTAAGGCCACCCGTTGAGTTCCCTCTTTGTAACTCGACGGATACACCCGCATACATATCCAGGAGAAAACTCATCCGACTCACCGAGTTGTTCTTCAACTCGTTGAGTCTATGGCAATCATCATCGGACTCGCCGAGTTGTTCATCCAACTCATTGAGTTCACGGTCATCTTCATGTGACTTGCCGAGTCCATTCAGTCCTTTTTCCATATAGACCTATTTTGAGCCATGCAGAGGCTCCAACTCACAGATCCAAGCTTCTAGGTCATGCTTATCACGTAAAGTTGCAAACTTTACGTGCATGCATGGCTTTAAATGCTCCAAATGCCAAATCTAAGCTCTTAATGGGGCTTCATGCCCAAGAGGGACCTCAATCATGATCAAAACTCCAACTTTATGCTTCTAGAATCCGAAGGGGGTCCAGATCTGGAGTTACAACTTCAGATCTAGCCCATAGCTCATCATACCAACTTGATATTCCAAGAAAACCCTAAAACTCAACCAATAGAGGATATCTATAAGGAAAGTGATGGTTTAGATACCTCTGGAAGATGATATCTGAGATGAATTTTGATTTCCACACTCTAATTGCTCCAATCTCCTTCTCCTCCAAGTCTTCTCCTTCCAAAAATCCTCTTTTCAAGCTTCAACACATACATAAGGCACACACACACACACACACGAATAAGGGCTCTCAAGGACTCTTTAGAACTGTAAAGAGGTCCAAGGGAGGCTAAGGTCCCATTAAATAGGGGTACAAACACCGAGATTTACGGTTTCATCTGCCAACTCCTACTCGCCGAGTCCCAATATGGACTCGTCGAGTAGGTCACTTAACACGTGATCCCACCCCGCTGCTACTCGATGAGTAGGGCAACCAACTCGTCGAGTAAGGCTTAACCCAAGAAATCTTATTTAAAACAATACCTGAGAGTCGGGGCATTACATACCAGATCTTCCCTCAGACCTTGAAATGAGGACTAAGATTTTAGATTATGATCCTAATGTTCAAGACGAAGTTCGAAGAGCATACCTCTTAAAAGGGCCTTGCCAACCTAAATCTCATGAGTTTCCTTACACTCTTTTTGGCAAAAAACTACGAAGATTTAATGTTGCTTGGTTTAATGTTAAAGAATATTCTACATGGCTAGAATATGGTGTAACTCAAAATGTTGCATATTGCTTATATTGTTATTTATTCAAACCATATGTTGGAGCACAAGGAGGCGGTGAAACATTTGTTAGTGTGGGATTTAAAAATTGGGGACATAAAGAAAAGTTGAATCAACATGTTGGAGGTTTCAAGAGTGTTCACAACCAAGCTTGGTCCAAGTGCAATGATTTATTGAACAACAAACAACGTGTTGATGTTGCGTTCGCAAAGCATTCAACACAAAGTTCAATAGAGTATGATATACGATTGGATGCATCAATTGATTGTATTCGATTTCTATTAAGACAAGGTCTTGCATTTAGAGGACATGATGATAGTGAAACTTCAACTAACATAGGGAACTTATAGAATTGTTGCAATTTCTAGCTGATCATAATCAAAGCATTAAAGATGTTACTCTCAATAATGATCCTTTGAATCTAAAGTTGACTTCACCAGATATCCAAAAAGACATTGTTCATGCAACTACGATTGAAACAGCGAAGCTCATTATAAATGATATTGGCGAATCTTTTCTCTCTCTCCTTGTCGATGAATCTCGTGATATTTCGATTAAAGAACAAATGAGTGTTCTGTTGCGGTATATAGATGTAGAAGGTCGTGTGATTGAATGCTTTCTAGGTATTGAGCATGTCCCAAATACTACAGCTATTACACTTAAATAGACACTCGATAATTTGTTTTCAAGACATGGGTTGAGCATCTCCAGTTTGCGCGGACAAGGTTATGATGGGGCAAGTAATATGAAAAGGTGAACTTGGTGGTCTTAAAACTTTGATTTTGAATGAAAATGCAAGTGCATATTATATTCATTGTTTTGCTCACCAGCTTCAACTTACTCTTGTAGTAGTGGCAAAAAATAATTCAAAAATAGTTTCTTTGTTTGTGTTGCTAACCAATGTTGTGAATGTTGTTGGAGGTTCTTGCAAGCGTCTTGACCGTCTTCGAGAACAACAAGCTTCTAAAGTTATTAAAGCACTTGGCTTAGGTGAAATCATAAGCGGTCGAGGCCTCAATCAAGAAACATCTCTTATCAAACCGGGAGACTCACGTTGGGGATCCCATGATGGTACTTTGATAAGTATGGTTACATTGTTTCCATCCGTTTTAGATGTTCTTGAGATTATTGCGGAAGATGGAGCAACCCCAGAACAAAAATGTGAAGCTGATATGTTAATTAACTCCTTGCAGACCTTTGATTTCATATTTTCTCTGCACTTCATGAAAAAATTATTGGGTATTACTAATGAGTTGTCCCAAACATTGCAAAGGAAAGATCAAGATATTGTAAATGCAATGAACTTGGTTAGAATTTGCAAGATGCAATTGCGAATTTGAGGGATGGTGGATGGGATTCTATGCTCACTCAGACTACATTGTTTTGTAAAAAACACGAGATTGAGGTTTGCAACATGGATGCAATGTTCTTACTTCTTGGACGGCTACGACGAAAATATCCAAAGATAACAAACTTACACTACTATCGTGTAGAGTTATTCTACAATGTCATTGATTTGCAACGCACAGAACTATAGAGTCGTTTTAGTGAGACTGACACAAATTGCTTCTTTTCATGGTGTGTCTCAATCCAAATAACTCATTTGCAGCTTTTGATAAAAACAAAATAATTCAGCTAGCTCGTTTATATCCAAATGATTTTTCAGATATGGATTTGGAGATACTTAACGATCAACTGGAAATTTATATTCTCGATATGTTGAATTCGTCAGAGTTTTTGAATCTAAATGGGATTGGTGATCTTGCACAGAAGATGGTTGAAACAAAAAGGGATAAAGTGTTTTCTATGGTTTACTTGCTCATCAAATTATCATTGACGTTACCAGTTTCAACAGCAACAGTTGAGATATCGTTTTCCGCTATGAAGATTGTGAAGAGCAGGATACACAATAAAATGGGAGATCAATGGATGAATGATAACTTGGTTGCTTATATCGAAAAGAGGTTTTTGCAGATGTTGCCAATCAAGATATCAACAATATGTTTAATAAAATGAGAACTCGTCGACGACCTTAGCGAATTTGTAATCTATATATGTTTGAAGTTTGCGGTTGTTTGATAATTTATATATGTTTCTAGTTTTTGGATGTTTAATAATATATGAGCAACACCCTAAAAAAATTTCTTGGCTTCTCCCTTGTTCATGCTCCCATAAAGTTATAGAAATCATCTCAATTCCAAAGTGGATTGAAAACTTCCTACACCCATAAAGCTACTACTTTAGACAATTATTCTCTCATCTTGCATGTGTATTTGTTGAGTCGATAATGAAAGGTATTTAACAACAAACCAACATCTTTTCACAAAGTCATAAAAGAGATCAAGAACAATTCCTTTCTTTGGTTCAAGAATAGAGTAAAACTCACATCAACCGATTGCTCATCTTGGTATAATTTTAATATTTTATGTATTTCTCTGTCTTGTACATGTAACATTGCCAATGCCCAAAAGTTTTGGTTATGTGTTTCTAGCACCTTGCAAAATCACATTAGCAATAAAATAATCTTCCGCATTCAAAATATATCAATTTTTTAGATAAATGAATCAATTACTAAATAACTATTCTATAAAAAAAATTATAATATAATATAATATTATTATTATTCACATTATTATAAAAGTGGCAATGAAAACATTTAAATAATAAAACTTGTTCCACAACTAAAACGAGACTCAAACTACAAGGAACCTTTTATTCGTGGGGAACAAAAAAAATTCAAAAAATCAATGGCGGGTGCACACGGTGCCACCATGTCCGCCGCCGCTGCCATATCTTCATCCTCCGTCCCACCGACCACCTCGGCAGCTCTAATCCCCGGAAAATCGCTCGTCTTACTTTCTTCTCTTCCCTCATCGTTTCCATCAAGACGAAGAAGAACTAACCATCTCCGAAAGAAAATCCTCAAAACCCTAGAAAACAAGCCTTATCCAGACATTTCCAATCCCGAATTTCCCCTCAAAACCCCACCAATCGCCATTGAAGAAACTGTGCAGCAACAGATTACTGAAACCGACCAGCTTTCTCTCTCCCAAACCACTGGATTCCTCGATGGCATTGCGGGTGAGTTCTCAACTAGGTCATTTGTTAAAATCGGATTGTATTTAGTTGGGGCTTTTGTTTTTCAAACGATCTGCGCCGTGTTGATATTTGGATGGAATGATTTAGAGGGTGAAGATCGAAACTTGAATAGCGATGAGTACAAGAAACCTAGGGCATTAGATTCAAAAGAGAATCCGAATTCAATGGAAACCACAGAGGGTGGAATACTATTAGTTGATAAATCTGAAATGGATAACAGAATTGTAGAAATTCAAGAAATGGCAAGGGATGCCCGACAACAAGAAAGGGTAGAAGCAAAGAGAAAAGGGTTGGTGGAAGAAGAAGAAGATGATGATGATATTGATATTGATCATGATTTGATTGATAAATCATTGAAGGAGAAAGAGGTGGATAATCGATTAATGAAGTTAAGAAAAAGTTTAGAAGGTAATTATGAAAAGTTGCCCCCTAAGTTTCCAATAAAAGAAGATTCAGCTCCATTGATGTTCAAAAAGAAGTATAAATATAAAAGCCCATCAATTGATTCAGGGGAAAAGCCAAAAGGATTTGATAAGACTAAAGATCTTCATGTTGTTAATGGTGAATTTGACAATAAAGATCAAGAACAAGTAGATGAATCTATTCCCATTATAGAGCCTATAAATAAGTTGGTGAATGGAAGTGAAAAAACAAAACAAAGAGCAACTAAGACTGAATCAATAAAAGGTATGTTAAAAATATATTTATTTACAAAGTGAATTTTATACTTCAAAAAAAAAATCACTTGTTTTATACATAGGTGCTTCAAAAGAGATAAGGAAACCTCGAGGCTTTGGTCAAGAAAGTCAAAGTAATGCTTCAATATCTTCCAAGAATGATGATTCTTATAGTAATGGAAGTTTAAAGGGCAAAAAAGGTAGAAACAGGAAATCTGGGGGAGATTTTGGGGATATGAAAATTAGTTCCAAGATTGACTTTTGGTGGACTAGTCTCCCTTATGTTCTGGTATGTAAATTGTAAAATTATTTTTACTATTTCAACATTATACTTTGAAAAATAAAAATCAAAGCAATTTTAACGGTTATAATAAGAAAAATAAAAATCAAAGTAAACAATGCCTTCATAAAAATGGGTGAAAGGCAAGAAACAACAATGTACTTTCATTTATAAATTTGTTTATAGGATCCCATTTTCATTTTTTTTTTCTATTACATATTTACATCATTGTGATTTAGGCATAATCATTTAAAAATCTACCCAATTACTTTTTTTTTTTAATTAGGACATAATACTTTGAAAAATCTACCCAATTATATCATTGAAAATTGCTTTGTTTTATGCAATTACTTTCTCATAAGGTCTTTTATGAGATTAACCATTTTTTCGGAAAAAACGAATAAAGGGACCAAATCGAAAAAATGGTTTTATGCAGAAAAGTCCCATTATTTTAGGAAATATTTGATAAAGTCCTAAATTATATTTTTTGAATAGAAAAGTTCCGATTATTTAATTTTACACGATAATTTTAAGCAAAATATTAAATAATCGGGACCTTTCTGTTCAATTTTATTTTTAAGACTTTATCAAAATAATGAGACTTTTCTGTATAAAACCCATCGAAAAAAAATGCAAGGTCTTTTTCAGGAAAAAAAATAAAGTTGAGTAAATTCAATTCGAAAAAAAAATCACAAAATATAAGGTCTTATATCAGATTAACCCTAGTTACAATAAATGAAAGTAGGATGGTATGTTATAATAAACAAATAAAACAAAATAGAGTAAATTACACGAATGGTCCCTATGGCTTAAGGTAATTTGTGTGTTTAGTCCCTAACTTATTTTTTTAACTCGGAAGGTCCCTACTGTTTGTTTTTGTTACGTGCTTGGTCCATGTCTTACCTAAAAAGACTATTTTGCCATTGATATTTTAATTTATTTAAATAAATACACCCCCAATCCCATCCCCTCACCTTACCTTACCTACCCCACAATTTTTTCCTATTTAAATAATTGTCTTTTTATGTAAGATAAGGACCAAACGTGTAACGAAAACAAACAGTAGGGACCAAGCACGTAACAAAAACAAAAAGTAAGGACCTTCCGAGTTCCGAGTTAAAAAAAAAAAAGTTAGGGACTAAGCGCACAAATTACCCCAAACCATAGGGACCATTCGTATAATTTACTCAACAAAATATATTGAATGTTTTCTTGCATTTAACCCTATAAAAAAGAAATATAAATACAGTTATATATAAAAGTACATTGCCATTTCTTATCAACTTTTCATTTATCAGGCTATCTTAATGCAAAGAGGGGGGAAAAGTGAAGAATCTGAAGGATTATTTACTTTAAGGAGTAATTTTAAAAGTAAGAGTGGATTATCACACACCGTTGCTTTTGAAGATCGTGGTGATGCCACAAATTTCTGTTATCTTTTGGAATCTTTTTTCCAAGATTTAGAAGATTTCACCACTAATATCATACCAATTCCAACAAATGTAAGTATTAGTATCCTTCTTTTTTTTTAGGGCTAATTGCAAGATATAGCAATGTTCTTTTATTTACTTGTATATTTTACTATCTTTCTTCTTATTACAAATCTACTCTGATAAATGAACATCTTTTTTTGACACATGTTACACTTGTTCGTTTTACTACATGTTATTTTGTGGTTATTTTAAATTAAATTTTTTCCGCATGTTATTTTATGGTTTTTTCCATTTTATTAAATTCTACGTAGTATTTAAATGTAATAATTGCAATAAATGTTCTTCTACTCTAATAAATAAAAATCTTTTTAGCCACATGTTATACTTTTGTTCATTTGTTAAATGTCATTTTGTTGTTATTTTAAATTATTTTTTCTCCGCTTGTCATTTTATTGTTTTTTTTCCATTTTATTAAAATTTTCATATAGTATTTAAATATAATAATTGCAATAAATCTACTTTTTATTTTATTTTAATAATTTAATAAATAAAAACCTTTTTTTTTTTCCACATGTTACACTCTGATTCATTTTGCCATATGTCATTTTGTGGTTATTTCAAATTAAATTTTTTCCACATGTTATTTTTTTTTTTTTTCCATTTTATTAAATCCCACATAATATTTAAATGTAATAATTGCAATAACAAATGGATATCAATTTTGTTAATGCAAACTTTCCTTATCATTTAAAAATTCTTAAATTAAAACCCAAATTATTTCCTTTGTTCGTTTATCTAAACTATTTGTTTAAATTTAAAAGAGAAAGGAGCACTTCAACTTCAATTTCAATAATTCAATATTTCTCTCACTTTCCTTATATATTCAAACTTCTCAAATGTTTAGGCTTTGGAAGTTTCTATTTTTATTTCTTATAAAGCATCGTAATATAAAAATATAGCAACTAATAGCATTGTAGGGTTTTTTTTTTTTTTTTTTTTTAACATATTATACTTTTGTGAAATCTACCGAGTATAACAATGAAAATTACAATGTATCTTGATGAAATTACTATAATCAAGTGGATTTGAAAAAAAAAAAAACCTTAATGTTTATTATTAAGATAACATTTTTGGTAGATTTATGATTTTTAAAAACATGGATAAAAGTAGATTGCTATTTATTTCAGGAGCTTGAAGATGCAGTTAAATCAGAGATTATGAAAGTAGTTGTGGTGAAAAAAGGTCAACTTCAGCTCTATGTTGGTCAACCACTTACAGATGTTGAGTCAGCTTTACGCACATTAATTCAACAACAAACCAAATGATTTTTTATTTAATTTTTATTCTCATTTTTAGATTTAGGAAAGATTGTTCATTGAAATGCCATTTGTGAGCTATTTATGTTCTGTTTTTCAAGATTTAGGTAGAGTTTGTTTATTAAAATTTGTAATCTGTAATCTTTTTTTTACATTGTAGGAACTTTTTATTTTAATTAATAATAGTAATAGATTGTAGAACACTTATCTTTTAGAAAAAGAAAATGTCTTAAAATTAAAACATGTTTGATTTTTGAGTAAATTACACGAATGGTCCCTGTGGTTTGGGGTAATTTGCACGCTTGATCCCTAATTTAATTTTTTAACTTGAAAGGTCTCTACTGTTTGTTATTGCTACACACTTGGTCCCTGTTATTTGTTTTTGTTATGTGTTTGGTTTCTATCTTACGTAAAAAAACAATTATTTAAATAGAGAAAAATAATAGGGTAGATAAGTTAAGGAGCGGAGGTGGGGTTGTGGGTGTGTTTATTTAAATAAATTAAAAAATCAAGGGAAAAAAAGACTTTTTATGTAAGACAGGAACCAAACGTGTAACAAAAATAAACAGTAGGGACCTTTCGAGTTAGAAAAACAAGTTAGGGACCAAACGCACAAGTTACCCTAAACCACAGGGACCATTTGTGTAATTTACCCTTGATTTTTTTATTTCATGAAACTTATGTACAAAAGATCTAGATATAAAAAGTTCATAGTGGTAGACATTTAAGAAATAGTATCCCTTGGATGCAATTAGTAAAGCTAAAAAAATGTCTCTTGGGTTCTAAAGCTTTTTTTGGCTATCGTAGTTTCTTAATTTGTGAATGAAAATGATTTAGCATAAAACATGTGGAGCTTTAACTGAATAACCTAAAAGGCTAAAACCGAATAATTTGAAATCTATTCTTGTTGGTTATAGATAAATTAGAATTGTTAAAAGAAAAAAACTGATTAAACCAAATGGAATAAACAAAACCCGATTTATTCGATCGAATAGATACTATTGAAATTGTATTCAAGTTGCCAACAAGCATGGACGGTTTTCATTAGGTGTCCTGAATATCTGTTATTCCTGCATGCATTAGAAAATTTTTCGATTTTTTTACCTATTGTGCCATTACATTAAACAACTGTTCAACTACTAAAAAAAGTATCACTCTATTGAATCAACCAAACCTAAAAATATAATTAGAACTTAGAATTAGGAGCTCAATATTTTAAATTTTATTCCATTGTAGTCTAAAAAAAGTAAAAAAAGATGGACAAAATAGTTGATTGTTCACTTGGTCAGTTGTAGTTGTGGTGGATCCCATCGGATTTTAGAAGCAGAAAATAAAAAAAAAAATAATAATAAAAAAATCGAAGCCAAGAACTCAGCTCGACAATAGTGACCTCCGACTCCTCCTGTTCGGTTGTTCTTGTCGCAATCGCTTGTTCGAGGCTTCCTTTTTCTGTTCGAAAATTTCAATTGTTGCTGCAATCGGTTGTTTCTTCAATCATTGTTATCTTCTGTGGTTCGAAAATCTACCCCAAGCCCTAGAATGAAGCAAGTAAGTTTGATTGATACTTTGAAAATTTATCAATTATTTTAGGACTTCGACATTGTTATGTTTTTATTGAACTTATTGATTGATTTAGTGAAATTGCTATGTTTTTATTGAATTTATTGTTTAATTTGGTGCAATTGCTACGTTTTTATTGAAGTTATTGGATGATTTGGTGAAATTAGTTGTTATTTAGCTTAATATTGAAGTGTAGGTACCCTTGGTGGTTTTCTAACCAAAAGACCAAAACCTAATCCTAATGAAAGTGATGAAGGATTTTCCCAAACACCAATAACCAACCAATCAATCCATTCAGTTTCTAATGCAATCCCACAAACATGTTCTAATGAATCTAACAAATCTAATGATAATGGAGACCTCATGGAACAAAGAGTGGGTAGTGTTGATAGTTTTCACAACAAAGCAATAGAAAAATGTGAATTTTTAATGAGAGAAAAACAAGCTATTAGTGTAGTCTTGAAGAGGCAAACCGAAGCGGAGGAGTATAAATATAAAGCTCGATTACGTGTTTCTATTAGTGTTTGTAGACTTTTATTGAAAACGAGTTTACCTTTTCATAGTCATGACGACTCGGTTAACTCGCAAAATAGAGAGCTTTATATTGAAGTGTTAAAAAACATTCGAAGGATAATGAAGATATTTTCAACTATACTTTGGAAAAGGCTCCTAAAAACGATCAAATGATTTGCCCTAAAACTCAAAAAGAACTTGTGTAATGTTTTGCACAAGAGGTTCTTTTGAGTATTCGTGAAGAGATTAGTCAACATGTATTTACTTTATTGGTTGATGAATCTAATGATGTTTCGAAAAAAGAACAAATGGCTATTATTTTATAATATGTTGATAGTCTTGGCTTTGTGAAGGAAAGATACATCCTCTTTGACACTCAAAAACACTATAAGTGAAGTACTTACAAGTAATAAGTTGAGTTTTAGTCAGGTAATTTATTCTTTACTTTTTTGTTATTTGAATTTAATTTAATTCTCTTTATGTGTAATATATATATATATATATATATATATATATATATATATATATATATATATATATATATAAAAGAGGACAAGGTTACGATGGAGCTAGCAATATGCGAGGGGAATTCAATGGTTTGAAAGCTTTGATATTACAAGAGAATGACACAACTTTTTATGTAAATTGATTTGCACATTAACTTCAATTAGTGGTTGTGGCTATAGCAAAAAAGCATGATGCTGTTAGTGAGTTTTTTGAGCAAATTTTGTTGGTAGTTAATGTTGTTTGTGCTTCGTGTAAAAGAAAAGACTTACTACGAGAACCAGCAAGAGAAATGGTGCAAAAAGGCTTGTGTATTGGTGAAATTCAAACCGGGAGAGGGTTAAATCAAGGTGTGGGTCATATTTCAACACACTCACAAGTTTGATGAAGTTGTTTGCGGGCGTTCTTGTAGTTCTAGATATTGTGAAAGAGGACGGAGGGTCATTGGGAAACCATCAACAAGCATCCAGAATCTTAGCATATTTTAAATCATATGAGTTTGTGTTTTACTTATATATGATGTATGGCATTTTATGCCTCACGGGTACATTGTCAAAACAACTTCAAAAAAAAGATCTAGACATTTTAGAAGCGGCTTCGATGGTTAGAGGGACACTCGAGGCATTGAAATCTTTAAGAAACACAAGGTTTGATAGCATTTTGCCATATATATCATCTTTTTGTCAAACACATAATATTGATACTTTGGAGATGGAAGATTTGTATGTTGGTGCGAGAAACCGTAAGACCTCAAAGACTAACATATTTCATTTTGAAGTTGAAATCTTCAACACTGTGATGGATATGCAACTTATAGAATATCAGGATCGATTAAGTGAAACAAGCATCCAGTCAGTAGCAAATCTAGAACCAAAATCAACATAGTTCCTTATATAAATGAAACGGAAAAATTATGAAAATGTAAGTCTTTTGGCAAAAATAAGATAGTTCCTTATGTTTTTTTTAATATAATTGTTGTGCTAAAAAAGAAAAAAGGTAGGTCCTAGGACCTACCTTATGCATGAGTGGCTACATCTTTGCATCTAGTTACTAGAATACATGGGTGCTTTAAGTCATTGTGATTCATTTGCACAATTTGATAAATCAAAGTTGTTGAAGTTGGGTAAGTTGTACAAATATGAATTTGATGATTGGGATATGATAGATCCTGAAGAACAACTTGAGATGTTTTATCACGCTTACGTTAAAGATGAGTGTTTCACTAATTTGAAAGGAATTTCCAATTTTTCTCGTTTGATTGTTAGTACGAGAAAATATCGGTATTATCCTTTGATTTATAAGTTTTTAAACTTTTTTTTTACAACTTCTTTAAACTTTTTAAAATACTTTCATACAACATTTTTTAAACAAAAATATTTCTAAATATTGTAAAAGAGTGTATATCTGCATATTTTTTACAATCTCTTGTAAACCTTTTTTTGTAGAAATTTCTTTAACATTTTTATACGTTCATACAACATTACTTTAATGGTTTTTTTAGGTTGTAAAAAATGTTGTAATTAAAAAAAAAAAAAAAAAAAAGTGGTAAAAAACTCTTTAAAAAGTCTTAAAATTTTTTATACTTATTTATAAAAAAAAAATTATAAATTTTCTTAACATAATTGTAAAAAGTCTTTTAAATGTTTAAAAAGGTTTATAAAGGTTGTAAAAAAAGTTGCAAAAAACCTATAATAATAAATCTGTAAAGAAAAAAAACTGCCTAAAGTTTGGACAAATTTTAAAATTTGGATCAAATTCATAACAAATTTAAAACTAAAATATGACATTTTATGGAAATACAAAAACCATGAAATTGTTAGCTTCTAATAACATTTTTTGGGGTTTATTGGCAACTTAAAAGACAAATTTGTAGTTTTCCAAAAACAATGTTGAGGACATTCTCATGTCTTTTGCAAAACAACATTCAGATTTAATTTTTGTTTTCACTTTTTTTTGAATGACTAAATGAGTTTTTTTGTCATTGTATACTAAAAGACAAATTTCATAATATTCATCAATTTTAATGACATTCTTTGATTCAAATTTGATAAAATAAGTAAAGAGTTGGTCCCATTAAGCCAATCTTTTTTAGCTTAATGGTCCAATTTAATGCAAAAATAACTCAAAAGAGAAGATCCAACAATTTAGGCCTCTAAAGATATCATTTTATTCACACAAAACTTGATAGGAACAAATAAAAAAACAAACCCTAAAAGACCATTTCATCAGCATCATGATCTTCCTAAACATTAAAACCACACATACAAAAAAAAAAAAAAAAAAAATCTATTGAGATGCAACAAGTTTAACCATAGCCAATGCATCAATAGCAGACAAATTCTCTTGGCAAAAGTTTTGCCATTTTTCCTTTTCCTTTTCTTCTTCTTCTTCTTCACTCCTTTCCTCCTCCATAACCACCTTATGAATCACCACCACAACACCTCTAGCCGCCTCTCTTGCTTCCGGAAGCCTGTCTTTCAACAACTCAGCCGCCATTTGCACCAACAACACAACCCCATAATCCCTCATCTCTCCAACATCCTAAAACAATACAAAACAAATTAATTAATTACAAAATAACCAATTAAAAGAAAATGATTTTGAATTTATCGCATACCATCTTTGAGACACAATGAGAGATTGAAACTGCAGCTTTTGCCCTGACTCTCATGTTTCCATGGCTGACATAGCCTTTGAGCTTGTGGAGGAGAGGGATTGGAGCTATAAATGCCACCATTGTTTTCAGTGTTCTCTCTGCTTCTTCACACACAAACTTTTTATCCTGTGAAGCTTTTAACAGAAGCTGCAGCATCTGTGAATAAGGAGTTTAAAGGGTTTAAAATGGAGTTAAATGCAAAAACAAAAGACTTCCATTTCCATCATCTAAGTCATACCATGTGGTCAACGGCATCACAGGTAGTGGACTCGAGCAACTTATCGCCATATGATTTGAAAAGATCAGAAGCAGCCATGATTGAAGTTTTGCACAAAGCGCTTCTTGGATTCTTCATCGCCTTCACTAAAATCAACAAAACCTTTTCCCTGTATTCATACAAAAACACCACGGATTAGTAAACTCCACAAGATCGTTTTATTGTGTTTAATTACAGAAAAAAGAAGTATTGATTTCTACATACAAGATCGGGAGCAATAAAGTGGAGTGAAACAATGCCATCCGCCTAACATCATTTAACGAATCACAAATCTTCAGCCAATCCTTGGATTCTAGTCCTTCAATTAGGCCCTGAGTTCATAAAAATCAGAAAAAAATGAATCAATTTACACAAAATCACAAATGGGTTATGAGACTATCGCACAAAATCACGAACTGGGTTCTTGATATAGATCTAGTTTTCATGGAACTAAGACACACGTGTAACTGGAAATTAACATCACGATCAGAAATGGAATTCAGATTTTCAGATGAGATGTAACTGAAACGGAAAGATATTTACCTGGAACTTGACATCAGGGTCAGAAAGGGGTTTTAGATCTTCGGAGGAGACGTAATCAACAGAATCAACAGCAGGGGCAACAGGATCAAGAGGAGCTATGTTTTCGTCATTAACATTCGGATCTACAGGCTGTTTAGGTTTAGGGTTAGGTTTTGCGATGGAATTCGTAACTTTAATAGCCTTTTTAGGGCGTTCAGGGGTTAAGGGCAATGTATTATCGAGAGATCTAAGCGCCATTGGAGCAGAGTGAGCTTGTGGACTGTAAATTTGAGAGAGAAATTTTGAAGGGTGTCTTCGAGGAGGTGAGATTGAATGGAAAAGAATGGTGGAGGGTTGAGATTTTGTTGATGGGATTTGGGGCAACGGCTTAAAATTTTGAAATGCGTTGGAAGGAAAAAGGTGCTGATGATTTTGTAACGGTCATATTTCATTATTCACAGGCCTGGTTGAATCATATATTGGGCCCAAAAAATAAAAATGAAAAACCCTTCAAATTCATAAAATAATAAAAATTCAAAAACCAAACATACCATTTACAAAAATAATTAATAATACTATTTAAATCAATTTTATTTAATATATTATTATTTTTCTTCGTTCAAATTAGTTTAGTTTCATGTTTATTTAAACTAACATCATGTTCATTTAAAATCAAACTTTTAAATAACATCAGGCATGAGCTTGATGATAAGCCTAAGACATGACGAACTTTGACGAGTGATGACATTTTTTAAGGGTGATAATTATATATATATATATATATATATATATATATATATATATATATATATATATATATATTAAAAAATATAAATCCTAAAATTATATCAAAGTAGGTTATAACCTAAAATTATATATATATATATATATATATTAAAAAATATAAATCCTAAAATTATATCAAAGTAGGTTATAACCTGTAGAAACCATGGTTAAGAAAAAAAAATATACATATAAAGGGAAAGTAATGTTTTGGGCAACCATTGAGTATGTAAATATAAAACAAAGATAAGTATGTTGAATTAGAATATCACCAAGAACATTAAAAAATGTTGTTTTTTACATACAAAACCAGTCAAAAAAATGGAGCTTGTTACAATTGAAAATAGTAATAGCAATATACTTTAATAGCAACATAATTTCCAATAAAACAATAATTGAACACACAACTACACATAAACAGTAATAGAAACCTACTTTCCCTTAAAACAATAACAACAATATTAAAATATATGCAATACTTAGTAAAATATATTTATTAATAAAAAATTAAAATAGATTTTGTATAACAGGTTGGAACAGTTTGTAATTTTGTATTACACATTTGAAGAGTTTGTGACGAATTTTGTCCAAACTGTATATTTAATTCCACATATTGACCAAACTTTTTAGAAAAAATTGGATAACCATCTATAGGATCACTTGACATACAGACATTGCACTACCTATCATGTATGTAACTTTTCATGAGCAAGCAAAATTTCCAAAACGAATGCCAAGCTTACAATTCCTTATTTCTTAATAGAAAAGTATAATTTATCTTTTAAACTTGAGATAAATTCCAAATACTGTTTGATTTTTTTTATAGATGCAAGCAATAATCATCAAATGCCAATTTTACAATTCCCAAATGCAAAACTTTCTTTGAGAATGACCAAAATACAAGGCAATAATCATCAAAACATATGAAGGCAAATTAATAATATTTTTAACTGAGCTCTGTAAAATTAAAGAATAGTATTTAATAATGATGTTTTATGTAAACTAAAGATAGGATAAAAGAAAATGCAGGATTATGATGTTGGCAATTTTATGTATTCAGAGCTCAATGTTAGTATTTAGAAGTCCAATATAACTTTTGAGCATACTCTCAATCCGGTCTAAAGGCTGCAATTGTTATTTACAAAATTGTGTTATTAGTTTTGACATGTAAACCACATAATTTTCCACTAAAATATAGAAATGTAGATATATACTTGATAATGTGGATCCTGATATGGATTAGAAGTCAAGACCTGCAAAATACATTTAGTAAAAGTTAAGTAAACCAAAGGAAGACATCATACCATGATAAGGTAGAATACATACATTTACACCACCCATCATTAAAGTACAATGCCTTTTTAAGGAAAACATCCATAGAACAAAGCTATAATTTGATAGAATTTTTAGATTTCAAGGCCTCAATAAAAAAATTGAATGTACATTGTTGTAAAAGAAAGAAATAAAAGTTTAATCCCTAAAATTTAATAGGTTCTAGAGGATTTTTACCAATTTTCATTGCATGTATAAGAAAACCAATATGTAAAATGCCTAAATTGTAAAAAAAAAAAAAAAAAAAAAAAAAAAAAAAAAAAAAAACATATTTTTTCCTCATAAATTCAATTAATAAACAAAGGCAACAACGTTTAATGAAATGTAAACATTACCCGTAGATGGTATGTGTATGCTAAAACCATATTAGGTACTTCAGCTTATTGTTAAGAATGCAAGGGCGTTTTCGTAATATGTGATTGCTTCAACAACCTGATGCAAAATCATACAAAAATTCAACACATTAAAATGGAATTACATCAAACAAAAGTAAAGGAAATGTTATAAACCATGCAATCAAAAAGATGGGTGACAAAAATAGTAGCAATAGCTCAAAGCATCCTACCTTGGAGTAATTAATCCTAGTCAAAACTAAGAATAGTCAGTTTTGTCTTGGCTCCCCAAGCTTCTTTTTTGCCTACTTTTGATTCTGTCATGGCCTTTCGTAAGACTATATTTATTTCACACATATGATCGACATAAATTAGAAATGACAAGAACGATGGTTATAAACAATTAAAAAAATAATATAACTCAAAAAGTAAATACACAACAAACATTGGAGTAATCTTATCAAACATTCATCTCAATCAAGTACTATACATGTATCAAAGTATTGGTATCCGAATTAAAAAAGATAACAAAATCTCTCTTGAAGTCATAATTTTGTTTGGCTTTTAAGAAAATGTTTTAAATGCATAAAATAGCAATGCACTTTCAGTAATATGTCATCGAAGTTTCATTTACATCTTATTTCTAAAAGTCTACCGAATTATATCAATATCATGCAAATACAAAGTAGTCTTCATTGCTATTGGGCATAAAAAATGAAACTACAATGCTATAATTGAGTAATACTTTCAAACTATGATATTATAATACATATAAATAAAAGTAGAACATTATGATATACAAATAATGACATTGCATTGCTATTTCCTCTATTTAAGAAATGATAAAAATATGTTAAAATTAAAACCTAAAAATATTAAATTTGAAGGTGTACAACACAAGGCTCTATATAAAGAGCCAAATGCAAGTGGTATTTTCATAGGTAATGCACTGTAGAATATGATTGATCTTTCAAAGCACAATGTGTTACTAAATTAAAATTTATCAAAACTAAAATAAATAATAAAGTTGAAATATATTTTCAGCGGGAGATTAGAACCTTGAACTCTGGTACGAGTATGATATTTATAAGCTCAAAAAATATGAAAATAAATCAAACAAAATTAGTGGGGATTTATTCCAACAAAAATAGGAATCCTATGTTGATTATGATGAACATTGAGTACTTGCATTTTTTGAATAATTATTCGAATAAAGGTTTCCTAATATATCGACATTAACAAACACATTTAAATGGCATTTAGAATATCATGGATGATTTAGATGGATTGGAAAATCAATTTATATTAATCTAATGGCTGATTTTCAGGGATTGTAATTTTTTTTTGAATTTGATACATATCAGGAGGGTAGAATGGTATTTTTGTTGGAAATGTAACATCCAAGAAGCACTTAAGAGGGGGTATAACAATTGGCGATTGTAATATCATGGCTGATTTTATGTGATTGTAACATATTGTATGAATTCGAACCAATGAGGGTATAATGGTAACTCGGTTGGAAAAGGAGCATGTAGGAAGAAAATATGAGGATAATATAATAGATGACATTAAAAGGATCACGAGGGAAAAAATAAAGAATAGTTGGTTTCTAAATCATGACATAAACATCTCAATTTTCCTTAACAAATTTGTTAGACAGTGGTACAATTTAAGGATATATTCATATTTGAATGCAAGTAATGTGTAGGCGCATAGTATAGTTAAAAAAGCACATCTTGGACTTGTAATAGCACTCTCATTCTCAAACGATTCAAGATTTGTTGATTTTTTTAATATATATTCTACAAATTTGGGGAATTATAATGTTTTTGTAAGCTTATTACTTAATTATTCCATTTTTAACCCAGAATAAGTCCATATATAGTACATACATACACTAACACAAACACACAAATTATAGCAATGTGCTTTGAAAGTATATTGATATATGTTTTTTTAGAAAAATTACAAATAAGGTACAGACATACACAGACACAATACACATATACATCATAATTTTTTTCAGAAAAATTATGAATGAGGAGTCACAAAATTAGAATTTTTTTTTCACAGACACAATAAACATACATCAGAATTTTTTCAGAAAACTTACAAATACGTAGTCACATCTTGTGTTATTAGGTTTAAGGGCTAACCAATCAAAATGACTGTTATACCCCTGCCACATACCCCACATCTGTACCATCTAACCGTGCTCAAAAGATTATACAATCTTTTGACTATTATATGCATTTAGAAATTTTGTGGACAATGTCTATATCACGGAGTCAAGGTAGAATGGAATGGAATGAAGAATGAATCTTTAAATGTAGAAGAAGAAAGAATTTGAAACCGAACAACAAACAAAGATGATATAAACAAATGAATAACACACAACAGAAAATAAAAAATAATTACCTTGTTGAAATGAATCTTCAAAGCTATGCAGAAACCGAATGGAGTTGTTGCCTCATTGAGGCAGAAATCGATAGCCGTTTTGGTACCTCAACGAACATAAGTAAATAGGGTATCGACTTTAAGTTTTTGATAAGATTACATTAGCTGAATAATTGGCTAATATAAATCAATTTCAAATTTCAAATATGTACATGATTTTTCTTGCTGATTTTGATGGAATAAGTGAATAGTTACTAACTTGAATGCCAATTTTGTAGAAATACATCAAAGAATAAGTTTCCGGGCGGGAATTAAAAGGAACATTGAAGCAGAATATGCCATGTGGCAAAGTAAAGCTTTAGAAAAATGTCATGTGCCATGTTTAGGAGTTTTTTTTTATTAGAGAGGTAGATATATCAAGTTTTTAGAAGTGATATATTATCATTTAATATAAAAAGTTTAACAAAAAATCAATTGGTTTACGCCCACTTAGAAAAACAAAAACAAAAAAATCAAAAAAAAAAAAAAACCACTTTGGACGTTTTCGTGACGGCTATACCAACCCTCATGCCACGATAGGCCTTAGGACACGCCATAACACGCCTTTTAGAACCAAGTTTAAAATAATATTTTCTTCATTCAAGTTAGTGACATCTTCATTTAAATTAGGACTCAATGCTTTTTAAAACTTATCCATATATCATTTTTGAGTTTATATAAAAGTTCAATATTGCAAAATAAAATCAGCAACTAAAATGAAGTAAAAAACAAACATCATAAAATTCGGAACATAAAACTTTGGATTATACAATTACATACAAAAATCTACAAACATATTGCATTATTGAGTAAAAATTCCGCAACATTTCAGCCTGAAAGAATGGAGTTTAGATTTCAGAAATCTGATATACAAATAAAAGCATAAAACCAAAATTAGAAAGTTTGATACTTTATTTGAGTCTTTGATTAGAACAAACAAGGAGAAACAAAAAAACAATCACAAATAAAAAAGATTTGAATAATCAACACATACCTCAAATACACACCCGATGTATGTATAATCTCATAAATTGAATATCAGAAGCT
Source organism: Lactuca saligna (assembly GCF_052625555.1). Classification (NCBI taxonomy): domain Eukaryota; kingdom Viridiplantae; phylum Streptophyta; class Magnoliopsida; order Asterales; family Asteraceae; genus Lactuca; species Lactuca saligna. The sequence continues at coordinate 122,256,147 of NC_136421.1, read as the reverse complement.
TTGATCAAAATCTTGTACAGTATCATAAATCCAAAATAATTCAGGCTCTAAAAGAGTGGAGTTCAGATTTCTGTAGTGATATACAAAAAAAATTATAAATAAAAATTAAAAGGTTTGAGACTTTCCTTGAATCTTTGATTAGAATAGAGAATGAGAAACAAACAAAAAATCATAAATAAAAAACTTTGATCAAACAATACATCAAATTTGTGTCGGATGCTTGTCAAGAACACAAATAAAAAATCATAAGCTTTAATCATATGCTTGTAAAACAAAAAACAATCAAAAAGTGTGTGTAATAAAAAATCAATTGAAGGGGAAACAAGAGAATCGAAATATGAACCAAGTGATCATGATACTTTAATGTGTCTCTTGATGTATATAAGGAAACAAGGCATGATTTTGAATAATTGATTCACATGATTCATCAGGTGTCGATTCGCGCCACATTGTGTGTAATTATTAATTTGTAACCCTTATTCCTGCTCACTGTTATGCTTCATTGCATGATGTGTTCCTAGTAGCATTCCATTTAGTTTCTTGGGTTGATCTAAAATTGAGTTAACTTGGTTAGGCCCTTAATAAACATATGCATGAATTAATATTTTTATATAACCCATAAATTTCATTTTTAATTACGTAATTATAAAGACCAGTAGTCTAAAAACATCAATAGTATCAATACATGTCATAATGAAAATCAATATCCAAAACATGTCATAAGAAAACAACATCAGAGTACAACTCCCAAAGATCTCATGTGCGGAAAATCATAGTGTGATGCGCTGCGATCATGCTGGCTCCTTTCCTTTCGAAGAAGAAGTACCTGAAACCAATACTGAAAACCATAAGCACAAAGGTTAGTGAGTTCCCCCATCATACCACATACCATACAATAAACATACTGCCTAGCATATCTTGGTGCTGGCCTACCCCTTCGGTCCCTCTAAATTGGTTACCACCAAGCATATCTAGGTGCCAGCATACCCCTTCGGTCTCTTTCAACCAGTTACCGCCTAGCATACCTGGGTGTTGGTCTACCCATTCGGTCTCTTTCAATCGGATATTGCCTAGCATATTTGGGTGATGGCTTACCTCTTTGGTCTCTTTCAATCGATTACGGGGTCTATTTCACCCACTACCACTACCACATAATATCCTAGCATATAAGCACATGAATCACATATTGCCTAGCATATCTGGGTACTTGCCTACCCCTTCGGTCTCTTTCGACTGGCTGAAGGGTCTACTTCACCCCTACCATTACCACATAGCATACATGCACATAAATCTCAATAGATAGTGGCATACCAGACAATTATTACAAAGACAATCATCTCTACTATAGATAACTACTAGTGGGCCGACATTGGTGCCTTTGACCCACTTATACTGGGAAAGTAACTCACCTCAACTGTGTGTGTCGAAATTGTATTCCTCGGATGGCTTGGGACTCCTCTCCCTAAAGCATACTAAGTCCCCTAGTTAGTAATTGGGTCCAAGTATGACTCCCTTATGGCCCAACTTCTAATTCATGTCCCAAGGCAAGGTCCCCTAATCCTTGCCCTAATGGGTCTCTTCCCGCAAGGTCCAACCCAAAATCAATTTAAGGCCCAAATCCATTCCTGTAAGCTTTAAAGCCCAATAGGGCCTAAAATGTCCAATACCATACATCCCAATCCTAGGTCTAGAGGCCTTACTCCATAGTGGGTCATGAGGCCCAACAAATTCAGGCCCAAAAACCCACGTTAACCACTCTGCATGTATATATGCGGCATACCTGACACGTACGCTCGACGTACACTGGCCTTGACCAGAAGCGGGAAGCTGACTCAGAACATGTAGCATACTAGGGGGTACGCGTAGCATACTAGGGGGTACGCCTAACGTTCCTGTCAGTCACCCTAAAATACTTCTTTTGACTTAATCCATTAAGTCCCAACATCAAGAACGTAGATCTAGGCTCCTAACAACGTCCTCAACCATAAATTTATGAACTTTATTTTTTTGCATGCATGGATGGGGATTAAAGACATCCATTAAGTCCATAAGCTCACTTTGTGTCCATCTATCACTTGCATGGTTGGGGCTAAACCATCAAGATTTGATTTTTATGGTCCTAAATGCTTCAAAGAGCTCAAAAGGATAGCTCTTATGGACAAATTCTTCCAAAACTCAAGGGACCTCAAATATGGGACCAAAATGTGACATAAAACACCTCAAAACTACATCTAAGCATGGAATAGTCAAGGTTGGAGCTTGATACCTCAAATGAGTCAGAAAAGATGCTAAACTTCTGGATCTACAAGCTCTCTTCAAGTCCTTGCTCCTTCTTTAAACTCCTTGCTCTTAAAAACCACCAAAATGCTCTCAAGAGGCCTTTCAAGAACAAGAACACACACAATATGGGTTAGGGTTTCATGGAAGCTGTCTAAGGGTGAGAGGAAGGTTGGACTATATGGCATAATGTTCTTTATATAGGGATCAACCCCAAATTTTAGGGACTGCATGTGTACGTTGCACGTACCCTTTGGTACACAGCGTGTACGCGCATGGTATCCGTGACCATATCTCATGAGTACATTGTGTGCACTTAGAGTGGTACCCCCCAAGTACGGCACTCTTGAGGCCAATCATAAGGACCCAATGGGTCCAAGCCCATATCAAACCAACTAACTAACCCAACAATTAAATAAATAACACCTTGGAGAATATCGAGCGTTACACGAGGGAGAGATGAGATGGTGGGGAAGAGGTTCAATAACAACCTAGTAGCACCGTAGCACATCAGTTAATGGTGGTGGCTGCAGTTTTGAGCTACGATAATGGTGACGGAGGTGGCAGAAGGCCACTCCAGTGGATTCTGTTGCCTCCTTCTTCCTTATTTCAGTGGTTTCCGGTGGAGGGAAGGTGAAGAGGGTCTTTGGTTATTGAAACAACAACAACCAAAGGATGGGGTAGTTTTTCACGGTGGTGACAATAGGTGGTGTAATGGTGGCCAACAACCTCCTGCTGCTGGTTTCTTCTTGTGTTTTTGGCAAAAATAAAGGTTGAGGAGGATGGGAAATGTAGGGGGTGTTGGTTGATCAAGAGCTTCAAGGGAATGGTGGTTAGTGGTGTTTTTAGGTGGTTTAGGGTGGTGGTGTTGGGTGTTTAAAGTGGTACACCAAAAGAGAGATAAAGAGTGTTTTAGAGAGAGATATAGAGATCTTAGAGATGGAGAAGAAAGCTAGAGGCTGAGGTGTGATTTTGGAGGTGATCTAAGCTTCCTTTTATAGCCAAGAATGTCTACACACAAGCTTGATGAAGCCATACCTCTAACTCACTCTTGTACCACTTTGATGAAGCTTGCACAAAAAGAAGGAGATGGAAAGGAAAGAAAAACGTGGGGAAGGCTCCAAAAGAGGAAAAATCATATTTTTTAGCCCATGAGTCACATGGGTCATACCCCATTAAATGCCCAAAACACACAAATACGGGTGCGTTGAGATCCGTGCATCGAGAATTTTTTTGAAAAGACCGTTAGATAGAGTTTAATTCAATGATTTCGGAACATCAAATGGATTAATTTTTGGATTACAGATCTCCGGGAAATTGCGTTTGAAGTTTCGTATCTTAACGACTTGCGGTGTCTGTTTTCGCGATTTGTAAATATTTTTGTAAAAAATATTTCGAGTGTGAAGTTAAATAATAGACTATAAACTGAGTCCAAAAACACTCTCGGAAATTCCGTCAGCAAAGCATAAGTACCTCAACGGATCGATTCAGTTTTACGCAATTAAAAAAATAGTGTTTTACCGCTTGTTTTCTTAAAACTGTCGTATCTTTTGCATACGAACTCCGTTTTGGATGTTCTTTATATTTTTGGAAACAGAGAAACATGTACTAGAATTTAATGTTTGTTTTTCTCAAAACTACAAAATGCAAAATTTCTGTTTTCATACAAATTAATTAGTGTTGCTATTTAAGTAGTTTGATTCGGCTGACAATTTATGCATTTGGAAGTAAGGTATCATCTGACATAATAATTGAAATAAAATTATTTATTTTACTTTAGATATAGTAAAACTCAATAATTCAGATTATCACAAGATTCACGGTGAATTCGCTGATTATAATTTTTGCCCTAAGTTATGTCACATAAGGCTTTAAATCTGTGTTTTTTGATGACTTTTTGCAGTAGAAAATCAAATATCATATCATTCTTTTGCTATTCTGGAACATACAAGGTATAATTACACATATCTTATCATTTATGCAACTTTTTTTTTTTTTTTTTTTTTTGTTGTAAAGAAACGCTTCTCCTTGGTATTAACAAAGGTATGATGGTTGATGACAAGTCTTAAGCGATACAGATACCTATCATAAATGTCTATTTTACAGATTTAATCAAAATTTTGTTTATCATTTTCAGTTGATGAGTTTGTATGAATGTACAACTAATGCATTGTTATTATCTACACAATTGTAGAAGTGATCGCATGACGTCGCATGTCCTATGAGGTAGATCGTTCTATTTTTACCATAAACATGACCTTATAACAACTGTTTCCCTTAATAGATCCATTATTTGTGGCAACTTTCACTAAGAACTCATATTTGACTTCCACCACCCAAATAGTTTTTGTGCCCAAGCCTTTCAAAAATTTAAGGTTAAAATATAGTTTCTATGTTGGATTTAAGTACATGTGATGATGGCGATATGAATATAAAAAGTGTTAAAAGTTATCAGTTGTTAATCGTTGATAAAAAAAATTATTATTTACCCTTATAAATTTCAGGGGAAGTTGTATATGATGTTGCTTGGGACTAATGTTCCTTACCTTGGGAGGTAATTCTAACATACCAAGAAATAAAAGATCGACAGTTGTAAATGGTTGATTTCACTACGAAATGTAAAAAGGATATTATCTATTTTACCTGGTTATACAGTAAGGTAAATCTTCAATTGTCAAAGAAATATAAGATAGGAATCTATATAGTTGATTCCCTTATTAATAAGAGATTGGATTAATCATTAAATTTCTGAATTTTAGATACAATTCAATATTCAAAGTAAAAATGGCTGAAGTTACAAGAGACCCTTATTTCAAGGTAAAAAATGGTTCATTCATTATTTCTTCCTTTCCCTTTCCTTAAACACAAGCTGTTAAGTCGTAAATCATAACTAATTTATGTTATATCTACACACGATAAACAATCTCTATTTATTTAATCATGTAAATCTAATGTTTTAATTCAAGCTATATCTGCATAAGCTCTTGTAATGAATATACAATTGATTCTATACCTTATATGCATCTCTCTGTTATCATCTCCTAAGCAAGAAACATTGTAAAGACATTATCTTATATGTCCTAATGGTTTACCTATCCTTTATACCTGTTATGGCACGACCCATTCAGCATGGTCCAGACCTCAAGATCTGGAGTGACAGCTAGGGATGAGCAAATGGACCGGGAACCGGCCGGAACCGGAACCGGAACTCGATGGAACCGGTTGGGCCGGGATCGAGACGTTATTTTTGTGGATTTTTGGAACCGGGAACCGGTAGAACCGGAAAAAACCGGAACCGTGTGATGCTATTTTTCAAGGATCGGTTCCAACATTTGAAAACACGACAAGAACCGGTAGGAACCGGGAACTGGTAGAACCGGAACCGATAGAACCGCCGGGCCGGTTCGGTTCTTGATTTTGGCCGAAGCCGGTTCCCGGTTCCGGCCGGTTTGGTCCTTTTGCTCATCCCTAGTGACAGCCTTGTCTGACGACTTTCGGATGTTCGCCTGATGATCTGTGGAAACCTGGCCCAACTCCTTGCTAGCTGGGCCTGAATTGGATGGGCCCAAGGCCTGACCTAATCTCCCTTTGACCTGATTCTAAAAGGAAAAGACATAACTGCCCTTCTGGCCTAATGGTCCCCTATAAATTAAACATGTCCTCCACCTTTTGGAGGAATCTTCTCTCTCCTAAAAGAAACCCTAAGGGACTTCTCCTTTATATTCTAGAATCTAATCAGCCACCATGGCTAAACACATCCCCACGACATCAAGATGTTTCACTCCGACTAGTTAGAACCATCTCTTCTCTTCCATCCAGACTAACTTGATCGTTAGAGCTTGCTCCTGGGACACAGTCCCTAGGGCAAGGCTAACGACTTTGTTGTGATGTTTGCTCAGGTATCTTGCGAGAAGCTCGCTGACGGCACCACCTCCAACCCTCCGATTCAGAACAACCACAAAAGACCCGGTGGCCTGACGACATATTACAACAGTTGGCGCCATCCATGGGACCAAGCACAAATAAATATTGTCTCTTGGTCTTAACCTCAGTTTCACCTACGATATGTTCAGATCTGTTGTTCTTCGTATCAAATCCGCTCAAATCTGTTCCTTTTGAACCATTATTTGTTCACATCTGTTTGGCTCTCACCAAGATCTATTCAGATCTGCTTCCCAAACATTCAGATCTCTAGATTTGATTTGTTTCTTCCCTCAGGTCTCTAGATCTGCTCCATTTCTTGCTCATCTGAACACTTTCCAATCACACAAAGATCTTATCATATCTATTTTCATTTATGCTTTGGTGGTTTGTTCAATAAGATGGGAAGAAAATAAGTTTCTACAAGTTTTTACCGATTCTTTATTCATATTTTGGTGTTTTATCCAAATAATCTGAGAAGTACATAAGTTTTCATAAGTTCTCACTCCATTTTCAATTCATATGACCAACAAAACTAATTTTTAGCTCATTAAAACATTTTTTAAGCATAAGAAAAACTTCCCAGATTAGTTTTCATTCATGTTTTGGTGATCTATTAAAAAAATGTTTTATGAGATTTTAAACTCTTATAAGTTCATACTACAAGAAAATCAATTTTAGTTGGTGATTTTATATGCACACAATCATTCTCGAAAGTTGTTAATTCTACACACAACTTAAATGCTTGTACAATTCATCAAACCCCAAAAGAATAGTTTATTCTTGCAACAAAACATTTTCATATAAGTTTTTGTTTGTATTTTGGTGACTTATCCTCCAGCAATGTTTCCGGGCGACGAATTAACTCATTTCGTTGAATAGTTTCCCTGCAACAATTTGATCAAACCATAAAAATAGTTAAGTATTAACCAAGCTACAAAATATTGATAATTCTTTCATTTCTACAATTAAACATTGATAAATAAATTTACGTGTTACTTCCTTATAAGTATCAATCTACAATCATGCATGTTTGTTCTTTTATATCACCAATAGATAAAAGTCGATGCATAAATATAATGACATGTTTTGCAATAAACACCAAATGATTTTACACGATACATATTGTAACAATTGTAAAATAATGAGTTCTTAATTGTACCTTATTAATCACATAAGACTTCTTTGTACACTACGTTTGATGTGTAGATTGCATCATGATCGAATGCTTTTTTTTGGCTTTACTAATACCTTTGTATTAGCACGTGATATTCCTCTAGATAAGGCCACATAAAATTAGCCATGTAAGAATACCGGTTCTGGTAGATAACTTCCCACAGTTGGAATTGTTTGTCCTCAAGCTTTATTGATCGTCATCGAGAAACTAAGGCAAAGTGGAAATTGCTTTCTCTTCAATTTGAATGGGAACATCTCATCATTAGACGGACATAGAAGAATTCTTGGCAAAAACACTCTTTTTCCAACATACTGACCAACAACTATTTCTGCATCAATGACATTTTGCTGGAAAGCTCTACATATCAATCTGGTCCCATTACATACTCCATTCGATGGATCGATATTTCGTAATAGTATTATTGGGAAACCAAATTTTAACCGAATATAATGAGGGTGGAAGACCACAACATTCAGCGAGTTCAAGAACTCCGTCGGATATAAATTATTACCATCTTCTTCCGCTTCATCAAAACTTAACTATTTTGTTGGTCGATCAAATGTTTTTATAACTATTTTTATGGTTTGATCAAATTGTCGAAATGAGCTTTATTCTGGTAGATAAACTCCCATAAAAATAGTTAAGTATTAACCAAGCTATAAAATATTGATAATTCTTTCATTTCTATAATTATCCATCGTCGAGGCGCGTATGGTTAATCCTCGAACAATGTTTCTATGAACAACTTTCGGTCGTGACTGGACCTCGGGAACCACGGGCCAAACATGTTGCATTTATCTACGAAATTTGGAGCTTGACTCAACAACCACATTCGATAACGACCTCAAGGGCTACATGGCGGGATTACGCTCCTTAGCACCACGAAAAATCTCAAAATAAAAACCGATGTGAGACACACATCGACCTACTTTGGATACAAGGTCTACCTATCTTTATTTTCTCAAGTAAATCAATGCCATATATATATATATATATATATATATATATATATATATATATATATATGTATGTATATATTATCTTTATTTAGTAAAAAAAATATCTACCATAACTTTATCATCTCAATCGTGGCGTGCATTTACCTTCAGGAAGTTAAATTATTTATGCAACAAATACTAGCCCTTTACTCATAGTAGAAAATCGTTTTTCCACAACATTTATTCTCCTATGCAAAGATACCACATTTTGATAACTAAACTAGCAAACAATTTTTGGTTTAATCAAACAATTTTGTTATCGTTGGTGCTTAGCTATTGATTGCATACTACTAAGACATTTTTACCCAATATACAAATATATCACCTTACAAGTTTACACAAAGGCACATGCTGTGAACAATTTCCAAAACATATGCTTGTATACACTTTTTCCTGTCATAATCATGCATTTATCTTGCCATTATTTACATAGTATAGAGCTAGATAACTTGGTATCATTATTTACAATGGCATGTACAAACGAACGAGGTTCAAACGCGCAAGAACAAGCCAATACATACATAACAACTCAAGCAAAACTACCAAAACATTGCTTTGCTGGACACCATCAAGCTGTGAACAAGCCACACAACACTATGCAGAAGTGTTGACTCTATTTCAAGCAAAGAACCGAAGTACATGACAAGGGAGCATTGTATATAATTATGCATCCCTAAGAAGACATTAGTGTGACAACCCAATATTTCCACTCTTTGTAATGGCCTAATAGGTCAAGTATTGTAAACACTTCTGAGTTAATAAAATTAACTTTGACAATAAAATGTCCAAAAAGTTTTTATTCTTCTATGTTTAAATGTCATCAAACCATGATCGTACGTAAAAAGAACGCCCAAATCCGAATTCGTATATTGAAGTTATGATTTTTCCAAGTTCAGCTTAGCAACAGACAGCTAAAAACTCGAATCGGAGATCGAGCGACATTTGGCCGGAATGACCTAAACGAGAATCGAAGGTCTCGTCAATGGTATTTCAGCGGTAAAAAGTCTGGCAAAAACCGACGTCAGATAAAGAAGTTATGAATTTTTAAAGAAATTCCTTAATCACGTCATTTTAATAAATAAATAATAAAAATAATTTCGGAATTTGCCAACGGAATCTAAACGAAAGTTATAGATCGTAGTCTCACCTTCGCGGGGATATAAAGAACGTCGAAAACGGAGTTCGTATGAAGGAGATATGAATTTTTGAAGTTTGATAATTAATTTATATATAATTTTTATTAAAAAGTCGGTATTATCTGAAGAGGAGTCAGCCTAGGGCCGAGGTACGCGCCGCGTACCCTCGTACATTCCGCGTACTCGAGGCCACGGCCTTGGATCGTCCACGTCGTCCCTATGCGAGCCTACCCCCCCCCCCCCCCCCCCCCCCCCGTCCCGTCCCGTCCGAAACGCGCTGCAGCCGAGTATGCGGTCAGCAGTGACGTCCCGTACGCGCCGCGTACGGGAGTACGCCCCGCGTACGTGGGCCTTTCTGCACCCCTATAAAAGGGATGCGAGGGCTTCCGAAAATTTTGCTCATTTTCTCTCTTTCTCTCACGATCTTGCCTCGATTTCCGTGCCCGTTCAAACACGAAGCTCTGGTCTTTTTGCTCAAGTCCCGAGGGTCGATTTTACTCCCGAGATTCTCGAGAATCCTGAGAAAAATCCGTTTCCCGAGACGAAACTCTGCCCGGTTTTCGATCTCGCTATCTTCAAACTTCCAAGTGAGTTCATACCCCCTTAAATCAACCTTTGAAATGATTTTAAATGTTTAAATACTTTATGGGGGGGGGGGGGGGAATACAAGTTAAATACTTATAGTTATTGCTTCGATCACATGTGATTGCATTAATCACATGTGATTAATAACTAGGAAACCAATGATTTTATCACTGTTCAAATTGTTTTACTTCAAAATGTTTTACAAACTCTTTTACTTACCAAATGCTTTTATTTAAACTTTGTTTTATTACTTATAAATTGCATGCCCATATATGTATAGATGTATAAATAATGTTTAAAGGGCTTAGGAAAGCCACCTGTCCTATTTCCTTTTCCTCGATTTGGATGTGGTCTGGTGGAATTTCGGGTGACCATCCGAAGGTCGTTTCCATATTAATTATATATCAAATATACATATATAGACATAAAAGTACTTCCATATTCATACGTACTAGACCCACCATTAGTAAGTTACCATCGGGGTAACACAGAATCATACTATTACAACTTCTAGATCAATGAGTCAGTTCACTCATGAGGCTATACTAGGAAGAGAATATATACAACTATACTATGAGAACATATACAACTATACTAGAACGAGAAACATTTCATTACATATACAAGAATACGATAACAAATGTGATCCACTGTATCGGAGCATGCCTTAAATGTCATGGCCCGAGTTGTAGCCAGAATTCTCTTGGAGGGAGAGCGTTGAGTTTGCGTATAGATCTATACTGGATTGACTATCCTACACCTTGCTGCTAGCTACAGCCGGACCTGCAGGTCTGCGAGTGCCAAACGTCATTCCGTTATTACGACCGTTCTTTATGTCGTTGTTACCAGTCGACAGTATGGTGCAATTTATCATAGGATACCTTAATATAAATCCGGTTTAAGGTAGTTAGTACAGCAGTAGTTCCTATAAAACAAAACTGCAGTACTACAATGATTTACCCATTACATTTTGGTGATAACCTCACTTAAACTTTAATGTACAAACTATATTTTGTTAAAAGATAGTTACACTTGGGAAATTACACACTTTTACATCAAACGAGCATACAAAACAGTTAAGCCTTGGTAGAAGGCTACTTTAACAGAAAATATAGGTTTTTTTGAGAGATTCAAACTTTTACAAACACTTACATACATTTACAACTCATACTTGCGACAGGTTCAAACGTTTTGATAACAAACATCAACACTAAAATACTTATGAATTCACCAGCTTAATGCTGATAAACTCTTTCAAAATAACTTGTATTCTCAGGTCATCAATAGACAGGTACCGATGCTAGCTTTTGAGAAGATGGAGCGCCTTCAAGACTCATCATATTATTTTGATTTACATTATATTTTTGGTGTCTACAACTGTACAGAACACGCTTGTATTAAAATTATATATTTAATGCAATGGATGATGTTGTTTGCTTATTTACATTTACTGTGTTGTGATACTTTACATGACGTCCTCCGCCCCAGAACGTTTCCGCCATTCTTGGTTTTGGGGTGTGACAGATTGGTATCAGAGCATTGTTTATAGTGAAACAAGTATATCAACCCATAAAAGATATACTAAACTATAAACCCATTTGGGATTAAAACACTCTGACCAAGAGTCTATACTTTAAATTCTAAAATAGTTAATTAAGTATACTAGTCTGCATTCATACTAAAACCAGTGTCACAACGATGGGAACAAAAGTATTACGATTGTTAAATATCACAGGTAAGCTAGGGAATGTATGGTCAGTCCTGGGAATGGCATAGCCTGATCAACTATGCTGGTCCGAGGAGTGATTAGCATATGCCCTAGAATGGTTGTGATAGGTTAACTAGTCTAAAAACTTACCAACAATACCACAGGAAGATTAATAGAACTTAAACTTTAAAATACTATAGGTGTATTTTGTACTACTAGTTACACATATACTATATTCTTATACCTCTCTTCTCGTGTAGATCTAAATGGCGGGATTCCAACACGGCGACCCATACTTTCCAAATGAAGGCAATGCCGGGTGGATCGATGAAGAGCCCGAAGATGAGCATCCAATCCCTTTGGATGATCACCTCGCAGAAGGCTTCTCTAATGGATCTAACTCCGAGCCTGAAGTCAACAACCTACCGCTCGTAGGTCAAGCCCCGAACAACAACCCTCGGCCAACTTTTCCAGGTCCTACTCCCTTATGGGCAAACAACTTGAATCGTTGGAGTGATGAACAGGGTCAACCCTTACCATACTTTGGGGACCGAAGCTTTTACAACGTCAGCGATGGTGGCTCTGCTGACCGAGCTCTGCCTGTCATTATCCGCAGAATAGCTCGTAATGTCGAGCAAGGTCAATCAGCCATCGACCGGGTCATGGAGATTGATGCCAACTCAGGTGTCAACACAGTCCGCATCCGCCGTCTTGAAGAAGACATGGAACGGACCCGGAGAAACAATGAAACCCTACAGCAACATCTGGTTGTCTCTCAAGCAGAAGTCATGGAACTTCGAGCTCATCAAAGGGCTCATGAGCGACACCTTCAAGAAGTGGTCCGTCAAATGAGAGACCATAGGGTTCTCCCGAGGAATACTCATCGCCGTTAGATGATGTCTAGTACATCATTATATTTTGGGTTAAGGATTAGCCTTTAACATTTGTGCTCTAAGTAGCATTTGTCTGTAAAATATTCCTAACTTTCAGTACTCTAATTAGGAATCTAGGAACTGTCAAACCTTTCTATATGGTATGATGTAAGACCTACTATTAGGTCGATTTTCCTTGAACTTATTACATCAGTAATACCAGAATTATTGAAATCTATCTAATCTGTGGGAAAAATCTATACACTTGTGCTTTCCTACTAATATTTCTTGTTGTGATTTCAAACACTCATTCAACTATTGGGCTATGGTTAGTTAGTCCATGTGTCACTCTCACGTTGCTTACAAATTGATTCTTACCATCTTTCTTATCTTTATAAACTTATAGCTGAAAGATGCCTCCTCGCAAATCTCCCAGGAATAATCCTGCACCACCACCTCCTTCGCCTCCGGTCATCGATACTGTAGCCTTGAATGTTGCCGTAGCTGCAGTAGTGGCAACTGCCATGGCTCAGTATCACTCTTCTGATGCCAGCAGAGGTGGAACCCCTATGGAATCAATCCCGGTCGAAACCCCAGTGCGCTCGAGAGAGTGCTCTTACAAGGATTTCACCAACTGCAAGCCGAAGTCCTTTCATGGGACCGGCGGAGTCATTGCTCTCTCGCAATGGTTCGAGAAGACTGAATCAGTCTTCAAAATCTGTTCATGCCCTGCGGCGAGTAAAGTCAAGTACGCCGCATGCACCTTTGAAGGAAAGGCCCTGACATGGTGGAACGGCCATGTTAAAGCACTAACTCTCGTTGTAGCCAACGACATAGGCTGGGAAACAATGAAAGACCTCATGACTGAGGAATACTGCCCGAGGGGCGAGATCCAGAAACTAGAGCAGGAGCTTTGGAGCCTGACCATGAAGGGCTCCAATATTGTTGCTTATACCGCCAGATTCAGCGAACTAGTGGCCCTCTGCTCTAATATGGTTCCCACTGAAGGGAAAAAGATCGAAAGGTACATATGGGGGCTAGTGCCTCCGTATCAGGGGAATGTTCTAGCATCAAACCCTGCTACCTTCGACAGTGCCAAACGATTGGCACAACGACTCATTGACCATGGAGTCAAAACCCTGCAACCGCAACCATCTTAGCCATCCCGGAACCCTCCAAACCCGCTGATACTAAGCGGAAATTCTGGGATGAAAAGAAGAAGCAACAGGCTGCCAAAAAGCAACAAATTGTGGCAATACATGCTGCAATAACCCCTACTGCTGCTACTACTGCTCCGGTGGGTGGGTATGCTGGAAGTTCGCCCAAGTGCAACAAATGCAACTACCACCACAACGGCCCCTGTCGTGAAATGCAGTGCTCTAACTGCAACAGGAAAGGACACATCGTCCGTTTCTGTAAGTTCCCAACACGACCTATCAACCAAGTCCCTGACTCTGGCGCGAGCCCGACCTGCTATGGATATGGCGAATCAGGCCACTATAAGAGGGACTGCCCCAAAGCAAAGAATGCTGGTGGAGCAGGGAGGGTACTAGCTATAGGCCACGGGGAAGTAGTTGCTGACCCGACAGTGGTGACTGGTACGTTCCTCCTCGATGAATCCTATGCATGCATTCTATTCGATAGTGGAGCGGAGCGAAGCTTCGTAAACCATAAATTTGCTCGTATGCTTAATCAACCACCGCACGTACTCAAAGAACTATTCACAGTAGAAATGGCTAATGGAAAAACTGAAAGTACGAGTAGCATATATTTAGGTTGTACCCTAACTCTAGATAACCATTCATTCCCAATCGACCTCATGCCAGTCTCAATAAAAAGTTTCGACGTTATCATTGGCATGGATTGGTTAAGCCTTCATCGCGCCGACATCATGTGCTACGAGAAAGCAGTCCGTCTAAACCTTCCGTCTAACGAAACTCTTTTAGTCTACGGCGACAAACCCGGTGCAAGTCTTCACATCATATCAAGTATTCAAGCACAGAAGTATCTGCGTAAGGAATACCATGCATTCCTTGCTCACGTCGTCGACACGAGCCTCGAAACGAAAGAACTAAAGAACATCCCTGTAGTGAGCGACTTCCCCGACATTTTTCCAGAAGAACTACCCGGGTTACCTCCGCAACGACAGGTCGAGTTCAGAATCGACTTAGTCCCAGGAGCTACCCTAGTAGCCAAGTCGCCCTACCGCTTAGCACCGGCTGAGATGCAGGAACTCTCTGGTCAACTTAACGAACTACTCAGCAAGGGCTTTATAAGACCGAGTTTCTCACCTTGGGGAGCATCGGTCTTGTTCGTTAAGAAGAAAGACAGATCATTCCGTATGTGTATTGACTACAGAGAACTCAACAAACTGACGGTCAAGAATCGTTACCCTCTGCCTCGCATAGATGATCTATTCGACCAACTGCAAGGGGCAAACTATTTTTCTAAGATTGATCTGAGATCTAGATATCACCAGTTACGAGTGCTAGAGGAGGATGTGCCAAATACAGCCTTCCGAACTCGTTACGGACATTACGAGTTCGTGGTGATGCCATTCGGATTGACCAATGCGCCCGCAGTCTTCATGGATCTGATGAATAGAGTATGCCGACCTTACTTGGATCAGTTCGTCATCGTTTTCATTGACGACATCCTGATCTACTCCCGAAGTAAGGAAGAGCATGGCGATCACCTACGACAAGTTTTAGGAACTTTACGAACGGAGAAACTTTATGCGAAGTTCTCGGAATGTGAATTTTGGATCCGACGAGTCGAATTCTTAGGACACGTGGTAAGCAAAGAGGGAATCCACGTGGACCCATCCAAAATTAAAGCCATTGAGAACTGGTCAGCACCTAAGACGCCTACAGAAATTCGCCAATTTCTAGGTCTCACTGGCTACTACCGCAGATTCATTCAGAACTTTTCTCGGATAGCGAAACCTCTTACAACCCTAACCCAGAAAGGCATGGCCTTTGACTGGGAAGAGAAACAAGAAAGAGCGTTCCAAACACTAAAATGAGCCTTGTGCACCGCACCAATACTATCCCTTCCCGAAGGAATAGAAGACTTCGTAGTCTATTGCGATGCATCGAACCAAGGGCTTGGGTGTGTTCTGATGCAGCGAGGTAAGGTCATCGCCTACGCCTCGAGACAGTTGAAGAAACACGAGGTTAACTACACGACCCACGATCTTGAACTAGGAGCAGTGGTGTTTGCTCTGAAGATCTGGAGACATTACTTGTATGGAACGAAGATCACTATCTTTACCGACCACAAGAGTTTACAACACATTTTCGATCAAAAGGAGCTCAACATGAGACAACGACGGTGGGTCGAACTACTCAGTGACTACGAATGCGATATTTGTTATCATCCGGGTTAAGCCAACGTAGTAGCAAACTCCCTAAGTCGGAAGGAATATTCTGGTCGCAAAATCAAGTCATTGTCAATAACCATCTATTCCCACTTGTCTAATCAAATTCAGGCGGCCCAACTTGAAGCCATGAAACCTGAAAATGTGATGAGTGAATCCCTCAGAGGAATGGACAAGAATTTAGAAGCCAAGGGTGACGGAGCCTTATATTTCATGGATCAGATCTGGACACCGAAACACGGTGGTTTCCAAGACTTGGTCATGATCGAGGCGCACAACACTCGGTATTCCGTCCACCCAAGTTCAGATAAGATGTATCTGGATCTTAAAAAGCTATACTGGTGGCCTAATATGAAAGCAGAGATTGCTACCTTCGTGAGTAAATGCCTTACTTGCGCAAAGGTTAAGGTCGAGTACCAGAAGCCCTCTGGTTTATTGCAACAACCAGAAATCCCGAAATGGAAGTGGGAGCGGATAACTATGGATTTCATAACCAAGTTGCCCAATACAACGGGTGGACTTGACACCATATGGGTCATCGTCGATAGATTGACCAAGTCTGCACACTTCCTGCCTATCAAAGAAACCGACAAGATAGAGAAGCTTACGAGAACATACATTAGGGAAATAGTACGGCTACATGGTGTACCTATGTCCATTATCTCCGATAGAGATAGTTGGTTCACCTCAATATTTTGGCAATCACTACAACATTCCCTAGGAACAAGGCTAGATATGAGCACAACCTACCATCCTCAGACCGACGGACAGAGTGAGAGGACCATCCAAACTCTGGAAGATATGTTGCGAGCCTGTGTGATTGACTTTGGGAAGGCATGGGATACTCACTTACCCCTTATCAAGTTTTCCTATAATAACAGTTATCACACAAGCATCAAGGCTGCTCCATTTGAAGCTTTCTACGGCTGAAAGTGCAGATCCCCTCTGTGCTGGGCTGAGGTGGGTGATACCCAATTAGCCAGGGGGCAAGCTTCCGACAGTACTCTCACCGGTCCGGAGATCATTCGGGAAACAACAGAGAAAATCGTTCAAATCCGTGAACGATTGAAAGCCTCTAGAGACCGACAGAAGAGCTAAGCAGATAAACGAAGGAAACCTTTGGAATTTCAGGTGGGAGACCGAGTCCTTCTCAAAGTCTCACCCTGGAAGGGATTGATACGCTTCGGCAAGCGTGGGAAGCTTAATCCGAGGTACATAGGGCCTTTCGAGATTCTTGCGAGAGTCGGCCCCGTAGCTTACAAACTCGATCTACCCGACACACTTCGTAACGTACATTCTACATTCCACGTATCTAACTTGAAAAAGTGTCTGTCCGACGAGACTCTTGTAATCCCACTCAACGAGATCGAGATAAACGAGAGCCTCAACTTTGTGGAAGAACCAGTAGAAATCATGGACCGAGAGGTCAAGCAAACCAAGCAAAGTCATATCCCCATCGTGAAGGTTCACTGGAACGCCAAACGGGGACCTGAATTCACATGGGAATGCGAAGATCAGATGAAACAAAAATACCCTCATCTCTTTCATGTTCACTAGTGTCTTTACTACTTTGAATTTTGGGACGAAATTCCCTCTAACTGGGGGATGATGTGACAACCCAATATTTTCACTCTTTGTAATGGCCTAATAGGTCAAGTATTGTAAACACTTCTGAGTTAATAAAATTAACTTTGACAATAAAATGTACAAAAAGTTTTTATTCTTCTATGTTTAAATGTCATCAAACCATGATCGTACGTAAAAAGAACGCCCAAATCCGACTTCGTATATTAAAGTTATGATTTTTCCAAGTTCAGCTTAGCAACAGACAGCTAAAAACTCGAATCGGAGATCGAGCGACATTTGGCCGGAATGACCTAAACGAGAATCGAAGGTCTCGTCAATGGTATTTCAGCGGTAAAAAGTTTGGCAAAAACCGACGTCAGATAAAGAAGTTATGAATTTTTAAAGAAATTCCTTAATCACGTCATTTTAATAAATAAATAATAAAAATAATTTCCGAATTTACTCCCGAGATTCCCGAGAATCCCGAGAAAAATCCGTTTCCCGAGACGAAACTCTGCCCGGTTTTCGATCTCGCTATCTTCAAACTTCCAAGTGAGTTCATACCCCCTTAAATCAACCTTTGAAATGATTTTAAATGTTTAAATACTTTATGGGGGGGGGGGGGGGAACACAAGTTAAATACTTATAGTTATTGCTTCGATCACATGTGATTGCATTAATCACATGTGATTAATAACTAGGAAACCAATGATTTTATCACTGTTCAAACTGTTTTACTTCAAAATGTTTTACAAACTCTTTTACTTACCAAATGCTTTTATTTAAACTTTGTTTTATTACTTATAAATTGCATGCCCATATATGTATAGATGTATAAATAATGTTTAAAGGGCTTAGGAAAGCCACCTGTCCTATTTCCTTTTCCTCGATTTGGATGTGGTCTGGTGGAATTTCGGGTGACCATCCGAAGGTCGTTTTCATATTAATTATATATCAAATATACATATATAGAAATAAAAGTACTTCCATATTCATACGTACTAGACCCACCATTAGTAAGTTACCATCGGGGTAACACAGAATCATACTATTACAACTTCTAGATCAATGAGTCAGTTCATTCATGAGGCTATACTAGGAAGAGAATATATACAACTATACTATGAGAACATATACAACTATACTAGAACGAGAAACATTTCATTACATATACAAGAATACGATAACAAATGTGATCCACTGTATCGGAGCATGCCTTAAATGTCATGGCCCGAGTTGTAGCCAGAATTCTCTTGGAGGGAGAGCGTTGAGTTTGCGTATAGATCTATACTGGATTGACTATCCTACACCTTGCTGCTAGCTACAGCCGGACCTGCAGGTCTGCGGGTGCCAAACGTCATTCCGTTATTACGACCGTTCTTTATGTCGTTGTTACCAGTCGACAGTATGGTGCAATTTATCACATGATACATTAATATAAATCCGGTTTAAGGTAGTAAGTACAGCAGTAGTTCCTATAAAACAAAACTACAGTACTACAATGATTTACCCATTACATTTTGGTGATAACCTCACTTAAACTTTAATGTACAAACTATATTTTGTTAAAAGATAGTTACACTTGGGAAATTACACACTTTTACATCAAACGAGCATACAAAACAGTTAAGCCTTGGTAGAAGGCTACTTTAACAGAAAATATAGGTTTTTTTGAGAGATTCAAACTTTTACAAACACTTACATACATTTACAACTCATACTTGCGACAGGTTCAAACGTTTTGATAACAAACATCGACACTAAAATACTTATGAATTCACCAGCTTAATGCTGATAAACTCTTTCAAAATAACTTGTATTCTCAGGTCATCAGTAGACAGGTACCGATGCTAGCTTTTGAGAAGATGGAGCGCCTTCAAGACTCATCATATTATTTTGATTTACATTATATTTTTGGTGTCTACAACTGTACAGAATACACTTGTATTAAAATTATATATTTAATGCAATGGATGATGTTGTTTGCTTATTTACATTTACTGTGTTGTGATACTTTACATGACGTCCTCCGCCCCAGAACGTTTCCGCCATTCTTGGTTTTGGGGTGTGACAATTAGTGTATAAATGAAGGAGCAGCTTCACAGACCAATCCTCAACGACCGTGTTTCCTAAATCCCAACATCCACGCTGGCCAGTTCTTGGCAATCTCACTTCTCAACCCTCAGCAGTCGTGTTGACTAACCCCTGACAATCTCACTGCACAAGCTCTCAAGAACCTTGACGTCCATCTTTCAGTAGCCTTAACTCTTGGCAAATAGTATCATTATGCCCAAGACAGAGAGGCACCGATTGTCGCTCATCCAATGGCGCAACAAAACATTGAGTGCCTTTACATTATGGACAAACCGACCACCTGGGGAGGACATCTAAATTGAAGACCGCTAAGCCTAATCTTGCTAAAGGTTCAGAAGGTTCATAACCCTTGCCTTGAGTCGCTTGGTCTCTCAGCCCGACTCCATTATAGCGGTAGGCTCCGCTCGCAAGGCTTAGACATAACCTTTTCCTTGAGCTACTTGGCATCTCAACCTAACCCCACCATCATGACGTTCACCGCAAACAAGACTTGAAGGTTCATAACCTTTGTTGGTCCATTTACATGTGTTGCCATCCCGCGTGACATATTCATGATCACTGGCTGCTATGCCCGATCCATTTCTACACAATGCCATTTTGTGTGATATATTCATGAATCACTGGTTGTTAAGCCCTGTCAGCTTTGCCAAGATGCGCCATATGAGCTATGTGTCGCCATACACTAAAAGTCGTGTGCCATAAGCCTATGATGAGCTTGGCACTGTCCATTTGACATTTCATCTCCTATAACTAGCATGGTCTTCCTATGATCAGACGATCTTCTCAGATCCATCTTTGTTGCCTACCTGTAACGCCCCGTTTATTTAAATAAATTAATAAATGTAAGTCCTGGGATGATTTGTGAAGAATATTAGAAGTCGAGGGTTAAAATTGTATGTTCGGGACCTAAATTGAAAAGATTGAAGGCTTAAGGGCTTATTACTAATTTAAGGATCTATTATGAAAGAGATTTTTTTTGTAGAGTAGGGGTTGATTGGTAAATTTCATACTTTAATTGTAAAGAATTTCAGTAGATAGGGTTAAAAAGGTAAGTATGTGTTTTATTTTGAAAAAGATATCATGGGGAGGGACTAGAATGGTTAAATGGGCAAAGTTGGAGCATGGACACGGGACAACTCCCGTCACCCTCCCTTGATCCATGTATATATGCATCTTAAATCACTCAAAACCCTAACCCTAAGGGATATGCCTCCAACCGCCACCCCTCCTACTCTCTCATCTCCGGTCATAAGAGGTCGTCGCCATGCCATGGAACTGCCACCATCGAGACGAGCTGTCGGCAACAACGTGAGTCACCGAGAGTCTGTGGAAGACCGGGAAGAAACCTTCAGTCGATGTGGTCGCTACTGCCGTGTCATACGAATATCGCCATTGCGATGCTGGTTGCCGGAGGTGCTGGCTGCCGTTATTCTGTCGCTGTGTAAGTATTGGGCTGCCGAGAAACCTTCAGTCGAATCTTCTTTTTTTCCCTCTCGTTCCTTTTGTTGGGTTGATGCCATGCATGGCGGCTGTGGTCACCGGTGGGCTGTGAACCACCATTTCAGATTGCTCCGGTGATAGCAGCCTCCTAGTCAGCTGTTTAGAGCTTGGTTCTTGGGTTATTCCATGTGGACTGCCACCACCATTGGGAATGGTGGCTGCCGCCGCTGTGCTGCTGCTGTTGCTTTTCTAGTGCTCTTGCCGCCACTATGAGCCACCAAGGGAGAGTGGCTGGATCTTTTGAGAGAAAAAAAATCGTGTAGGTGTGTATGTATGCGTGTTGGATGTTTTGTTTAGCCGGAAAGTCGGAAGTAGCCACTACCACCATCGTGAGGTGGTGGCTGCCGCCTTGTACCACAGCCAGCCACCACTAGGGTGGTTGTGTGTGTGTTAGTTAGTTAGTGTGTTCGTATAAAGCATTGTAATTGTAATTTCCAAAAGATTAATGAAATGAAATGGAAAAACCACCACCCTAGGGTGGTGGTTGCCACCGTGAGCCGCCATCGACCACCACTACCCGAGGTGGTAGTGGGTGGTGCCCCGCTAGCAAACCCTAATGGGCTTAGATATTGATTTTGGGCCTATTGGGACATGTTTGAGTGGAAACTCTAATTAGGATTTAGAAAACCCTAATTATGAGTAATTGGGCCTTAGACTTATTGGAACCATCTTTGGGTCATTGGGATTGGAGTGTGTGTTAAGCCCAAATCACTCCATATCACTTATCGAGTAGAGTAAATGACAATGGATTAAGTCCTTAATGGGTTAAGTAAGAAACACTTAACCCTAGTTATCGTTTGATGTGAACCCCTAATTTCACTTGGGCTTTGTGTTGGGCCATCCAAGAATAATTAAATGGACTAGAGTAATTAGTTGGGCTCTAGGGTAAGGCCCATATGAAGGATTGGGCCCAATTTGGAAAATTGGGCCATAGATGGGCCATAGTTAGGCCTAGAGGATTATATGATATTGGGCCCTTAGAATGGGACATGTTGGACTAGACTGGACATTTGGGCCTTAAGGGAAGCCCATGTAGAGGTTTGGGCCCAATTTGGAAAATTGGGCTATATGTTGGGCTTTGATCCCTAATTGACTTTGGGCCTATGGATTGAGCCTTAGGCTTGGGTAAGCCAAGCTAGGGGTAATGTAGTAATTATCCAAAGCATGTATTTATAGTTATGTGTTAGAACCCAATTATTAATTGGGTGTTATTTTGGTGTTGACAGTTCGGGAATCTGTCATCTAGCAGCTAAGGTTGAGTCTGCGGGACTTCAGCAATGTGGGATTGTGTCTACGGGACTTCAGTATAGTGGGGTGAGTTTCCTTCCAGCAGGAACGGGTCTACGGCCACAATGCTGGCCCGTTTAGTTAGCAGTAGTTCCGGACTCCAGTCCGATGCAGTAGTTCATTATGCTTGGTGTCTTTGTGATACAGATGAGTTATGTGTTCCGGACTATGGTCCAATGCAGTATGCAATATATGTGTTTATATTATATGCTATGATTATGTTATGCTATATTCAGTTAGTTCCGGACCTCGGTCCGATGCAGTAGTTAGAGTGCTTGATGTCTTTGTGATTCAGGCATGTTTTGTGTTATGTGTTCCGGACTCTGTTCCGATGCAGTATGTACTATATGTATTCATGTTAGTTGATATGTTTACGATATGCTATGTTCAGTCAGTTTTTGGACTTCGATCCGATGCAGGGGTCCCAGTCAGTTTCGGACTTCGGTCCGATGCAGTTAGTTCCGGACTTCGGTCCGATGCAGGGGACGGGGTCCCGGTTAGTTCCGGACTTCGGTCTGATGCAGTTAGTTCCGGACTTCGGTCTGATGCAGTTAGTTCCGGACTTCGGTCTTATGCAGTTAGTTTCGGACATCGGTCCGATGCAGGGGACGGGGTCCCAATCAGTTCCGAACTTCAGTCCGATGCAGTTTCCGGACTTCGGTCCGATGCAGTGGGCAAGGCCCAATATGTGTTTATATGTTATTGTATGGTATGTGGTAGTTTGGGGGAGCTCACTAAGCTTCGTGATTACAGTTTTCAGTTTTTGTTTCAGGTACTTAGTTTTTCTAAAGAGGAGCTCGGGAAGATTGCAGTGCACACACCATTTGTTCAGCCTGGGATGTTTATACTCTGATATACTTGACAGTTGTTATAATATTTTGAGATACATTGCTTATGATTTTTATATGAGGTTTATTGACTATGGTTTTTATTATTAATTTAAACGAAATTTTCAAACTGCGTTTTTGGGATGTTACACTACCTCTTGACAACAGTCTTGCTATCTATCGTCATGAAGAGAATCCCGCTATACGTTCCTATAGCAACCTTTCCGTACTCACCATAGTTCGATACAACTACCTTCGCCACCTGAAGATGGTTACCAATGCTCGTGAGAAACAGACTATGAAGATGATTAATGGTGACATCCCACCAAGATAATGTGAAATTACATGCCAAATGACAACCTAATCGTACATAGCAGGCTAGTGCTTCAACTCTAGACAGCAACCACGCAGCCCAACTCCTGGAAAGTTGCGTTGCTCACCTCCCACAAGTAGCTCACTCCCACAACTCTCAGCGGCCTCGCACTAACCGTCAAAATATCTCGTAACGCAAAAAAGCCTCAGTGGTCGCAAACCATTAAACCCGGTCGGTTCCGCCAAGTCGTGCAATATAGGTCGGGCATCACCACGAACCACTGAAAGAATCCAACTAAGCATATCCCAAGCAAGAAACGCCTTGAAGATAACCATTGTAAATCCCGCCAAGATGATGAGAAGCACCATCCCATCTTGACAAACATAGCAGCCCCCTCTATGCATCATCATTATCGAAAGAATGGGGTCTACATCTCGTAAGCATAGGCCGAGGGGGCCTATCCCCCGGACTTGGAATGTGCACAATCCGTGTCACTTCCACTCCTAGAACAAGGAGAAAAAACAAAATAAGACATATCAAGGTCGATGGCAATGTGAACTGACTCCAAATGGATAATCACACCGCAATAACTAGTCCTAGGGCTAGACCCACACTTGTGTAAAATTATAGTCCACCCAATAGAGAGGTGGACCTCCTAAGAACAATCTAGATGTTATTTAATATTCAAGCTTGAATTATCCCAATAAGAGGTTGTGCATATTTACGAAGTGATAACAAGGACTGATCATCTGCATCACTTGAGTGAAATCGATGCAAGAATGCAACCAATAGGGTTCAAAGGTTCATAACCTTGCCCTAAACATGTCAGTATAATTCAAAGGCCCATGGCCTTTGTCCACGCCATGGATAGGCCTTAAAGGTTCAAAACATTTCCCTTGACACAAGAATACCCAAGTCCTAAATGCCTCAAGGTGACGACCTCGGCTTAACTTGGATGACCAAGCCCGAAGTGCAACGCTCCTTGGCATAAGACTTGAAGCAAGGTCTTAAACGGTAACCAGAAAACTCTAGATAAAAAGAGTACCCTAGAAAAACAAACCAGTCAAGGTTCACAAGAAGGGACCATCCAAGGTCTCGGTCTGAAAACACAAGCTAAGGACTCGAAGGAAAGACGAGCCCCGAGCTTGCAAGGGTAGACTCCTGGAACAAAGCCAAAGAACTTTGGTTTGGTACAAACAAACTCTCACCCAGCAAAAAAAGGGAATTATTCTAATGCACCACCAAGCAAGCAGGAAATGCCCCCAAACAATTCCAAAGACCAACATCAAACCGACCAAGACCAAAAAAAGCAAGCAAACTAAAGGCAAGAAGCAGCCGTATCACCATGACTCTCGTGGGCAAGCAACCCAAATCAACAAAATACACTTCCAGAATAAGCATTGCGGCTCGGGACACTTGATTTTTCAAAAAAAAAAAGAGTGGGGGGAGGGAGGAGGAGAAGGGTAGTATGCTACTACTGCTACTACCCCACAAAGAGTTTCAAAGCAACTGGGACGGAAAATCCAAATCAATCCATGATCTTAAGAAAGCATACCAACCAATCCAGCAACACATCATTCAGAGGGCACCGGAAGTAGGCTCACGGAGCAAATCTCGGTTCGCAAAACCTTTACAGGGGACTTGAGAAATGTATATTGCTGACCAATCACTCCAAATTCCCCTCGGGCATAGAAATATAACTCGCTACACGGCGTTGGGTGCATATCCCATCCCCCTCACTGGAGCACGCATGTTTTCCTCAATGGTGTTTCCATAAACAACTTTTGAGAGTGACTAGAAGGCGGGAATCATGGACCGAGTACGCTATGTTTACTTGGCGAACCTTGGAGCTTGGCACAACAACCGCTGTATAGCGAAGCTACATAACATCATTAGCAGCCCCGCTCTGCATCATCTTACCCGCAACAACTACGTTGCATCGATCAGATCACACTACCGAGAAGAAATGAGTATCAAGCCAGCCAGTGCCACATAAGCCTGTCGCACAAAACCACATCTCTCGTGGTCAAGGTTCGGTTGTGATTTTTATCTCTTTGACACATTGTTAATATTTGACTATGTCCAGTCCCATACCAATCACATTGGAATGGGGGGACTTGTTATGGCGTGTCCCATTTAGCATGATCCAGACCTCAAGATCTAAAGTGACAGCCTTGTCTGACGACCTTCGGGCGTTCGCTTGACGATCCTTGGAGGCCTGGACCAGCTCCTTGCTAGTTGTGCCTAAATTGGATGGTCCCAAGGCCTAACCTAATCTCCTTTTGACCTTATTTAAAGAGGAAAATACATAATTTCCCTTCTGACCTAATGGTCCCCTATAAATAGAACATGTCCTCCACCTTTTGGAGGAATCTTCTCTCTCCTAAAAGAAACCCTAAGGGAGTTCTCCTTTATATTCTAGAATCTAATCAGCTGCCATGGCTAAACACATCCCCGCAACATCAAGATGGTTCACTCCGGCCAGAAAGAACCATCTCTTCTCTACCATCTAGACTAACTTGATCGTTGGATCTTTTTCCCGGGGAACAGTCCCCGGGGAAAGGCTAACGATTGTGCTATGATGTATGCTCAGGTATCTCGCCGGAAGCTCGCTGACGGCACCACCTCCAACCCTCCGATCTGGAACCAACACAAACCCAATGGCCTGACGACATATCACAACAATACCCTCTCTTTAACCGTGTATCCCTCTCTATTTAGTGACACTGGATATGTAGAGACATATTTGACTCTATCTACAGTATACCTACTCTCTAACTAAAGCGAATGAGATTAAAGATATGCTCAAATCCATCACCAATGCAAGTCTCACTAAGAGATGGGTGATGTATGTTCTATTCCAAGAAATTTCATTTATTTATTCTAATTATTTGTATTAAGTTACCCTTTCACATAGTAAATCAATAATGTAGTTGTTGAATTTTAATAATGTACGTTATGTATTTGACCAGGGAGAAGACCCAACAAGTTTATACTGAAAATGGCTATTGGAGTTCCTTGGATCGTGTGTCAGTATGATGATGTTTCACAACGTGAATAGTTTTTCCTAAACATTATTATCAAAATTTGTAATATAATTATTTTTGGTTTTAAAAATTGATTTGTTGTTCATTATTGTTTTGAGTGTAGATGTAGCTAGCCAGGACAAGACTGCACTTGAGAAAGATTAAACCAAGATCCACATGTTTGAATGATGTTAATATGATGTTGTTTTCACCAATTTTTCAGGTGCCAATAGTATTATTCATTTTTTAAACATTTTTGCAAGGAATAGAAATTTCAACCTCATTTATATGAAATAGAGTCAATTGGAGTTGACAAAACAACAAGAAAACTAGGGTTGATTCTTTTAAATTTGGTTAGTATTCCGATGGGTTAAAAGTTTTAAGCTTTCCTTTCTAATACATTGATTAGATTATACAATGGGTTATTGATACATATGATTTATTAGTCAAAGGAATTTTTACCATTTAATCTCTCTTGATGTTTTGGTATTCAGGCCCTTGCTCATGAAATACACATATTCTCATTGCTAGTTCTTGATCAAAATGCAATATATAAATTGAAATAACAATCCTCTTTTACAAATATTTTTATCATTTCGTTTACCTCTTGATGTTTTCATGTGGCCAAGCGAAAACCAAGGAAAAGAGGAAAGTACATATATTTTATGTTGGGACAAATTTACAGTAAAGAAAATATAGGTATTGTATATTGTATTTGGATTTATTTGTGTACAATATATAAGCTTTTGTTGTGAATATAAGTTTTGGAGGGCTTTACTGATTTTGCACTAATACTCTGATCACAATTGTATTTTGTTTTAATAAGTAAACGTCATTATAGATGCCAAATCTTATGTTACATACTTTGTAAAATAAATGAAATTTTGGATAATATTGTGGCAATGAAATTTTAGTAAGTCAATAAGGGGTTATTTACCTTTTTAATTTGATTTCACTTTTAACTACGTTAAACTCATAATAAATGTCTTTGACCGGAAAAGGGGAAAAATGGGAAAGAATTAGTGGAGGAGCAGAGAACGAGAAACTTAATAACAAATTAAAGTAGGTTATTTTAAAAAAAATTACACTAATAAATATGATAAAATGGATGTTTTTCACTTTTTTTTTTCTAATTTTTATATTTAATTTAATATGTATAATTTTTTATCAATATTTTTATACATTTTTGGTCCTAGATTTTACTCTATTTCTACAACTTTGGTCCAAAAAGATTTTTTCTTTGCAATTTTGGTCTTTAATTTTGTGAGTTTTGAAACATTCATGTACTTTTTGTTATTTAAAAACTAAAAGATAATTTTTAAAGCATGTTTGTTTTTAGACATAAAGAAATGGTATTTTAGTCTTTAAGTTTATGTATAACTCGTGCATACTAAAAATGTATCTTGGGCATAAATATACTTGAATTTAAAGAATATTATAATTGATAAACATAATGTTTACCATAATGTATTTTATTTTTCTTAACCCAAAACAAAAAGATACTTTATTTTTTTTCTTAAAAAAGTCTGACAAAAAAGAAACTAAAATGAAAACATCATAACATTTTGAAGTACTTAATAAAAAATATATGATAAAAATAACTACATAAATAAGCATAACTTATGCATACTAAGTATTTATTTCTCTATGTATTGCAAATGTTAAAATTATTTGTTGTTGCAAAAGCGATGACATGTTTATGAACGAAATTAATTGTCAAATTTTTATTTTTATTTTTACGGCCGCTTGCGTGTGTACACCACTAGTGTATATATATAATTTGAAATGATATATTAAGTTAAAATTTTATAAAGATATTAATGTAATATTTAAGTTTAGAATGATATATTAGATGTTGTCTAAAAGTTGTGTTGAACACGAACTTGCATTTTGCTTCTTCGCGTGGAGTTAAGACATTGACAAACCACCATTTGTCATTTTGCTATTTGTTAAGTGATAATGGAGCCTCCAAGTAAACAACTTTTATAGAAAAAATGAAAAATCAATTCTCGGCCACATGACCCGTTGATAATAGATTGATTTTGAGTCTTCACACACCAACTTCACACAAAGAGGCATCTCATCCCAATCTCCTTCTACGCAGTCGATTCAAAAACTTGATTTTAATTTTGTAATCACCAAAAATAATGGAAGCTTTTCTAGAGGAGTTTCAACATCTTAAAATCCAACTGGAAGATATAAAGTCAGCCACCAGCAACTTTGATACGATCAACGTTATCGGAAAAGGTGGATTCGGGATGGTTTACAAAGGAGTACTTTCCAACTGTAACGACCGAAGAATGGTTGCTGTTAAGCGTTTAGATCGTTGCTATGGGCAAGGAGACCCTGAATTCTTTAAAGAGATCCTGATGCTTTCCCGCTATACACATGAAAATCTCATCTCTCTTGTGGGATTTTGCGATGATGATGGTGAGAAGATCCTTGTATACGAGCATGCCTATCATGGAAGCCTCGATTGCCATCTAAGTAGCACTACTCTCACGTGGAGGCAACGACTCAAGATATGCCTTGCGGCTGCAATTGGATTGTGCTACCTTCATGATCCTAATGAGACACAATATAGAATCATCCATAGAGATATTAAAAGTTCCAACATCCTATTGGATGAGAATTGGAATGCTAAAGTTTCAGATATGGGACTATCGAAAATAGGTCCCGCTAATCAGAAGCACACCTTTCTTGTCTCCAATGTTGTAGGTACGTTTGGGTATGTAGATCCGACTTATGCGGAGAAGAGCATCCTAACGAAAGAGTCAGATGTATACTCTTTTGGAGTCGTTTTATTTGAAGTATTGTGCGGGAGACTTTGCTTCGAATCTAAAAATGGTCATTGTGAGAGTTTAGTGCGAATGTGGAAAAAGAGATGCAAACAAAAGAAATTAGATGAGATTATCTTTAAAGATTTGAAGCAACAAATGGATATGAATTCATTGGAAACATTTTCAGACATTGCCTATCAATGTTTGCACAAGTCTCGTGAAGTACGACCAAAGATGTATCATGTTGTGGAAAAACTTGAGATTGCGCTTCGGTTTCAGGAGATTTATGAAGTTGTGGAACCACCAATAGACTATGATGAGATGAGCAAGACTGCAGTACCTCCTCTGGTGTATAGATCCAAAGAGGAACTAAAGAGGCTTCTCTCCAATGGAATCTTCGTAAACGAGGAAAAAACGGTGATTATCTATCTCGAATAGGTTTAAATTTACAAACTCCAAAAAAAAAAAATCTTGGCTCCCCAAATATATACTCTCATAAATGTACTCATATCGTTGTGCTCTTTTAATGGACAGTGGTTTTGGTTAAATAAGAATGGAGAACACTGCGAAATGATATCCGCAAAAGAGTGTATGACTCCTATTCGCTTCTCATCTTCAGAATATGCACCTCCAGGTCAAATTAAATCAAGGTTACTTATCCCCTCCTCCTTCTGTTTCTAGGCTTTTCAGATTATTTCAATTCACCAGTAAATAGTAATATATGCTTTTCTCCAATCTTTGTGCAGATTTGGCGTAGACTACTATCCACCATTCTGTAGGAAATTCAGAACACATGTCAAACCACAATTTTTGTCACCATATACCACATACACAGTAAATCTTGTGTTTAATCTTGGCTACAAAAATTTGGATTATTTAGGACTCAATTACGTATTGTCTGGGAACACAAAGTCTTCGACTTTGTACTTAGCAGATAAGAGAGAAGATGGATGGTTGATGGCTGAATTGTATCAGTTTACCAGTGACAGGAGAAATATTGATCTTGAAATTACATTTCTGTCTAGATATCCATTGGCAGTAGAAGGCATTGAGTTTCTTCCTCTTGAGAGAGTAAGCTGAGAAATAATGGTTTATTCATCTAGATGATTTTGTTTATGTTGCTTTAGGTCACATTTATTTTGTTTATGTTGCTTTGAGGAATTTTTTTCAGAATGGATGAAAGTCTAATATGTAAGTTATATAGGTGGAGCATGAAGTGTTAAAGGATGTGGAGATGGATATACAGACGATATCAGATTCTGAAACATATTGGGAACAAAAATTGCCTAGTGACTATGAAGAAATTATAAAGTGGTCAAAAGATAGGGTGCAATGGACAACAAAGAAGGAACTCTACTCTATTCTTTGCAAAGGGTTCCCAATCCAGGATTGTAAAGAGGTAATCCTACCATTTTTATACAGACTTAAATATAAGCCGTTCATTTGTTCCTCATTCTCATCTATTTTGGAGCCTATGATCAATGTTTAACAGTTCAAAAGGAAGAACTCCAAAATCCCAAAACTATTACTTACATATTTATTGATTGACAGTGGCTATATCTTGCAAAAAATGGGAAGAAATGTCTTATGATATCTGCAAGAACGTGTTTGCGAAAACAAGAGTGGAGTTGGCAGTCTTTACCCGAATTAAGGTTCTTTCCTTTATCTCTCCCATCTTGTTTTGTTGTATATGTTTGGCAGTCTCAACGCCCTAACACTTAAGATGCCTTTTAGTATATTGAACCCCTGAAAATTTTCAAATCTTAAAGCAACCAAAATGACAAGAAATACTCAAAAAATTTAAGGATCTTAACAGCTGTTGTCAATATCAAATTAGATACAAATGTTTAGAACCATTACAACTCTAAAACTCACTACATAAATAATACAAAGAAAAATTTAACCTAAACATTAACAAGATGATTAACGTAACTCAGAAAAACATGAAATATCTGAGGCTCAACAAGTAGTGGTCTTGTGATATGAACAAGTGTGATGAAGAATATAGAGAAACTCCAGGTGCATTGTCTCCAAAAAGGGAACTGATTCGTACACAAAAGATTTTCTCCGTTCAAAACAATTTGTGCTTTAACATAATGTAACTCTATAAAATATAAATTGTTGTGTATGGAGAAAAAAATGTTGTGTACGAATCACTTCCCCTCCAAAAAATGAACCCTACCCCCTTCTTATGCCTCATTTATGGAATACGGGTCCCAAACTGGTAGACATGGGTCAAGACAGATTCGCATGTTTTTATTTCCATGTACTCCCCAGCTCCCTTGTACAAGCCTCCACAACACAAATCTTCAAATCAACCGACTCTTGACTCATTTAGCCCCAACACAATTCATCCTATCCTGAAACTTAACCTTTCCAAATTAATTCTTAGCTTAACACATCAGACCACCCAAGTTTAGACTCTCCCTCATCCTCAACTTGGTGTGCACTATCAACCCAAGTTTTTCAGACAATAAACTATGTGGACTTCAACACCTTTTTAACTTCATCTCTTACATGGAACTTCATCTATTCGTTTCGGTGGTTTGGATTTGTACTCAACATACGAGGTTTCATCCTACGCATTTGTAGCCTCGAGGGCCCAATCTTGGACATTACAAGTCCACATATTATGTGACAGTGACATATGTGGTACCAACATTTAAACCATTCGGCCTAACCAGAAACTCAAACTTTCAAAACTAATTCATAGCTTAACACATTCAAACCATCCAAGTTTAGGCTAGATACTAAGTAAAAAACTTCTAGCAAAATCCTTTTGGAGAAGTGATCAAATACTATTAAACGCTTCTTTTTTTTTTTGCAGATTTGAAGATGTGGCTTTTGATCTTCATGGAAGCAGCTTCTGGTTAAGCTGCAAATCCAAATTATTGTCACCAGAAAAAATATACGCAATTTATCTTGTTTACAAATTACAAGAAAACCATTTTGGATTTGAAGCTCCTGTGAAAGTGACAGATGTTATTGCTAGACGTACTTATGAGAGGAATCATTCATGGTATATTTTTTTTCTTAGTCCTCAAACTCCGGTGCTTAGACGGAAGGTTTATCAAAACGCCCACAACCCATTGAATAGACCCAAAATAAAAGGACTTCCACAACAAAGAAATGATGGTTGGATGAAAGTACAAGTATGGGAATTTCAAACCAATACTAACACTAAACGGCTTCCGGATGAACTTTTATTAACCTTTTTCAATAACAATTTGCCTAGAGGGCTTATCGTTCAAGGGGTTGAGGTTGAACATATATAACTTCTTTTATTTATGATTGATCATGAACTATTTGTATAAGTTAGCTTTAATTTTATTTCTTACACTTCTTCTTTCTGTTGGAGTAATTCAAAGAAAAAGGGTCAAAGGTCATTTTTGGAAAATTTCCATATCTTAGTTTATTTACCCAATTTTAGTATATGATTCAAATTCTTAGTAAAAATAGGGTTCAATGTTTTCTTTCTTTTTCATTCCGAACTCACTTTAGCTTCTTAATAGAGCTTTGACAGCAAGTAACTTCTGTACCTCCCTGTTGTCCCATGTTTTCGTTTTCCTATTTGGTCCTCTGTTTTCGTTTTCCTATTTGGTCCTCTATTTTTGTCTTCCCTGTAAACAAGGAAGTAGCAGGTTTGTTTGATTACACTTGGTTTTACACATGGTATCAGAGCTACGGTCACAACCTGAAGACGGTGTAATTTGTCATACCCCGGAAGCCGGCGTAAACACCGAGATATGCTACATAAATCAGCGATCATAATTATTGAACATACATTGACGTAAATCTCCTATTTACGTTGACAATAGCTATTGCTAAATCGCGACACACGCATCACAATCCAACGTTTACAAATATATGATAAAAATAAGAGAGAGTCTTCTATGCAAACACTTCTGACCTTCTAAATAACCTCAGAATACATGCATTAAGACACGTCAGCAAAATTGTTAGTGAGTTCTACAGGTTTTGACACATATTATTTTTGCATACAAAAGTGTTTTATAAAATTTATCTGGTTGACCAACTTTTATAAATACGTATTTTTCTATAAAAAGTATAAAATAATTGAGTTATAAAAGTGTATTTAGACTCATTTAGAAATATCGTTTGCTCAAATCCAAAAATACACCATTTGATAAGTAAATCAAACTTATATCAAAATTTTACGGTTCCCATGACCAAAATACTTTTTATATAAGGATTTTGAATAGTAATTTATATAAAATAAACTAATATCACATTTTATGAAAACATAAAATAGCCAACTTTACTCTTGAAACCTTATACAAGCATTTGTGTAGTTTATATTTAAAACTAATAAGTTTCGAATTTATACTTTGTAACTTCATGTGGTGGTGTTAATTAAGTGTTATCTTACTTAATTTAGAAACTGACACTTAACTAGTGGGGCACTTATATATAAAAACATAAATAACGACACTTAACCAATGTGGCACTTAATTTGTAAACTCCCCCCACATAAATATTTTGTTTTCGTATAAAAACAAAGGGTTTATGTAAATGACTTATTAAATGTAAGTTAAACCTTAACTAATCATGTCATGTTGTTAATTAAGTGTTATATGACTTAATTTTTGGTATTAACACTTATCCTTTTGAGTCACAAACTATCCTACCAAATACAGTCTATTCCGACTAGTATAAGTGAACAAAAACCTCTTCTAAACCAGATGTAAATTTAATATTGTAAGAAAACAAATATAGGATCTATAATAAGCTCATAGCCGAACTTCAACACAACACCGCTGCACTAACACTAAAAGGGTGTGCTAAAAGTTCCACAACACTAACATTTTTTTTTCCAACGACCAAACATTAAGTTATATTTGATAACGAGAAATTGTGCCATATCAAAGATTTAGTTATCAAATTGAATTAATCTTAGACACTTAACCATTTGGAGAGAGGCTTATTCCATTCTAGTCTTACAGCTATCCAGAATATGTTTTCTGGTTCTAAGGTGTAACAACCCGAAGTTTTCCATCGTCGAAAACCCGTTCTACCCGTAAAAATTCGCCGTTTGTCAATTCATTCCGTTTTCGTTTTGGGTTAAATTATTTAAACTTATATGTTTATTATAATCCAATGAGTGTCCAAACCCCTTAGGAACTCATGAAATTAGCCCAAATGTTTATTTCCAAAAAGTTTAGAAACGTCCCCGTCGGGTTACGGAAACTTAATCGGGTGCGACCTAAAGCCCCGTTTAATGCCGGTATCGGGTAGAATTCCACCGTGTCCAAGTTTTGGGACCTATTTAAATGTGTTTAAACATTCATTTGAAGCTTTTTCTTCCTCTCTCTACTCTCTCTCTAACCTCTCTCCTAAATCCAAGTTTAAGGGTCCAAAATCATCAAATTTAAGCTCCAAATCACCAAGGTAACTATCCTAACTCCTAGTAAATCTTGTGTTTAATCTTGGCTACAAAAATTTGGATTATTTAGGACTCAATTACGTATAGTCTGGGAACACAAAGTCTTCGAATTTGTACTTAGCAGATAAGAGAGAAGATGTCACACCCCCAAACCAGAACGGCGGAAACGTTCGGGGGCGGAGGACATCATATTCAGTATCATAACAGTTCATAGAAAGGAAAGTACACACCACCATACATATATAAAGGTTTTAAAAATGTTTATATAATTGTATTCATTACATGTTTAAAAGATAAATACATAAACATCTTTCAAAAAGAAGTAATTAACGCCAGCGCGTCAATCCCAAAAGTTGATTTCCAAACCTGCTTAGCGGTTCCCTGAGAATACAAGTTATTTCAAGGAGAAAGTGTCAACAATTAAGTTGGTGAGTTCATGAGTAGTGTTTTGAGAAAATGTACGCCAATCGAAAGTTCGTGTATGTTTTCCAGAAAACGCAGTATTTCAAATGTAAAGAGTTACGGTTTGTTGTGTTGTAAATGAATGTATTAGATCCAGAAAATCCCATATTTTCCCTAATGGTTGAGATATGAATTGTTGTGTTTTCCAAGAAAATCCCTTATTTTCTTATAAAAGTATGAAATGCATATGAATGTTCGTGTTATAAGTTGTAAATAATTGCACCAGGAAAATCCCTTATTTTCCTATTAGTTGTTTGGTTTGTATACAGGAAAAACCCTTATTTTCCTAACATAACTGGCAGTCTCTAAGACCGAAAATTTTGCAAGTAACCGACGTTCTTAAAAGTCGTGTCATAGTTTTATATAATAAAGTTATACGAAGATCGCATTTGTTAGATGAAGAATAGTTTTAATAGATACTCGTTGATAAAAACATAATACCATAATAATTGTATATCCGATGAGTTTTATAACCATACTAAAAATAATATGCTTGTAACGACGTTCTTCAGACGTCGCAGCGTTATGACAACTGTCACCCCAAAGGATGGACTGTAGCTAACAGTCAGGGCACGGGATCATGACTTCCCTTATAGATCTATACACATTTGACATGTTCTCCTAACGGGAGACTCTGGTTATAGACAGGACTTGCGGCATTACTTTCTAATAAGAAAGTAGTGTTTGAAGATATACACGTCTCATGGATTCTCAACTAAGTCTGCATTAAAGTGATGGTTTTGTATGCAAAGTTTATCCTTTTTCACAATGTTTGACAAAGCATAAATCATAAGTTTTTAGAATGTATAAAACGACTTAGCAACGAAAGGTACTTTGAAATCACTATATACTTTGTATAAGTCTAATGCACGCAAAGTATGACAAGAGTTTTCCATAGTAGTAAGGAATTACAAGTGATTTATTCGATAAAAACAAGTGAAGTGAAACTTTATAAAATACACGATAATAACCGTATGTTTACTTGTATTCCCCCCCCCCCCCCCCTTATAGAGTATAAAAGCATTTAAAATGTATTTAAAGTGTTTTTGAAAGGGGTATGAACTCACTTGATTGATTAAAGAAGGTGTGACGAAAATCGAGCAGAACTTTGGCTTGAAAAGGCGGATTTTCTCGGGATTTCTCGGGAGTAAAATCGACCTTCGGGACTTGCACAAAATGACCAGGGCTTCGGGGTAGTGCAAGCACGGAAAACGAGGCAAAATGCAAGAAAAGTGAGAGAGAATGCGCAATTTTTTCGGGAACCCTCGCATCCCTTTTATAGGATGCTGGAACCGCCTTGGTACGCGGGGCGTACGCGTACGTCACGCATGACCGAGTCCTCGACTGCCTCGGACTTTGGATGGGACGGGGGGGGGGGGGGGTAGGCTCGCATAGGGGCGACGTGGACGATCCGAGACCAAGGCCTTGAGTACGTTGGGCGTACTCGTGTACGCGGGGCATACTTGTGTGACTCAGACTTCGGATAATACCGAAGAATTATTTATCAAACTTCAAAAATTAATATCTCCTTCATACGAACTCCGTTTTCGACGTTCTTTATATCCACGCGTAGGTGAGACTAAGATCTACAACTTTCGTTTAGATTCCGTTGGCAAATTCCGAAATTATTTTTATTATTTATTTATTAAAATGACGTGATTAAGGAATTTCTTTAAAAATTCATAACTTTTTCATACGATGTCCGATTTGAGCGTTCTTTTTATGAACGTTTGTAGTTTAACGATATCTATGACTTTCATTTAGACACCTAAGGTCAGAAAATGTTTTATTGAAACTTTGCGTTTTTACGTAACCTCGTATCGCCGTTTTTGTCGGAAAAACTTAGAATGGTCATAACTTCTTCGTTATAACTCGGATTTTTGTGTTATTTATATGTTTGGAACCCTTAAGACGATATTTACTAAATAGCGTACTCCAAATAGAGTTTTTGAATACTTCATTTTTCGATGATATTCTAATCCCTTTTTCAAAGAGGTTACAAGACTCGATCTTTGATGACCAGAAATGACGGGTTGTTACAGAAGATGGATGGTTGATGGCTGAATTGTATCAGTTTACCAGTGACAGGAGAAATATTGATCTTGAAATTACATTTATGTCTAGATATCCATTGGCAGTAGAAGGCATTGAGTTTCTTCCTCTTGAGAGAGTAAGCTGAGAAATAATGGTTTATTCATCTAGATGATTTAGTTTATGTTGCTTTAGGTCACATTTATTTTTTTTGTGTTTCTTTGAGGAAATTTTTTCAGAATGGATGAAAGTATAATATGTAAGTTATATAGGTGGAGCATGAAGTGTTAAAGGATGTGGAGATGGATATACGGACCATATCCGATTCTGAAACATATTGGGAACAAAAATTGCCTGGTGACTATGAAGAAATTATAAAGTGGTCAAAAGATAGGGTGCAATGGACAACAAAGAAGGAACTCTACTCTATTCTTTGCAAAGGGTTCCCAGTCCAGGATTGTAAAGAGGTAATCCTACCATTTTTATACAGACTTAAATATAAGCCGTTCATTTGTTCCTCATTCTCATCTATTTTGGAGCCTATGATCAATGTTTAACAGTTCAAAAGGAAGAACTCCAAAATCCCAAAACTATTACTTACATATTTAATGATTGACAGTGGCTATATCTTGCAAAAAATGGGAAGAAATGTCTTATGATATCTGCAAGAACGTGTTTGCGAAAACAAGAGTGGAGTTGGCAGTCTTTACCCGAATTAAGGTTCTTTCCTTTATCTCTCCCATCTTGTTTTGCTGTATATGTTTGGCAGTCTCAACGCCCTAACACTTAAGATGCCTTTTAGTATATTGAACCCCTGAAAATTTTCAAATCTTAAAGCAACCAAAATGACAAGAAATACTCAAAAAATTTAAGGATCTTAACAGCTGTTGTCAATATCAAATTAGATACAAATGTTTAGAACCATTACAACTCTAAAACTCACTACATAAATAATACAAAGAAAAACTTAACCTAAACATTAACAAGATGATTAACGTAACTCAGAAAAACATGAAATATCTGAGGCCCAACAAGTAGTGGTCTTGTGATATGAACAAGAGTGATGAAGAATATAGAGAAACTCCAAGTGCATTGTCTCCAAAAAGGGAACTGATTCGTACACAAAAGATTTTCTCCGTTCAAAACAATTTGTGCTTTAACATAATGTAACTGTATAAAACATAAATTGTTGTGTATGGAGAAAAAATGTTGTGTACGAATCACTTCCCCTCCAAAAAATGAACCCTACGCCCTTCTTATGCCCCATTTATAGAATACGGGTCCCAAACTGGTAGACATGGGTCAAGACAGATTCACATGTTTTTATTTCCATGTACTTCCCAGCTCCCTTGTACAAGCCTCCACAACACAAATCTTCAAATCAACCGACTCTTGACTCATTTAGCCCCAACACAATTCAGCCTATCCTGAAACTTAACCTTTCCAAATTAATTCTTAGCTTAACACATCAGACCACCCAAGTTTAGACTCTCCCTCATCCTCAACTTGGTGTGCACTATCAACCCAAGTTTTTCAGACAATAAACTATGTGGACTTCAACACCTTTTTAACTTCATCTCTTACATGGAACTTCATCTATTCGTTTTGGTGGTTTGGATTTGTACTCAACATACGAGGTTTCATCCTACGCATTTGTAGCCTCGAGGGCCCAATCTTGGACATTACAAGTCCACATATTATGTGACAGTGACATATGTGGTACCAACATTTAAACCATTCGGCCTAACCAGAAACTCAAACTTTCAAAACTAATTCATAGCTTAACACATTCAAACCATCCAAGTTTAGGCTAGATACTAAGTAAAAAACTTCTAGCAAAATCCTTTTGGAGAAGTGATCAAATACTATTAAACGCTTCTTTTTTTTTTTTTTGCAGATTTGAAGATGTGGCTTTTGATCTTCATGGAAGCAGCTTCTGGTTAAGTTGCAAATCCAAATTATTGTCACCAGAAAAAACATACGCAATTTATCTTGTTTACAAATTACAAGAAAACCATTTTGGATTTGAAGCTCCTGTGAAAGTGACAGATGTTATTGCTAGACGTACTTATGAGAGGAATCATTCATGGTATATTTTTTTTCTTAGTCCTCAAACTCCGGTGCTTAGACGGAAGGTTTATCAAAACGCCCACAACCCTTTGAATAGACCCAAAATAAAAGGACTTCCACAACAAAGAAATGATGGTTGGATGAAAGTACAAGTATGGGAATTTCAAGCCAATACTAACACTAAACGGCTTCTGGATGAACTTTTATTAACTTTTTTCAATAACAATTTGCCTAGAGGGCTTATCGTTCAAGGGGTTGAGGTTGAACATATATAACTTGTTTTACTTATGATTGAGCATGAACTACTTGTATAAGTTAGCTTTAATTTTATTTCCTACACTTCTTCTTTCTGTTGGAGTAATTCAAAGAAAAAGGGTCAATGGTCATTTTTGGAAAATTTCGATATCTTAGTTTATTTACCCAATTTTAGTATATGATTCAAATTCTTAGTAAAAATAGGGTTCAATGTTTTCTTTATTTTTCATTCCGAACTCACTTTAGCTTCTTAATAGAGCTTTGATAGCAAGTAACTTCTGTACCTCCCTGTTGTCCCATGTTTTCGTTTTCCTATTTGGTCCTCTGTTTTTGTTTTCCTATTTGGTCCTCTATTTTTGTATTCCCTGTAAACA
The DNA here is from genome assembly GCF_052625555.1 of Lactuca saligna. Lineage (NCBI taxonomy): Eukaryota > Viridiplantae > Streptophyta > Magnoliopsida > Asterales > Asteraceae > Lactuca > Lactuca saligna. The sequence goes on along the minus strand of NC_136421.1, from coordinate 122,216,105 downwards.
AGGAAGTAGCAGGTTTGTTTGATTACACTTGGTTTTACACATGGTATCAGAGCTACGGTCATAGCCTGAAGGTGGTGTAATTTGTCACACCCCTGGCAGCCGGCGTAAACACCGAGATATGCTACATAAATCAACGATCATAATTATTCAACATACATTGACGTAAATCTCCTATTTACGTTGACAATAGCTAGTGCTAAATCGCGACACACGCATAACAATCAAAAGTTTACAAATATATGATAAAAATAATAGAGAGTCTTCTATGCGAACACTTCTGACCTTCTAAATAACCTCAGAATACATGCATTAAGACACGTCAGCAAAATTGTTGGTGAGTTCTACAGGTTTTGACACATATTATTTTTGCATACAAAAGTGTTTTATAAAATTTATCTGGTTGACCAACTTTTATAAATACGTATTTTTCTATAAAAAGTATAAAATAGTTGAGTTGTAAAAGTGTATTTAGACTCATTTAGAAATATCGTTTTCTCAAATCCAAAAATACACCATTTGATAAGTAAATCAAACTTATATCAAAATTTTATGGTTCCCATGACCAAAATACTTTTTATATAAGGATTTTGAATAGTAATTTATATAAAATAAAGTAATATCACATTTTATTTTTTTGAAAACATAAAATAGCCAACTTTACTCTTGAAACCTTATACAAGCATTTGTGTAGTTTATATTTAAAACTAATAAGTTTCGAATTTATACTTTGTAAATTCATGTGGTGGTGTTAATTAAGTGTTATCTTACTTAATTTAGAAACTGACACTTAACTAGTGGGGCACTTATATATGAAAACATAAATAACGACACTTAACCAATGTGGCACTTAATTTGTAAACTCACCCCACATAAATATTTTGTTTTCGTATAAAAACAAAGGGTTTATGTAAATGAGTTATTAAATGTAAGTTAAACCTTAACTAATCATGTCATGTTGTTAATTAAGTGTTATATGACTTAATTTTTGGTATTAACACTTATCCTTTTGAGTCACAAACTATCCTACCAAATACAGTCTATTCCGACTAGTATAAGTGAACAAAAACCTCTTCTAAACCAAATGTAAATTTAATATTTTAACAAAAAAAATATAGGATCTATAATAAGCTCATAGCTGAACTTCAACACAACACCGATGCACTAACACTAAAAGGGTGTGCTAAAAGTTCCACAACGCTGACATTTTTTTTCCAACGACCAAACATTAAGTTATATTTGATAATGAGAAATTGTGCCATATCAAAGATTTAGTTATCAAATTGAATTAATCTTAGACACTTAACCATTTGGAGAGAGGGTTATTCCATTCTAGTCTTACAGTTATCCAGAATATGTTTTCTGGTTCTAAGGTGAGCCTATAACGGACAATATAGACGTTCCGTCCCCGGAAGGGCACAAGAAATAGTGGTATCTGGATAATTACTAATGCATTAAAAAGTAGTGTAGTAACAAAGAAATAACACTTGATGTCAGTTTAGTCTCATCAAACGAAGTTGTAGCTAGCAACCACAGGTGGATAATATCGACCCACATAAATTTATACCATCTGCCTTAGATTTATACAAAAGTTATTTATTATAAATTAATATCGTACACTTAGATTTACACTGTAAATCCCTCCCGGATTAACAATTATAGTGCTAGGGTTGGTTCTAGGATTTTGATCTTAAGGAATGACAAGTATCACAACATGAATCCCCCCTTCAACGATTCTAGGATTTAACACACAAGATCTAGTCTCAAACTCCAATAGTTTTTTCGACTAACCAACTCACAATTCACACAAAGGATATCAAGCTTTAATCTTAAGTTTTAAATGTTTTTAGAACTTAACGTTTCTAAGCATTATTATGAATTTAATTCAAAGTTTGGATAGTGTGATGGTTGCATTTTGAATAATTCCATGTTTTCAACCAATTGCAAATGATCCAAATCACGCAGTTTAAAACACAAATATATAAGTAGAAGATGATTAATCTATCCTTTTAATAATTCACTTGACATGTTCAATCTTTGTTTATCAACCATTTAAGGCAATGTTCATTTCTTTTGTACATCATTATGTTGAATACCATATTTGGTTATATGTATAATGTCTCTTCATGCTTTCTCAACATATTTGTGCATATATACGACAAGTAATACAATTTATGGCTCATCAAATAACTTATATCTTTATAGCAATCTACTTAAAATCTTGTGACTTTTATTAATTTTAATTAATATATTACGAAAAGGTGTAATTATGTCATTTATAGCATTCTACCATAACTTATATGATTTATTAATAATTTATACATGTTAGATTGCTAACTTTTGACCAATAATAAAGTATGATGCTATTTTGTGTATAAACTTGAAAATCATTTGTTGAGTTCATTTGTGTTGCGTCTTGGGCTATGTATTTTGTATCCGGATTGGGCCTATCCATCCGTGTCTATCTAGATTAGTTTCTTTGTTATCTAGATTAGTTGTTAGGGTTATAGTATATATATATATATATATATATATATATATATATATATATATATATATATATATGCATGCATGTATGCGTATATTAAGTAGTTGTCTATTACGTTGATTCTTGTAACCCTAAACGCCTCTATAGATTGAAGTTCTTTATCGAGCTCTTCTAAGGTGTTATTGCATTAATCATTCGACATATTCAGCGCCATACTTGTGTTCTTTATTACGTTCTTATTTAATATCTTGCTTAGAATCATACGATCCTAATAGAACTTTGTTCTAACAATTGGTATCAGAGCAGGAGACTGTGTGATCAATACACATTCCTTATGTATTCATAATACTTTAGGGTTTCCGCTTTTATCGTATAAATAGAAGCCGTCATCTTCATATCGACGACAACTCTGTTTTTGATAAAAACCCTAATCTCAAGTTTACAGGTTTGATTCTAGTAGCTCACCATGTCTCACGATGATTCGCATACAAACCCTATTAACATCTCAAACAACATTGGATCAACAACCAGAGTACCCATACTCTATACTCAAGACTACGAAGTATGGGCTCATCACTTTGAAGATTACGTGGTTGGATCTGAAGACAATGGCTATCTCATCTGGGAAGCTATCACTCTTGGACCGTTTGTACATTCGGAGACAAACACGACGGTTAAGATGCAAAAGGATTACAACAAGTTAGTGACAGATGTTCAGAAGATGCCACAGGATGAGAAGGACAAGATCTTGTGTAACGTTAAAGCCATGCGATTGATAAGATTCGCCCTGCAATCTGACACCTTTCGGCTTGTAGGTTCATGCACAACCACTAAAGAGATCTGGGATAGGTTGAAGGAAATTTACTCAACTGATGATGATTTGGAACACTCCATTCAAACTCTGTTACTGTCAGAATTTGGAGTTTTCGAACAGAAACCTGAAGAGAAGATTGTACAGACCTTTGATCAGTTCAATCATCTCTTAAGTAAGATGATCAAGCATGGGATAGAGAGGAAGCTGATCGAGAAGAAAGTAACGTTCATGAACGGGCTGAGACCAGAATGGATGGATGTGGTTTCCACTGTGAAGGCGCACGAACAGTTCAAATCGTACTCGCTGGCGAAACTAGTAGGGATACTGAAGTCCCATGAAAGTGTTGTAACCAAGGAAGCGAAAGTGGTCTCTGGTGTGGGATCATTGGCTCTTGTTTTTAAAGGAAAAAGTACTGCTGAAGAAGAAGAAGAGTCAAACATGTCAGAGTGCGACCTTACAAGTGAGGAGTATGCCTTGATGATCACAAATCCAAAGAAATTTGCAAGGAGAAAATTTCCCGTCAACAAGAACCGAAACTGGCAGGGGAGTTATAGTTCTGAGAAGATGAAGGATGAACCGAAAGTCTCCTCTCAAAAGGATGAAGAGAAAAAGGAGAGCAACCTTGCAGGAGACTTAGGATACGACTGCAACTGTTGTCATGGCAAGAACCATTTTGCCAAAGATTGCATGTTGAGAAAGATGATGAGGTGTATTATATGCGCAAATTAGAAGAAGTCAAGAAGAAAAAGGCGTCCAACAGCTCAATGAATGCCTTAATCATACAGGAGAATGCTGGGGAAGATGAGTTCAGTGGCGTAGAAGTCTGGTCAACCGACTCTGAAGACGAAGAGGTTAGAAGACCCACTCATGGAAAGGTGTATGTGGCAAAGAATGAAGGTTCGGGTGGAAAGTGATTTATCGTCACTGCTGGTTGATCAACCGAAAGTGCAGATACTGAACCAAATCTGACAGAAAACAAGTGTTTTGCGGCCAAGCCGGTGAGTGAGAAGATCAACGACTGCGATCGATTCATCAAAAAGGTACATTCTATTCTTGAGTCTCTTAAATTTTCAAAAACTGATTATCAAGAAGAATTAAATGAATTAAACTTTAAATTTTCTAACCTAAGTAGTAGCCTCATGCAAACCCGCTTAGCGAACTCTAACCTAACTGACCTACTCGGCAGGGTGTCTTCAAAAAGTGAGGAGAGGAGAATCTGGATTGAGCTGAAGGAAGCGGAGTTAGTTAGGGCGAGGGATGAAAGTATTTACTTGCAAAGAGACGATTTAAAGTTATTAAAACAAAGAAATGTTTTATGTTTAATTGCTAAGCGTCTTTATACTAATATTGCTCAATTACATTTATGTTGTGAAATTGGAAAGAAGATTCATAAAATGATTTTTCCCTTTCTTGAATTTAAGGAAGATGAAGTTATAGTAGAATGTGAATCAGAAGTGTCCTCAGAAGAAATATCAATGTCGTATAGGCTAGGTTTGGATAAGATAGAAACCTTCATCGATTCTAAGGAACATAAAAGTATGTTAAAAGATATCTTAGATGAAAATGATAGGCTAAAGATTAAAACTGAAACTATACAAACATTCGATCTGTCAAATGCCAAAATTGTTAAAGATAATAAAATAAACTTAGATAATTTGTCTGAATTTGATGCGGATAGCGAGATGAGTGAAATCTTAGTAGAGGATGAAGTTGATTGCTCTAAGTTTATGAAAAATGAAACCGATAATGAAAAACCTCTTATATCAAAAAACTTGGTTGAGTTTGCTCGTCTGTCAAAAGAACAGAAACAAAAACTCAAGGAAAAGGCCTTGGTCTATCAAAAAGTTCAGACCGTGCCAAATCAGGTTTATGCTGTGACCGGGGTCACTCAAAGGCAAACAGCAGAATTAAGAACCATAGTTGACGAAGATAACGCTGAAGGATGCAAAGACTATTTCTGGTCTGCTCCTATTGATAACGCAGACGAGACTGTGGGACTATCTAAGAAAACCACATGGAGAGTCAAAGGTAGATACATACTAGAACCCATCAACAAACCCTCCAGTTTCGACATTCCAAGCATAAGTGGAACCAAAGATGTTCCTGAGGAACCAATGGTTGAACTTGATGTTCCAATCAAGAGGGAAGAACCAAAAGTTCTACTCAAGAGAGAGGAAGCACCGAAAGTTCAAACTAAGAAGAGTACAGAATCTAAAATGGAAGGTAAGACAATTGTAACTCAGAAGGAGAAACCAAAGGCCAGCTTCAATGTTCACAAATCTCAGAAGGAGCTAGCTGAACAAAAACGCCTGAGAAATCAAAGATACGCCACGAATCTGAATGAATGGAAATGGCATTGGAATTCTCAAAATCTCAACTATGAGCCTCCCAGGAAAGAATCCATGGACAAGGGAAAGGAAAAGTTGAAGGAAAATTTCATTCCAAATTCCTATTATTTCAAATCCCAGAACCGAAAGTCAAGTCTCGGTCCTGAACCCACTTTCGGTCCTCGACTCAGTTTCGGTCCTAGATGTAGTTTCGGTCCTAAACCCAGATTCACTCCTCGATCCAGATTCAGTCCTAAACCCAGATTTGGTCCTAATCCTAGTTATGGATCCTCCAAGTCCCAAGATGGAACAAATTCATTAAAGGACATCAAAGGAAAAGGAAAGCTGGTATCAGACTCTAAGAAGGAAAATAAGAAATCCTCCACTAAACCTAGGAATCAAATGAAAAATCCTAAACCATCAAAAGCAACACCAACTGATACACTAAAATTTAAAGAAGTTAAAACAAAAATCAAGGTGTATACCATTAAAAGAAAAGATCAAACCACCCTTATTAAACGAACTTATTTAGTTGATGCTTCTGTAGTTATTCCTTTCTCTGTGAAAAACTCACAAGGACCCAAGAAACTTTGGGTTCCTAAATCTACTTGAATTTGCAGGTAATCAGTGACGAGCAGTTTGACGACGAATGGTATATAGACAATGGTTGCTCGCGTCGCATGACAGGGAGGAAGGAGGAGCTAAGGGAGTTTTGGTCCCTGAAAGATGGTGGGTCTGTGAAGTTTGGAAAGAATTCCTATGGAACAATCAAAGGATACGACTTGATAACTAATGGAGACTTCTCGATCAGAAAGGTGGCTTATGTAGAAGGATTGCAGCACAATCTCATCAGCATGTCGCAATTAGTTGTGGGTACAGGTTTGAAGGTATCTTTCGATGATGAGGGGTCTGAGATAATGGAAAAACAATCCAAGAAGGTTCTGTTGAAATCTGCATGAAAGGGAGAGATGTACCCTCTTAATCTTAACCCAATTCGAGGGACACCAGCTATCTGTTTACTGTCAAAGGCAAACACCGATGAAAGCTAGTTATGGCATCGACGTCTATCACACCTAAATTTCAAAGACATCAACAAATTAGTGATTGGTGATCACGTTCGAGGCCTTTCTCTTCACAAGTTCGATAAGGAGCATTTATGTGCAGCATGTGAGATGGGTAAGTAGAGCAGAAGAAGCCACCCTACACGCATCAATACTAAGATAGTGGAAGCACTTGAACTGTTACACATTGATTTGTGTGGACCTTCTGCTATAGAGAGTATCGATGGAAGTAAGTACATTCTTGTCATTGTAGATGATTTTTCACGCTTCACTTGGGTTTTCTTTCTTAAGCAGAAATCAGATGCTACTCCCAAGTTGAAGGCATTCATCAAGCAGGTAGAAGTACAACTAAAGAAGACGGCCAGAAAAATCAGAAGTGACAATGGTCTCGAATTCAAGAACAAGGATTTTGAGGACTTTCTGGCTGATAAGGGGATAACTCACAATTTTTTCGGCCCCTTATACACCACAGCAGAATGGGATTGTTGAAAGACGAAACCGCTCATTATGTGAAGCAGCCAGAACCATGCTCAGTTACGCTTCCCTACCTTTATACTTCTGGGCTGATGCCATTGCCGCTGCATGCTATACTCAGAATTGGTCCTTGCTCAACAAGAGATTCTCCATAACTCCTTATAAGATCTTAAACAATAGGAAACCGAATGTCAAATTTTTCCATATTTTCGGTTCAAGGTGCTTTATTTTTAATTCTAAAGAGAACCGAAATAAGTTTGATGTTAAAGCCGGTGAGGGCATATTTCTGGGTTACTCTCTGTCATCCAAAGCATACAGGGTGTTGAATAAGCGTTCCAGAAAAATTGAAGAGACTTACTATGTCACCTTCGATGAAAATTATATGAAGAAGGTTCAAAGGACTGAAAGTGCCTTAGGAGACATATTCCCAGAATCTGGACAGGTCTCAGTTCCAATATCCAACCTGTTTGAGGAATACATTCGGCTATTCGATGAACCAGAAACAGCAATTCATTCAGAGGCAACAGCAGGAGACAACAAAATCGATAATCTCAAGAAGGTCATAGACGAAGCTACTAAAGATATGGAAAGCGAACCACCAAGTCCTAAGTCATCAACAGGCTCTCCAAACAAAGATTCAACGTTCCAGGGGGAGAACTCTACAACTTCAAAGACAACCAAAGTTTATGTTGAGGGGGAGAATCCAAGTTCATCCCCAACATCTAAATGTTCATATGATAGAGAAAACACTGATCCAAAACTAACAAGTGAAAATCAAATCAAGGGGGAGACGCCAACTTCCACAAGAAATGCAGACTCTGATGCTGACAGAGATTTCACTTCGCCAGTTGAGGGGGAGAAGGAGAAAGCAAGTGATAGTTCTACTGATGAAGGTGAGGGTGATCAGTCAGATGTTCAAATAGAAGTAGAAGCTGAATTGAATCCAGAATATGATCCAAGCTATCCTCCATTAGTAAAATGGACAAAGGACCATCCCAAAGAGCAAATTATTGGTGAAACTTCCGAAAGTGTTCTTACTCGATCTCAACTGAACGCGAAACAAACTGCATTATTCTCTAAAGTGGAATTTTGTATGTTTAATTCGTTTATCTCCAAAATTGAGCCGAAAACTGTAAATGCTGCACTTGATCATTCTGATTGGGTTCAAGCAATGTAGGATGAGCTCCATGAGTTCGAACGCAACATAGTTTGGAGGTTGATTCCTACACCAAAAGATGCTTCTGTTGTCGGCCTGAAATGGGTGTTTAGAAATAAGCTGGACAAAGAGGGGAATGTCATTCGTAACAAGGCTCGGTTGGTAGTAAATGGTTATTTTCAAGAAGAAGGGATAGATTATGAAGAAACCTTTTCTCCAGTAGCAAGGTTGGAATCTGTCAGAATCTTCCTTGCATATGCTGCTCACAAGAACTTTGAAGTTTTCCAAATGGATGTCAAATACGCTTTCTTGAATGGAGAATTAGAAGAAACCGTATATGTTGAGCAACCGCCTGGTTTTGTGAATGAAAAATACCCTGATCATTGCTATGTGCTGGATAAAGTTGTCTATGGGCTAAAACAAGCACCAAGAGCCTGGTATGAAACGCTAACTCGCTTCTTATAAATGTGAAAATTTAAACAAGGTTCGGTTGACCCAACCTTCTTTCGTAAGAAGGAAGGCGAACATTTGATGATTGTTCAGATTTATGTTGATGATATCATCTTCGGCTCCACGAATCCTAGCTTAACAGTTGAATTCAGGAAGTTGATGGAGACTAAATTTGAAATGAGAACAATGGGTCCAATTAACTTTTTCCTTGGTTTGAATATTAGATAGGGACCAGAAGGTATCTTTATAAACCAGGAAGCATACACCAAAAACTTACTGACAAAATTTGGAATGAAGGGTGATTCAAAAGTGAAGGTTCCTATGGCATTTGGCACTAAGCTAACCCTATCTCTGGAGAAACCTGCTGTGGATATAACACTTTATCGTCAAATGATAGGTTCCCTTATGTATCTGATAGCTAGTAGACCAGATATTATGTTTTCTGTTTGTTACTGTGCCAGGTTTCAAGCCAATCCAAGAGAACCTCACATGCTTGTTGTGAAGAACATTCTTCGATATCTGAAGAAAACTTCATCTCTCAGTCTCTGGTATCCTGCAAGATCTGGATTCTTCATCCAAGACTTTTCTGATGCTGATCTAGGAGGATGTGGACTGGACAGAAAGAATACTACAGGTGGATGCCAATTTCTTGATGGAAAACTTGTTAGTTGGCAGTCCAAGAAACAAACCTGTGTTTCGTTATCCACAGCCGAAGCTGAATACATTGCTGCAGCATCTTGTACCTCTCAAGTGGTTTGGATTCAAAGTCAACTAATAGATTATGGGTTGAGTATGAAGAAGATTCCTCTCTATTGTGACTCTGAAAGTGCAATTAGGATTTGTCATAATCCAGTGCAACACTCAAAAACCAAGCACATTGCACTTAGGTATCATTTCATCAAGGATCATGTAGAACACGGGAATGTGGAAGTACACTTTGTTCGATCTGCTGATCAACTGGCTGACATCTTTATTAAAGCCTTACCAGAAGCAACTTTTAAAAAAATCTTACAAGGCTTGGGCATGATGGAAGGAGAGTCGGTACCGAATTCTCAAATCTCTCATTAAAAATTAGACAATCGAAATGGACAGACCGCTCGGTCTATTTCGGCTCTAGAATTTTAGGGATCCAAAATGGACAGACCGCTCGGTCTATCTCGGCTCCGTAATTTTCTGTAACATAAATAAGCTGAATGCTCGGTCTATTTCGCTTCACTCATTAAAGATAAGGTTTCGGTTGTATATTTTGTGCATATCTTTCTTTTGATTTGAACTTAATTATTTTATGTTTCTGTTTATATTCTTTTTCAGAAAATTTCAAAAATCCAAAAATATTTTATCTTTCTGTTTTTATTCTTTTTCAGAAAATTTCAAAAATCCAAAAACATTTTATATTTTTGTTTTTATCTGTCTCGATTGTTTGTTTGGTTTGTTTGGTGTGTTTTTTTTATTCTTCTTAGGTGATATGAATACAAGTGTAACCGACTGTGGATCTAAGGCAGGTATGATTCAATTTCAAAATGAACTAGTTAAGGGTCCCTAGAAGCATGCTGCTACATGTTGTCTTAAGTCTCTACGATCTTGAGTAGGCCTTAATGATTCGATCTATACCTATCGTTTCTTCCAAATCAGGATAATTTATACTACTCGGTCTAGAGCTACCTTACTCTTCTCATATGAGTTAAGAGTTTCTCTACCCTGTCAGGATTAGCTAGCAGAAGGTACATGCGGTTCTTCAGCCACCTCTTTATATTCTCCATCTACTTTCGGTTCACCAACATAACCCTTGAGACTCTTGGTCTTTACCACTGAGGTTTATGGTTACCCAACATCTGTGTTTGTGATCTTAGATACGTTTACCACGTGCTGAGTGAAACCCAATATCCAACACCAAAAATGAATTGACGGCGAATTATATATTCAAGAACTTATTGGTTACCTAAGGAAATCTCTTTTTATTTTTGTGTGATCTTTTATGAATTTTTCTACAGCCGAGGCATTTCTTCCCAAAGAGATCCAGTTTATTTTTTTATTTTTTTTGAGATTTCTGATTCCTATATAGTCACTAAAATAATATATCCCACCTACCTATTCTATAGACCACATCGGTCTCACAGGTACTTCCTCCAACGTTCGGTTTTATGTTAAAACTCGAAGTTCGGTTGAAGACAAGCTACCCTAAGCCTATGTTTAAAAGAAGCCTTTCAATGTTTATTAACAAACAATTGATCGTATTTTTCGGGAAACCACACAAGCACTTCAAGTCTCTCTTGACTTTGAAGGAAGTGATTCTTTCCCGGAATACTCTGCTTTCTGTCTAATAATAAGACATCACTCACATCCCATACACATTTGATTTATTTCTTTATCTTTGTCACACTTATGCACGGAAATTTTTATTTTCCAACATTTTAGTTACCGTTTGGCATGAGTTTTGGTTATCTATTGCAACCAAACAAGGGGCTATTATGGAATTTCAAACGCCAATTAAAATAAGATTTAGGCGCGTGAATTTGATCGGTTTCTAAACCCATGCGTGCTAACGTATTCCTGGGAGTAACCACACTGTCACATCGCGCTTTTTCAAGCGACGTTTTAGTGACCTCATCATCACGGTTTTCTCTCTCCAGGCAATGGTATATAAAGGGTTGAACGTTTTATTTGTCTTTTACCAGCACTCAATTCTCTCAAACGTAAACAACAAGTAAACACTACTCATCTTCTTCTCCATTCATCAATGGAGACTTCCTCTTCAGCACATGATCAGACGGCATCATCATCTTTGCTCACCATTAAACCTAACCAAAATATGATCATCGAACTTAGTATGTTCTTATATGACTCATATACGCTGCAGGTTGTGGAGTGTTTAAAATATTCTCCCCTGGTTTTAGCCTTAACCCAAGTTGAAGTAGTTCCAATGTCGCTGTTATCATAGGTTTATTCCACGGCGACTTATGACAAGAACAAAGATCGTATCTATTTTACCATCCACAACAAGAAGACTTCGATTTCAAAGGTGAAGTTTTGTTCAATTTTTGGTCTTGCATTCGATTCTTTAATCATCTCGCCAGACTTTATCACCACATCTTAGTTATTTTCAATGATGTACGAGATGGGGTATACCGATGTGCTAACGACGATTACTAAAGTGAAGAAATCCTGTTTACCATCTCAATGGAATGGCTTGCTCACTCTACTGATTAAGGGTTTGGCAAAACGCAGTGGTGGTTCTGATACTACAAGCAAGGATTTTCTCACTATTCTTTACGGCCCCTACAACGGGATCAATCTTGATTATGGCTCCATAATCTGGTCTCAGGTGGTGCAGAGTCTCAATACTTCGACACGCCATTCAGAAATTTCATGTGGGCGTTTTTGGACCCTGATTACAAGGAAGGCCATTGATTCTTTAGAGATTCCAATCATAAAGGATGCTCTACTTGCTTCTATTGCAACATTCCATACAAAGAAGATCATTCTCTCTGATCGACGCAAGTTTCCTCATTATGGAATGATTCCTGAAACGATGTATCGTTGTGTTATGGAACAGAGCAACGTCTTGGCGGACTATAGGAAACTTCCTCCTATCGGACCGAGAGTTTTGTCTCCTGAGCAGCAAGCAACATTGGATGCACTAGAGAAGCTTGCCAATAGAGGAAAGAGAGTTACAAAAAAAAGGATCCTGAGGAACGTAAGTCCAAGTCCTCTAAACGCAAATCTGGTGAAGGAGATTCTTCTCAACAAAAACAGAAGAAGATAAAGAAGATGACTCGCAGACCTAGGGAGAACACTCCTCCAAGTACAGATCCTGCTAATGAGCAAAGTGAGGAAGAAGAGGTTCATCATGTTTCGCCCCGAAAGCGCACTCCTCCACGTTTTCCTACTCCGCCAGAATCTCCAAATCACACCAAAGTTCCAACTCCACCCCAATCACCAAAACAGACAGTTCCACTTTCTGTTCCTACTATTACTCCACCCATTATCACTCAAACAACAACTTTGCCAACTTCATCACCAATTATTTCAGTTCCTATCTCTAATATACCCTTATCTACTCCACTCGTAACCGAATCCACAACCACTACCATTCCCAAACCCACAGTGGAAGTCAATGTATCTGATACAGGGGCTACTACTATGAATGAACCTCCAGTCATTACCATACCACCTTCACCAACCCCATCATTTGATTCTGGTGCTACTCTTGGGGGAGACGATGAGGATTTTAACTCCATCTACTACAGTCCTTATAGACTTCCAACCGAAGATGAAGCTGATGCTCCTGTCACAAGTCAACAAATACAGGGCATTCATGAGAAGTTGGATCGATTGCTTGTAGACAGTAAAGCCTATGGTGGTGTTGTTCTTAAATCATTTTTGGAGACAGCCATTAAACAATATACTGATGCAATTGACAAATCTATAGAGGCGGTTAATGAGTCTACATCCACATGTAAGAAGGCTACCAAGGAAATTTCTGAGGTTGTTCATACAACTCAAATTTTTCTTGATTCATTGAAGTCTCATGCTGACACCAATGCAGCAAAATATCAATCATCAGTGGATTCCTTTTCTAAGTCTTTTCATGATTAAACTGCCAAGTTTGAGGCTGTCCGCTCTGAGCTCAAAACAGAAACCACTTCTTAAAATCAGTGGATTCTCGTTTTGATGCTCTTGCTGCTAATCTTGCAACTGAGAGTACCTTGAAGGAAGATCTGGTTAAACAGCAAGCAACCATTGACGTACAAAAAGTGCAGCTGGCCCAAGCAGAAAAAGAAATTTCATTGTTAAAAACTCAGAGGGCTGTGTATAAAAGTTGTGCAGGAGATGTAAAAGATATGCTGACCAATTTGCTTGAAGCACATGATCCAATCTTAACTTTGACCATTCGGAAACATCTTTAATCCAAACTCCTCCCTGCTATTGCAATTCTCAGTGAAAGGAAGGGTGTTTTGGAGGGATTTATACCTACAAAACAAGGGGGAGAGGGTAGTGCACACCTGCAAGTCAAATCAGAACCGAAGGTTAATTTAGCTTCGGGTTCTGGTTCTCAATCAAAGCAGAAAGAGGTTCTTGTTGACAGTGACAGTGATACTGAAGAAACAATAGTTGATGCTCTCAAAAGAAACAAAAGAGACAGAGAGCTTGATGAAACAATGAAAGTGGCTAGAGAAGCAGAAGAAAGGGAAAGGAAGAATAAGGAAGATGAGGATGCCTTGCAATGCAAGAAGGCTTTGTTTCCGGTGTGGAACAGAGATACACTTATCAATCAAGCGATTGAGTTTCCTTCTGTCTATTGGTTGGAACCAGTTGCTTCGTTTGATTGTGATAACTCCAAAGACTCGCAGTTTGACATGCCTATTACAAGAAAAGCTTTTAGATTTCACTGCTTTGAGGCAACTGCTGAGGTTCCACATCCACATCCAAAGGTTGACAGGGAATTAATTGATTTTTACTTGAAGAATGGTCAACCGCAGTACTTGACTTGGAGTGCACAGAAGATTATGAAAGTCAAGGTATTGAAACCTTCACCTGCTGGGAGATTCATAAATATCAATTTCAAAATCAACAGTGGTTCAGCAAACACGGAGTCTTTTATCTCTCTGGCAGATCTTCCTAACCTCAATCCGCATGACTGGATTTTGCTATACAACATTTTGCTCTCTAATCTTAAGGAGTATGAGCCGATTCTTGAATATCTTAAGAGAATGTTGGCCTCCTATATTCATGAGCTTGCAACTATGGATCAGGAGATAGCAAAGGTTATGAATAAAAAGCCGACTGTGAAGTTATCATCTAAACCTGGTGACGTAAACAAAATGAAATTAGGGCAGATAGATTCAACAAATCTAACTGTTATGTTCACAAAAGGTGATAGACACAAGTTTTTGTTTGCTCTGGTCGATAAACATCAGTATCATACACCGATGCAAGCAGAACTCAGCGGCTGATAAGAAGAACTTTATTGACATGCTTCGGTGGTATATTACCTTTCGTCATCATATCTTAGCCATCATACCGAAGGTGTTTAAAACTGTGAAGAAGCCTCCTGCTGTTAAAAAGGAATGAGGTTTTGGCTCCAAGGACGAAAAGGGGGAGATTGTTGAGTTCATTTGTGTTGCGTCTTGGGCTATGTATTTTGTATCCGGATTGGGCCTATCTATCCGTGTCTACCTAGATTAGTTTCGTTGTTATCTAGATTAGTTGTTAGGGTTATAGTATATATATATATATATATATATATATATATATATATATATATATATATATATATATGCATGCATGTATGCGTATATTAAGTAGTTGTTTATTACGTTGATTCTTGTAACCCTAAACGCCTCTACAGATTGAAGTTCTTTATCGAGCTCTTCTGAGGTGTTATTGCATTAATCATTCGACATATTCAGCGCCATACTTGTGTTCTTTATTACGTTCTTATTTAATATCTTGGTTAGAATCATACGATCCTAAAAGAACTTTGTTCTAACATCATTAAAACTTTAATGAGAATGCATGTATTCTCCCCTAAATATTAAAACTATAAAATAAAGGCCATAGAAACTCACCCTTGAAGCGTGAGTTCGAATTTTATAGAGTTGGTTCATTTGTGTGAAGCTTCGCCTGAGGAACCAAAATCAACACCTTTTTTTAGCTAAAACAAACCCCTGAGACTATTTTTGTAGTATTTTAAACTAAAGAAACTTTTTTGAAATAATTTAAATTTAAAAGGGATGTTTGTAATTAACTAACATGAGGGATTATTTTTTAGATAAATTATATCCAAAAGGAATAGTTGTAGCATATCGTTCCTGGTATGTATTTATTTAAGTATTTTTCATTTTTAGCCTGGGACTCGGCAAGTTGAAGGCCCAACTCGTCGAGTAGATGCGGATTTGATTCAGGATTTAAATGATAGACTCATCGAGTCGTCTTCCAGAGTTGACGAGTAGACTCTGTCTGGATAAAACCCTAATCTAAGGGTTTGCACCCTATTTATGCATCTCATACAGCCACCCATCGTCCCTGTTGCTTCCAGAAACCCCCAATAGCAAACCCTAACCGTTTGTGTAAAGAGCTAAGGCATTTGTGGTGCTTTTTGGTGATTTTGAACTCGAAGAAGGAAAATCCTAGAGGAATCAAGAGAAGACCAAGGGAGTTCAAGATTGTGCATCATTTGCAGTTCCCAGAAGGTAGAAAGTCGATACCTTGCTTGTTCATTAGCTAGATCCCTTTTTGGGGATATTTAGGACTTTTTAAGCCATTTTTGGTAACCAACCATGATTGCAAGCATGGTTGGGGGTTGAGGCTTCGGATCTAGGTCCATGAAGGAGTTACAAGGCAAAAAAAGGGTTGGTTTTGCACCCATGGAAGTCCCTATGCAACTTAAGAGTCTCTTTTAGAGCCTTTTAGGCTAAAAGTCCCATGCATGCACGTAAAGTTCATAACTTTACGTGCTAGATCGAGTTTAGGGACCTAGATCTATCATTTGGACAAGAGTTGTACATCAGAAATCAAAGAAATAGACTTGGACTGTAGCGACTCGGCAAGTCGTTCTTGGGACTCGGCGATTCCGAGGTTAGACTCCCCTTTTCTGTTATGGGTTAAAGAGACCCAGTGGAGTGTTGGAAAGGTTTTATAGGGTCCGGAGGAGTGACCCAATGTATTGGGATAAGCCATAGTCCTGGAGTTCATAGGACTCGGCGAGTGCATGAGCAGACTCAACGAGTCCAAGGCAATCTCCTAACTCTTGAAGATGAACTCGACGAGTTGTTCATACAACTCGGTGAGTGGAGGAAAGGACTTGTTCATACGATGGAGATGAACTCGACGAGTTGTTCATACAACTCGATGAGTCGGATGAAGGTTCATTCGGGGCTGTTTTAGAAGGAGAACTTATCGAGTCGTTGCCAAAATCGACGAGTAGAGGCATGAAGAAAGATAGATGAAAGGATAGGGACTCGACGAGTTAGCGGCCCAACTCGGCGATTCGGGTCAACTAGAAGTTGAATTTGACTTTGACTTTGACTTGGCCTTGGTCATCGGTAAAATAGTCATTTTACCCTAAGAGTAGATATCAGATTCTGATTGAGTGTTTTGTGGGGATTATAGCCGGAGGATTTCCGGAGCAGCAGGAGACAGAGATTTCCCGCACAGATTATCAGCAACTACTTGTTCAAGGTGAGTTACCTTCTAGTAGCGGTGGGTCTACGGCCACAATGCTGACCCACCAGTAGGAGTTGTTGTTGGATAAGGTGTCTAAGTCCATAACTATTTCTGGTATGTACTTGACCCGACCCGGCATGGTCCATTTGGGTTGCATGGCACCATGCAATTGGATAGACTAAATGAGAGAAATAACGCTTGGAGATTATTAATATATTATAAGTTCTAATATATTAATAATATTATTTGATTAGTTTGATCAAGAATTAATTTAGAATTAATTAAGTGATCAAAAGATAACTAATTAAATATATGGGTTGATTAAGTAAATCATCCATATCTTGTATAGTGGGCTAAAAGGCTCCATGGATCATCAAGTTGGGTTCCACCCATAGGATGCTCCATGGATGCTCCATGGGAGTTACAAACCCATGGGTCATGGAAATGAAGAGTCATGACACATTAGGGTTTAACCCTAGATGTGTCACACTATATAAGAAACATAATCTCCACCAAAATCGGTTGCAACAAAGAAATAGAGGGCTTGGCCGATTTGAAGAAGTGAGTATACTCTCATAAGTTCTTCCAAGAGCATTTGGTGTTGTGTGAAGCATTTGAGGCATCACCACTTGGGGTGCTAGGCTCACAAGGTTTCAAGGAACACAAGCAACAACAAGGTAAGTTATTCTATCTATACTTTATGTTTAAATTGTTCCCCATGTATGCTAGATAGGAATATAACCTTGGAAATTAACTTTGCATGACAAATTAGACAAACATAGATCCAAGGTTATTAGGGTTGCATGTACACTTAGGAAGTGTTAGAATGCTCAAAACCCATCAGTGGTATCAGAGCCTAGGCTTGTTTGTTCTTATTTGTGCTTAAAAGTTGAAAACAGGATCGAAAATTTGCTGTCTGCGATCGGACTCGTCGAGTCTATTGGGGGGACTCGTCGAGTCCATGTGTATCTTCAACCAACTCGGCGAGTCATGTTCATGCACTCGGCGAGTAGGGTCGAATGAGTGCAGAATTTCGATTCAGTTGCTGGAAAATGAATAAGAAACATTACCCTAAACTGTTTTAGTAATTGTAAACTTGTTTTTTGGTGGTGTAATGTTTTGCTAATTCATTTACAACAACTAGTTATCAAAATTACAAAGTTTTATGTAATTTTTGATTATGTTCATATTCATGTTCTTGTTCTTATGATGTTTTAGATGATCATAGGAATTATTTGTAACCTATTTGGTAGTTTAATTCTTGATCATAATGTGTTTTAATGGAGTTCATAACTTATCCTTAAGTTATGGAAAACCAAGAGTCACACTTGAGTTAAAACCATTAAGAAAACACAAGAGTTATAAAAATGAAGAGTCTTCATTTTATGACTCTATTAAACTCATAAGTTACAAGAAATGAAAAGTTTTGAAAGTTACAAAACTTGCCCTCAAGTTTTGGAACAAGTAAAGTTAAGTTAAAACTTTAGTTCCAACCCCTAGAATTTTAAAAGTTAAAATTCAACCCTTATACTTATATTATGATGATTTAATAATTATATATATATGTATAAGAACAAGTCGTCTTACCGCTAGTACGCCTCATTCACGAAGCCGGTCTATAAGGTGGGTATAAGGTTGTTGCCTATAAAATGGTGACTTAATGGGTGTATATTCTCACCCACCGCTTGCTTGACTGGTGGAGGGTCGTTAGCCGAACAGGTAAGACAAGGACTTATAAATTCTCATTCAAAGTATGATGAATATATAAAGTAACTAAATGTTTATTAAATTCCCAATCTTAGTTACTTTAGGAAAAATGTGAATAAGGTGCTAATCCATGAAATTACACTTTACACTTTGTCTGAGTCGTTGGTGGAGCGTGTGTGGTTAACCGGCACACTCACTTGGACTTAACAAGGTAGGTAAAGGGTGACTTAAGGTTTATTATAGTATCGGTGGAGCGTGTGTGGTTTACCGGCACATCGATTGAGTGATAAACTTTAAGGGTACCAAGTGATTTGCATGGTTACTTCACACCTCGTTTTGTGATCCTCGGCATCCCAGTCACAAAACCTGGAGGGCACTCCCGAGATCGAAACATGCCTTTGAAAAGTTCATTGGATCTCAAAGAATCTAGGAATTTCTAAAACCAATAAAAACTAAATATTTAATATTTCGGTTTTCGTGGTGGAAATTGGTGAATCGTCATTCACCTACCTTTCAAATATGGTATAGCTTAGATTACGGCATACCTCTTCTAAGTTATATTATATTGTGATTGGATCCTAGCCTTAATATTACATTTGGGTGTTTTATTAAGGACTCTCTTAAATCTAAACTTGTTCTTCTTTTTCAGATGTCTTCAACTAATGCTTCTGGCTCGAATCCTAATGGCTCCTTTACTCTTATGAGTCTGTGTGGGAAAGTCACCTTTGATGGATCCAACTTCAATAAGTGGATCAGAAACATCAGGATGATTACCCGCTACGAGGACAAAGAATATGTCCTTGACAAGGAGCTTAAGGAAATTGACGAGTCCACTGCAACTCCCCAGGAGATCGCTGACTTTCATACTCATGAAAGAGATGCAACCAAGGTGGCTTGCATCATGTTAGCCACCATGACAGCTGAACTCCAAAAGTCTTATGAAGACTTCTACCCTTATGAAATGCACCAAGATTTGATGGAAAGATACCATCAAAGTGCACGACAAGAGAGGTACGAAGTCATCTGCTCCATGATAACAACCATGATGAAGGACGGAGAGTCCGTCACGAGCCACATGCAGAAAATGCAAAGGTATGTGGATCGGTTGCTGAAGCTCAATGTGAACTTCCCTGAGGAGCTTGCAATAGATATCATTTTGCACTCCTTACCATCGTGCTATGATCAATTCCGCATGACATATCACATGAACAAGGAAGAGGTCACCCTCAGCAAACTTCAGGGACTTCTCAAGACCGCAGAAACAGGTCTTAAGGGGAAGTCGGTTGCTATCACTCCTACTCCAGAAACAACTCCGGTCTTGGCAATCGGGCAAAGTCGAGGGAGGAAGAGAAAGAGATCTTCAAAGGGTACCAAGGCTCGGACCCTTGATGGCTCTTCTTCAAGTGGAACCAAGAAAGGCTTCATTACTCCTTCTTCTGACCCAAAAGAGGCGGAATGCTTCTATTGCCACGAAAAAGCTCATTGGAAGCGGAACTGCCCAAAGTACCAGCAAGATGTAAAGGATGGGAAAGTCAAACCCAACCATGCAGGTATTTACACTATCATTTCTAATAACTCACCCCATTCGAAATCTTGGGTCCTTGATACAGGTTGCGGTATTCATATTTGTTGTGACTTACAGGGACTAGGAAGAAGTGAGAATGTGGAGCAAGGAAGAATAAACTTAATCATGGGGAATAGGAAAGTTACACCTGTCACCAAGATTGGAGTTTATACTTTATCGCTAAGTAGTGGGTTAAATTTAGATTTGAATAAATGTTGTTATTCGCCAGAAATGGCAAGAAATATTATTTCCTTTCATGCATTGTACAAACAAGGTTTCACCTTTTCGTTTGATAATGAAGTTGGTTCGATTAATGCTTTCTTTAATAATGTTCTTTATTTTAAAGCATTACCTTGTGATGGTGTGTATGAAGCTGTATCTATTGTAGATAACTTAGGAAATAATGTTTTGTGTATTGATTCTAATAATAATAACTTGGATAAAGCATCATTATGGCATTGTCGTCTTGGACATATAAGCAAGAAACGCATAGGCCAACTCCAAAAGGATGGAGTCTTGGAGTCGTTTGACCTAAAGTCAAATGATAGTTGCGAATCATGCTTACTTGGAAAAATGACAAAGTCACCCTTCACAGGCTCGTGTGAAAGGGGTGAAGGTTTGTTGGACCTTATACACACGGATGTGTGTGGACCATTCAAACATGCCACAAGGGATGCTAATCGTTATTATTTGACTTTTACCGATGATTACAGTAGATATGGATATGTCTACTTAATCAAGCATAAGTCAGAGACTTTCGAGAAGTTTAAGGAATTTAAACAGGAAGTCGAGAATCAATTGGGCAGGAACATTAAGATGCTTCGATCCGATCGAGGTGGTGAGTATCTTAGTTCAGAGTTCCTTGACTATCTAAAGGAATGTGGGATTGTCTCACAATTGACACCTCCCAGGACACCGCAGTTGAATAGTGTGGCTGAGAGGCGTAATCGAACCTTGTTGGACATGGTTCGTTCCATGATGAGTCGAGCTTCGCTACCAATCTCATTCTGGGGGTATGCCTTAGAGACTGCCGCCCATATTCTTAATCTAGTCCCTACAAAGAAAGTTGCCAAAACTCCTCACGAGATGTGGACTGGTAAAGTACCTAAACTAGACCACATCAAGATTTGGG
Source organism: Lactuca saligna (assembly GCF_052625555.1). Classification (NCBI taxonomy): domain Eukaryota; kingdom Viridiplantae; phylum Streptophyta; class Magnoliopsida; order Asterales; family Asteraceae; genus Lactuca; species Lactuca saligna. The sequence goes on along the minus strand of NC_136421.1, from coordinate 122,194,769 downwards.
GCTGCGAGGCTTTCGTGAGACGCGAGACTCATGATAAGCTCGAACCCCAAAGCGAGAGGTGTATTTTCATCGGCTACCCACAGCAATCCTTTGGTTACCTCTTCTACAGACCTAGTGACAATGTGGTCTTTGTAGCAAGAAGAGGAGTCTTTCGAGAAAGAGAGTTTATAAGCCAAGGAGACAGTGGGAGGCAAGTTGATCTTGAAGAAATTCAAGAGTCAAGTGGTGAAGGAACTTCAAACTCTAGCCCTCAACTTGAGGAGGAAACTCCTGTTGAGCCAATTGACGAATCTGTACCTCTGAGGCGTTCCACGAGAGTTAGGAGTGCACCTGAGCATTACTATGGATTCCATATTACTGCAGAAGGTGAGACACTTATTAGTGATGAGACACTAGTAAGTCATGATGACCCTAACAGCTACGAGGAAGCCATGGCGGGCCCCGAGTCTGCTAAATGGAAAGAGGCTATGGATAGCGAGATACAATCCATGTATGACAATCAAGTTTGGAACTTGGTTGAGAATGTACCAGGTCGAAAGACTGTAGGGTGCAAATGGGTCTTCAAAAAGAAGACCGACATGGATGGTAAAGTACACACTTATAAGGCTAGACTGGTTGCAAAGGGCTTCTCTCAAATTCCTGGAGTGGATTATGATGAGACCTTTTCTCCGGTAGCCAAGATTAAGTCTATTTGGGTTCTGTTAGCCATAGCCGCATTTCATGACTATGAAATTTGGCAAATGGATGTCAAAACCGCTTTCCTTAATGGGAAGTTGGCTGAAGATGTTTACATGAGTCAGCCAGAGGGTTTTGTCAGTAACGAGTACCCTAATAGAGTGTGTAAGCTTGAGAAATCCATTTATGGATTAAAGCAAGCACCTCGCAGATGGAATCTTTGCTTTGATGAAAAGGTCAAGGAATTTGGCTTTTCTAGGAGTGAAGATGAATCTTGTGTATATGTCAAGGCTAGTGGGAGTATAGTTAGCTTTTTGGTATTGTATGTGGATGACATACTACTCATAGGAAACGACATTCCAACCTTGCAGGAAGTAAAGTCCTGGCTTGGAAAGTGTTTCGCTATGAAGGACCTGGGTGAAGCTGCCTATATTTTGGGGATAAGAATATTGAGAGATCGGAGTAGAAGACTAATTGGACTTAGTCAAAGTACCTACTTGGAGAAGATTCTGAAGAGATTCAGAATGCAAGACTCCAAGAAAGGAGAGTTGCCCATCCAGAGTAGCGCCAAGCTGAGTAAGACACAAAGCCCTAGCACTGAGGCTGAGATAGCATAAATGAGTCGAATACCTTATGCTTCGGCTGTAGGTTCGATCATGTATGCTATGACGTGTACTCGACCTGATGTAGCCTTTGCCTTGAGCATGGTTAGCAGGTTTCAGGGGAACCCTGGCAAGGCACACTGGATTGCGGTAAAGAATATTCTCAAGTACCTACGAAGGACTAAGGACTGGGTCCTTACCCTCGGTGGGAGTGATGACTTGAGAGTTGTAGGGTATAGTGATGCTAGTTTCCAGACTGATAGGGATAACTTCCGCTCTCAGTCGGGCTGGGTCTTTACCCTAAATGGAGGAGCAATTTCTTGGAAAAGTTCCAAGCAAGAGACAGTGGCAGATTCTACTTGTGAATCAGAGTATATTGTAGCTAGCGAAGCGGCAAAGGAGGCGTTATGGCTGAGGAACTTCATTGGAGACCTTGGAGTTGTACCAGCTATTAAAGAGCCGATGGAAATTTTCTGTGATAGTGAAAGTGCAGTTGCCTTAGCCAAGGAACCAAGGGATCACGGGAGATCCAGACACATCGACAGAAAATACCATTTCATCAGACATCGGATCGAAGAAGGACTCCTCGTGGCAAAGAGGGTATCATCGGATGAGAACCCAGCAGATCCCCTCACGAAGGGACTGACTCGGGTTAAGCATCTCCAGCATGCTCGGAGCATAGGGCTGAAGGATGATATTAGATTTAGTAGTTAGATAATCTCGAAATTTGTAAAGTGTAATTGACATTTGATGATGAATAAAAGTGTTTTATTTATGAGTAAAGTGTTGCTATCTCTTGTCGATCGTTTACTATATTTCTTTTGCATGTTTTGACTTCCAGAATAATTTTGTTTGGTATAACATATTATTCAAACCTCCACAGTCGGTCATATGTCGGAAGTAGGTATGAATCAAGACTGTCATGTTTGGTTGTAGAGGTCTGGGACAAGGCTACAACAATCATGAGTGCTCATAAGTTCTGAGCATTGGACTCAACCCACGCTCACTGGAATCACTTCATGGAATTCTATCTCAAGTGATCGTGAGACGGTAATATCATATAAGTCTTTAAACCTAGAGATATGATTTGTTACTTACAAGTTGGTTATGCATTGATTGTACGAAAAACGCATTAGTAACTCGATGTTATAAAATCGTGCTCTTATGTGTAATTCAATGAGTAGTAGAACAAACATATGAGTCGAAGTTTATCTGTTCCTTCTTGGATTAGAAGCTGATATCTGGGCCCCTCGATGATTTTGTTTTGACCTATGTACCGGGCCCGGTCAGAACTAAATTGATGTGTTCAATGAAGTTCTTTGTCAAACAAATCCGAAATCGGGAAACAACTGTTGGACAATAAGTAAGACATTGTTCCATGTATTTGTCCGACTGATATCTAGAACAGAGGATTATATGATCACTTATCTTAAATGGCGTACCATCATCTTCTCAAGTTTCGAGAAACCTTGTAAAGAGCTACGATTGCCGATCGGTTCCTGAAGTCATACTTGCAGTAATAGTTACTAGACTTATCCAAGTGGGAGACTGTTGGATAAGGTGTCTAAGTCCATAACTATTTCTGGTATGTACTTGACCCGACCCGGCATGGTCCATTTGGGTTGCATGGCACCATGTAATTGGATAGACTAAATGAGAGAAATAACGCTTGGAGATTATTAATATATTATAAGTTCTAATATATTAATAATATTATTTGATTAGTTTGATCAAGAATTAATTTAGAATTAATTAAGTGATCAAAAGATAACTAATTAAATATATGGGTTGATTAAGTAAATCATCCATATCTTGTATAGTGGGCTAAAAGGCTCCATGGATCATCAAGTTGGGTTCCACCCATAGGATGCTCCATGGATGCTCCATGGGAGTTACAAACCCATGGGTCATGGAAATGAAGAGTCATGACACATTAGGGTTTAACCCTAGATGTGTCAACACTATATAAGAAACATAATCTCCACCAAAATCGGTTGCAACAAAGAAATAGAGGGCTTGGCCGATTTGAAGAAGTGAGTATACTCTCATAAGTTCTTCCAAGAGCATTTGGTGTTGTGTGAAGCATTTGAGGCATCACCACTTGGGGTGCTAGGCTCACAAGGTTTCAAGGAACACAAGCAACAACAAGGTAAGTTATTCTATCTATACTTTATGTTTAAATTGTTCCCCATGTATGCTAGATAGGAATATAACCTTGGAAATTAACTTTGCATGACAAATTAGACAAACATAGATCCAAGGTTATTAGGGTTGCATGTACACTTAGGAAGTGTTAGAATGCTCAAAACCCATCAGTTGTATGATAGATGATCGTCTTTGTGATATCATCTAGGTTGCTACTACTTGATATGTTATATGCTGGCATGATATGTTCTATGTGATAGTAGTAGAGTTCATTTGTTAGGACCAAAGGGTACGTCAGGCACGCCAGATATGTCTGACAGTATGTGATGATATGTTTATATGCAGGCCTGATATGGTATTTGTGATAGTGGTAGTAGGAAGGGAATAGTCCTTAAGTTCGGTTGTTAGGACCGAAGGGTAGTTCAGACACCCCAGATATGTCTGATAGTATGCTTGTGTTATGATATATGTGATAGTAGTAGTATGGGTGGAATTGTCCCTGAGGGTCGGTTGTTAGGACCAACGGGTAGGTCAGCACCCCAGAATGGCTTGACACGGGTAGGTCGGCACCCCAGAATGGTCGTACCATGTAGGTCGGCACCCTAGAATTGCCCGACAGTATGTATGCTATATGATTGTATGGTATGTGGTACGATGGGGGAACTCACTAAGCTTCGTGCTTACAGTTTACAATTTTGGTTTCAGGTACCTCTTGAGTGAAGGGTAAGGAGCTGGCATGGTAGCAACACATCACACACACACGCATTGATTTTCCGTACTTGAGATATTCTGGGATTGTACTCTGTCATGTTACTATTTTATGATTTGGTTTTTCAGACATGATATATTGATTACGAAATGATATATTTTTACATAGTTTTCTTATGAATGTTTTTATAATCGGTTAATTAAAATGAAATTTTTGGACTTGAAATTTGGGATGTTACAAGTTGGTATCAGAGCCCTGGTTTGAGGGATTCGGACGCACCCTCAGGGGTGTCTGGACTCAAATCGAGGGATTAAAAGCCTTTAAAAGAAAATGGTTTTCTAAAAGATACGTTAAAGGATTTCTGAGAAAGAACGAAGTGTGTGATGTGCGCGACCGGCCGAGCTCAAATAAGTATTCCCCAAAGTACCCATACAAGTTTATGTTATGTTTATCAGCTTCAGTAGAACAACATGCTAGAATAGGACTAAGGATCTAGGAATGATGCCTTATGTGCCTGCTTTATGTGTTTCAGCTTATGAGAATTGCATGCTAATATTGAGTAGACAGGAATAGGATAGCTTATTTAGGTTATGCCTGATAGTATGAGCTTAGCATTGTATGCTAGTACAGTTTCCTGTTATGAGGATAGGATTGCTTGAGATCGTTCCCTTTTGTCTGAATGTTGCTTGCTTTGTGCTTTGTGGGACTCTGAGTGATGGAAGTTAGCTATTAGGTGAATAATTTAAAGTCACATGTGATCCGGGTTGGATAATCTTAAAGGATTGGATTTGACCCTGTTTCGCAGCTCTTGTTTGAGTCCTAACCGTTGTAGGGATGATTCCCTTACTCGAAGGATTATCTGGACCTCGTTCCATGTGATTGTATTCAGGTAATGGCTAATTGGCATTACAAAGAGGCCTTCAGAAACTGAGGAATGGTTAGGGTGGAGTCAAAGGTACCCTAGGGCGAGCCTAGGATGGGATTAGCAGAGATCAGTAGTAGTATAAGGGACTTGGTGGAGTCTAGGCGGTTCTTAACGAAAGTACGGATAGATGTGGAAGGTAGTATGGGCCCGTACTACTGAAGCGGAGGATCCGTACTTGAATCGAGGAAGGATGAGGCAAGACCAGGGAACTTGTGATGGATGTGATCCCTCTAGATGTATTAGTATCACTGATAGTTGTCATTATGTATTGCAGAATGGTGGTACTACGTCCGAGGCTAGCAGTTGGCAGCTCAGGAGAGGGATCGGGTTCGGGATCAGGTTCCGAACTAGTGGATGAGAGGCTATGCGAGTTCATCGCGTCCGAGATCACTTGAGGCATCCATGATGCGATCCCGGTCATCTTTGGGTCGATTAAGAAAGGGATTGTCGAGCTGATGGAGGATTGCCTTTGGGTGTTTAGGAGTGACATGGTGACCAGCCAGTCGGGATCACACACACTGTCCTTTAAGGACTTCAGGGGTAGTGGTGCGCCGGATTTCCATGGGGTAAAGATCCCCATTGCTGCCAAGCGATGGATTGCAGACATTGAGTCTGCACAGTTGACCAGTTTCTGCCCTGAGGGGTCGAAGGTGAGATATGCAGCAGGGTGATTGAGAGATAGGGCCAGAGATTGGTGGGAGTCGGTTGGTGACTCTATGGGAGCCTCAGATGTTGAGGATATGACATGGCCGGATTTTGTGACCCGGTTCAAGGCTAAGTTCACACCTGCGGTGGAGCTTCAGCAGTTATCCAGGGAGTTCCTAGATATGAGACAGACGATTGAGACAGTGGCGGAGATCACCACCAAGTTTCGGGAGAGGGCGTTACTAGTTCCCCAGTATGCGGGAGATGAGGACATGAGGAGGACCCACTACCATGACATGTTGCAAGCCGACATTCGGGAGCATGTTAGTTTTTCAGCTTGCCCTACCCAGCACTCCATGATTTCCAGGGCAAAGGAGAGGGAGATTGATCTAGAGCATATCCAGAAGAGGAAGGTAGAGGAGGGGCAGGCGACGGGGGCTTCGGGGAAGAATCCCAAGAGATCAGATGGTCGGCCGAAAGGCCAGTCAGGATAGGGCCGCTGCAGGAAATGCGACAGGCCTCACAAGGGAGAATGTAGGTTGGGATTGTCGGGATGCTACAAGTGCGACAAGATAGGGCACTTCAACAAGGATTGTACGGCCCTTGCACCCACTATTCACACATCCGAGTTGTTGTGTTTCCACTGCAACCAGAGGGGCCATAAGAAGGCCAATTGCCCCCAGTTGACAGCATCAGCGGCAGTGAAGGCACCAGCTCCACCGACCCTACAGATTACTGATGGACGGCAGGGCAAGGCAGAGGCTCCATTGGTGAGGAGTCGGGCCTTCCAGTTGACTACCAAGGAGCCACGCACCGCACTCGATGTGGTGACGGGTATGATTCTTCCCCTCTAATCTATTTATATGATGTTTATGATGTTGATATATGCTCTGTATATACATGTTTAGGATCGTTGCATGTGAACGGTATTCCGGTATAGGTGTTGTCATATTCAGGTGCCACTCGATCTTTTGTTTCTCTTGTGCTCAGCAAGAGGTTTTCTGAGTCTTCGGGCATGTTGGATTGCCCTTTAGTGGTATAGATTATCGATGATCGATCGGTGCGAGCATCAACAGTTTTCCGAGATTGTGTGCTGAGGTTATTCAAGGAGCGTTACCTGGTAGACTTGGTTCCCATTCCGTTGCGTGGGAACAAGGTGATTATAGGCATGGACTGGTTGAGCCGTAAAGGGGCGGTACTAGATTGCACACATCAGCTAGTGCGAGTCAGGACCCTAGGTAGGGGAGAGTTGGTTATCCATTGCGAGAGACCACAGTGTTGACCCACAGTGTGTTCAGCAGCAAGGGCTAGGCTACAGCAGGGCTGCATCGGGTATGTCACGTATGTTATGGATACCTGGGAAATGGGTGCGGCGACGGTGGGCGATGTGCCCGTGGTACGAGAGTTTGAGGATGTATTCTCGGAGGAGTTGCCTGGGATACCTCCGGAGAGGCAGGTGGAGTTCAGGATCAACCTAGTCCCTGGTGCAGCTCCGATAGCCAAGGAACCATATCGATTGCCCCCCCCCCCCCTCTCGAGATGTAGGAGTTGTCTACGCAGCTACAGGAGTTGCTAGACAAGAGATTCATCAGACCAAGTAGCTCACCTTGGGGAGCCCCGATTCTGTTTGTGAAGAAGAAGGACGAGGTTGGATGTGTATAGACTATTGGGAGTTGAACAAGGTAATGGTGAAGAACCGTTACCCAATTCCGAGGATTGATGACCTCTTTGACCATCTGCAAGGAGCATCCTGGTTCTCCAAGATTGATATGCATTCAGGATATCATCAGATGAGGGTCAAAGAGGAGGATGCATAGAAGACTGCATTCCGGACACGCTATGGCCATTATGAGTTCGTGCTGATGCCTTTCAGGCTCACCAATGCTCATGCTGCGTTCATGGATCTCATAAACCGCATGTGCAGACCGATGTTGGATCGGTCTGTGATAGTTTTCATCGATGACATCTTGGTTTATTCCAAGACGCAGGAACAGCATGAGGAGCATCTGCGAGAGGTTTTGGATACCCTGAGGAGGGAGAGCTTGTACGCCAAGTTCTCCAAGTGTGAATTCTGGTTGCGCGAGGTGCAGTTTCTTGGGTACCTTGTCAACCAGAACGACATTCTGGTCAACCCGGCCAAGGTGGAGGCCGTGATGAGATGGGAGGTTCCGAAGTCTCCATTTGAGATTCGGAGTTTCCTGGGATTAGCCGGCTACTATCGGAGATTCATCCAGGATTTCCCCAAGATAGTCGTACCCTTGACGCGGTTGAAGAAGAAAACCGTAGTCTTTCGTTGGGGGCCTGAGCAGCAGGCAGCGTTTGAGATACTAAGACAGAGATTGTGCGAGGCACTGATCTTAGCCCTGTCATAGGGCGTACAAGATTTTTTTGTGTACTACGATGCGTCTATTTCGGGTTTGGGCGCAATATTGATGCAGAGAGGGTATGTCATTGCCTACGCTTCGAGGCAGCTGAAGCCTCACGAGGCGAACTATCCAACGCATGATTTGGAGTTGGGGCTTGTTGTGTTAGCCCTCAAGATTTTGTTTCATTACCTTTATGGGGTCCGTTGTACCATTTGCACGGACCACAAGAATTTGAGGTACCTCATGGATCATCCGAATCTGAACATGAGGCAGCATCAGTGGTTGGATGTAGTGAAGGATTATGATTGCGAGATCCTTTAACACCCGGGGAAGGACAATTTGGTGGAAGACACGCTCAACCGCAAGGCAGCGCCGATCAGGGATATCTGCATGCGGATGACCGTGGTGACTTCATTGCTGGAGCAAATCTAAGAGGCCCAATAGGAGGCTTTGAAGGAGGAACTTCGAAAGAGTGAGCGTATTGTGGGTCAGGTTTCCTCCTTCGACTATGATAACTAAGGATTGTTGACCCTTCACCATAAGGTGTGGGTCCCCTATCATGGAGGCGTGCGTCAGACATTGTTGGAGGAGGCACACAAGTCTAGGTTTTCTATCCATCCTGGGGCGACGAAGATGTATAAGGATCTTCGTCTAGACTATTGGTGTCCCTGCATGAAGCGGGATGTAGCATGGTATGTGGAGTGATGCTTGACCTGCAGGAAGGTCAAGGCCGAGCACCAGAGGCCACACGGAAAGATGCAGCCATTGGATATTCCCCTGTGGAAGTGGGAAGATATTACCATGGATTTCATCACCAAACTTCCCGGGACCGCACGGGGAGTGGATTCCATATGGTTCATCGTGGATCAGTTGACCAAGAGTGTCCATTTCATACCGATCCAGGAGAGTATATCGGCCGAAAAGTTGGCCGACATCTGTATTCGAGAGGTGGTGGCTCGACACGGAGTGCCAGTCATCGTGATTTCTGACAGGGATGTACGTTTCACATCTAGGTTCCAGAAGAAATTCCATGACAAGTTGGGCACTCGTCTACACTTTAGCACTGCATTTCACCCGCAGATAGATGATCAGAGCGAGCGGACCATCCAGACCCTGGAAGATATGTTGCGGGCATGTGTGTTAGACTTCGGTGGTAGTTAGGATACTTACCTCCCATTGGCTGAGTTCTCGTTCAACAACAGCTACCACATGAGTATTGACCGTCCTCTCTTCAAGATGTTATACAAGAGGAAGTGAAGGACCCCGATATGTTGGGGTGAGGTTGGCCAGAGGGTCATGGGGAGCACTGAAGTGGTGCTCAAGAAGACAGAGAGGATTCAGCAGGTTCGGAGCAGGCTTCAGACTGTTCAGAGTCGGTAGCAAAGTTATGCCGACAAGTGCCGATCAGACCTGGAGTTCCAGGTCAGGGATATGGTTCTCCTGAAGGTGTCTCCATGGAAGGGCATCATCCAATTCAGGAAATGGGGTAAGTTGGGCCCCAGATACATTGGACCGTTCGGAGTTTTAGCCCGGGTGAGCAAGGTGGCGTACAAGCTGGATCTGCCAGCCGAATTCAGTCAGATCCACAACACTTTCCACGTCTTCCAGCTGCGAAAATGCCTGGTGGACGACTCAATAGTGGTGCCCTTAAAGGATATTCAGGTCGATGACAGCCTGAATTACATTGAGTGGTCTATGGCGATCCTTGAGCAGAAGTCAAAGGATCTAAGAAACAAGAGGGTCGAGCTTGTGAATGTGCAATGACATCACCGGAAGGGCTCAGGGTGGACTTGGGAGCCGGTGGATGAGATGATGGAGCATTACCCAGAACTTTTCCAGGAACGAGCAGACTTTGTGGATGAAGTCTAAAATAAGTGGGGGGAGATTTGTAGCACCTGGTTTTTGGTATGTATTTTATTTAAGTATTTTGCATTTTTAGCCTGGGACTCAGTGAGTTGACGGCCCAACTCATTGAGTAGAAGCGGATTTGATTCGGGATTTAAATGACGGACTCGTTGAGTCGGCTTCCAGACTCGACGAGTAGACTCTATGTGGACAAAACCCTAAATTAAGGGTTTGCACCCTATTTAAGCATCTCATCCAGCCAGCCTTCATCCCTATTGCTTCCAAAAACCCCCCATAGCAAACCCTAACCATTTGACTAAAGAGCTAAGGCATTTGTGGTGCTTTTTGGTGTTTTTGAACTCAAAGAAGAAGGAAAATCCTAGAGGAATCAAGAGAAGACCAAGGGAGTTCAAGTTTGTGCATCATTTGCAGTTCCCAGAAGGTATAAAGTCGATACCTTGCTTTTTCATTTTCTAGATCCCTTTTTGGGGAGATTTAGGGCTTTTATAAGCCATTTTTTTGTAACCAACCATGATTGCAAGCATGGTTGGGGGTTGAGGCTTCGGATCTAGGTCCATGAAGGAGTTACAAGGCAGAAAAGGGCTGCTTTTGCACCCATGGAAGCCCCCATGCAACTTAAGAGTCTCTTTTAGAGCCTTTTAGGCTAAAAGTCCCATGCATTCACGTAAAGTTCGTAACTTTACGTGCTAGATCGAGTTTAGGGACCTAGATCTATCATTTGGACAAGATGTAATGCCTGTAGATCCGGGATAGTCAATTTAGAGATAATAGGGGTCGAACATGACTTTCTTACAAAAGATTATTTAGAATAAATAATCTTAACCAAGTTGTAGAATATGTCTCAAGGGTTCTGTACATATTAATAGCGCCGAAATCCGAGTTATAACGAAGAAGTTATGACCCGTCGAAGTTTAACGACTGAACCGACACGACACCGCGAAGACGTAAATAGTGAATTTATGATAAAGAGACTTTTATCCTTAGTAATCTAAATGAAATTCGTATGATATGTTAACCTGAGAACGTCCATAAAAAGAACGCCCAAATCTGTCTTCGTATGAGGAAGTTATGATTTTTCGAAGTTTCGGCTTAGCGGTGTACAGCCCGATGTTCGAAGTTCGAGTATTAGATCGAGCGGCTTTTAACCGACACAACCTAAATGAAAATTGAAGATCTCCTTATTAGTAGCGTAACGATAAAAATAAAGACGAAAATGGACATCGGATGAAGAAGTTATGAGATTTTAACGGATCAATCCTGTCCCCGGCCTGTTAAAAATATAACTTTAAAAATAAAATCAAAATTAGCCGACGGAGTCTAAACGAAAGTTTTAGAGTACGTCTCCACCTATGCGTGGATATAAATAACGTCAAAAACGGAGTTTGTATGAATGAATTACAAATTATAATAGCATATTTACGTATTAAAATAAAGTATAAATCATGTATACGTACATATATATATATATATATATATATATATATATATATATATATATATATATATATATATATATATATATATATACATATGTATATATCATTAGAAAGGTATCGATGATGCGGTCATTATAAGACTAATGTTGAGTTCTTTCGACATTAGTTTAATACACATATCGTTAAATCTATTTAAAATAGTATTACAAAGGGGTGTTTAGTTGTTTATATAACTAAAAGGTCATTAAGTAATTATGAAGGGTAGTTTTTGAAAATTTAATTATTATAAATAAGAGTCTTGGGCTCTCATATTTCTTGCACCATTCTCTTGATTCAAGAATCTTTCTCTCCTTATCCCCCAAGCATTTCGGTGCTTCGTGATTCGACTTCTCTTTCTGTAGTTTTAGTATACTAATGTGACCGCTGAAGCATTGCACGAATCTTTCTTAGAAAGATTCAGCGATGAAGTTCTGCCCGTGCAGAGCCCGACTCCTAGCTAAAATCCCCTTGTAAGTAAGTTATGCTTACCTTATTTTAAAAGTAGTATTGTTATTATAAATTTATAATAAATATTTGAGCTATTATTATGACTTATATAAGTGTCGTTATAATATCTTTTTAACTACTCGTGGTACGGGGAATCTGATTTAAAGGACCACATATGGTTGTTGGATTTCAGAAGTGCTATACGCCAAAATGGTCCTGCCCTCCGGTGTTTTATGTCTGCCCTTGTCTGTACATAGTGGTTGGATACGTATTGTTTAAACGCTTATATTATAATAATAATAATAATAATAATAATAATAATAATAATAATAATAATAATAAGACTAATAATTAGTCATGGTAAATATTAGACTAAAATCTAGTGGTAATAATACTAGGTTTCGTCGAAGGAAATTATTTTAAAGTAAACGAAGCGTTGTCCGAGTACCGAGTCACCACCTTCTCAGGTGAGTGCTTAGTTACTTTTATCTTACACATAGATTGAAGTATTTTATATAAACTACGTGCTATGTGTGCATATTATCTGAATACTTGCTGTTTATGCTGGATGAACGTTTTTTTATACATGTTTTAAATGATTTGAACTGTATACGTATTTTAAATATACAAGTATGTTAGGTATGAGATGGGTAGATGAATGATGAGAGATAAAAGATGATGTGAGTAAACATTGGCAGCTATAGACTTAGTGCCTAACAAATAACATCGACAACTATGGACTTAGTGCCTATTGGACAAACATTGGTAGCTATCGACTTAGTACCTGTTAGGAATTGGTAGTTATGGACTTAGTACCTATTAGATAAACATTGGTAGTTATGGATTTAGTACCCAGCAGCTATGGAATTAGTGCTTTACGAACGAGCATTGGCAGCTATGGATTTAGTGCCAGTCCTATAACTCTGGAAGCAAAGGACTTTAGAATGAATGAATGCGGGATAGATGACTCTTAGGATAGATCCTTAAGAGTAAAGAAGATAATGGGGATGGGTAATTGGGTCGATTGTTTGATTGTTTAAACATAATAATTATATTATTGTGGGCTGAAAAGCCTATGTACTCACCAGGTTTCCAAACCTGACCCACTCAGTTTATTTATATTAAAGGTGTTGAGATGAAGTCACATTACGCTGAGAGATTAAAGAGATGTAGATCACTAGTGTAAATAAATGTAAGTTCTGTTTATGCTTATGTTTATGTATTGACGATGACATCCCAAATGTTTTAAAACGAATTAAAAATAGTTTTCTTCACAAATGCTTTGATAACGTATTTATCATGTTTTACTGGGAACAAATTCCGTAACATTTTTATTAAAAGAGGTACTCTGATTTTTATAAAGCATAAACAAAATCGGTCTTTTCTTGCCGTGAACATGGGGATGTCACACAAGAGTTGTACATCAGAAATCGAAGAAATAGACTTGGACTATATCGACTCAGCGAGTCGTTCTTGGGACTCGACGAGTCCGAGGTTAGACTCCCCTTTTCTGCTATGGGTCAAAATGACCCAGTGGAGTGTTGGAAAGGTTTTAGAGGGTCCGGGGGAGTGATCCAACGTATTGGGATAAGCCATAGTCTTGGAGTTCATAAGACTCAACGAGTGCATGAGCAGACTCGTGGAGTCCAAGGCAATCTCCCCACTCTTGAAGATGAACTCGACAAGTTGCTCATACAACTCGGTGAGTTGAGGACAGGACTTGTTCATACGATGGAGATGAACTCGACGAGTTGTTCATACAACTCGGCGAGTCGGATGAAGGTTCATTCGAGGCTGTTTTAGAAGGAGAACTCATCGAGTCGTTGCCAAACTCGATGAGTAGAGGCGTGAAGAAGGAAAGATGAAAGTATAGGGACTCGACGAGTTGGCAGCCCAACTCTGCTAGTCGTGTCAACTGGAAGTTGACTTTGACTTTGACTCTGACTTGGACTTGGTTAGGGGTAAAATAGTCATTTTATCCTAAGAGTAGATATCAGATTCTGATTGAGTGTTTTGTGGGGATTATAGCCAGAGGATTTCCGGAGCAGCAGCAGACAGGGATTTCCCACACAGATTATCAGCAGCTACTCGTTCAAGGTGAGTTACCTTCCAGTAGCGGTGGTTTTACGACCACAATGCCGAGCCACCAGTAGGAGTTGTATGACAGATGATCGTCTTTGTGATATCATCTAGGTTGCTACTACGTGATATGTTATATGCTGGCATGATATGTTCTATGTGATAGTAGTAGAGTTCGGTTGTTAGGACCGAAGGGTAGGTTAGGCCTGATGGGTTTTAAGCAATACATCATTCCTATGGTGTACATGCAAACCCTAATAGCTTTTGGATCTAGTTTGTCTAATGAACATGTAATTGAATATCCAAAGCTATAAACCCAAGATCTAGCATAAATTTAATCATATTAACACAAAATAGGTTTTAGATCTAACCATTGATTGTTATATAGCAATAACAATCTAATCATTGGCTTCAGAAAGCTTAGTGCCTCAAGTGTTGCACCTCTAATGGAGTCACAAACACCACTAAGCAGGTTGGATGAAGAGAAAAGAGAGGGGAGGCACCAAAAACGGTTGGAAACCCTAATCCTAGTGTTAGCCACGTTTTTGGGTCTCAAGGGTTCTTTAAATAGGCAGGCAATTAGGGTTACCTAACAATGAAAGCCAAATTTGACTACTTAAGCCCTAAGGAGCCCATGGACCCCTTCTAGAAGATGCCTTGGACGATTTCTAATGGGATTCCCCATAGAATTCGTCCAACCTATTATTCCAAGGTGATCCATAGCCCAATTGCAATTATCTTATAATTACAATTCCAGTCCCCTAAGTTTAATTAATCTCTTTTAGCCACAAAATTAATTCTTCATTAATTCTTGACTAATATTAATTAAACAATATGATTTCTCCTTTAATATATTATTCTCATAATATATTAATAAATCATAATTAAACCTTTCTCTCCTTAATTCATCCTACATATTGCTATGGTGAAGGCAACCCAAAAGGACCATGTTCATAATCGGGTCAAGTACATACCAAAATAGTTATGGACTTAGACACTAATCCAACAGTCTCCCACCTGGATAAGTCTAATAACTATTTTGTATAACTTCAGAACCTGATTAGCAATCGTAGCTTTCAAAAACCACTGTCAACTCTGATCTTATCAGATACGCGTGTCCTTTAGATAAGGGATCATATATTCCTCCATTCTCAAGATATCGTATAGTCATAAGACATGAATTTTAGTCATTCTCTCTATACTATATCTCGACTTCCGATTTATGACGACTAACAACAGACTACAATTGAACACATCAACTTAGTCTTGGCTTGGCCAAACGCTTAGGTGTCATCACTAGATCATCGAGGGGCGCACAAATATCGCTTTTATCCCACTTTGTGCAAAAGGAATGGGTAAACTTCGACTCATATGCTTGCTTGCATTCACTGATCGAATCACACACTACAATAAGTTTTATAACACCAAGTTACTGGTGTGTTTACTTATTATCAATGTGCAATCGACCAACAAATAACAACTCACACGTCTCGGTTTCAAGAATATACAATATTATCATCTCACTAATCACCCGTGATAAATCTATGAAGTGATCCAAGTGAGCGTGAGTTTAATCCAATACTCTAATCTTATCAAAGCACTCATGAACCCTGCAGCAAACTTCTGGTATGTCTAAACTCTTTATACAATCAACAAACTCTTCATGATAGTCTTCCTTCGTACTTACTTCCAATGTATGACCGACTATGGAGGTTCAAATAACCCAATTATTTTCGAAGTCAAAACATGCAATCTGAAACACAACACTAATATTGAATCCTATATGTCCCCAAACTTGTGGGAGTAAATAAAACATCTTTGTTTAAACACAATATTGATTACTTATTATTCATTGTTTACTGTTTCAGAAAATCAACTTATTACTCAAATTACAACAATAGTTGTCCCATGCACGAAGTATGCACACTATGTTTCCTATGGTCCTTACTTTGTGAAATAGATCAATTGAAAACCTTTTCCAACGATGCTCATTTCACAATTCCCAATCCTTATCATTAGTGTTAGAACACAAGGTTCTTGCCACTACTAGAATATGCTAGATTCTAACATTTTATGCAACGATCCTTTCGCAAAGTCATAGCACAAAAGTCACCAAGACTTGTCCAATGATATTACAAAGTACTCTATCGAAAATTGTTACAAGACAATTCCATAGACGTGAAGTCTCACATTCAAATTAAATTCCTTTGAACATCCTTCTTGCATAAAATTTTCTAATCTAGACATAGACTCTCAATATCTAACTCCCAATATGGAAACATTTCCATATTTTCCATATGAAAACTCATTCTTAATAGAATCTTATCAATTCATAATAATGTCGATATGGTCCATCCAATACCATACTTCCAACTACTCACAAGTGACCAATCCTCAACGAACTTTGGATCGTCCTTTGATAGTTGTTTAATTATTTTAGTCAAAACTGATTCTAGTCCTTTTTCCCTCTTAATGCGCTATACATTTGGAAAATTTTAGAATGGCCAAATATTATAGCATTTGCAATCGATCCTATAGCTGAAGCGTATGGGACACGATGCATAATGTCTTACATAAAGATATGATACTTTAGCCATAATATATTATGTGTCACATTCTCACAATTCGAACTATGAAGAGGGATATCGTAATCATAATCAAAATTTAAGAACACAATATATATCCTTTGACTAAATTTATTAAAATTTCTCAATCTAAGCTTTAGATTTTGAAACAAAGTATAATATTCTCTCCCTTAATTATAGCAAAACAACTTTTCAACCCATGCAACCTTGCAAATTGAATCTTTGTTTCTCTATAACTAATATTGCTAACTTGCAATACTTGCCATAATAATCATACAAGCATAACACCACTATCATGATGATTATTATCATATAAGCATAACAATGATGCTCCCACTAGCTTTGACATGTATTTAGAAAACAGTTGAACTTCCAAAAAACAATGCCTATTGAATTTCTGAAGTTCATATTTCTAATACCAGATGCTTCGATAAGCCTTTATCTAAGCCTCTTAAACTTATACACCTTTGCCTTAGATAGCTCATATGTGTGTCTAAACAATTCAAAACTTCTATCAATAAGCCCCAAATGTTAGACTAATTGCCAAATCTCATAATTCGAACTATGGAAAGGAATGCCGTAACCATAATCGAATTTGAGAATACAATTTTTCACAATTGCTATCTTATTAAAATCTCTCTTAGTGAAAGCATTTCCTCACAGTCATTTTCTTGAAGGAAGGAATCTTATGACACTTAGATTTGATGGTGTGTGAGTTCCTATCTATGTGAATTTGCCAAAACCAAAGTTTGCGACAAACCCAATCTCATATAGAGTGAACTTTCTTAATCTTGATTTCTTGCCTTATGGTAACACGAGTGCCCACCATGTCTTCCAAGTAGTTTAGCAACTTATCCTTACATATAAATGTACTTTCAAGGTGCTTTGTCTTTATGCATTCAAATGAGAACTCATAGAACTCACATACATAATTAACTCAATTGGAATGGCACAAAAATAAAATAATGTCAACACGATAGGTTGTAAATCTCAAGTCGTGTTCTAGTGATGATCGATAAGGTTTATTCTTGATTTGTTCTTGAAACTTTTTTCAAGATCATTAAAACTCCCACTGACCTCTTGACATATATGATTCTCTTGTCAGGAAACTTTCCTAGATAAAACAAATATTCAAGAGTTAGTGTAGTTCTTATCAAGACAAAACACTTCACATAATTGGTTATAGTTGGTCTTTATCTTATCCAAGACAGCACAACTTACCAATTTCAAATGTGCAAGAATAAGAAAACTTTACCAAATTCCACATTTGTTGAGTGTTATAAACCTACTAAAGACGTGTCACTCAATTCGCAATCTTGTAGTATGACTCTAAGATTCGATATTGGAACGAAGTATGATTGACTTCTTGATTTAACCATTTCCACAATTCCTGATTCCTCTTCTTAGATATACAAATGTACTAAGACTCACTTAGAGGGCCAACTGAGATATGGTTCTTAATCATTAAGACTTTATCATAAAACACAATAAAAGGTACTATCCCTTCTTCTTAGAATAGAGAAACTTTTATCTTTCTGCCTACTTGATCCTTCTTTATTTGTTCTGCTATTCATTGAAACTCTTTCAATCAACTCAGAGTTACACTTAATCTTATAAGTATAATCATATTTACTAAAGTTTAGTAAATCATGACGAATATCTTTATCACTCTTGTGGTGGACTTGATTGATGCACAACATTGGGAACTTGATCTCCTAGTCCTTCACTTGACTCTTTGTCAATGAATTAGTCTTGAATTTCCAATTATAAAGTTTTTCATTCATCACGCAACCAAGTTGCATGATTCCAAGCTTATGTCCAATTGAAACTTAGGCAATGAGAAACTCTCCCTATTTGTTAAATTCTTGACATCTCCACAAATAACATAATTAAGAATCAAATCCACTATTGCTAATAATAGAAATCTTCAAACATCAATGTTTCATACACGCCATTGCAAAGATAAATAAATAAGATAAAATCAAAAATTATTTTATTGCAGAAAAATTTGTCCTTACAATGCAATTCAATAGAAAAACTATGTTATTACATATTTCTTAGCAATCTATTCCAACTCCAAGTAGTAGCTCAAGAATCTAATCTTCAAGCAATGCGATCGAAATCCATTTCTTCACGATTAGATTCAGCTCACTTCTCCCCTTCAGCTTCCTCTCTTTTCTTCGATCCTACAAACATCAAAATGTAATATTATCACATCATGTATTAAGAATCTAGAATGGGAAGTTAAAAGAGTTAGTTAATGGATTTGACCTAAAGTAGAGCCATACGTCTTGACTCTCCCATCTCTTAGATCTCTCAGGTAAATAGGGCAGCTTCATCTCCAATGACACTTCTCTTGGCAATAAAAGCAAATGGACTCTTTTAGAATGACACAAGGAACTATCTCAGAGTTTACCATTTTTGGATCTCTAATGTCATCATTTTTAATGTCCATTGAAGTTTGGGAGTTTGATTCACCAGACAAATTTGCTTGACCAGCACGCCAAATCATTGCTGATTCAGCAGCTATAAGAAAATATGTGAGATCAATGAGGGTCACATCATGGTCCATCATATAGTACTCTCTAATGAACTCACTATATGATTCAGGAAGTGACTGAAGAACCCAGTCAACAACCAACTCCTTGGGGATGACAACATCCAACATACCCAACCTGTCAATGTGTGACTTCATCTCTAAGACATGTGCACACACAGACTTTCCATCTTCGTGCTTAATTACCAATAGGGATTGAGTGAGCTTGAACTTTTCAAGCCTTCGAACTTGTGGGTTAGGGAGAACAATTGGAGGAGGTGGAGGAAGTGAAGCATGATTTCTTGTTCCTTGATCATATCATGGAATATCATCTTCGTTTGGAAAACTTGTTCTAATGGATTTAGGAAAAACATAGTTGTTTGACATCTACGAAACGGGAGAAAATTCAAGTTAAGTTGATTGACTCCTTAATAAAACACCTAAATGAATTATTAAGGCTATGATCCAACACAATACTCTACAACCTAGAAGAGGGATGTCGTAATCTAGTTGCAGAATATTTAAAGGTAGGAAAATGACGATTTACCAATTTCCACAATGAAAAACGAAAAGGAAATTTAAGTTTTAAATGAATGGAAACTCCTAGATCTTTTGAGATTCATTGAACTTTGCAATGACATGTTTAATCTCGATTATGCCCTCAAGTTTGCGACTGGGATGCCGAGGATCACAAACAAGGTGTGAATAACCATACGAATCTACGTGGTGCACTCAATGCTACTATCACCTAATCAATGTGCCAGTTAGCCACACACGCTCCATTGATCTATAACAAACATCAAGTCACCCTTCGCAACCAATTCCAAACCCAAATTAGTGTGCTAGTTAACCACACACGCTCCACTAACGTCTCGGCAAGGGTGCAAAGTGTCATTCCATGGATGAGCATACAATTTCACATTTTGCCTAAATTAACTATGATTTGGGAATTTGAAAAACATTTAGTTACTTTGTACTTCATTATACTTATAATGGAAGGTTTCTGTCCTATCCTACCCGCTCGGCTAACGACCCTCCACTAGTCAAGAGTGCGGTGGGTAGGAGTGGATACCCATTCAATCGCCATTTTATAAGCAATTTCCTTAAACACCCTTAAAGACCAGCTTCGTGAATAAGGCCTACTAACGGTAAGACTAACTTTTTACTCATACATATATATATATATATATATATATATATATATATATATATATATATATATATATATATATAATATTAGACTTTTAATGTTATATATAGTATAGGGTGTATTTTACACTTTTAAAATACTAGGTGGTCTAATTTAGCAAATTATACTTTTAATTTACTTAAATGTAAACCAAAACTTTATGGGTTTATTAAATATCTTTTAATTATACACTTTAATTAATTAATTAAACTATAAGGGTGTAAATTGAACTTTTCAAATTACTTGGGTTTTAGAATTTAAAATTTGAAATTAAGACTTTTAATTAATTTTAAAATCCAAAACTTGAGGGCAAGTTTTGAAAGTTTTCAAAACATTAGGGTTTAACTTATTTAAATTTCAAAAACAAAACTTTTAAGTTCAAATTTAAACTATAAAACCTAAAGGGAGTAATTTGAAACTTTATCAAGAATATTCTAGATCAAAAATTCAAATAAGGAAATTAACAACTAATTGGTGGTTATCTAATTTGGACCCGGTCCAATTTCTTGCAAGATAATTCACCAAATAATTCAAATAATTAAATTTAATCATATAAGGAAGTCATTATTCAATTAATATAAAGATATCTTTTATTTTGGCAAGGATAATCACCCAATATCATAAAAATCTGATTTTTATCAATAAAAAACATTTTGGTAACTATCCTACAGCAAAAAAGGCAAGAAAATCACGAAATATAGCTGTCAGACTCATTGACTCGTCGAGTCAGCACTGGACTCGTCGAGTACCTAGTGGACTCGGCGAGTTCAGTCATGGACTCGGCGAGTCCAGCCCCAAAAAGAAAATATTTTTGATTTTTTTCATTCAAATAAGCATCAAATTCACTAACAAATAGTCATAGGCTTTGATACCACTGATGGGTTTTGATCAATACATCATTCCTATGGTGTACATTCAAACCCTAACAGCTTTTGGATCTAGTTTGTCTAATAAACATGCAATTGAATATCCAAAGCTATAAACCCTAGATCTAGCATACAATTAATCATATTAACACAAAATAGGGTTTAGATCTAACTTTTGATTGTTATATAGCAATAACAATCTAATCCTTGGCTTCAGAAAGCTTAGTGTCTCGAGTGTTGCACCCCTAATGGAGTCACAAACACCACTAAGCAACTTGGATGAAGAGAGAAGGGAGGGGAGGCACTAAAAACGGTTGGAAACCCTAATCCAAGTGTTAGCCACATTTTTGGGTCTCAAGGGTTCTTTAAATAGGTAGGCAATTAGGGTTATCTAACAAGGAAACCCTAATTTGACTACTTAAGCCCTAAGCGGCCCATGGACCCCTTCTAGAACATGCCTTGGACGATTTCTAATGGGATTCCCCAAAGAATTCGTCCAACCTATTATTCCAAGGTGATCCATAGCCCAATTGCAATTATCTTATAATTACAATTCCAGTCCCCTTAAGTTTAATTAATCTCTTTTAGCCACAAAATTAATTCTTTATTAATTCTTGACTAATATTAATTAAACAATATGATTTCTCCTTTAATATATTATTCTCATAATATATTAATAAATCATAATTAAACCTTTCTCTCCTTAATTCATCCTACATATTGCTATGGTGAAGGCAACCCAAAAGGACCATTCTCATAATCGGGTCAAGTACATACCAAAATAGTTATGGACTTAGACACTAATCCAACAAGGCACCCCAGATATGTCTGACAGTATGTGATGATATGTTTATATGTTGGCCTGATATGTTATATGTGATAGTGGTAGTACGAAGGGAATAGTCCCCATGTTCGGTTGTTAGGACTGAAGGGTAGTTCGGACACCCCAGATATGTCTGATAGTATGCTTGTGTTATGATATATGTGATAGTAGTAGTAGAGGTGGAATAGTCCCCGAGGGTCGGTTGTTAGGACCGACGGGTAGGTTAGCACCCCCAGAATGGCTTGACATGGGTAGGTCAGCACCCTAGAATGGCTTGACACGGGTAGGTCGGCACCCCATAATGGTCGTACCTGGTAGGTCGGCACCCCAGAATGGTCATATCGGGTAGGTCGGGCACCCTAGAATTGCCCGATAGTATGTATGCTATATGATTGTATGGTATGTGGTAGGATGGGGAAACTCACTAAGCTTTGTGCTTACAGTTTACAGTTTTGGTTTCAAGTACCTCTTCAGCGAAGGGGAAGGAGCTGGCGCGGTAGCAGCACATCATACACACACGCATTGATTTTCCACACTTGAGATATTCTGGGATTATACTCTGACATGTTACTATTTTATGATTTGGGTTTTCAGACATGATATATTGATTACGAAATGATATATTTGTATGTAGTTTTCCTATGAATGTTTTTATAATTGGTTAATTAAAATGAAATTTTTGGACTCGAAATTTGGGATGTTACAACAATTTTGATCTTTTAAAACAATATAGGGATCTCTTTGTAGTGACTTAATCAAATGGGACCTGATTTGATTAAATACCTCAAAAAGGACTGATTTTGATCAACAACAATGGGGAAAGGAGGCTCCATCTTGATCAGACTAAGAAATGAACAGACGATCAAAGTCAATGGGGAGCTTTGGTTCTCTGCTGATTAGAGAAGAAGGAAAACGTTGAAGGCAGTCAGTTGTCAGCGACCACCACGATAACAAGAGATGCTCTAACAGCCTATTGTTCATTCAATTCTGTAAAACACAAAAGGGAAAAGGGTCTAGGCATATTAGTGGACGTGGGGGAACACAAGGCAGCGGTGATCATCTGTGGTTGTGAGGGAGGCTGCTCCAACAGCTCCCTTGTTGTTTCTTCCTTTCCTTATTCGACAACAACACACTAAGGAGAAGGAGGTGTTCGGGGTGAAGTCATTCGACGAAGCAAAGGAAAGAAAGAAGGAGGAGTTGTCTCAGCCGGAATGAGAGTCACCGTGAAGTTTTCTTGGCCAGTGGTGAAGAAAGAAACAGGGTTGCTCCCCTTTTTATTTCTTCGGAAACAGGTCCACCTCTAGTGAAGTTTTCTTGGGAGCCTCTTTAAGAAGAAGAAGAAGTAAGAGTTGAGAGTGATAGAGATTTTGAGAGTATAGAAAAAGGATCGATAGAGAATTAGGGAGAAAGAGATGTAGTAGAAGAAAATGATGTAGCTTATCATGAAAGATTTTCTACATTATTGAAAGTTAAGTGTTGACTTTTTAAAATATATTTTGGGTAATAAATTTGAAATATATATTGGGATATAAATTTTGTTTCTCAATTTTTGTGCCTTCATACGGTCTCATAAAATTTTCCTAGAAAGTGTCTGTGTATTGTCCCGGTCATGGTGATTCCAAAAATGCAGACGGATTTCAATTCCAATATACCAAACTCCGGGAACCAGTGTTTAAAGTTCACGATTAACTGATTCAAATACGACAAATTTTACGAATCTGATTTTGGTCAAGATTAAAAATGTGATAAAAATGTAATAAAATAATAGATCATAGTTTGAGTTCAAAAACATGCTCAGAAACAATTTATGAGGTACATAGCTATTCCAAGCGAGACAGTGCACAGTTCTTTTCCGGAAAATCCAATAAATACTGATTTTTATAATTTTAACGATGCATAACTTTCTCATACGATCTCCGTTTTGGACGGTCTTTATATTCACAAAATCAAAAGAATGTAATCTATTAAAATTTCTTATTCATAATTTTCAAATTTAATTAATTCAAAATTTTATTTTTAATGTTATTAATAGAATTAATTTTTGGTGATTTTCGATTCGATCCTCAACGACACAGACGGTTTGTTGAGCAGTTCTGAGATGTTTTGAATGTAATTATGAATATTATATCTTTCATATACATAATACACATAAAGTTACCTATAATGGTCTTTAATACATAGCGGTTCGTGGTAGTTTTACTA
The DNA here is from genome assembly GCF_052625555.1 of Lactuca saligna. Taxonomy (NCBI): domain Eukaryota; kingdom Viridiplantae; phylum Streptophyta; class Magnoliopsida; order Asterales; family Asteraceae; genus Lactuca; species Lactuca saligna. The sequence goes on along the minus strand of NC_136421.1, from coordinate 122,170,634 downwards.
TCGAACTTTGGCCAATTTTTACCAATTGTTACATAATCCCCATTAATTTCTGGTCTAAGAAAGTTGATTCTAAAGCCTTGCATCAAATGAATGCCCGATGGCCCAGGTCACCATGTCCCAAGAGTATCGACAGTATGAAAAAGGATCATATGTAATGAACAATCATTGAAGGGGAGGCCAACGGTGGAACTTGGGTTTGAGGGGAGGATTATTGGGATCCAAACCCAATCCCACAATAACATCCAAAAAATTATGATAAGAATTTTTTGTTTTTCAAAAACCATTTTCATAAACCATACGTCATAAAAAACATTGTTTCCAAATCATAGTCTTAAAATCAGAGTATCAATACATCTCTCAAATCATAAAAATCCGTTTGACAACGTGCACGATAAAGCCTTTGCCTTCCCCCAGTCATCTGAAGTACCTAAAACATTGAAATCCATAAATATAATCCAAAGTTTAGTTAGTTCCACCAAAATAGTCCACACAATAATACAATAACAATTACATTACATTAATATAGGGTTTGTTGGGCATTAGGCACAACCCAACCATCCAAGGTTTGTTGGCATATTGCCTCAACCATCCTGGGTTTGTTGGTCTACCGCACGAAGCAATACCACCTCAACCCACCATCCATGGTTTGTTGGCCTCCTACCTCAACTCAACCACCAATATGTCAACATATGCAACAGATAAACAATAATTAGCAAGTATAGGTAATCATATAGATCTACCAATCTACATGTCACTACAACATAACAACATCCTACATATATATCAGGATACATAACATAACTTAATGGGTTGACATTAGTGCTTTTGACCCATGAGTACAGTGAGGAAAAATCACCTTAAGGTCCAAAATATAGTTGAAGTGATCATTGCTCTAAATGTTGGCTCTATAGGTCACCTATATGACAAAAAGGACCAAGCCTCAATTTACTACCTAAAACACCCCAAATTACCTAAAGTCAAACTTAGTCAAAAGTCAACTATCAATGGTCAAAAGTCAAAGTAAACATCCATCCCGAGTATGCCCAACGTATGAACTCTACGCCCATCATAGAGCCCAAGATGGCAATTACAGGTGTAAATGAGGCTACGTGCTACGTAGCAGAATTTTTCATGTGCGTAATATGTTGTTGTCTGACTCTTCCCATTCAGTGCTTAATATAGAATGTTAACCATCCAGTTCTCATATCTAGTTCATAATAGCTCCATAATGGATAAAGTTTCCAACTTTAGCTATTATTATGGTCCAGTCAACCAAGATCTAGTCTTTAAGTCTCAAAGGAACCAAAAATGCATTTTTCTCAACTTATCCATTAAGTCCAAGTCTCCAACCTTCATATCTGAATTAATATGATGTTTAGTTGGATAAAGTTTCCAACTTTATCCATAACAAGGTCACAAAGTTTCAAGATCTAAACTTGAGTAAATCATACGAATGGTCCCTATGGTTTGGGGTAATTTGCGCGCTTGGTCCCTAACTTATTTTTTTAACTAGGAAAGTCCCTATTGTTTGTTTTTTACACGTTTGGTCCCTACGATTTGTTTTTGTTACGCACTTGGTTCTTTTCTTACCTAAAAAGACTATTATTTAAATAGGAAAAAATTATAGGATATGTAAGGTAAGGTGAGGGGTGGGGTTGAGGGCATGTTTATTTAAATAAATCAAAAAAATCAAAGGCAAAATACTTTTTTATGTAAGACAAGGACTAAACACATAACAAAAACAAACAGTAAGGACCTTCTTAGATAAAAATATCAATGAGGGACCAAAAGCGTAATTAACCTAAACCATAGGGACCATTCGTTTAATTCACTCTCTAAACTTTATGCAATAAAATGACCAAAAATGCTAACACAATTTGCATGGTTAAATGAACATGCACCAAAGCCTAATTTTCTAAGGGGCTGTTTGGCAGGATCTGAATTTTTAAGATCTCAATTTTTAAGAGGTCTGAATTTCTAAGAGGATCTGAATTTTTAAGATCTGAATTATTAATATGTTGTTTGGTTGGAACCTCTGAATTTCTTTGTTGAATTATAAAAATGACCATTTTACGCTCTTTATTATTTTTTAAAGAATACAATGTTTATTTTACATTTAACCCTCTTCAATAATATGTATATATAAACGTCATACAAAATCAAAGTTAATCATACATAATTAAATATATTTTTTTAAAATACAATGCTCTAACCCGAAGAGGCGAAAGTATGATGCTATAATAAAGAAAGCAATAAAAATACATTGTTATTTCTTACATTTAACCCTTACAAAAACAAGCTATAAAATCAATCATCACCAAGTGACAGATGCATAATCAATAAAACTATCTATTGTCGATCAATTAAAGAAGATGCTAACTGTTACGATGTAGATTAGATGGAAGAACATGGATTGAATTAAGGTACTTCAATAATCATCAAATGAAGAAACTCCATATTTGGAAAACCATTGAGAAAATGAATGAATGCATTCTTGGTTAAGAAATAAACTATTGTGGCTACCTTTGTGATGTTGTCTCTATCCAACATTGCCCATAAAGCGCATCCATGTCCTTCCCGTTGAAACCGTTTTTCTTGAACCCGAATATCTTTGAATTTCTACTGCCTGCAAACTTAAGAAACAACCAATCATTCTATCACTTTCATATCAACAAAAAATTAACCACAACAATCAATACAAACTCAAACGAACTAATGATTTCATACAAAATCAAACGAACTCTGATGTGAACCTCCCAAAAGAGATTGAATCTCCAAGAACATGTACATGGTTCTTCTGTAAACAAGTAATTTTACCAGATTTATCATTTCAGATTAAAAAAACACTCCAATTGAGTGTAAGAAAACTGTTGAGAGTATGCTTTAGTGAAGTTCAACTCATTGGAGCATTTCTACAAACACTTTGTAGTCAATAACTCACTCCTAACATTCTACAATAAGAAATATGTCGATTACCCAAAAAAGTTCACAAAATATTCAGTAAAATACAACTCACTGGAGCACTTTGGCAAACACTTGGTACTACAAGAAATCAATCGAGACTTACATGGCTGTTGGGTTAAGCTCAAAGGATCAAAAGTGACAAAAATTGTCAATGCGTTTTATATCCATGCGTAGCTATCAACAAGGTCTACAACTTTCATTTAGACTTCATCGGCTAATTTTGACTTTATTTTTAAAGTTATATTTTTAATAGGCTTAGATTGTTAAAGTCCGTTAAAAACTTAAAATTTTCTCGTACGTTATCCGTTCTTGACTGTCTTTATATTAATATACTCCTATTAATGAGATATTCGGTTCTCGTTTAGATTTTTTTCCTAACAATCAACCAATTTCAATTTTGGTTTGTGAGTCGTATACTGTTACACTGAAATATTTGAAAATTCATAACTTCCTTTCACGAAGTCAGATTTATGCGTTCTTTATATGCGCAAAATCATTGTTGCATATACTATAACTTTGGTTAAGATTATTTATCCTAAATAATCTTCTATCAAAAAGTTACTTTCACTGCTTATAATACCTAAATTAACTAGCCCGAATCTACATCTGTTATAATATTCTGGAAATGCAGATACGCGTCGCATATATGACATGTACATGCCATGTACATGTTTAGTCGTGTTGTGTTTGTTTTAACGTACATGTGTCACATTTCATTCGATCTCAACTATGCATTATACTTTGGTACGTGTAGCGTAACCCTCAAATTACACGTCGCATTAACATAGTGCATTAACCATTCCTATAATAGCAATATACTTTACCATGTTACGTCAAATTGGCCTTACACTTTGCGTATTCCCAATGTTACACATCACGTATTCCCAACGTTACACATCGCGTTCATGTTATTCTATTCTAGAATCTTAATTTTAACACATCATGTATAACCCACTTTACATGTCATGTTCTTATTATACATTGGCAATTTCTGAAATGGCAAGGTACATCAGAGTTCTTTGTTAAAATTGGCTCAAGCATCGGAGAATTCCTATGTGGCACTGCGTAATCTACAACTCATCGAATTACGTTCTGTAATATCCTAATTTAAGTAGGTAAATTATATATGGTGTGTATTATGTATGAACATATATTTTTGTATATTTATGAAGCATAAAGTGTTATTATGAACTTAATGGTTAAGAAGGGTATTTTGGTTATTTACTACGATTAATAAGTTGAAATTACCTGAAAGTATGAATTTTGTCTTGATGCCTAAAATTAATGATTTAGAATTAAAGAAATAGAGGAAAGAATCAACATATACCATTAGAAGTATAGAGAAGGGCACAATGTGAATAAATAGAATAAAATGCTGAATTTCAAAAACCATGATGTGGTGGAGGTAGTGCCACGACATGGGAGACGGTGATAAATTTGACATAAAAATGACACCAACCTACTTTAAAGACTCCATGATGCGGAAGGGGGTATGCCACAATGTGATGAAAGTACATGGTAGGTATTTTAGTAACGAAGTCTTTAAGAGACAGACAAATGTGTCATGAAAAGTGGTAAAATACAACGTTTGAGTTTGCTGTGTCACAACAGTATGGTGAGGATAACTCCCCGGCATGGAGATTGTATCAAAAGAAAAATAAAAGACGATAATTCGTCTTTTTCATTCCAAAAACATACTACAACATAACTGAAGCTATGTTTGGCTTGTAAGCGACTTCCTAGTTAGAGTGTCAAATGTTGAGGAGGGATTGAAGAAATTAACAACCAAGCTTCATCTTCATGTGTAGATTAAAGGTAAGCATAAACAGAAATAGTATAGGCCTTACAACATCTATTATTCTAATGACCTATAATTCATATATCTCTCATCAGTTCAACACTCCTATTCTCTTTTGCCACTACCTGTAATGCAAGAAACTAAGTGGGTCAGACTTGGGGGCTTGGTGAGCACATAGGGTGTAACAACCCGAAATTTCCGCTTCATTTTAATATAACTTTTTCATAAATCAACTCGCGCAACCGATCGTCGTTCCGGTTTCCGATTTCCGATTTCTCCGTTTAATTAAGTCATTAATTAGTACACATTTGAAATGACTTAATGGGTGTCTTAATACATTTGGAAATCAATTTAACACCCAACTTTAGTGATCGGAATAATTCTAGAATTTACCGTATCGGGTTACGGTAACTTAATCGGGTACGACCAAATACCCCGTCTAACGCCGGTATCAGGTAGAATTCCACCGTGTCCAAAACTTAAACACTATATAAATGTGTTTAAGACTTCATTTGAAGCCTTTTGGCAAGTTTCTCACTAAACTCTTACAACCTCTCTCCTCAAGCTAGAATTAAGGTCCAAATCACAAGTTTAAGGCTTCAAATCTTTAAGGTAACCTCCCTAACATGTTATTCAACACCTTTAGCCTTCAAACTGATGAAATAATTGAGTTTTAGGTCCAAGAACATGAGTTTACGGCCAAGGAACAATCTTGGGCCGTAAACTCCATTTAATGGGGTTTTAAGCCCTTAAACTCCTTCCTAAACTCAATTGGACTTTGGATATGGCTATGGGACTTCAAGATATGGACTTAGAACATTTAAAACTATGATTTTGAGCCATTTAAAGGAGTTTACGGCCAAGGCATAAGCTTAGGCCGTAAACTCAAGTAAAAGGGGTTTTTCATGCCCTAAAACCCTTCCAAATCACTCCTATGGCTTAGATATGAATTGTAGGACCTTGGTTTTAGCATTTGGACACTTGAAACATGAATTTTGTGGGACTTATGTGAGTTTACGGCCAAGGATAGTGCTTGGGCCGTAAACTCCCCAAAATGTGACATAAACCCAATTCTAAAGTGTTAGAAAGCCATCCAACACCACCAAAAGACTTGGAATAAATCAAGGGACCAAACAAAAATGCTTTAAGGGTCTAAAACACATCATTTGTGGGACTTATAAGGGTTTATGGCCCAGGCTTGTTCTTGGGCCGTAAACTCCAAAACTTTTTGTGTTAGAATGCAAACTAAACACCCCTAAAGCCTTTAGATGAATTTTAGAAGCCCTTCTATGCAAGTTTTAGACCTTGAAACACTTTGTATGACCCTACATTAGAGTTTACGGCCATGAGGAGGGTCTCATGGGCCGTAAACTCCATAACACCCCTCAAATGTCACATAAAAATCATACTAGGTCTTGGAATAATCTTATGAATCACATGTGATTCGTTTTAACAACATTTGACACCCATTTCATGAAGATTAAGGAGTTTACGACCAGGAGCCTATACTGGGCCGTAAACTCCCATAAAATAAGCATTTTGATGATTTAAATTCAGTCCAAGTGTCCCAAGACAATTTAGAAAATCCATTCTAGCAACCTCTAGGCCCATTTGAGCCCTTAAACCCTCAAAACCACACCAACATGAGTTTACGGCCGTAAAATCATGTGTGAGTGTGTTTCATGGTTGTAAACTCATTTAAATGTTTACTTATGGAGAGTAAACTCATGTCCCAAGTCCCTAGTGCCATTACAAGTCCGAAGATGTCACCCGGGTCACTCCAAACGCTCGTTTTAAGGTGTTTAACCTCATTGGAGTGTAATATTCCATATGATTAGTGAATGTATCTCTAATTGTATATATATGGACATTATATCATTTTACATAGGGTCATCGCGAGTAATCAAACCCCGAACCGACGTCTAGCATTCAAAACCGACACGTTACCGAGTCCGGTGAGTTCATACCCCTACCCTTTTTCACTGTTTTCACTGTTTTCAGGGGGGAACACAAGCAAAGTACAAGGGAATTCTTGTACTCATAACATGTTTTCAAATGTGTGTTTCATATTCTTATGCTTTTATAACTGATAACTACAACTGATAACAGATCGAACATATAGATCACGTAACATATACTTGTGAAATATGTCTTTAAACTAGTATGTTTTACATGTATTTCACAAATGGTTTTCCACATTTTATCAGTTAAAAGCATGACATTAAAACATTTGAATATAATACCTGTACACTGTTTTGTCCTCGGTAACACTCCACGCACATACGCGAGTGGAGGACTTTCATATTATTACTAGTAAATTTGTTATTCCGGTACGATTGGAGACACGTCCTCGGAGAACACTCCACCTGGATTACGCGAGTGGAGGACTACACCCATAACCAGAATCTCTGGTATTTAGAGAGCGTGACTTGAATGTATAGATCTATACGGGGTTGACTACCCCACACCTGGCTGCTAGCTACAGCCGAACCGAAATGGTTCAAGGGTGACGAAAGTCATAAGTATGTGGACAACTTATTGCCACATGTGGACTACTTATTGCCACAAGGTTTCAGTCTATTGTATGGTTATGGAACTCGCAATTAGGATAACAGAGATTTACTTACAGTAATAATGGATTACTTTATACATCGTTTACATCGTTTACATTTTTTACATCTTCTACTTACCGTAACTAACATTTAGGAAGGTACGGGACCTTCCTGGGGAAAACATGGAATCTAATCACAATTACATCTTTTACATCTTTCACATTGTTTACATAAGATACATACATGCAGGAAAGCATGGGGCTTTCCTGGGTAACACTTACCTAACTAGAAAGAGTCACAGAATGGATAACATTACATCTTTTACAATTAGTAACATACAATAGGGAAAGTATGGGACTTTCCTGGTAACACATGATAAGTAAACAGAACAGTTTAACCAGTCAGATAAACAACTATACATTTTCACATGAGCAAACATGTTTTCAGTGTACAAACTTACTATACTTTACATTTGTGAAACCAAAACCAACTTTTAAGAAAATACAGGATTTTCTTGGTGTACATAACATTTCAGAAACAGAAAGGAAACCGAAGCATTTTCACAAACAAAAACCTCTTATGAACTCACCAGCTTTATGCTGATTTTCAAACCGCTTGTGTTCTCAGGTCAGCGTTAGAACAGGTACCCGAAGATCCTTTTGCATGAAGACGGTGTATATGAAGACCCGTTACATTTTGTCTATATATATACTATGTATCACAACTGTACAAACTTTACTTTTGAAACAACTGTAAAACTGTTAATATGTAATGTAATGCTTGTTTTACTTTACTTACTATGTACATTGGATTTGATACTTAACACGGTAGTCAACCCCGGAAATGTATTCCGCCTTCGGTTTTCGGGGTGTGACAGATTGGTATCAGAGCCCTTGTTTATAGTGAATAAAGTATACCAAACCTTACATGGTATAAAACTATAAACACTAAAGGGCCTAAGTGCTCTGAATTAAAAGTATTTTCAAACTACAAGTATTTTCAAAAGTATACAAGTATACCGAACCGTCACCATCCGTAACCACAAGCAGAACAGAACATAAGTAAATGGGTGTTGTGTACTACGGTTAAACCTGGGCAGTTATGTAGTCGTGTCTAGGGTCAATATGGCCTGGCCAACTATATTCATTTGAGACACGACCAACATGTGCTTGGGAGTGACTGTGGTATGTGACATGCCTAAAACTTACCCTAATATCCCAAACATCGAATCATTGTCGTAAACAATTCATGAAATACTATGGGAGTATTTCTCGATTCCAATCATCTGTAGTAATCCTCATTCGAGTAGTTTTCTGTGATTACTCTTAGCGATAAATTATCTGTTCGATAACTCTTTCCTACTTTATCGCTTACGCGAATCATATAACTTTCATGTCTATCGATTCAATGTAGAGGACTTACCATCCTCTCTTTCTTGATCTTATTAGATCAAGATGCCTCCCCGAAAGAGACCTAGCTCAAAGAATAACGACAATCCTTCTTCGCCGCCACCTCCTCCTCAGTTTGACCTAGCATCAGTTCAGACAATGATGACAGCTGCAATGGTAGCAGCTATGTCACAAATGAACCCTAGTGGTTCAGGTGGTGGTACTCAATCTCAAAACCCTGAGGGTAGCCATGGACACCAAAGAGGGGGTTCCTATAAGGATTTCATGAATGCGAAACCAACATCCTTTAATGGCGCTGGAGGTGTCATTTCTTTATCTCGATGGTTCGAGAAAATCGAGTCCATCTTTGAAATCTATGCTTGTGCGGAATCTGATAAAGTCAAATTTGCAGCCTGTACCTTCTCGGATAAAGCTTTGACTTGGTGGAATGGCCGAGTCAAATCTCTGACCTTACCCGTAGCCAATGCCATGGGCTGGGAAGCCATGAAGGAACTTCTCATTGCTGAGTATTGTCCCCGTGGTGAAATGCAGAAATTAGAGCACGAGCTCTGGAACCTGAAGATGAAAGGTTCCGACATTGCTGCATATACTTCCCGATTTGATGATCTCACACTTCTCTGCCCAGGGTTAGTCACTCCTGAAAACAAAAAGGTCGAAAGGTTCGTTTGGGGATTATCTCAACCAATAAAGAGTCATGTTTTGGCTGCTCGTCCGGATACCTATGATAGTGCCAAGACCTTAGCACAAATTCTGATTGATCACAACGACGATGTCAAGGAAATCACTACCACTTCTGAGCCGACTCAAAGGAGTGGTGAAAAGAGGAAATTCTGGAAGAAGAAGAAGGGTCAATCTTCTCAAGGATCATCCAAGAAACAACAGACGATAGCAGTCCATGCTGCTACTACTACTCATGTTGTTGTTGTTTCTGCCATGGGATCCACTGCCTCAACTCCTACCAGTAAATATGTTGGTAACCTTCCTCTGTGTGACAAGTGTAAATACCACCATCATCCTGGTCTCTGTCGAGAATTGTCTTGCACCAACTGTGGTAAGAAAGGGCACACAGTTCGGTACTGCAGAACCCCTACTCAATCAGCTAACCAATCATCGGGAGCAGGTGTTAGTCAAGCCTGCTACAACTGTGGTGAAGTCGGACACTTTAAAAGGGATTGTCCCAAGAAGTCAACTGCTGGTAACACTGGAAGGGTCCTAACCATGGGACGGGAGGAAGCAGTTGCAGATCCCACTGTTGTTTCGGGTACGTTCCTTCTCGACAATTCACATGCTAGTATTCTCTTCGATTCTGGTGCAGAAAGGAGTTTTGTTAGTCATGCATTCAAACATAATCTAAAACCAAATCCTCAACCACTAACTGAAACGTTTACCGTCGAGATGGCTAATGGTGAGAAAGAAAGCGCTAACGACGTATTCATAGGTTGTACGCTTACCCTAAATGATCACTCATTTCCTATAGACCTCATGCCCGTTTCCATTAAGAGCTTTGATGTTATCGTTGGCATGGACTGGTTGAGTCCCAATCATGCTGACATTCTTTGTTACGAAAAAGCTATCCGTCTCAATCTTCCTTCGAATCAAACTCTCGTAGTCTATGGCGATAAACCCAGTTCCAACCTTCATATCATTTCTTGCATCAAAGCTCGAAAGCTCCTTCGAAAGGAGTGTGTTGCATTCTTAGCTCATGTGATCAACGAGAAACAAGAAGTTAGAGACCTCGCGAGCATTCCCGAATTCTGTAACTTTCCCGATGTATTCCCTGAAGAACTTCCAGGGATTCCTCCCAAACGTCAGGTCGAATTCCGTATTGACCTAATTACTGGAGCTACTCCCGTAACAAAATCCCCATATCGCTTAGCTCCCGCAGAAATGCAGGAGTTATCCAGTCAACTCAATGAGTTGCTCAGTAAAGGATTCATTAGGCCGAGTTCCTCACCCTGGGGAGCTCCGATACTGTTTGTCAAAAAGAAAGATGGATCCTTTCGGATGTGTATCGACTATCGTGAACTGAACAAGTTAACCGTTAAGAACCGATATCCTCTTCCGAGAATAGACGACCTCTTCGATCAACTCCAGGGAGCCAGTTACTTTTCTAAGATAGACCTTCGGTCGGGGTACCATCAGTTACGAGTCCAGGAGAATGATGTTCCCAAGACAGCTTTTAGGACTCGGTATGGACACTACGAGTTTGTAGTGATGCCCTTCGGTCTAACCAATGCACCGGCTGTGTTTATGGACCTGATGAACCGGGTGTGCCGTCCCTTCCTAGACAAATTCGTTATCGTGTTCATTGATGACATCCTCGTCTACTCCTGAAGTGAAGAAGACCATAAACAGCACTTGAAGCTAGTGTTGGAAACTCTTAGATCCGAAAAGCTTTACGCAAAATTTTCCAAATGTGAATTCTGGTTACGGAAGGTAACTTTCCTCGGTCACGTAGTAAGCGAGGAGGGTATTCATGTAGATCCTTCCAAGATTAAAGCGATAGAGAGTTGGTCGGCACCGAAGACACCCACGGAAATTCGTCAATTCTTAGGTCTCGCCGGCTACTATCGACGATTCATTCATAATTTTTCCAAAATCGCCAAACCGTTAACCACTCTAACACAGAAAGGTGTACCCTTTTGTTGGAGTGATAAGCAAGAAACTGCATTCCAAACGTTGAAGAGAGCCTTATGCAGCACGCCTGTTCTGTCTCTGCCAGAAGGGACAGAGGACTTCGTTGTCTATTGCGATGCGTCTAATCAAGGTTTAGGCTGTGTGCTTATGCAAAGAGGAAAGGTGATTGCCTATGCCTCTAGACAGCTGAAAGCACACGAGGTCAACTATACCACACACGACTTGGAATTAGGAGTGGTAATCTTCGCATTGAAGATTTGGAGACATTATCTCTACGGAACCAAGTGCACAATCTTCACTGATCACAAGAGTCTGCAGTACATCTTTAATCAAAAAGACTTAAACATGAGGCAACGGCGATGGGTAGAATTACTCAGTGACTATGAATGTGAAATCCGTTACCACCCCGGCAAGGCCAATGTGGTAGGAGATGCCCTTAGCCGAAACGATAGTACAAGCCACAAAGTGAAGAACCAGACGATGACCATCCATTCCAACTTACCTACGCAAATCCGAGAAGCTCAGTATGCGGCCCTCAAACCTGAAAACGTGTCAGATGAAACCTTGAGAGGAATGGAAAAGAAACTTGAGATCAGAGGTGACGGAGTTCACTGTTTCATGAATCGAATCTGGATTCCCAAATCCGGTGGATTCAGGGAAATAGTCATGGAGGAAGCATATAAAACCAAATACTCTGTTCACCCAGGTTCGGACAAGATGTATCTGGATCTCAAGAGACAATACTGGTGGCCGAACATGAAAGCTGAGATAGCTACATTTGTGGGCAAATGTCTAACTTGCGCCAAGGTCAAAGTCGAACATCAGAAGCCTTCAGGTCTGCTCCAACAACCTGAGATTCCCGAGTGGAAATGGGAGATGATTACCATGGACTTCATCACCAAACTACCCAGGTGTTCTAGTGGGTACGATACCATTTGGGTAATTGTCGATCGTTTGACAAAATCCGCTCACTTCATCCCGATTAAAGAATCATACAAGATGGAGAGACTCGCGCGAATCTACATTCAGGAAGTAGTACGTTTTCATGGTGTACCTGTATCCATTATCTCTGATCGAGATAGTAGGTTTACCTCCAGATTCTGGCAATCTCTTCAGAAAGCCCTTGGAACCAAACTAGATATGAGCACGGCGTATCATCCTCAGACTGATGGACAGAGTGAGAGAACAATCCAAACCCTGGAGGACATGCTTCGAGCATGTGTCATTGACTTTGGAAAGTTGTGGGATACACACCTATCCTTGATCGAGTTCTCATACAACAACAGTTACCACACCAGCATTAGGGCTGCTCCGTTCGAAGCCCTATACGGTCGTAAGTGCAGATCCCCTCTGTGCTGGGCCGAGGTGGGGGATACACAGTTAGCCAGGAGTCGAGTCCCCGACAGTGCTCTCACTGGTCCTAAAATCGTCCGCGAAACCACCGAAAACATTATTCAAATCCGTAACCGACTAAAAGCCTCACGTGATCGTCAAAAGAGTTACGCTGATAATCGTCGGAAACCATTAGAATTCCAGGTTGGAGACCGTGTCCTGTTAAAAGTCTCGCCCTGGAAAGGCACTGTACGCTTTGGCAAGCGTGGGAAACTTAATCCAAGGTATATTGGACCCTTTGAGATCCTCTCCAGGATTGGTCCAGTTGCCTATAAACTTCATTTACCTCACGAACTCAGTAACATTCACCCTGTCTTTCATGTTTCAAATCTTAAAAAGTGCCTATCCGATGAAACCCTAACAATTCCCTTAGACGAGATCGAGATCAATGAAAACCTCAACTCTGTGGAGGAACCGATCGAAATCATGGATCGAGAAGTCAAACGTACAAAACAAAGTCGCATCCCGTTAGTGAAGGTTCGCTGGAATGCCAAGCGGGGACCGGAATTCACTTGGGAACGGGAAGACTCCATGAAACAGAAGTATCCACAACTCTTTTCTTATCCATGATTTGTACCTTGTCTTATGTTCTAAACTTGAATTTCGGGACGAAATTCCCTCTAACGGGGGGGATAATGTAACAACCCGAAATTTCCGCTTCATTTTAATATAACTTTTTCATAAATCAACTCGCGCAACCGATCGTCGTTCCGGTTTCCGATTTCCGATTTCTCCGTTTAATTAAGTCATTAATTAGTACAAATTTGAAATGACTTAATGGGTGTCTTAATACATTTGGAAATCAATTTAACACCCAACTTTAGTGATCGGAATAATTCTAGAATTTACCGTATCGGGTTACGGTAACTTAATCGGGTACGACCAAATACCCCGTCTAACGCCGGTATCGGGTAGAATTCCACCGTGTCCAAAACTTAAACACTATATAAACGTGTTTAAGACTTCATTTGAAGCCTTTTGGCAAGTTTCTCACTAAACTCTTACAACCTCTCTCCTCAAGCTAGAATTAAGGTCCAAATCACAAGTTTAAGGCTTCAAATCTTTAAGGTAACCTCCCTAACATGTTATTCAACACCTTTAGCCTTCAAACTGATGAAATAATTGAGTTTTAGGTCCAAGAACATGAGTTTACGGCCAAGGAACAAGCTTGGGCCGTAAACTCCATTTAATGGGGTTTTAAGCCCTTAAACTCCTTCCTAAACTCAATTGGACTTTGGATATGGCTATGGGACTTCAAGATATGGACTTAGAACATTTAAAACTATGATTTTGAGCCATTTAAAGGAGTTTACGGCCAAGGCATAAGCTTAGGCCGTAAACTCAAGTAAAAGGGGTTTTTCATGCCCTAAAACCCTTCCAAATCACTCCTATGGCTTAGATATGAATTGTAGGACCTTGGTTTTAGCATTTGGACACTTGAAACATGAATTTTGTGGGACTTATGTGAGTTTACGGCCAAGGATAGTGCTTGGGCCGTAAACTCCCCAAAATGTGACATAAACCCAATTCTAAAGTGTTAGAAAGCCATCCAACACCACCAAAAGACTTGGAATAAATCAAGGGACCAACCAAAAATGCTTTAAGGGTCTAAAACACATCATTTGTGGGACTTATAAGGGTTTACGGCCAAGGCTTGTTCTTGGGCCGTAAACTCCAAAACTTTTTGTGTTAGAATGCAAACTAAACATCCCTAAAGCCTTTAGATGAATTTTAGAAGCCCTTCTATGCAAGTTTTAGACCTTGAAACACTTTGTATGACCCTACATTAGAGTTTACGGCCATGAGGAGGGTCTCATGGGCCGTAAACTCCATAACACCCCCTCAAATGTCACATAAAAATCATACTAGGTCTTGGAATAATCTTATGAATCACATGTGATTCGTTTTAACAACATTTGACACCCATTTCATGAAGATTAAGGAGTTTACGGCCAGGAGCCTATACTGGGCTGTAAACTCCCATAAAATAAGCATTTTGATGATTTAAATTCAGTCCAAGTGTCCCAAGACAATTTAGAAAATCCATTCTAGCAACCTCTAGGCCCATTTGAGCCCTTAAACCCTCAAAACCACACCAACATGAGTTTACGGCCGTAAACTCATGTGTGAGTGTGTTTCATGGTTGTAAACTCATTTAAATGTTTACTTATGGAGAGTAAACTCATGTCCCAAGTCCCTAGTGCCATTACAAGTCCGAAGATGTCACCCGGGTCACTCCAAACGCTCGTTTTAAGGTGTTTAACCTCATTGGAGTGTAATATTCCATATGATTAGTGAATGTATCTCTAATTGTATATATATGGACATTATATCATTTTACATAGGGTCATCATGAGTAATCAAACCCCGAACCGACGTCTAGCATTCAAAACCGACACGTTACCGAGTCCGGTGAGTTCATACCCCTACCCTTTTTCACTGTTTTCACTGTTTTCAGGGGGGAACACAAGCAAAGTACAAGGGAATTCTTGTACTCATAACATGTTTTCAAATGTGTGTTTCATATTCTTATGCTTTTATAACTGATAACTACAACTGATAACAGATCGAACATATAGATCACGTAACATATACTTGTGAAATATGTCTTTAAACTAGTATGTTTTACATGTATTTCACAAATGGTTTTCCACATTTTATCAGTTAAAAGCATGACATTAAAACATTTGAATATAATACCTGTACACTGTTTTGTCCTCGGTAACACTCCACGCACATACGCGAGTGGAGGACTTTCATATTATTACTAGTAAATTTGTTATTCCGGTACGATTGGAGACACGTCCTCGGAGAACACTCCACCTGGATTACGCGAGTGGAGGACTACACCCATAACCAGAATCTCTGGTATTTAGAGAGCGTGACTTGATTGTATAGATCTATACGGGGATGACTACCCCACACCTGGCTGCTAGCTACAGCTGAACCGAAATGGTTCAAGGGTGACGAAAGTCATAAGTATGTGGACGACTTATTGCCACATGTGGACTACTTATTGCCACAAGGTTTCAGTCTATTGTATGGTTATGGAACTCGCAATTAGGATAACAGAGATTTACTTACAGTAATAATGGATTACTTTATACATCGTTTACATTTTTTACATCTTCTACTTACCGTAACTAACATTTAGGAAGGTACGGGACCTTCCTGGGGAAAACATGGAATCTAATCACAATTACATCTTTTACATCTTTCACATCGTTTACATAAGATACATACATGCAGGAAAGCATGGGGCTTTCCTGGGTAACACTTACCTAACTAGAAAGAGTCACAGAATGGATAACATTACATCTTTTACAATTAGTAACATACAATAGGGAAAGTATGGGACTTTCCTGGTAACACATGATAAGTAAACAGAACAGTTTAACCAGTCAGATAAACAACTATACATTTTCACATGAGCAAACATGTTTTCAGTGTACAAACTTACTATACTTTACATTTGTGAAACCAAAACCAACTTTTAAGAAAATACGGGATTTTCTTGGTGTACATAACATTTCAGAAACAGAAAGGAAACCGAAGCATTTTCACAAACAAAAACCTCTTATGAACTCACCAGCTTTATGCTGATTTTCAAACCGCTTGTGTTCTCAGGTCAGCGTTAGAACAGGTACCCGAAGATCCTTTTGCATGAAGACGGTGTATATGAAGACCCGTTACATTTTGTCTATATATATACTATGTATCACAACTGTACAAACTTTACTTTTGAAACAACTGTAAAACTGTTAATATGTAATGTAATGCTTGTTTTACTTTACTTACTATGTACATTGGATTTGATACTTAACACGGTAGTCAACCTCGGAAATGTATTCCGCCTTCGGTTTTCGGGGTGTGACATAGGGTTTTCAACCCACAATAATTTTGTTTATTAATTTTATCAAATCATTCAACCCAATTACCCGTTCCTGTTATCCTCACTTTCTATCCCTAAAGCATCTAATTCAAGGGACCTAGCCTAAGGATCATCATCGAGATGACAATACTACTTAGGGGATTCCAAAGCAATACATATCAATAAGGAAACCATGAGGGGGATGGAGTACACTGGTGAACACATCGTTCACAAACACCTACATGTTGCAATCTTGCTAGTATTCCACTAGACTGTCTAGAATAGCTGTGGTCGTTATCTATACTTCGCTAGATGACTAAATCAACTTAAAAATCAAGGCCTCCCATCACTTATTTCATTAAACATCGGGTTAAACTGTTTAGAAATCCATTTTTATATTTTCCCAGCTTAAGTATGTTTAATAGCAATAATACTAAAAGTTTGGGAATTTTTATCATCAGAATGCTATTTTCACGAATTTATATTGATATTAAGGCTTAAAAATTTGGAAAAATAGCTAATAACATCAAAAATTCAAGGGAAATTTTCTGGAAGACCTGTACTGTATTTTGAATGAAAATGTAAAGTTTGAAATTTTTTGGAAACTATTTGATAACATTTTTTATTATAGCAACAAACTTTGTTTCTCAATATAGCAATGTACTTTTATTTATGGAAACTTTTATATCAAACCTTGATTTAGTAAACATGTGAACTCCCCAACTATTTTCATAGTTGACGCTTGTTTTACATGATTTTTTAGGAAATAATTAGTAAGTGGATATAAAGATTCATCATCATAGAGCATGTTGCATCATGTGGAATGTAACGCTTTAAAATTTTCAACTAAAATTTTCATTTTGAAAACCACATAAATCACAATCTCACATTTCTCAAACCCAATTATATAAGTTGTTCAAAACCCAAATCAATAAAATGTTTTACATTATCCCAGAACCCTCAAAACAACATAAACTCTAGTTGGTGGGTACAAATAAGTCGGCGACTTCCCGCGATCCTGAGATGTACCTGAAACACATGTTACACAAACATTGTAAGCACAAAGCTTAGTGAGTTCCCCAATATACCACATGAAAATAATTATCCTCTCGTGGCTACATCTCGATAAGGACCCTCCGATCAATGTGTCTCAGTGAAGACCCTCCAGTCTCACAACTCGGGTTGGACCCTCCAGTCCTAACTCAATAAGGCACAGAATAATACACAACATAAATCACAAAGACATATGCATGATATGGCATAACTCAGTATAAGCATATAAGACCCTTCGGTCACACAATATTACCACTTATGTAAGTATAGTGAGAAGACTCACATCGTAAGTAAGCAAGTATGTTTCGTACTCAATGGTAGGTCTAGACTCCGCCAAAATACATCATAATCATCTCTAATTAACAATTTATAATAACACTTTAAGAATGTTAAACTACCCTTCTACTAATTCTCAGAAAGGGTGAAAGACCATTTTATCCCTCAATGATCTCCGAAGTCCACACTTGACCAAGCCCTAAAAGTCAACATAAGTCAACACTCAAGTCAACAGTCAATGTTGACCCAACTCGTCAAGTGCATCTATGCGACTCGTCAGGTTTCTTTATTTCTTTTGAAAAATCAGGAAAATCTAGTTCAACTCGTCGAGTTGTCTCTCAAACTCGCCGAGTCTGTAAGCCATCCAGACCATCGGGGAAAACTTTAACCAACTCGTTGAGTTGGCTCACCAACTCATCGAGTCCCTTCGGTCCATTCTCTCATTCAGACGTTTTTAAGCATAACTAAGGCCCCATACTCTAGATCTAGCCTTCTAAGGCTGAAATACCACATAAAGTTGCAAGCTTTACGATCATGCATGGCATTTAGGGCTAAGTTTGCCAACCCAAAGCTCAATAAAAGGTTTAATGCATGAAAGTCGGCCACTTAATAAAGCTTGAATCTTTTGGGCTAAAGGACCTCCTACTCCTCCGATATGAAGTCTCATCTTCAAGGCATGCTCAAACAACCAAAGGACTCAAAGAGAAGATGGAAATGGCCATAAATTCCCTAGTGAAGAGATCTAACAAACAAATGGTCAACTCAATGGCTTTTTACCACCAAATGGCTGCTAACTCTGAATGAAAGTTGGATCCAATGGCTCCTTCTCGTTCCAAACCTTTTGCTCCTCAACTCCTTCAAAGAATGTACCAAATCACATGCTTTTAGCCTCTCTCTCCATCTCGCTCTCTCTCTCTCTCTCTCTCTCTTTCTCTCTCTCTCTCTCTCTCTCTCTCTCTCTCTCTTAGATGATACCAGCTCATTTAGGGTTTATCACAGGGTGCTAAAGTGATAAGGGAGGTGGAATGAAAAGCTTAAGGTCCTTTAAATAGGGTACAAACCCTGAAAATTAGGGTTTCCACACTTAGCTCCTACTCGACGAGTTGGGGTCCTCCAACTCATCGAGTTGATTCTAAAATTCCTGCGACCATCTCAATCTCGACTCAACGAGTTTGAGCCTTCAACTCGTTGAGTTGCCCTGATAAAATGAATAAAAACAATTTAAATTTATTCCTGGGAATCGGGATGTTACAATTCTCCCCCTCTAGAATTAGACTTCGCCCTCGAAGTCATTCTCCGAAAACAGCTCTGGGTACTGCTTACGCATCTCGGACTCTGGCTCCCAAGTCCACTCAGGTAGCTCCACCCGATAAGCTCTATTGTCTATTCGTGCACTTGCTTTGTAAACACCAATGTATTTAGGGCCCGACTTGCCCCGCTTCCTGAATCGAATCACCCCTTTCTATAGGGATACTTGCAGTAGAACAAAGTCGATGACCTGTGACTCGAGCTCAGAACACCTTTGATCTGTGTAACTCTCCCGACGACTCTGAGCTGTCAACAATCCTTTGTCTGACCTGTTGGGTAAGCTCGGTCGTTTTGAGCACTACCTCAGTGCTCCTCATCAAGACTCAGATCAAATCAAATACTCCAAGAAGTGCATCCGAAATATCGACACATAAAACGACTTCCCCAAGTCAACCAAAATCAATGAGAACCCTTAGTCTAAAGAAGAACGAACCCCTTGTCGTTTCAGAACCACTTCTGCCTCTCCAAAACCTGGAATCTATATCGGTCGTTTCCCCTTGACAGACCACCCATACAAAATACCACCATGGCAATCGCTTATTGAAGAGTCATCCCGTCATAGCAGTCGATCCTGACCCAAAACCTAAAAAGGAACGGAGGGGTCATCTCGCACCGAAGACCAATCGCTGATACTATTATCAGAACTCATCTACAGAGTGAACCTCAATACTCTACCCTCATACACTAAAGAATGACTTGCAGGTCCACATGGAACTTGAAATTTTGCACTAGGTCTGACCCCTCGTCGGACAAATCCACTCTACTACCCAACTCAGGACGATTCAGCCCTGAACCTGGGCTAAATGACCAAGACCGGCCGACACTATTCAATAATCCGCAATATAACTTCAGCTATCTTCCAATGCGGAACAGCAGATCTGAATGCAGGATCAACTCTCGACCAAACAGTTGGACTGCCAATGCTACCCTAGCACATCAGACAATCTGACTCTACAGTCATTCAATCCAACCGAACTATCTCAACTAATCACACTATACACACAATCACTAAGTTCTCTTTACCCTAAGCGAATGTTGCAACCGATCTGTAGACACACATCATCTCCGACCTCTGTCGTCTATGATTACTAATTCCATGCATGTTGTGGTCCTCCCCAAGCCAGCAAACTGACCCACCCAAGTCTAACACATTAGATAGAAAACATAACCACTCAAAATGAAATCCATTTGAACTCTAAATCCCCGATCTGCCCATCCTTTACACATGTAGAGCATAAATCAACACAGGAGTTTGGTCTGAAAGCAAAATTTAACCCACTCATATCCAGTCCGATCCTCAACTCATTACCCAAGGTTTGCGTCTCTACGCAAGCATTATGCTCCAATAATTTTGACTAGCGACAATCCCCCCCTAAATCGGGATATAACAGTTTCCGATCTTAATTAAGACCCAAGTCTAGCCCCTGGTTTGGCCACCAAACTCCCAAAGACTCAAACGACAAGGCTACCCAAGCCTAAGAACCTCCTTCTGCATCACACACTGACTAGTGAATGCTACGGCTCCCCACGGCCTTACAACACTCTCTCACTGACTCATGAATTCTACGGCTCCCCACAGTTTCACAACACTCTCTCACTGACTCATAGATGCTACGACTCCCTGTAGTCTTACAACACTCTCTCATTCACCATGGGCTCATCCCACGGTTTTTCCCTGACAGACCTAAGTGATTACTCCCACCTGGACCCACTGACTCTTTTATCACTCCACAAACCCATCATCCAGTCATCACCGTACTTAATTCACTAACTCATGCTCCGTGGTCCAACATATATAGGTATACACACCCACCCAGATTATGCATCACCACTCTTGACGAAAATTATCGTAGACAAGGCACTTTGTAACATACACGTTCAATTATCGTGTTATGTATTTTTAAAAGTGAATAATATTACGAAATATTATGTCAATTTGAATGTTGAGTTCTAACAGATGGTTTTTACTAGAAATAAAATAAAACTATATTTAGAATAACTCGGAAAATATTGGAAGTGTTATGAGATTCCAATTAAAAGCCAAAAAGTGAAATTCAGCGAATATATAAAATTTGAAATAACTGAAATTTTATTATTTAAAGTTGTATAGAATCTCATTAGAGACATTTAGGCGAAAACCTCATCGAAATCCGAGTTATAACAAAGAAGTTATGACCAATCGAAGATCCGCAACAAAACTAGCACGACACCGAATGACGTAAAAAGTGAGTTTTTGATAAACTACTTTTTAGTCTTAGTAATCTAAATGAAATTCGTAGTATTCGTTAAACTGTGAAGTTCGATAAAAAGAACGCCAAAATCTAACTTCGTATGAGGAAGTTATGATTTTTCTAAGTTTCAGCTTAGCAGTAGACAACTAAAAACTTCAATTTTAGATCGAGTGATTTTTAGCCGACACAACCTAAACAAGAATTGAAGGTCTCATCAATAGTAGTACAACGGTAAAAAGTCTGACAAAAACGGATGTCGGATGAAGAAGTTATGAATTTTTAACGGATTTTGCTATCCCGGTCTGTTAAAAATAATAATATTAAAATTTATGTCAAAATTAGCCAACGAAGTCTAAAAGAGAGTTGTAGAGCGTAATTTTAACTACGCATGCATAGAAAGAACATCAAAAACGGAGCTCGTATGTGAAAGTTATGGATTTTAGAAGATTTTGGCTCAAAAACCGAGAAATTATAGATAATACCGGGAATTTTCGCATGAACAGTACCGGCCACGTCACCCGCTCTAGCGAAGCGCCCCGTTTCCGACTTCGATGAGTCATCCGCACAGCATCCAATGCGTGCCGCGTGCTTCCCGGGTCCGAGCTTCGGTCCAATCGTGTGTGGCTTCGGTGGCGAGCCCTCGCATCCGACGCGTGCCATCTCGCGTCCGAGCCACATGGCGCCTTCGCTCCTGCTGCTGCCGCATGTCCACCTTCGGATAAAGAGCTCCGGATCTCACCCTATAAATACAAGGCCTTGGAGCCTTGCCGGTTAATTTTGGACTTTTGCCATTTTTGACCCCAAAATCAATATTTTTAGTATTTTGATACCCCCCGAAGCCCCGATATCAATTTTAGCACCCGAAACACGTCCTGAAGTGCCCGGAGAGCCCGAGAAATTTATCTTTTCAGTTTGAAGCTCTACCTTCGCAGAGCCCGGTTTTCAATAAATCTCCCGGTTTTCAACGAGGAAAGCTATTTATAGTAACGAAGTGCTGCATAAATTACTATTTTAACCCCCGGTTAATTCAAGGTGAGTTCAATATATAGGAACAATTATACATTACGTGTTATATGTGTTATGTGCTTTTCAGTGTTATTATTTCGGGTTATTTTCCTGTGATATTCTGGTATTGACTTTGAGTCTTTGGCCATGTAGAGCAAGTCTCGTATTGGTAATATACCTTTAATCATCTAGAGCATGTCTTGTAATATTTTTGGTATTGGCTTTGTGCTTGACCATGTAAAGCATGACTCGTATAACTTTTGATATTGGTAATGGGCTAGGTAGGGCTAAAAGCATGTATATGTTAGCAAAATGATAATCATAAATTTATATGTCTTTTATGACATTTGGGCTGAACTTTATTGATGTATATCAAGCATTGAAAAGTATATCTTTGAATAAAGTCTTTGATTGATATGAATGTCTGTCACATGATTTCACATATGTCTTTGTTGTTCCTCTTTGCTTCTGCCATATTGATGTATATATATGGCATAACGTTATATTGTATCTATTATTGAACTCACTAAACGTCACCGCTTACCCTATCAATGTTTAACAATTGTAGGAGATAAATAAGCAGTATGGTAGTATATTGTTGGAAGATTTAGAATAGCTTGTAATAGTACTTTTGCACTTTAGTTTATGATTGTATAAATTACAATATCCTGGGTAGTTATGTAATATACTAAAACTTAGACAGTTTGTATCCAGTAGTTTGTAATCACTTTATCAATGTAAAATATTATTTTATAAATATGCATGTAGCATGTTTTGGAGCAATGAGGTATATAATTCATGAAAGTATCGATGAGGGTCTTTCACACTTTCCCTCAATACAACTTACACATTCGAACAATCCCCATTTTGTGACAATTCACTGATGGTCTCTCATCTGGAAATGTAGTTGCTTGGTGTTCCACTTGCCGTCTGACAAACGCAAGTCTCATAGTAATCTAACAATTTAGGGGATCATACTCGGATGCCTCAATATACCATCACTGAATCTCATGATGTCTTGCCACGACCACTGATCTTCCACTCACGGCATCATACTCGGATACCTTGAAGTACTCCAACTCACAATTTGAAGCATGAAGGAATCATCAATGACTGAGAACACGTTGACGACAATCCAAAGCCCAATCCTCTATTGATCAAGCCCATGCGAAACTACTCATACTGACTCTGAAGTTGATTGGCAAATCAACTGCTGCCCTTCCCGGAGTACAGATAACAATTTATACGTCGAACTATCAATCTCTCGACAATCGAATCTTGACCTCAGCAACCCAATCGTCTCAAAACTCAAACATTGGCACACTCGAAGAAACACAGATCATAATCAGATTCCTGTCCAACGACCACCTGCCGTGAAGACACTCATTCTCTCCTGAGCATATGTAACATGCATCATCTTGCTCTGTATGTTTCCTTGACTACCATATGAACCCAGTCTCATATAATCGGACTACAGATCCCCATAACCTAAACTTCTATACCACACCAGATTGGGGATCCTCTCTACAGAATACCCAGTTCTCCCCCACTTAGGGTTCGTACCATCGTTTATTGACATACCAAACAGACCACACTACAAGTTAGCTCTCCAGATGTACCATTCCGACTCAGGGAACGTACCACGCATCACTCGATGACCTTCCAGATAATGACCAAATAACTCCATGTATCCTATATCTCAGATGAAAACCCTAGAATCCTCCTAATGTGACTGCCTCTAGTTTCCCAAATCTCATACCGAAACACCTCCGAACATCTCGACTGTCCCGAATTAGTTATGAATCTCATCTTGAAAATAAATAAATATCACACACACCTCATCTACGGTTCCTCTACCAACATTCCATCGCAGGAATTATCATAGAAGCAAGAGACCTCACTCTCACAGTCGTTATTCAAGGTAGACAACGAGAGCCTCCGCCCCGCTATCTCCTTTTGATTACCTGGAATTGTTGCTAAAATATGCCTTACTATACTCTACTAAGGCATATCCTTGTCCTCAATCATCTCAGTCCCTAATGATGACTCTCTTACGGTATAAGAAATACCTAACAACAGTATATGCTACCCCACAGGGTTTATCTCCAAACTCTGAAACTAGGAACTCGTTATCTATTTCGTTCCACACAGAAAGCGAAAATATTTTAATTCTTGTCACCGAAAGTGACATCTCAACCATCGATCGATCACTCCAACCAGACCGCAATCTTCTACAAAGCATCATCTCCACCTCTCCTTGTGTCCTGCGACTCCAACTGGCACCTCACCAGTCAAACCCCTTGGGGTCTAAACTCAATTTTCCTCGTAAGGTACAATCCATTGAAGCTCGATCAACATGATCCTCTAGCCCCACAATCTACCATATCTACTCCCAGTCTGAACAACCACAACGAGATATCTGTTAAAGACGGAATCACACTCTACTACTAATCATGGTACCAGAACCATGTTATCTCCCTTCAATCTGCTACTTAGAACCTTTAGAATTCTCCTTGTTTCAAGTATAGGTCCTCTGCTTTTAGTAGTACAGGCCCATACTACCTTCCACATCTACCCATACTTTCCACACGAATCGTCCCAGATTTCCTAAATAGTTTCTCAATCTTCTCGATCAACCAATATCATTACTCATGCTCGCTCTCCAATGAATACTCACCACTAAACATCGCACTCATCAGACTAAAATTACTGCCCAGGCTCTCCTAGGTTCTCACAGCTCTCTACCATCAACTGCTGAAAAACTCCTCGCAATGTCAATTAGCCACTCTAGCTAACTCACATCACTCATGAGTTCCACAAAGCACAAAGCAAGCAACATTCGAGCATCAAGTAACCTCCACCGGCACATAAAACTAGTCTAGCATATAACTCCACCTGCTCTATCCACAACTCAAAAGGCATCACCAAACTCAGGAAACCCTACCTCTCATGGGTATCCAACTACTCTCTCAGTAGATTCCTCCAATGCACATCTAGGTATCTCTCCAAAATTACTCCTCGACTCAAAACTCTCTCTACAAGAATCCTGCTAGGTACTCCTACTTCACACACACGCAGATTAAATAGAAGATAATATCAATCAATAACATATCCTAGGCTAAGGCATCATGAATAAGGCAAAGCTAGCTCACAGTCCCTGAAATACCTAGCCTATCCTCTAGCATGCAGTTCTAATATCTCATAAGTATCTCATAATATAAACAAGTAATGGTATTTTGGGAAATCACCACTTGGGCTCTGGCTAATTGTACACACTGCTCCATCTCGTTTTTCTCTTAAATGCTCTTACTCGTTTTAGAAAAATCATTTCTTTTTAGAAATTTTTTCTCAATCCTTAGTTTGAGTTCAGACATACCCGATGGTACATCCGAATCCCTCAAACCAAGGCTCTGATACCAACTTGTAACGCTCTAAAATTTTCAAATAAAATTTTCATTTTTAAAAACACATAAATCACAATCTCACATTTCTCAAACCCAATTATATAAGTTGTTCAAAACCCAAATCAATAAAATGTTTTACATTATCCCAGAACCCTCAAAACAACATAAACTCTAGTTGGTGTGTACAAATAAGTCGGCGACTTCCCGCGATCCTGAGATGTACCTGAAACACATTTTACACAAACATTGTAAGCACAAAGCTTAGTGAGTTCCCCAATATACCACATGAAAATAATTATCCTCTCGTGGCTATATCTCAATAAGGACCCTCTGATTAATGTGTCTCAGTGAAGACCCTTCAGTCTTACAACTCGGGTTGGACCCTCCAGTCCTAACTCAATAAGGTACAAAATAATACACAACATAAATCACAAAGACAGATGCATGATATCACATAACTCAATATAAGCATATAAGACCCTTCGGTCATACAGTATTACCACTCAAGTAAGTATAGTGAGAAGACTCACCTCGTAAGTAAGCAAGTATGACTCGTACTCAATGGTAGGTCTAGACTCTACCTACATACATCATAATCATCTCTAATTAACAATTATAATAATGCTCTAAGAATGTTAAACTACCCTTTTACTAATTCTCGGAAAGGATGAAAGACCATTTTACCCCTCCATGGTCTCCGAAGTCCACACTTGACCAAGCCCTAAAAGTCAACGGAAGTCAACACTCGAGTCAATAGTCAATGTTGACCCAACTCATCAAGTGCATCTATGTGACTCGTCGAATTCCTTCGTTTATTTTGAAAAATCGGGAAAATCTAGTTCAACTCGTCAAGTTGTTTCTCCAACTTGCCGAGTCTGTAACGCGTCTAGATCATCGAGGAAAAGCCTAACCAACTTGTCGAGTTGGCTCACCAACTTGTCGAGTCCCTTCAGTCCATTCTCTTATTTAGACATTTTTAAGTAGAACTAAGGCCCATATTCTAGATCTAGCCTTCTAAGGATAAAATATCACGTAAACCTACAAGCTTTACGTCTATGCATGGCATCTAGGGCTAAGTTTGCCAACCCAAAGCTCAATAAAGGGTTTAATGCATAAAAGTCAGCCAATTGCTTAATAAATCTTGAATCTTTTAGCCTAAAGGACCTCCTTGTAACACCCATTATCAGAAAGATCGAGAAAGGAAAGGAAGACCTTAAGTTAAAGGGGTCAACTCGTTGAGTCCAGGGTGGAACTCGACGAGATCGAGCGAGATCCGGGTCGAAAAGTAAGTGACCGACTCGACGAGTCGGCAAGTGGACTCGGTGAGTCCGGTCTGGATTGGGAAACCCTAAGTCTAGGGCTTTGTGCACTATATAATCATCTCATTCTCTCCCTTAGGGTTCTCTATAGCCCTCTTATCCAGAACATGAAACCCTAAGCCTCCATTTTAGCACATTCAAGCTTTCTTGCCATTTTGGGTGATTTGAAGGAAGAAGGAGGAAGGGAACCTTTGGTGATCCAAGGATTGGCTTTAGATCCAAAGTTGGTGTGGCTTTTCAGATCCTCTAAGGTAACAAGCTGACCCTATTGCATTTGGATCTATCTTATGGTTGAGTTTTGGGCATTTTGAGTATGGAAGAGGTTTATTCCGAGTTTGGAGTAGATCAGAGGTTGCTACCTCAGATCTAGGCTATTAATGATCCAGAAAGCCATAAAGTTTATGCCAATAAGTTGTTGGTGAAGCCCCTTTGTCACAAAACCTAGCCCTAGAGTGTTTTAAGCCCATATCTCCTTGGTTTCACATAAAGTTTGCAACTTTACGTGAGGAATGGACTTAGGAAGAGTGGATCTATGAGTTGGATCCCCTGCATGGCTCGAAAAGCCACTGTATGGTTTGAGATCTAAAGAGACTTGGCGAGTTTTATGAACTTGAGCATGGACTCGGCGAGTTGGAAGAACAACTTGGCGAGTCTGTTGAAGATTGTCTTGGACTCGGCGAGTCTGTTCTTGGACTTGGCGAGTCAGGTTGTGAAGCATCAACCCATTATGGTTAAGACTTAGATCGGTGAGTTGAACGGTGACTCAGTGAGTTGGGCAGGGTGGGACTCAGAGATCGTTGAACTCGATGAGTCTTGAGGCGAGTTGAGTCGTTTGATGGGAATTTTTGAATGCATGGACTCGACGAGTCTTGGGGTGGCTCGGCGAGTAGAGTCAGTCAAGAAGGTTGACTTTGACCAAGAATTTGACTTTGGCAAGAGTGGACTTAGTCGGATTCTAAGAGTTCAGCTTGGGCTAAGTGTGATATGATATTGATATTGATAGCTCGGGGAGCTAGTGGAGCAGCGGTTCAGAGAATTATCGGACAACAGCCAGAGGGTTATCAGCAAGTTCAGTAGTGCAAGTGAGTTTCCCTTTGTGTGAATGGGTCTAAGGCCACAATGTCGGCCCATGTAGTTATGAGTAAGAAGACCCGGGGGTTAGCCCTAGGCACTATTTGCTAGTATGATATTCCGGACAAAGGTCCGATGTCGGGTGGGTGCCAAAGAATGCACCAAATCACACACTTTTAGCCTCTCTCACTCACACACACACATGATACTAGCTCGTTTAGGGTTTCTCCCAGGGTGCTAAAGTGACGAGGGAGGCGGAATGAAAAGCTTAATGTCCTTTAAATGGGGTACAAACCATGGAAATTAGGGTTTTCACACTCAACTCCTACTCGTCGAGTTGGGGTCCTCTAACTCGTCGAGTTGACTCTAAAATTCCCGCGACCATCTCAATCTCTACTCGACGAGTTTGAGCCTTCAACTCGTCGAGTTGCCCTGACAAAATGAATAAAAACAATTTAAATTTATTCCTAGGAGCCGGGATGTTACATGGAAGTTATTTTATGAAGTTAATTTTTGAACAATGTTATTTTGCGAAACTTGTATTTTGTTTTGTTTAAATTATGGGTTGTAAACTTTTAACTATTACTATGGTGATGTATTTTTATCTTTTGCAATGAAACCTTTATCGCTACTATATCTTATGTTTCCGCTTTAGAGGGGTGTGACAAGTTTTAACCTGGAACTCTATCTCCTTCAACAAAAGAGGTTTCCAGAAATAACACAATACCCCCCTCAAACTTTTTTATATTTCAATTATTATTATTATTATTATTATTATTATTATTATTATTATTATTATTATTATTATTTTAGTCCTTTTATTTTATTTAATTCCTTAAAGTGTTTTATTATCTCATTTAAGTCATTTAATTAGTCAAGATGACAATTTGAGACATTTTTTTTAATTA
The DNA here is from genome assembly GCF_052625555.1 of Lactuca saligna. Taxonomy (NCBI): domain Eukaryota; kingdom Viridiplantae; phylum Streptophyta; class Magnoliopsida; order Asterales; family Asteraceae; genus Lactuca; species Lactuca saligna. The sequence goes on along the minus strand of NC_136421.1, from coordinate 122,141,436 downwards.
TTAATTCATATTTTTAAATCTATATAATACATTCTATTAAATTAATTTACTTGTCAAACTTTAAAAGTTTATCTATAATTGTATCATTATTTGTATTGTTTATTAAACTATTTTTGTAATTAATTATACAAAAATGGGGCATTGGTGAATACCATCCGGATATTCTCTACATAACATACATGTTGTAGCATGTCAACTAACACTAACTGTGAAGACTACAAACACAAAGTAACTTTGTTTTGGGAAGTGTATAATGAGAAACTAAAGTTCAATAGTACGTTGACAATCAATAACAAAGTTTTACTTGAATCTAGTCCATAAGAAAAAAGAAACGTAGAACTCAATAATGGATGTAACACCTTCTCAAGTTAAGAATTTGGCTATCATATCTAAACTTTGAAAAACCTATTTATTACATCAAGTTAAGCAATATATTTCATTAATCAATTTGTAAGCACGTGTTTACACATATCTCCTAGTTATATCATAAAATAATAACAAATAAAATATTAACCATAAAAAAAAATTAACAAACTTATTATTGTAATAAATGTAAAAGAAAAACAGAAAATGCTTCTAACAAAAATCAGTCAATGTAAAAGGATCTACGGATATACAACTTCAATTGTTTGTACCAACAACACTGTTTTTTCCTTGGAACGGGAAAAGTTTGCCCTCTCTTTACTTTCCTTTTCTTGTTCTTCATTCCCCATTGATGAATTAATACGTAGATTCATGGAATCACAAACGCAGCAATACCCTAATAACAATATCAATCATCACCAACACCGATCATACGGAGGACGAGGAAGCTCAAGCACGAGCACAAGCACCGCAACAATGGAAATGGCGAGACAACCCTTACAGCAGCACTCCGACAACGACAGAAGCAGCGGCGAACTCCGCGCACTCGATTGTAACCTCACTTCCTTATGTGATCATATTCAAATGGAAGGTTTCAACAATGGATCCTTCTCAGATGTAGTCGTTCAGGCCATGGGCGCTACTTATCATCTCCATCGTCTCATCCTCTCTCGTAGTTCTTACTTCAGGTTACAACTCTCGCTTTTTTCAGTTTTATTCCCCTCTTATTACATTGACCCTATGCTTTTTTGTGTAATTAGTGGGAATTCAATCATATGATAGTGTGGTATAAGCTAATTGAAACCGTAAGTGATTAACAAAGTGAAGTAAGAATGAAACCGAAACTCTGAAGATGACTACAATTGCTGTCTTAAAGCATATTTCAATGTTGAAATAGGATTAATTTTGGAAAATTGGATTCATAGACTGTAACTGGAGTGACTTTATGAAGTAGTTGATAGCTATTGCTCATATATGTGTTAGGTATCATGATCTGTTTGATATGGGTAACTTTTATAAAACAAACATGCATTAATTTGCAGAAAGAATGACCTATAAAGTGAGGGTCTGAGGGATATGATAGATTAACATTGGTAACCTTCTATTTAACAAAATAAGATGAGGAATATGCATTATCATATCATTTTCAAAAGTCTTGATAGATGTTTGAGTTTGATTTTTGATACGAGCACAAGTTAGAACACTGATAATTCTATGCATCTTTCTTCCTACAGGTTGGATTTATCAAATATTTTATACATCCAAGTCCTCTTGCTTCTTTTTTTTATAAATATTTGATCATGCCATTGATTGTTCTATGTAGAAACATGCTTCATGGTCCATGGAAAGATGCAAATGCACCAGTTTTGACCTTACATGTGGATGACAACAATGTTAACAGAGAAGCCATTGCTATAGCTTTAGCATATCTATATGGAAATCACCCTAAACTTGATGACAGTAATGCATTTCGTGTTCTTGCTGCAGCTTCATTTCTTGATCTTCAGGTATCCTTGTAGATTATTCAGCATTTACATAATAAAAGGGAAAAGGGTAACATGGGCATTATGTTCTTTATTGATTGAATCTTGTTACCTGTATAACTTTTCTTGCAGAATTTATGTGCGATTTGCACTGATTTCATTATATCAGAACTCTGGACTACAAACTTGTTAGCATATCAGGTTTGAGAGCTCTTTTTCCTTGTTATATCTTTGATATCATATATAGATATTTTTATTTAATATTTGCATGTTTACTGTAGGTTTTTGCAGAGGGCCAAAATTATGGTGAACATGGAGAACGTGTTAGAAATGCTTGTTGGGGTTATCTTTGTCAAAGTGGGGCCATGGAGTTGAAAGAAGTAAGAAAGGAAATCTTATGTCTATTATAGCTTCTGTTTTCACACCTTTGTCTTTCTTAATAGGGTTAAATTCAAGAAATAGTAACATACTTTCATTAATTTGTTTATCATAGATTCATAGCATACTACTTTCGTTTTTTCCTATTACAACCTTGTACTTTGAAAAATCTACCAATTATAGAAATAAAAGTAGAATAAACAAATAAAGAACAACAAGTTGCTATTTCTTCCATTTAGCCCTTAAAACATTCAAATTCCTGAATGTAATTTGTTCAAATGATCTTTCAACTCACAGGTGCTTCCAAAGCTTTCCTCTCAAACACTGCATGCATTACTAACTTCTGATGAACTATGGGTGCCTAGTGAAGAAAAAAGGTAAACATACCCCCCCCCCCCCCCCCCCCCCCCCCCCCCCCACACACACACACACACACACACACGCATAAGTCAATTTTTGTAGAATACTGAGTTAATCTCACATTCCCTTTTAATAAAGGTTTGAATTGGCATTATACATCCTCCTCTCAAAAGGTGCATTTAGTAAAGTTGAACATCCAGATAAAAGTGGGCCCCTTTCCAAGACTTTGACCAGTCAACTACCATGTGAAGGAGAAGTTCATGATGCTGCCCAAACCATTCTAGTTGAGCTTGCTGACCGGATTGTGGATTCCAAAACCGGGCTGCCCGAATTCAGACGCCAAGTACAAGAATCCGGATCCGGTCAGTCTAACACAGATCCAAAATGCCACTGCAACACCGAACACACTACGCCCATTCCTCCTACAAATGACCTCAACTACCCTTCATCTTTCCAAGACATGCCACATGGTGCTGACATGGCAACAATGGAAGATCAAGGAGAAGGGCCATCTGAAGAGGGGTCTTGTTACCAATTGAATAATAATAGTTGGCTTAATGTAGGGCAAAGATTTGGGAATGACAATGAGTGGGGTAGGTGTGGGGTACCCCTGTCATGGGGTGGAAGGATTGTTGGGAGAAGAGAGTTGAAGAGCTGTGCTAAGGGGGTTTGTGGATTAAATAGTGATGAATATGATACTTTTGTTAATATATTTGAAGGGGGGTCGCTTTTGTATTGTAATATGACTTTTGAAGCTCTTTTGAATGTGAGGAAGCAGTTAGAAGAATTGGGGTTCCCTTGCAAATCGGTTAATGATGGTCTTTGGCTCCAGGTATTGCTTCTAGTAACTTGTTTGTTGTTTGCTATTTAGGGACTTTTTTTGTCTTTTTCCCATAAAGTGGCGTATTGAATTATTGATATATGATGATAAAAACATTTAAGAAAAGGGCAAATAACACAAAAGACACTAGGTTTACACCAAAATTCTAATTTGACATTGCTTTTTTTTCTTTTTTGTCTCAAATTTGACACTGTGTTTTCCAATTTGTTACAATTCTGACCACTTGGGCCGGTCAACCTGTGACATGACATGATGGCATCTCAGTTTTGATGATGTGGCATGCTTACGTGTCGAAATGATTTTTTTCCACAAAAGACACTAAGTTTTCATTTATTTCGATTTTGACACCGTTTTTTTTCCAAATCGAACATCATTTTTTCCAAATTTTCCAATGTTGACCATTTTGCATTTTCCAAATAGAACAAAATTGGAAAAAATGATTTTCGTTTTGGAACAAAAAAATAGTGTCAAAATTGAAAAAAAAAATTAAACTTAGTGTCAAAATCGAAAAAAGTGAAAACTTAGTGTCTTTTGTGGAAAATAAATTCAATTTTGACATGTCAACATGTCACGTCATCATGCCGCATCAGCAGCCAACCGAGTTGACCAGTCAAATGGTCAGAATTGTAACAAATTGGAAAACACAGTGTCAAATTAAAAATTTAGTCTAAACTTAGTGTCTTTTGTGCTATTTACCCTTGAGAAAAATGTTGAAAGTGCAGTGTTGTAATTGTAATAAAATAAAATGAAACTAGGACGCTATAATACACACATTAAAGAAAGTACATTGCTATTTTTTACATTTACCCCAAGACAAAACAAGGGCAAATTCGTAAAAACCTAGTAAAGCCAAAACTACATTCCTACTTCTTACATTTAACCTAATCATACATTTTATATTACCTTAATAGACACTTTTAAGCCAACGTATCCACGAAATAGGCGCAGACACCTGCAAAAGTTGTTGCCTAGTCAGCATGGCATGTCAGTGTAGGCCACCATACGGATTCACACGCACCGGTTACTACATGCAAGAGCACGATCACAACACTTCAACAACCGGTATAGGAGACGTGTACGTAACCGACTCCTCTCAGGGAGAAGTAAATGGACTATTTCGCCCTGTGCGCGTGCACGTGCGCGGTACCATCGACGGGCTAGCGGGTATCGGACGTGGATCCACGTACGTCCCCGCAACCGCGTGGCCGCCAACACGTTTTGTGTTCTCGCGTGTCCCGTTCCATATGGGGAATAGGAATTGTCAGCAGTCGATTGGGAATGGGAATGATGATGTGGAGAACAGAGAGGAACAACAACAACAGCATCAACATGGTGGGGATGGGTTGACTGCTGTGGTGGGGTTGAGTCAAGGGAGTGGGGAGGGGTATGATGGGGATTTTGGTGGGAGGGTGAATGGGGTGCAGATGATGGATTCTTCGTCTGAAGATGGTGGTGGAGTTGAATGGGAGAATGAAAGTAGTTCTATTTCGTTGGATATGAAAACGCCTTTGAGTCATTTTCCTCCTTTTCGATTTGGGTTAGTTTTCAATTGATTTTGAATCTATGTAGTTTATTAGGGTTTGATGCTTCTTTATGCAATATAGTTTCTTGCTTTTACCAATTTATGCAACAATATTTCTCTTTTTTACCGGTTTATGCAACAATGTTTCACTTTTTTTTACCGATTTAGGCAACAATGTTTATTAACTTTATAAAAATTTATGCAACAATGTTTCTTTTTTACCAGTTTATGCAAGAAGTTTTAAACTGTTTACCTTTTTATGCAACAACATTTCACTTCCTTTTGCCACTTTATACAACTTCCATGAATTATGCAACCACATTTTAGGTTACAGATAAAATGTGTTCTAGAATGAAAATCATTTCACATTTCTTCCAAAAAAACCAATTTGTTGCATAAACAAGCATTTAACCCTATTTACTAATGCTGGTTTTAATTTTCATGTTTTTGACTTTTTTCTATCGAGTCTAAAAGGAACACTCATATATAGCTTACCTAACATTGTTTTTATTTTTTTTTATTTTTTATTATTACTTCATAGGGTGGAATTCCAAGATGTTCTTCGGCTCAATGATGGACAAGTCAAACACTCTCCTGAGTATTTCTATGCTGGTTCTTTATGGAAGGTATGTTATTGTTTATAGCATTATCTAAAAAGTAAAAACATATTAGAAAATAAAAATAAAAATAAAGAGTTTTACTTGTACAATTGTGTGTATTATAGGTAAGTGTTCAGGCTTTCAATGATGAAGATCCTCAAGGGCGTCGAACTCTTGGTAAATTTTCATCTAATTAAATAATTTTAATAATTGAGTATCCATGTCATAATATATTTTTTTTTGTATAATTTTGATTTGTAAATTGTAATTATATTTATAGGATTGTTTCTTCATCGAAGGAAGGCAGAGATACCTGAATCATTTAGAAAGGTTTGTCACTACAAAATAATGCAAGAAATAGCAACATACTTTTTTTCATTTGTTTATTTATTGTACAATTTTACTTCCATTTATTTCTATAAAAATTCAAAGTAGAATGTTGTAATTGTGTAAAATTTTCAAAGCATGATGAGAAAAAAATGAAAATACATTTGTGCGGGATGCTGTTATAATTTATACACAAAAATAAATGAAAGTAAATTGTAAATTGTATTTTGATGACATTGCTAAAATTGATAAATAAATCAATGGAAATACATTGCTATTTTTAGCATTTTTTTGTTTTAACTTTTCTTAGAACTGTTATATTATTAGTAACTTACTGGAGATGATCTTTTTAGGTGCATATGTATGTGGATGCTCGTGAGAAGGTTACTGCTCGTTATCAGGTAAAAATTATACAAAAATTTAATTGGAATAATACAAAATTTTCATGTAGAATGGACCATTTTGCCCCTATCCTCTTCAAACCCAAGATGCACAAACAAAGGTTTTGTTTTTAGGGAAAGAAAAGGAGATGACAAAAATGGAGAAGGGCAAAATGGTCATTTTCATGTATTTTAACGAATAGGATGTTACCTTGGACTACCATATCCAAAAAAAAGTGATATAACACAGGGATAAAACTGTAATTTACTCAAATTATAATGAATGCTAATCAGAAAATAGGTAAAATTTAACCTGTAAATCTGCCAAGTGCCAAGAAAAGAAATCCGGCAATTATTGAAATGTTTATATGGGATTAGGGTCCTTTTTTGGGTTAGAGAAAGTTACAGAAATGGTCCCTGTGGTTTAAAAAAATTACAGCACCCATCCTATCTCCATATAAAAAAAGATTATTTTACCCTTTATGTTATATATTAGTAATAACAGAAAAAAGAAAAAAAAAATATCAGAAAGGGTAGAATAGTCTTTTTACATGGGCAGAGGGATGGGTGGTGGAAAAAAGAAAAAAGATATTAGAAAGGGTAGAATAGTCTTTTTACATTGACAGAAGGACGGGGGCTGTAATTTGTTAAAACCACAGGGATGCGATCTTATTTCAAAAGTTGGACCAAAAGTGTGATTCTAACAAAACTACAGGGACCAAAACTGTAATTTACCCTAAATAATGTTTTCATTTTTTTTTTTTTTTTATCAGTTAATTTGTCCATCAAAAAGAGAAGTGATGGTGTTTGGAAGCTTTAAACAACCAGGAACCCTTTTACCAAAAGCTCCCAAAGGATGGGGTTGGCGCACCGCTTTGTTATTTGATGAGCTTGGAGAACTTTTACAGAATGGGTCCTTGAGGATAGCTGCTGTTGTGCAACTTATATGACTTACATTTAAATTATTTTTATTTTCTTTTCTAGTATTAAAAATTAAAATACACCCGTATTTGCTATATATATAATATATATATCTGATTGAATTAACTACTTATTACAAGTAAATTCACTCTTGAGTTTTGATAACCATTGAAGATGAAGATAAAGTATATAACCATTGAATTTAAGTCTTGATTGATTGATTGATTTTACTTCTTATCCAACAAGCTAGGACTTCCATCTATGAAGGTTCTAGACTCTATGTTTGATGATTATGGGTTTTTGGTTGTATATTTTGCATTAATGGAGTTTTAACTTGTGCTTTGATGTAAATTGGAAATTCAAATCCTTATCATCAAATATAGATTCATATGTTATGATTTGAGTTAGATTTTATAATGTTAAGTTCAACTCAATGGTTAAAGAATCAATGTTGTAGTCAGTTTTGATGTTATGAAGCTTTGTAGAAGTTTATGAGGTCTAATAATGGTGGATCATCCATTGGTCCATTTAAATTTGAAATTGGTTATGTATTTTAAGGTTCTAACATGATTTAGATGTAGATTCTGAGTGTTCTATGTTCAAGTTATTGAAGGACATACAATGTATAAGTTATAAGTGGTGTTTTGAAGCTTTATGGAAAATAAGGATGATAACATCTTTGATTAATGTATCAATAGTATTAGTGATGCTAGTTAAGTGTTTGGACAACTTTTGAATGATATCTAAACATATTAAAGTCATTTGGATTGGTTATGAAAGTGTTGTGATCAATGATATCAAGGCACAACATGATTTTTGGCCAAAAAGCACGTGATGGGTAACCAATAGAATTACATGGTCATGGCTTAAATTACATGGGTCGTGTAATAATTGAGATTTTTTTTTTTTTTTTTTTTGGTAAAATCTATAACTTTTGTGTTGGGCTCCAAATCAGGTCCGATTTTTGTCAATGGTATTTGATGACTTAAGTAACATATTTAAGAAATAAAACGAGATTAAAAAATAGATTAATTATAACTAAATGCTTTATTAAAGGATAACCACTTAGTTGATCATGGACCAACCATTCAAGCATGGTGGTGAAGTGAGTATTTTTTTTTTAACAACTTAAGGTTAGTACTCTACCCTTTGAAAACTTATCATCACTACATGATGTATCTTGATTTGTGTTTCTCATGTGCGTGTAATACCCTTTTTGTGAAGTTATGATATATAGATATGTGTGTATTAATGTGTTCAAATTCAAATTTTCTTGTAAAAAACTTGTATCGGTGTAATAAATTGATAATGAAATAGGAAAAAGTTGTAAAAAAAGACTAAAGTTTTGATACATTACGCGACGTGTAGAGCAAAGAGGACGTGACACATAAGTGAGGCGAGAAACGTGTTACGTAAAAGGAATAGTGACAACATCGTACTTTTGTGAAACACAACACAGATGGTAAGGGCACGAAGCGAAAGAAAGTATATTATTATTAGCTTTTAGGAACGACTTTTAGTGACAAAAGTAACAACATCTTGAATTAGCACTGAATGTGGCACATACGGAGTGTAGTATGCTACAACATATTAAAACAGAGACTCGACATTAGTCTGTCATTTCAATTCATACTCTTAAAACACGCACACAAATGTGTGATTACACCTACTAATAACATACTGATAACAAGTGTCATTTCAAGGTTTAATCCTTCAAATCATCCAATTAAGGTAAAGCTATCCCCAATTTCTAATCCTAGCTATGTTATACTTTGGGAACTTGGAGATATTGGTGAAATCCTGAGTGTAATCCAAAAATTTAGGGATGAAATCTTGTTTATGGTATTGTAATAGCTCTAGTTCATTAATATGTGTGTATATGAGTTAGATGATGGATTGAAAAGGGACGATGATAACCCCTAACATGATAAATTATTTAGTGATGGAATTAACTCCACAACTTAATGACTTAAGTTGTTTAGAGTGGCTTAAAGTGAAAAATTACTTTAGTAGATGAAGGTATTAAGTCATATGGAATAATTGGACAAGATTTTGTATAAATGGGTTGTACCTTATCCGTAAGTTGTAACTATACATTCCAAAAATATTTTGTTAATGAATTAAGTCACAAATATGACTTAAATTTGGAATATAATTGAAACACAGGAGTGAAAAATCATAAATGGGTTAATAAGAAGAGTTTGACTATTATTTGTAAGGTGGAATGTGATATATATATATATATATATATATATATATATATATATATATATATATATATATATATATATATATATATATATATATATATATATATATATATATATATATATATATATATATATATATATATATATATAGGGTGAGGTTTAATAGAGAACCATAATTAACTAAGGAACCAATTTTTTTTTTCAACTTTTAGAACTTATTTTTTATAAAAAAAAAAAAACTAAAAATACAGAAATTCATAACTTTTTATCATTTTTCCAATGATATAAAATTCATTTTTTTTACGTTAAATTCACAATGTGAATCTTTGAAAATTCACAACGTGATACGGTGAATCCGAAAAATATTTTTCACATTCACAATATTAATATATGAATCTAGATATTTTTAGATTTTTTTTATAAAGAATAAACTCTAGAAATTGAAAAAAAGATTTGGTTCCTTGAAGAACCAATAATTACGGTTCTCTATTGAACTTTTCCATATATATATATATATATATATATATATATATATATATATATATATATATATATATATAGAGAGAGAGAGAGAGAGAGAGAGAGAGAGAGAGAGAGAGAGATATGATAGTTCATGTGAGAACACCAAATATATATATATATATATATATATATATATATATATATATATATATATAGAGAGAGAGAGAGAGAGAGAGAGAGAGATATGATAGTTCATGTGAGAACACCAAATAAAATGAGAACCTAAGAACAAATCTGGAGTTTAGAATAAAATATTTGACGATTAAGACTGATCAATATTTTTTTTAGTAATTCCATAAAGAATATCATTAAAACTTTAATTAATAATTATATAAAGGTAAAAGGGTAATTACAATATGCGATAATCTTGGAAATAAGAGAAAATCTAGGAAATATTAAATTTTGGATTTTAAAATTAAAAAATTTTGAGATTTTGAAATTTAAAAATCACATAGTTTTGAAATGTCAAGTTGCAACTTGAATATTTACCGTTGTCTTCATACTAGAATATGTATTATATACTAAGGCCCCATTTGATATGCGTCTGACCGAGTTAAGTCAGACGTTTTTGGCTGATTCGGTCAGTAAAATATGTTTGATTATCCAACTTTGGCCATCTGACTCGGTAAGAAGTATCTGACTGAGAAAGGAGTTGGGAGGAGGCTGACTGAGAAAGAAAGTAAGACTTTACAATAATACCCTTAACCTTGGATAAAAACAAGTGAAACAGGAGGTTACAAGAATTGAATTCGGGTCCCCCTTATAAATATAATGATGTTTACCAGGAAGCTAAATGGTTTTTTGTGTTTTAATCTCTAAAATAATATATTTAATGTCTATTATGCTGGAAGTTTTTGTATACATTATTATTATTATTATTATTATTATTATTATTATTATTATTATTATTATTATTATTGTTATTATTATTATTATTATTATTATTATTATTATTATTATTATTATAAAGAGCATCAGGGTAAAATGATCATTTTGCATCAGTCAGTACATTCACTCAGATGTACAATCAAACAGCATAGTTTCTTACTCACTCAGAACTTATTACTCAGACAGACCTTTCTCAATCAGCACTTTCTCAGTCAGCAACTATCAAACGACCCCTAAATAAATCTTAATTAATAATGTAGATTCATAATAAAATATATAAATATATAAAAGCATTCGTATTAGTAGGGATGAACAGTTTGTCCCAAATCCCGATTCCGTACCGATACCGTATCGGAACCGGTACCGAACCGTACCGAATTTAAAAATACGGGATGATACTTGTTACTCCAAATACATGAAATTCGGGAATCTGTACCGCCGGTACCGGTACTAGTACCGAGTACCGGTACCATTCCCGGTATTCAGGAATAACTTTCGATCAAATTCGGTATTCGGAAAATCAGAAACGAGATGGGTCGGTACCGGTTCCGTCCCATGCTCATTCCTACATATTAGGATTAATGACATATGAGATTCTTTATTGAATAATGACATAACCATAAATTTATATATACAAAAGTCATAAGCAAATAATCCAAAATATGAATCTATACAAAAAAAAAAGAATGCAATGACAATAAATATACATAAGTTCTATATACATAACTAATTATCTTCTATTCTTCTATTCTTGATCCTGAATATTTTTTTTCTTGTTCTTGACTAGTATTCTCTCGTTGGGTTCTTTGAAGCTGTAGTTTATCCGGAACCACTCAGTGATATGTATTCATGGTAGAATATAAACATTATCAGTAAATTATATATGAATAACTAATTATCAAACAATATTCATGCTAGAAGGACAATAAAAGCTATAAAATAAATAAAAAATAACTAAATATTATGACCGAAGTCGTAATAGAATAAACACATTTATTAATCACTATGTAGATATAGAGCCGTGGAAACAAATACTGCACACATTCATCTTAGCATATTACAACCAAACCCCGTATCATTTCAATAACCATAGTGAAGATTAGTCATTGTACATCTAATACTAATTGTTGAAGTTTATATGAAAATATAAACAAATAACGATATATTCATTGTACAGTTAGCAAACTTAATAAAGTTATAAAATATACAGATTCATATATGAAAATATAATTGTTAGAAATTCATATGAAAATATCATCAAACACATTCATTTTAAAATGTAAAAGCTCATATAACCATTATGTATTTCAATAGCCCCATATAAAATTTATAATTTGTATATAATTATGTAATTAACATAAATTGTTTAAATTCATATGAAAATATACATGGAGCACGATAAATTCTTTGTACATTTGACTTAATACACATATTATTATGTTACCAAGTTCAATTAAATATATCATTTTTGTTTACATCATCAAAAAGAAATCATTTTCTATGGTAACTAGTAAATTAACCACATTTAAAGGGAGCTGAATAACAAATCATTAAAGAAAAAAATTAAACAAACCAATCAAAATTCTATTTAAAAGAGGAAAGACATAGATCTAAAAATTGATTTCAGTTCAAGATCAGAAGAGAAAAGGTTTAACCTAGAGATAGATTCAAAAATGATGAAGTCGATTTATGACCTCAATCTCCATATCCACATCCGTGAGGCCATAAACCACAATCAGCATGTAATGAGGGCATCAACTTACAGGCGATGTCGGTGAGAACATAAGGTAACATTAGTGTTCAATTTCCGACATATCCAGACTCAACGAAATCGAATGTGTGTGAACCTTCTTTTGCAGGCGGCAAGCAAAGGGGAAGCCGAGTAGAGGAGACGTTACTTAAAGGTGACATTGAGAGCGGGGACAAGTGGTGGCATTCGCAGGTGGCCGTTCAACGTCACCTCCTTCAATTAATCGATGGTGGCGTATCCTAATAAGATCGGTCGTGTAAATAGGTAATAAGAGCAAATGTTGTAGGGTATTTTGTGTAGATATATGATGATTCAAAGGAGATGATTTTTAGGAGATAGATTTTAAATTTCCAAAATTATAGGTATTTTATATTTATTACAAAATTAATACCAGATGTAAAACACCCAAAATATCCTTAGATTTTTATTATAATTGATTAATTAAATAAAATGATTGGTGGAAAAGTGTTCTCACGTACGTTCTCACTTTAAATAATGTTTCACATGATCTTATATATATATATATATATATATATATATATGTGTGTGTGTGTGTGTGTGTGTGTGTGTGTGTGTAACATCCGAATTTTCAGGTATAGTAATCATTTATTCATTTTGAGAATTATGAGCAACTCGATGAGTTAGTGCTATAACTCGTCGAGTAGAGTCGTGTTTGGCCATGTGGGATTAGTGACCTACTCGACGAGTTCGAGAGTTGACTCGCCGAGTAGACGTTGTAAGGTGAAACCCGAAATCCCTGGGTTTGGGGCCTATGTAAGGGCACTTATAGCCTCATTTTCGGCTCACCGGCTGCTTAACCTTACTATGTGAAACCCAAAATGAGTGTAGTGAGCTAAGAGAGTCTCCATGCTAATCTTGAAGGATTTTTGTGCATATTTTTAGAAGGAAGAGGAGTTGTTCATCAAGGAACAAGAAGGAGCTGTTGGGGTTCAGGCCATTTCGTCTAGAGCTTTAAGTGGAAGGTAAAAAGTCAGAACCTTTTCCCTTTATTTGGTTAGATCTCATGGGTTTGAGAAATTAGGGTTTTCATCACATCTTATTTGGGACTTTGAGCATGCTAAGTTATCTTGAGGTTTAAACCTCAGATCTGGACCTTGTGAGGTCCCTAGAGTCCAAAGGTCCCAACTTTATTCATCCATGTGAGGATTATGGTGTCTAACACCTTGAGAGGACATGTATTGGTTGACTGAAGAAAAGCCACCATGCATGAGTGTAAAAATTGAAGCTTTACGTGACAATCAAGACCTGGGATGCTAGATCTGGTGTTTGGAGTGATAGATCTGCCTTAAAACGTATGAAAGAGAAATTAGATCGAAGGGACTCGCTGAGTCCATGAACTGACTCAGCGAGTCGGTTAGGGTTTGTCCCGATGAGCTGGACCATGCGATAGCTCGGCGAGGTAGGGGTTAACTCGACGAGCTGAGTTGGACCTTCATGAGACTTCTGAGGAACAAGTGGACTCGACGAGTCACATGAGTGCACTCGGCGAGTTAGGTCAAACTTGGACTGTTGACTCGAGTTTGACTTCTGTTGGCTTTAGGGTTTGGTCAACATGAATAATGGAGACCATGGAGGGGTAAAATGGTCTTTTACCCATTCCAAGAGTTAGAGAGAAAGAGAGAACAACCTTTGGTGTATTCAAGTATGAGTAGAGTATTAATTAGATATAATTATCCTATGTGTTAGGCGTAGGCTAGTTCAAGATTCCCGAGTACGAGACTTTCACTTACTAGCTTACGAGGTGAGTCTTCTCACTATACTTTACCTAAAGTGGTACTTTTATGTGACCGGAGGGTCTTATGTGGTTATATGGAGTATTGCGATATCCTTCATTATGTCTTTGTGATTTATGTTGTATATTATGTTAAGCCTTACAAAGTTAGGACCGGAGGGTCCCAGAGTCAGGATTGAAGGGTCCATCAGAGTTGTGGGACTGAAGGGTCCCACTAAGATACATTGACCGGAGGATCTTATAGAGTTATAGCCTCAAGTGGATAATGAGTTTCATGTGGTATTTTGGGGAACTTACTAAGCTTCATGTTTACCATGTTATGTGTTATGTGTTTCAAGTACTTCTCAGGATCTCGAGAAGGCACCGACTTGATTGTACACACATCTGAGCTGGAGATATGTTTTTATGGAGGATCCTAGATTTGTAATAAACAACTTAAAAAATGTGTTGATGAAATGGCACTTATGATTTTTGAGAAAATGCGACATGTGGTTTATTATGTTTTTAAATGAAAATTTTGGGTTGAAAATTTACGTCGCTATAAGTTGGTATCAGAGTCAGGTTTGAGGGATTTGGATGCACCTCCGGGTGTGTTTGGACTCAAACTGAGGATTTGAGAAAAATTTTCAAAAGAGATAAAATTTCAAAATAAATAAAGAGTTTAAGAGAAAACGAGTTGGAGTAGTGTGTACAATCAGCCAGGACCCGAACGATGATCTCCCAAAATACCCTTACTTTTGTGTTATGAGACATTTATAAGATATTATGCATGATAGAGAGTAGGATATGTATTTCATATTTTAGGACTAGAATGGCCTGATTTGTGATGCCTTAGCCTAGGAATTGCTACCATTTGTGATTTGCTTTGAGTATGAGCTGAGTATGAGTATTTAGCGGTGATCACCTAGAGATGGTTCTTTAGTTGAGAGCAGATCTAGGAGAAACACCTAGATGAGCATATGAGTAGTCTACTGAGAGAGTAGCCTAATAATTATGAGGGATAGAGTACTTGTGGGTTAGAATCTTAGGAGGAGGACTTGGGGTGGCTATAGGTGGGCATGGAAGGTAGTATTGGGCCCGTACTATTGAAAGCACCGATTCTGTAGGCAGTCCAAGTAAGAATCCTTAGGATACTAAGGAGCAAGTAGGGGCGAGTGATCGAGTGTGAGTATACTCGAGTGAGTCTCTAATAATTTTGTGTTGTGTTTCAGAGACATCATGGTGAGTACGCGCCATGCCCCAGAGAGCAGCGGAGTTAGCGATGATGAGATTTGCAGGATGATTCATGATGAGGTGGCCACATGCATACGAGAGGCTATTCTGGAGATCTTTGGGTCTATTAAGACCACTTTGATCGAGATGTTTGATGAGCGATATGCTACTGTTACTGAGGCGGCTGCTGCTGTAGCCACCATAGCTGTCGCTGCTACCAGGCCACAGGAGGTGACTCGTTGCTGTACCGGGAGTTCAGCAACACGAAGCCACCAGAGTTTGATGGGACTCAGGATCCGATTGTGGTGATGAGATGGATCTATGATATCAAGGGGTGTTTCTACACTTGTTCCTGTCCGGAGCACTTGAGGGTACGATTCATACTGAACCAACTTCGCTTGGGAGCGAAGGACTGGTGGAAGTTTGTGACAGCCAGTTATACTCCTGCAAAGCACACTGCAGTACCATGGGAGAGATTTAATATGATGTTCCGAGATGAGTATGTTCCCCCGGTGGAGAGGGAACAATTGGCCCATGAATTTCTGTCCCTCAAGTAGAGGACAGAGTCAGTGATAGTGATTACAAGGATGTTTCACGAGAGGGCGTTGTTCTGCCCTGAGCACGTGTCGACTGAGCAGGCACGTATGAGCTGATATTTGAGCATTATGAGGAGGGATATCCGAGAGTTCATGTAGAACTTGACTTATCAGACATTTGTTGAGCTTCAGGCAAATACTGGGAAGACGGAGATTGAGCTGGAGACTCAGGACATGGAGGAGGTAGAGTCTCAGGGGAGAGATCGGCAGCCGACACAATCACAACCGGTAGCCAAGCGGGCTAGGCCCGCTGATTCGAGATCAGGGGCCCAGAAGGGCCGCTTTTGTGGGAAGTGCGACAAGAGTCATGAGGAACCATGTCAAGTAGGATTTTGGTACAAATGTGGCAAGGAGGGGCACATGGCGATGGATTGCCCTAAGGGGTTGGCAGTTTGCTTTCACTGCAACCAGACCGGCCATCGGAAGGCCGAGTGCCCCCAGCTTCACCAGGGATCAACACAGGGATCTACACCTGCTGCTGTACGAGTTACTGAGAGTCGACCAACGAAGGTCGAGGCATCGAAGGTTCGTGGGAGAGCCTTTCAGCTGAAAATGAAGGAGGTCCGCGCAACACCAGATGTTGTGGCCGGTATGTGCTCTTTACTTATTCTATTTTGAGTTATATGGTGCTTATATTGTGTAGTTTATAGGTACTTTTCTTGTGAGTTATGTATGTACCTTGGTGTTATTCGAATCGGGTGCGAGGCGATCCTTCACGTCACTAGGTTTTAGTCATCACATCAGTATCCGATGTGAGGCGTTGAGTCGACCTCTGAGAGTTTCTGTAGCCGATGAGCATGAGGTGTTTGCTACTGATGTGATCCGGGGATGTGTGCTCGAGATATTTGGTGTTGAGTTTCCGATAGACCTAGTACCGATCACGATGGGTGATGTTTGCGTTATTGTGGGTATGGACTGGTTGAGCTGGTTCGGAGTTGTGATCGACTGCAAGCATCAGTTGGTGACCCTATGAAACCCTAGTGGGGGAGTGCTTACAGTGTATGGTGAGGGTAGCCGATGTGGGTCAACATTATGTTCGGCTGCTAAAGCGAGACAGAGTCTAAAATAGGGTTGCAGGGGCTTTGTAGTGTTCGTGATGGATACACAGGTTACTACCGAAAGACTGAGTTCTATCACTGAGGTTTCGATAGTGTGTGAGTTTCTAGATGTTTTTCCTGAGGAGTTACCGGGTGTGCCTCCTGAGAGGCAAGTGTAATTCTGGATTGATTTGGTTCCGGGAGCGACGCCTATTGCCAAGGCACCTTACCGCCTTGCACCACCAACGATGCAGGAGTTATCCTCACAGCTCCAGGAGCTGTTGGGGAAGGGTTTTATCAGACTGAGTAGCTTGATGTGGGGAGCGATGATCCTTTTTGTCAAGAAAAAGGATGGTTCACACCGGATGTGCATTGATTACCGGGAGTTGAACAAGCTGACAGTCAAGAACCATTATCCACTTCTGTCACAACTAGAAATTTTGTGTCATATAAGCTATATACTCAAGTAAAGGTTGAATCAAAAGTTTTAAAGCATGTTTGATGCCTATTATGTAACATCAAAATTTCAATCAAATACATCATACAAGTACTACACATAGTCGTCAAACAATTGGAAACCCTAGAAGTTCTTGTTAAATCCATTTTTGGACTAGAACTTCCTTATTGGACCTAAGTGGACCAATAAGCTTCCAATTTGACTATTATGGGCTTAGAACCCTTAAATGGGCTCTAATTGGACCCACATCTATTTATTTCAACATTTTGGGCCATATTGGGCCTAGAATGAAATGAATTAAAAGCTTTGATCCATGATTAACTTAATCTAGCTTAATAGAGCATAAAAATCACAATTTTATCTTATAAGGCCAATGATCACCCAAACTAACTCTAATATTGGGCTTAGGGGCAAAAAGCCCAAAAACCTTTCTTCCTTTCCAAATTCTCGGCCCAAGGCCCAAACCCAAGGAAGGTTGAAGAGTTGACTTGCCATTGCCACCTCATTTTTATCTTTTGGACATCCATGCAACATATCACATATACCCATGCATACATCACCTCAAAGTCACTCTTCTTCTTCTCTCCCTCTCACTCTCGGCCGAACACAACACACACACACTCACAAAATCCATCCCATTCTCTCTAGATCACTCAAGACCAATCCTTCCTCCCCACTCCAAAAATCTCGAAAATTAGGAGCTTTCAAGAGGATCTTGCAAGTTAGTCATCATCTAAGGTAAGGTTTTGCTTGGATCTATGACTTGTATTCCTTGTTTTATCAAAATCCCTTCCTAATCCATGCAAAAATCGTGATCTTGCACTCTAGAAAACTCCATAAACTCGAAAACTTCATCAAGGAGTGCAAAGGCCAAAAATCACTTCATTTCTTCCATTCTTTCTTCAAAAACCGAATCAACACCCAAGGTGAGTTTCATACCCCCTTATTTTCGGTTTTTATAAGTTTTTGTGGGGGAGAATACAAGCAAAGGTGTAGATCCATCATTATGTGTATGTTGTGGTTGATTTCTATGCTTATATGTAGGTTTTGTATGATTTTGATGCTAGATCTAGTTATGAAATGCTAAAAACCGAGATATGTATTTCATTATAGCATCAAATATACTACTACATGCAAAGTATACTAAGAAAAATAGCCAAATGGCTTGACAACACTTAATTTGGGCTAAAAACTCATTTTTTTGACATAAAATGTTGAAAATACAAAGTTGAAGGGCCTAAAATGAAATATTTCGAAATCTGATGGGTGAGATGAGTCAAAACAGTTTACATAATGTATTTTCTGAAAACATACTATTTGGAGGGTTAAAAACATAAATTCCAAGCTTATTGGGCTAAATATGACATTTTCGGCCCAAAGAGGCCCAATATGCGAAATTTTCTAATTTGGAGGACGAAAACTGCATTTTTCTGTAAAACAGTGGACTATAAGTGTTCCAGGTACTTTTCAAAGGTTTAAAATGCTTTTCAAATTTAAAAAGGACCAAAGTTGCAAAAATTTTCCAAATTGGGCCAAAAATGTAAAAATTGCGAAAAAGAGGGGTTATAACCGAGAAAACTGCAATTTCAAGGACTTAAGCTGTTTTCTATGAAAAATATGCTGGAAAATACTTATTTCAATAATTTTTGGTGTTAAAATGTCAAGAAAATTGATTTAAGGACCAAACCGGAAAGTTTTTAAATAAAGGGGTGAAAAGGGTAAATTTTACAAATAAGGAGGGACTAAAAACAGAAAATTCTCAAGGCTAGTTCAATACATGCAATTTGACCAAATGATGGTACCACGCCTATCGACGAAATACAATACATTACAATACCAAAAGTCGTTGTCAAACGAATTGGTTCGGTCTCGAACCAATAAAAATCCGAAACTACTAACACGACGACACTACGACATTACGACATTACGATTCATAACTAATAATGATTGGGAAGTCACTATACATGCGAGTGTGCACAGACGTCTACGCACCATCTTTGGGCCCCAAAAGTGTAAAATCTTGTTTGTTGAGCCTAGCTAGCCCAATGACCTGATCTTAAGGCCCGAAGACCTCTCTCTCTTACGAAGTGTTGGGTTTTACCGATCCGACATAACGTAAAAGGACTTTCAATGGCAAACATGCTGCTGGTCCCCAAGGGTCCTTCAGTGCTGCTAGTAAAGTCTGTAACTCACGATTGCGAGTTGGGCTTCGGGCCCTTCGCAATTGCAATGGTCTTGAACGACGCGGGGAAATACCGAGGGTTTCGCACCTTCTCTTCTTCCCTCCGGTCGTGGGACTACACAAGTCCGGGAGGATTGAGTTGTGTGAAGAATTACGAGTGATGCCTAAAGGATCGCTTGTAAGGTTGTTGATTGGACGTTTTCATTAACGCACGTCACAACACTTCACCACCCACTGTATTCTCAATGCCTCCGGAGCTCAACGGTTTCCTCTAACGCAACGAAACAACGGTACACAAACTAAGTAAAGCAAAGTGATAGGAAAACGTCGGGTTTTCCTAGGGTTTTCAACAATTACAATCATGAATTACCGGTCGAATTTCACAACTCTTACGCTTACATCTATAGAATTCAAACAAGCATACTCATGGATCATCACATATTTTTGTTGGATAAGGTGTCTAAGTCCATAACTATTTCTGGTATATACTTGACCCGAGCCGACATGGTCCATTTGGGTTGCATGGCACCATGCAATTGGATAGACTAAATGAGAGAAATAACACTTGCAGATTATTAATATATTATAAGTTCTAATATATTAATAATATTATTTGATTAGTTTGATCAAGAATTAATTTAGAATTAATTAGGTGATCAAAAGATAACTAATTAAATATATGGGTTGATTATGTAAATCATCCATATCTTGTATAGTGGGCTAAAAGGCTCCATGGACCATCAAGTTGGGTTCCACCCATAGGATGCTCCATGGATGCTCCATGGGAGTTACAAACCCATGGGTCATGGAAATGAAGAGTCATGACACATTAGGGTTTAACCCTAGATGTGTCAACACTATATAAGTAACATATTCTCCACCCAAAATCGGCTACACTAAGAAATAAGAGGGCTTGGCCGATTTTGAAGAAGTGAGTATTCTCTCATAAGTTCTTCCAAGAGCATTTGGTGTTGTGTGAAGCATTTGAGGCATCACACTTGGGGTGCTAGGCTCACAAGGTTTCAAGGAACACAAACAACAACAAGGTAAGTTATTCTATCTATACTTTATGTTAAAATTGTTCCCCATGTATGCTAGATAGGAATATAACCTTGGAATTCAACTTTCCATGACAATTAGACAAACATAGATCCAAGGTTATTAGGGTTGCATGTACACTTAGGAAGTGTTAGAATGCTCAAAACCCATCAGTGGTATCAGAGCCTAGGCTTGTTTGCTCTTATTTGTGCTTAAAAGTTGAAAACAGAATCGGAAATTTTGCTGTTTGCGAATGGACTCGTTGAGTCTATAGGGGGGACTCGTCGAGTCCATGAGTATCTTCAACCAACTCGGCGAGTCAGTTTATGCACTCGGCGAGTAGGGTCGAATGAGTGCAGAATTTCGATTCAGTTGCTGGAAAATGAATTAGAAACATTACCCTAAACTGTTTTGGTAATTGAAAACTTGTTTTTGGTGGTGTAATGTCTTTGCTAATTCATTTACAACAACTAGTTATCAAAATTACAAAGTTTTATGTAATTTTTGATTATGTTCATATTCATGTTCTTGTTCTTATGATGTTTTAGATGATCATAGGAATTATTTGTAACCTATGTGGTAGATTAATTCTTGATCATAATGTGTTTTAATGGAGTCCATAACTTATCCTTAAGTTATGGAAAACCAAGAGTCACACTTGAGTTAAAAAACCATTAAGAAAAACACAAGAGTTAGAAAAATGAAGAGTCTTCATTTTATTACTCTATTAAACTCATAAGTTACAAGAAATGAAAAGTTTTGAAAGTTACAAAACTTGCCCTCAAGTTTTGGAACAAGTAAAGTTAAGTTAAAACTTTAAGTTCCAACCCCTAGAATTTTAAAAGTTAAGATTCAACCCTTATACTTATATTATGATGATTTAATAATTATATATATATGTATAAGAATAAAGTCGTCTTACCGCTAGTACGCCTCATTCATGAAGCCGGTCTATAAGGTGGATATAAGGTTGTTGCCTATAAAATGGTGACTTAATGGGTGAATATTCTCACCCACCACTTGCTTGACTGGTGGAGGGTCGTTAGCCGAACGGGTAAGACAAGGACTTATAAATTCTCATTCAAAGTATGATGAATATAATAAAGTAACTAAATGTTTATTAAATTCCAAATCTTGGTTACTTTAGGAAAAATGTGAATAAGGTGCTAATCCATGAAATTACACTTTACACTTTGTCTAAGTCGTTGGTGGAGCGTGTGTGGTTAACCGGCACACTAACTTGGACTTAACAAGGTAGGTAAAGGGTGACTTAAGGTTTATTATAGTATCGGTGGAGCGTGTGTGGTTTACCGGCACATCGATTGAGTGATAAACTTTAAGGGTACCAAGTGATTTGCATGGTTACTTCACACCTCGTTTTGTGATCCTCGGCATCCCAGTCACAAAACCTGGAGGGCACTCCCGAGATTGAAACATGCCTTTGAAAAGTTCATTGGATCTCAAAGAATCTAGGAATTTCTAAAACCAATAAAACTAAATATCTAATATTTCGGTTTTCGTGGTGGAAATTGGTGAATCGTCATTCACCTACCTTTCAAATATGGTATAGCTTAGATTACGGCATACCTCTTCTAAGTTATATTATATTGTGATTGGATCCTAGCCTTAATATTACATTTGGGTGTTTTATTAAGGACTCTCTTAAATCTAAACTAAACTTGTTCTTCTCTTTCAGATGTCTTCAAATAATGCTGCTGGCTCGAATCCTAATGGCTCCTTTACTCTTATAAGTTTGTGCGGGAAAGTCACCTTTGATGGATCCAACTTCAATAAATGGATCAGAAACATCAGGATGATTATCCGCTACGAGGACAAAGAATATGTCCTTGACAAGGAGCTTAAGGAAATTGACGAGTCCACTGCAACTCCCCAGGAGATCGCTGACTTTCATACTCATGAAAGAGATGCAACCAAGGTGGCTTGCATCATGTTGGCCACCATGACAGCTGAACTCCAAAAGTCTTATGAAGATTTCTACCCTTATGAAATGCACCAAGATTTGATGGAAAGATACCATCAAAGTGCACGACAAGAGAGGTACGAAGTCATCTGCTCCATGATAACGACCATGATGAAGGACAGAGAGTCCGTCACGAGCCACATGCAGAAAATGCAAAGGTATGTGGATCGTTTGCTGAAGCTTAATGTGAACTTCCCTGAGGAGCTTGCAATAGATATCATTTTGCACTCCTTACCATCGTGTTATGATCAATTCCGCATGACATATCACATGAAAAAGGAAGAGGTCACCCTCAGCAAACTTCAGGGAATTCTCAAGACCGCAGAAACAGGTCTTAAGGGGAAGTCGGTTGCTATCACTCCAACTCCAGACTCAACTCCGGTCTTGGCAATCGGGCAAAGTCGAGGGAGGAAGAGAAAGAGATCTTCAAAGGGTACCAAGGCTCGGACCCTTGATGGCTCTTCTTCAAGTGGAACCAAGAAAGGTTTCATTACTCCTTCTTCTGACCCAAAAGAGGCTGAATGCTTCTATTGCCATGAAAAAGCTCATTGGAAGCGGAACTGCCCAAAGTACCAGCAAGATGTGAAGGATGGGAAAGTCAAACCCAACCATGCAGGTATTTACACTATCATTTCTAATAACTCACCCCATTCGAAATCTTGGGTCCTTGATACCGGTTGCGGTATTCATATTTGTTGTGACTTGCAGGGACTAGGAAGAAGTGAGAATGTGGAGCAAGGAAGAATAAACTTAATCATGGGGAATAGGAAAGTTACACTTGTCACCAAGATTGGAGTTTATACTTTATCGCTAAGTAGTGGGTTAAATTTAGATTTGAATAAATGTTGTTATTCACCAGAAATGGAAAGAAATATTATTTCCTTTCATGCATTGTACAAACAAGGTTTCACCTTTTCGTTTGATAATGAAGTTGGTTCGATTAATGCTTTCTTTAATAATGTTCTTTATTTTAAAGCATTACCTTGTGATGGTGTGTATGAAGCTGTATCTATTGTAGATAACTTAGGAAATAATGTTTTGTGTATTGATTCTACTAATAATAATAACTTGGATAAAGCATCATTATGGCATTGTCGTCTTGGACATATAAGCAAGAAACGCATAGGCCAACTCCAAAAGGATGGAGTCTTGGAGTCGTTTGACCTAAAGTCAAATGATAGTTGCGAATCATGCTTACTTGGAAAAATGACAAAGTCACCCTTCACAGGCTCGTGTGAAAGGGGTGAAGGTTTGTTGGATCTTATACACACGGATGTGTGTGGACCATTCAAACATGCCACAAGAGATGCTAATCGTTATTATTTGACTTTTACTGATGATTACAGTAGATATGGATATGTCTACTTAATCAAGCATAAGTCAGAGACTTTCGAGAAGTTTAAGGAATTTAAACAGGAAGTCGAGAATCAATTGGGCAGGAACATTAAGATGCTTCGATTCGATCGAGGTGGTGAGTATCTTAGTTCAGAGTTCCTTGACTATCTAAAGGAATGTGGGATTGTCTCACAATTGACACCTCCCAGGACACCGCAGTTGAATGGTGTGGCTGAGAGGCGTAATCGAACCTTGTTGGACATGGTTCGTTCCATGATGAGTCGAGCTTCGCTACCAATCTCATTCTGGGGGTATGCCTTAGAGACTGCCGCCCATATCCTTAATCTAGTACCTACAAAGAAAGTTGCCAAGACTCCTCACGAGATGTGGACTGGTAAAGTACCTAAACTAGACCACATCAAGATTTGGGGTTGCGAGGCTTTCGTGAGACGCGAGACTCATGATAAGCTCGAGCCCCGAAGCGAGAGGTGTATTTTCATCGGCTACCCACAGCAATCCTTTGGTTACCTCTTCTACAGACCTAGTGATAATGTGGTCTTTGTAGCAAGAAGAGGAGTCTTTCGAGAAAGAGAGTTTATAAGCCAAGGAGACAGTGGGAGGCAAGTTGATCTTGAAGAAATTCAAGAGTCAAGTGGTGAAGGAACTTCAAACTCTAGCCCTCAACTTGAGGAGGAAACTCCTGTTGAGCCAATTGACGAATCTGTACCTCTGAGGCGTTCCACGAGAGTTAGGAGTGCACCTGAGCATTACTATGGATTCCATATTACTGCAGAAGGTGAGACACTTATTAGTGATGAGACACTAGTAAGTCAAGATGACCCTAACAGCTACGAGGAAGCCATGGCAGGCCCCGAGTCTGCTAAATGGAAAGAGGCTATGGATAGCGAGATACAATCCATGTATGACAATCAAGTTTGGAACTTGGTTGAAAATGTACCAGGTCGAAAGACTGTAGGGTGCAAATGGGTCTTCAAGAAGAAGACCGACATGGATGGTAAAGTACACACTTATAAGGCTAGACTGGTTGCAAAGGGCTTCTCTCAAATTCCTGGAGTGGATTATGATGAGACCTTTTCTCCGGTAGCCAAGATTAAGTCTATTCGGGTTCTGTTAGCCATAGCCGCATTTCATGATTATGAAATTTGGCAAATGGATGTCAAAACCGCTTTCCTTAATGGGAAGCTGGCTGAAGATGTTTACATGAGTCAGCCATAGGGTTTTGTCAGCAACGAGTACCCTAATAGAGTGTGTAAGCTTGAGAAGTCCATTTATGGATTAAAGCAAGCACCTCGCAGATGGAATCTTTGCTTTGATGAAAAGGTCAAGGAATTTGGCTTTTCTAGAAGTGAAGATGAATCTTGTGTATATGTCAAGGCTAGTGGGAGTATAGTTAGCTTTTTGGTATTGTATGTGGATGACATACTACTCATAGGAAACGACATTCCAACCCTGCAGGAAGTAAAGTCCTGGCTTGGAAAGTGTTTCGCTATGAAGGACCTTGGTGAAGCTGCCTATATTTTGGGGATAAGGATCTTGAGAGATCGGAGTAAAAGACTACTTGGACTTAGTCAAAGTACCTACTTGGAGAAGGTTCTGAAGAGATTCAGAATGCAAGACTCCAAGAAAGGAGAGTTGCCCATCCAGAGTAGCGCCAAGTTGAGTAAGACACAAAGCCCTAGCACTGAGGCTGAGATAGCAGAAATGAGTCGAGTACCTTATGCTTCGGCTGTAGGATCGATCATGTATGCTATGACGTGTACTCGACCTGATGTAGCTTTTGCTTTGAGCATGGTTAGCAGGTTTCAGGGGAATCCTGGCAAGGCACACTGGACTGCGGTAAAGAATATTCTCAAGTACCTACGAAGGACTAAGGACTGGGTCCTTACCCTCGGTGGGAGTGATGACTTGAGAGTTGTAGGGTATAGTGATGCTAGCTTCCAGACTGATAGGGATAACTTCCGCTCTCAGTCGGGCTGGGTCTTTACCCTAAATGGAGGAGCAATTTCTTGGAAGAGTTCCAAGCAAGAGACAGTGGAAGATTCTACTTGTGAATCAGAGTATATTGCAGCTAGCGAGGTGGCAAAGGAGGCTTTATGGCTGAGGAACTTCATTGGAGACCTTGGAGTTGTACCAGCTATTAAAGAGCCAATGGAAATTTTCTGTGATAGTGAAAGCGCTGTTGCCTTAGCCAAGGAACCAAGGGATCACGGGAGATCCAGACACATCGACAGAAAATACCATTTCATCAGACATCGGATCGAAGAAGGACTCCTCGTGGCAAAGAGGGTATCATCAGATGAGAATCTGGCAGATCCCCTCACGAAGGGACTAACTCAGGTTAAGCATCTCCAGCATGCTCGGAGCATAGGGCTGAAGGATGATATTAGATTTAGTAGTTAGATAACCTCGAAATTTGTAAAGTGTAATTGACATTTGATGATGAATAAAAGTGTTTTATTTATGAGTAATGTGTTACTATCACTTGTCGATCGTTTACTATATTTCTTTTGCATGTTTTGACTTCTAGAATAATTTTGTTTGGTATAACATATTATTCAAACCTCCACAGTCGGTCATATGTCGGAAGTAGGTATGAATCAAGAATGTCATGTTTGGTTGTAGAGGTCTGGGACAAGGCTACAACAATCATGAGTGCTCATAAGTTCTGAGCATTGGACTCAACCCACGCTCACTGGAATCACTTCATGGAATTCTATCTCGAGTGATCGTGAGACGGTAATATCATATAAGTCTTTAAACCTAGAGATATGATTTGTTACTTACAAGTTGCTTATGCATTGATTGTACGAAAAACGCATTGGTAACTCGATGTTATAAAATCGTGCTCTTATGTGTAATTCAATGAGTAGTAGAACAAACATATGAGTCGAAGTTTATCTGTTCCTTCTTGGATTAGAAGCTGATATCTGGGCCCCTCGATGATTTTGTTTTGACCTATGTACCGGGCCCGGTCAGAACTAAATTGATGTGTTCAATGAAGTTCTTTGTCAAACAAATCGGAAATCGGGAAACAAATGTTGGACAATAAGTAAGACATTGTTCCATGTATTTGTCCGACTGATATCTAGAACAGAGGATTATATGATCACTTATCTTAAATGGCGTACCATCATCTTCTCAGTTTTGAGAAACCTTGAAAAGAGCTACGATTGCTGATCGGTTCCTGAAGTCATACTTGCAGTAATAGTTATTAGACTTATCCAAGTGGGAGACTGTTGGATAAGGTGTCTAAGTCCATAACTATTTCTGGTATATACTTGACCCGACCCGGCATGGTCCATTTGGGTTGCATGGCACCATGCAATTGGATAGACTAAATGAGAGAAATAACACTTGGAGATTATTAATATATTATAAGTTCTAATATATTAATAATATTATTTGATTAGTTTGATCAAGAATTAATTTAGAATTAATTAGGTGATCAAAAGATAACTAATTAAATATATGGGTTGATTATGTAAATCATCCATATCTTGTATAGTGGGCTAAAAGGCTCCATGGACCATCAAGTTGGGTTCCACCCATAGGATGCTCCATGGATGCTCCATGGGAGTTACAAACCCATGGGTCATGGAAATGAAGAGTCATGACACATTAGGGTTTAACCCTAGATGTGTCAACACTATATAAGTAACATATTCTCCACCCAAAATCGGCTACACTAAGAAATAAGAGGGCTTGGCCGATTTTGAAGAAGTGAGTATTCTCTCATAAGTTCTTCCAAGAGCATTTGGTGTTGTGTGAAGCATTTGAGGCATCACACTTGGGGTGCTAGGCTCACAATGTTTCAAGGAACACAAACAACAACAAGGTAAGTTAGTCTATCTATACTTTATGTTAAAATTGTTCCCCATGTATGCTAGATAGGAATATAACCTTGGAATTCAACTTTGCATGAAAATTAGACAAACATAGATCCAAGGTTATTAGGGTTGCATGTACACTTAGGAAGTGTTAGAATGCTCAAAACCCATCAATTTTTACACTATTCTATTTTTAGAAAATATCGGATTTTCTGATGGTTTTCAAACAATACATTGGATTTCAAACACTACTTATGAACTCACCAACATTTCATATGTTGACGTTTTCAAAATACTTGTATTCTTAGGTAATAGATAAGGTGAAGGATGATTTGTACTCTATGACGTTTTGCTGTGGTTTAAGTAGTATCAAACAGTTATTTTTTTTGAGAATGTAATGTTTTGAACAATGTAATGAAGGTAACATTACCAGTTGTATCATTCCAAATGTTGGTGATGTATAATGTTATGTTTCATGTATATGCATTGTGATGGTATTCAATGAGTCACGATAGCCCTCGGACGTTTCCGCCGTCTGGTTCGGGGGTGTGACAACTTCCGAGGATCGACGATTTGTTCGATCAGCTGCAGGGGGTGTCTTGGTTTTCCAAGATCGATTTGAGGTCTGGATATCATTAGATGAGAGTCCATGAGGAGGATATCCAGAAGACGGCCTTTAGGACTCGTTATGGGCCATACGAGTTTGTGGTGATGCCTTTTGGGCTCACCAACGCACCGGCAACGTTCATGGATCTCATGAACCGGGTGTGCAGGCCTATGTTGGATCGCTCGGTGATCGTGTTCATCGATGATATCTTGGTGTATTCAAGATCCTGAGCACAACACGAGGAGCATTTGAGAGAGATTCTTGGAGTTTTGAGACCGGAGAGGCTTTATGCCAAATTCCCCAAGTGTGATTTCTGGTTATGAGAGGTCCATTTCCTGGGACACCTCGTTAATCAGAATGGGATATTGGTGATGAGTTTTACACAAAAAGAAAAATCCTATGTGCACATGCAAAACCTTAAATCTTGGATCTAGGTTTCTCTATTGTACATGCAATTCATCCAAGACTTTTAAACCATAATCCAGCATAATATAAAATTTGATATCTATATTAATAATCAAATAAGAATGTTACCTCTGATTTGTAGTAAGAACTTGAATCTTCAAAGGCTTATGAGAACCTAGCACCTCAAATGCGATGCCCCTAATGGCTTACAAACACCAAGGCAAGAGCATGATGTTTATGAGAGAGAGGATGAGAGGCAAAAATCAGCTCCAAGCTTCTAAGGGATCAAGTGGCCGATTTTGCTAGCCCTAGGGGTCCTTATATACTTGAGCTGCTAGGGTTTCAGTCAAAATCCTAATTGGATAGCTTAGGCCTTAAGCAATCCATAGAACCTTCCAGAATAAGGCCCTTAGACGAAAATAAGATGCTTCGATCCATTGAAAGGTTCAAAGAGTTTAAACAGGAAGTGGATAATCAGTTGGAAGGAACATTAAGATGCTTCGATCCGATCGAGGTGGTGAGTATCTTAGTATAAAGTTCCTTGACTATCTTAAGGAATGTGGGATTGTCTCACAATTGACACCACCCAAGACACCACAACTGAATAGTGTGGCCGAGAGGC
This sequence comes from Lactuca saligna, assembly GCF_052625555.1. Lineage (NCBI taxonomy): Eukaryota > Viridiplantae > Streptophyta > Magnoliopsida > Asterales > Asteraceae > Lactuca > Lactuca saligna. The sequence continues at coordinate 122,111,818 of NC_136421.1, read as the reverse complement.
GTAATCGGACCTTGTTGGACATGGTTCGTTCCATATGAGTCGAGCTTCGCTACTACTCTATTTTTGGGGGTATGCCTTAGAGACTGCCGCCCATATCTGTCACACCCCCAAACCAAGGATGGCGGAAACGTCCGGGGGTGGAGGACTTCATGTACAGTATCACAACAACGTGTATAATAGTGCTCAAAGTAAATACAACCATCATAAATATAATTGAAAAAGTTACACCAAAGTATATGTTTCAAAATCAATTACATTATGATGACAAAAGTAAATTGTTGACGGATTAACGTCCCATCCTCAAAGTGCTGAAGTTTTCCTGTTTCATTGATTTCCTGAGAATACAAGTAGTTTTGAAAAACTGTCAACAATTAAGTTGGTGAGTTCATAAGAGTTTTGTTTGAAGTAGAAACCGTTTTCCTTGTAAAATCGATATGGTTTGATTTCTAGAAAATCCAATATTTTCTTAGTTAAGTGTGAATAGAAATATTCCTATATGATGCATTAATGAACCCTAGAATGACCCATAGAGTTCTTCTATAATCGTCCAGCGTATATAAGTTATATAAGGTTTAAATTAGATAAAACGTTGAATATAGTGGGTCTGACCTAGGTCCACAACCAAACAAGGAACAGGAGATGAGGCAGGCACCACTAATTCTAGGCCAATCGAGACTAAATTCTTATATGACTCAAACATATAAGCTCAACTATTATAGTTGAAGTCTAACAATTCTAGATGAAATATAGTTTTAATATCATAATAACTATCTTAAGTGAACCTGGTACTTTGTATTGGTACCCCCTTTTTTGTATAAAGACCCGACACTTTGTATTTGTACCCCTTTTTGTATAAAAACCGACACTTTGTATTTGTACCACTTTTTGTATATAAACCCGACACTTTGTATTTGTACCCCTTTTTGTATAAAAACCGGAACTTTGTATTTGTACCCCTTTTTGTATATAAACCCGGCACTTTGTATTTGTACCCCTTTTTGTATAAAAACCGACACTTTGTATTTGTAACCCTTTTTGTATATAAACCCGACACTTTGTATTTGTACCCCTTTTTGTACGAGTATGTTATGTAAATGATCATAAACTATACCTATTATAGTTTATTAAAATGTTTGAAATGTATATGTACCCTAACTATACCTATTATAGTTTAGTATATTTCTTTGTGGTGTTTAAGAATCCCATTCTATGTAAGTCAAATGTATAGTACAATATAGCTATGTTTAACTTGCTTTGTTTTGTACTAATGATTATGATGGAGGATTCTTATAAATTCAGTAAGTAATTTCCTATTATACAAATATATCATAACAAGAAATGCATGAAATATATGAAGTCATCTGTTGAATATTTTAAGTGTTGTGTCTTGGGTTATTTGTTTTGTAAGATTGGGCTTATCCATCCGTAGTTATCTAGAATAGTTTCCTTTATCTAGATAAGTTGTTAGGGTTTTATTATAAATATATGCATGCATGTATGCGTATATAAGAGATTAGTCGTTCACGTTGATTCTTGTAACCCTAATTTTTACCTCTACAGATTGAAGTTCTTAATCGAGCTCTTCTGGGGTATTTTACATTAATCATTCGACATCTTCATTGCAATACTTGTGTTCTTATTTACGCTCTTTTTAATATTTTGCTTAGAATCATACGATCCTGATAGAACTTTGTTCTAACAATTGGTATCAGAGCAGGAGATTGTGTTCGTTGATACACTTCTCTTCTGTATTCACAAATAGTTAGGGTTTCCGCTTTTATCGAAGCCGTCGTCTTCTTAACGATGATTACTCCGCTTTTGATAAAACCCTAATCTTAAGTTTACAGGTAAGATTCTAGCAGCTCACCATGTCTCATGAAGATACGCATTCAAACCCTATTAACATCTCAAACAACATCGGTTCTATAACCAGAGTACCCATACTCTACACTCAAGACTACGAAGTATGGGCTCATCACTTTGAAGATTACGTGGTTGGATCCGAGGATAATGGCTATCTCATATGGGAAGCTATTGTTCTTGGACCGTTCGTGCACTCAGAAACAAACACCATCGTCAAGACACAGAAAGATTACAACAAGTTGGTAATAGATGTTCAAAAGATGCCGCAAGATGAGAAGGACAAGATTCTGTGTAATGTCAAAGCCATGCGAATGATAAGATTCGCCTTACAATCTGACACATTTTGGATTGTAGGCTCTTGCAGAACTGCTAAGGAAATCTGGGATAGGTTGAAGGAACTCTACTCAACTGATGAGGATCTGGAACATTCCATTCAAGCTCTGTTGCTGTCAGAATTCGGAGCATTTGAACAGAAACCTGAAGAGAAGCTCATTCAGACCTTTGATCGGTTCAATCATCTTTTAAGTAAGATGATCAAGCATGGAATTGAAAGGAAGGTGATCGAATAGAAAGTTACATTCATGAACGGGCTTAGACCAGAATGGATGGCTGTGGTTTCCACTGTGAAGGCGCATGAATAGTTCAAATCCTACTCTCTAGCGAAACTAGTTGGCATACTGAAGTCACATGAAAGTGTTGTAACTAAGGAGGTGAAAGTGGTCTCTGGCATGGGATCACTGGCTCTTGTCTCTAAAGGAAAAAGTACTGTTGAAGAAGAAGAAGAGTCAGACATGTCAGAATGTGATCTTACAAGTGAGGAGTATGCTTTGATGATAACAAATCCAAAGAAATTTGCAAGAAGAAAATTTCCTACCAATAAGAACCGAAATTGGCAGGGAAGTTACAGTTCCGAAAAAGTAAAAGAAGAACCGAAAGGCTCTTCCCAAAAGGTGGAAGAAAACAAACTTGCGGGAGACTCTGGATAAGACTGCAATTACTGTCACGACAAGAACCACTTTGCCAAAGATTGCATGTTAAGAAAGATGGCTGAGAAGAAAGAGGGTGAAGACGATGAAGCGTATTATATGCGAAAACTTGAAGAAGTAAAAAAGAAGAAGGCTTCCAACAACTCGATGAATGCTCTAATTATACAAGAAGATGCAGGGGAAGACGAGTTTGGCGACGTAGAAGTCTGGTCAACAGATTCTGAAGACGAAGAGGTTAGAAGACCCACGCACGGAAAGGCGTTTCTGGCAAAGAATGGAGGTTCTGGTGGAAAATGCCTGATAGTCACTGCCGGACCATCAACCGAAAGTGCAGACACAGAACCAAACATGACTGAGAACAAGTGTTTTGCAGCCAAGCCAGTGAGTGAGAAGATTAAAGACTGCGATCGATTGATCAAGAAGGTACATTCTCTCCTTGAATCTCTTAAAATTTCCAAAACTGAATATCTAGAAGAATTAAACGAACTAAACTTTAAATTTAACAACCTAAGTAGCAGCCTCATGCAAACCCGCTTAGCAAACTCTAACCTAACTGATCAACTCGGCAGGGTGTCTTCAAAAAGCGAAGAGAGAAGGATCTGGATTAAGCAGAAGGAAGCAGAGTTAGTTAGGGCTAAGGATGAGAGTATTTATTTGCAAAGAGACAATTTGAAATTATTAAAACAAAGAAATGTTTTTTGTTTAATTGCTAAGCGTCTTTATACTAATATTGCTCAATTACATCTTAATTGTGAAATTGGAAAGAAAATACATAAGATGATTTTGCCCTTTCTTGAATTTAAGGAAGATGATGTTATAGCAGAGTGTGAATCAGAAGTTTCCTCTGAAGAAACATCCATGTCATATAGGCTAGGTTTAGATAAGATAGAAACTTTCATCGATTCTAAGGAACATAAAAGTATGTTAAGAGATATCTTAGATGAAAATGATAGGATGAATATTAAAACCGATACTATACAAACATTCGATGAATAAAATGCCAAAATCGTCAAGGATAATAAAATTATAATAGATAATAATTCTGAATTTGAAACAGAGAGTGAGATGAGTGAAATCTCAGTAGAGGATGTTGTTGATTGTTCTGAGTTTGTGAAAGATGAAGCCAAGAGTGAAAAACCTCTTATTTCAGAAAGCTCAGTTGAGTTTGCTCGTCTGTCAATGGAACAGAAACCTAAACTCAAAGAAAAAGCTATGGTTTATCAGAAGGTACAGACCGTACCAAACCAAGTTTATGCTGTGACTGGAGTCACTCACAGACAAACAACTGAATTAAGGACGATAGTTGAAGAGGATAATGCTGAAGGATGCAAAGACTATTTCTGGTCTGCTCCCATTAACAATGCAGATGAGACTGTGGGTCTGTCTGAGAAAACCACATGGAGAGTAAAAGGGTGATACATACCAGAACCCATCAATAAACCTTCAAGTTTCCATATTCCCAGAACAAGCGGAACGAAAGATGTTCCTGAAGAACCATCAATGCAACCTGACACTCCAATCGAAAGAAAAGAACCGAAAGGTCCACTCAAGAGACAGGAAGCATCGGCAGTTCAAACTAAGGAACGCACCGAAACCAGAGTGGAAGAAAAGAGAATTAAGGAGAAAACAGAGTCAAGTTTCAATGTTCACAAATCTCAGAAGGAGCTAGTTGAACAGAAAAGACTCAGGAATTAACGATATGCCTCGAATCTAAATGAACGGAAAAGGCATTGGAATTCTCAAAATCCTAAATATGAATCTCCTAGGAAAGAATCCATGGATAAAGGGAAGAAAAAGTTAAAGGAAGATTTTGCTCCTAACTCCTATTATTCCAAATCCCAAAACCAAAAGTCAAGTTTCGGTTCTCAACCGAGTGTCGGTTTTAAACCAAATTTTGGTTCTCAACCGAGTGTCGGTTCTAAACCAAGTTTCGGTTCTCAATCGAGTGTAGGTTCTAAACCAAGTTTCAGTTCTCAACCGAGTGTCGGTTCTAAACCAAGTTTCAGTTCTCAACCGAGTTTCGGTCCTAAACCAAGCTTCGGTTCTCAACCGAGTGTCGGTTCTAAACCAAGTTTTGGTTCTCAACCGAGGTTCGGTCCTAAACCAAGTTTCTGTCCTAGACCAGGTTTTCGTCATCAATCCAAGTTCATTCCTTACACCAGATTTAGTTCTGACACCGGGTTTGGTTCCAATACTAGATATGGATCCTCCAGATTCCAATATAAACATAAGCGATCCTCCCCTAAACCTAAGAAACACACGAAAAACACTAAACTAACTAATGAAGATACCTTAAAATTTAAAGAAGATAAAACAAAAATCAAGGTATTTACTATCAAAAGAAAAGATAAAAAAACTCTCGTTAAAAGAACTTATTTTGTTGATGCTTCTATTGTAATTCCTTTCTCTGTGAAAAACTCACCAGGACCCAAGAAACTGTGGGTTCCTAAATCTGCTTGAAATTGCAGGTAATCAGTGACGAGCAGTTCGATGACGAATGGTATATAGACAGTGGCTGCTCGCGTCATATGACAGGAAGAAAGGAGGAATTAAGGGAGTTTCGGTCTCTAAAGGATGGCGGTTCGGTGAAATTTGGAAACAACTCCTATTGAACAATCAAAGGATACGAGATGATAACTAATGGAGACTTTTCCATCAGAAAGGTGGCTTATGTGGAGGGACTGCAGCACAACCTCATAAGTGTCTCGCAATTAGTTGTGGGCACAGGCTTGAAGGTATCATTCGATGATATAGGATCTGAGATTATCGAAAAACAAACCAAAAAAGTTCTGCTAAAATCGGCATAAAAAGGAGAAATGTATCCTTTGAATCTTAATCCGATTCGAGGGACACCAGCTATCTGTCTGCTATCAAAGGCAAACACTGATGAAGGTTGGCTTTGGCATCGACGTCTATATCACCTGAACTTCAAAGATATCAACAAACTGGTAATTGGTGATCACGTTCGAGGTCTTCCTCTTCTAAAGTTCGAAAAGGAGCATTTGTGTGCAGCATGTGAAATGGGAAAGCAAAGCAGAAAAAGCCACCCAACACGCATTAATACCAAGATCGTGGAAGCACTCGAATTGTTACATATTGATTTGTGTGGACCATCTGCTATAGAGAGTATCGGAGGAAGTAAGTATATTCTACTAATTGTAGATGATTTTTCATGTTTCACGTGGGTTTTCTTTCTTAGACAGAAATCAGATGCAACTTCAAGCTGAAGATGTTCATCAAGCAAGTGGAAGTTCAATTAAAGAAGACGGTGAGAAACATCAGAAGTGACAATGGGCTGGAATTGAAAAACAAGGATTTCGAAGACTTTCTGGCCGATAAGGGGATCACACACAACTTTTCGGCTCCTTATACTCCACAGCAAAACGGAATCGTTGAAAGACAAAACCGATCGTTGTGTGAAGCAGCCAGGACGATGCTCAGTTATGCCTCTCTTCCTCTATACTTCTGGGATGATGCCATTGCTGCGGCCTTCTATACTCAGAATCGGTCCCTCCTCAACAAGCGATTCTCATTAACTCATTATGAGATTTTAAACAATCGGAAACCAAACGTCAAGTTTTTCCACATATTCGGTTCCAGGTGCTTTATCCTTAACTCTAAAGAAAACCAAAATAAGTTTGACATCAAAGCCGATGAGGGGATCTTTCTGGGTTATTCTCTGTCATCAAAAGCATACCGAGTATTGAACAAGCGTTCCAAAAGAATAGAAGAGACTTACTATGTCACCTTTGACGACAATTACATGAAGAAGGTTCAACGGACAGAAGATGTCTCTAGAGACATCTTTCCCGCATCTGGACAGGTCTCGGTTCCAATATCAAATATGTTTGATGAATACATTCGGTTGTTCGATCACTACTAGAAAAACAGCCTTTTACGACGCTCATTGCGCGTCATAAAAGGCTCAGACGACGCGCAAATGCGCGTCAAGGAAGGCCCTGTCATAAAGAGAGACGACGCGCATTTACGACGCTCATTTACGATGCGCAATTACGACGCACGTTTACGACACGCAATGCGTATCAAGGAAGGCCCTGTCATAAAGGAATTCGACACGCATTCGTGTGTCGTAACCTTACGACACGCGTGTTAATGACATGCAATGCGTATCAAGAAAGCCCCTGTCAAGAAAGGCCATGTCATAAATGAAGATGACACACATTTTTGCGTATCATGATTTTAAATGTTTTAAAAAAATATTATTTATAGATTTACATATTTTCAAATTAAATTTCTATTTAATGTTTCATAATAGAAAATAAAATATCATATACAAAAACTAGAATCCATTGCATAAATTTAATGTCATACAAATAATCGTTCCATGAAAAGATAAAACAAATCAATAGTAGTAACAAAAAATTTACAAACGAATTAGATACAAAAAAATACAATCCATTGCCCCTTTGCTTATTCAAGATCAACCTGCAAGTAGCTAAATAATATGTACAAATTCACCCTTGTTTCTAATCATTTTCTTAAATACTTTACAAACATCCATAGTACCTGAACTATAGTTATTGCAGCCTTGTTTCTTCTTCTTCTGAACTCATCCCTTGCAACCATTACTCTAAGCCTAGTCTGAATAGATACAACAGCTCCTTGTACACCTCATTTCCATCTTTATATGACACAACCAAATGCTCACCAGTAGCATCGCATGCTATCTTCTCGAAATTTTTTCCAAATACTTAGACCAGGGAATCTACTTCTTCCATGAATGGTCATAATTTTATCCTGCAAACACAGTACCCTCTTTCCCATGGCTTTCAAGGTTACTCCGTGTTGGAGCAAGAAGATGCGGACCTTGCAATCCAGAAACATATAATTCAAACATCAACAAACTTGGGTAGCTCTTGGATTGTTAGATAACATGCCACATAAAATCGAAACCAAAGTATTAAAAGTACGAAACAAAGTTTGGTTAGGATAAGTGAAAAGTAATGAATATTCTAATGTTTGATGAATATTCTAATGTTCTAATATATTAATAACTCTAGGAAGAACAACCACTGTGCTTTTTGACCTCCCTGATACGAATGTTCTAATGTTTTAACATATGAATATCTCTAGGCAGAACAACCACTGTGCTTTTTGACCTCACTAAACTCAGCATGATAAGAACTATAAAGTAACATAAATATATAGAACAAAAAGATATACTTAATTGCTGATGATGAGCTTCTGGATATGTAAATGTGGTTGTATTTTGTTATTAGAACCTACCAACAAAATCTATATGCATGTGGAATAGCAGGTCCAAAAAAATCTATATATATTGAATAAGCAAATTAGGTTATAAAAGTGATAAAAATACCTAGGTAGTGTATGCATAGTTCATCAGTAGTTTCAGGGATCAACTGTTCACAGAATCAATTTGAATTGCTTGATATATGGTCAATGGCTGGAAATAAAACCAAAATAGTCAAATTTTATGGCTTAAATGAGAAAAACACAAAAATATAAGTATGTAACCATATATACTAAATCTAATACAAACATTCTATGAAGTATATGAAACTACATTACCCAGTGAAGTCAGATAAAAAAGGAACCTGCTGCTGACGGCTATGGCTTGTTACCGATTGAGTCCCCTAAACTGAGTTTGGATAAACCTACAAGCTGATCCACATTGATGGGGGTCTTGGAGTGGACTGTTGTGGGTTTAAGAACCTGATGAGACTCTGTTTTAGCTACTGGTGTGGGCCCACCCCAAAAGGGCACCACCAGCAGCAGCGTAACACTTGTATTGTGCCTCTTGCACCAAGTTCATACCTGGCTCCACAATGTTTGAGCTAGAAGAATCCGTTGATTCACATTCATCCTCATCTTCTTCTTCTTCTTCTTCTTCTTCTTCTTCTTCTTCTTATTCTTCTTCTTCTTCTTCTCCTCCTCCTTCTTCTTCTTCTTATTCTTCTTCTTCTTCCACTTCTTCTTTTTCCTCCACTGTAGGAACACACATTTTAGATTGGGTCTCTCCATCATGGGATTGGGAACCCATCATATTCATACCAGCATCAAGAGGTTGCACAAATTCAATAAACCATATTACATCAATGCATTATACATGTAAATAATCTAAATGTATATTGTATAAGATACATACATCATCCGACACCAGAGAATGGAAGAGTAAACATGACTTTTTTTTCAAATCCCATGATAACTTTAATTAAGTCCATGACAATAAAAGATCCAAAAGGCTTATATTTATATTATATAACATTACCTATGCTAAAAACTCTTTGAACTGCACAAGGAAATCCCGTATGTGGTTCTTAAATGTATAAAGGTCTGATCTTGACTCAAATAGTCCATTCATAAATTTCGCAACCTAGGAGAATTACATTACATCCCTCCATCAGATATCTAAATATAACATAAATAAACAAACATCACTTGCAATTGTAGTTTTTATCATACTCCTATACTAAATTACCAAAATAAATTACCAAGCATTTCACTCATAGATTGAACCAACTGCATTCCATCTCACCTGTATTCCCCCCAAAAATGAAAAAGATCCACGTGCATGCCTACGCTTGCTGTTTGAAGGAGGACTCTTTTTCCCACTTCTGGAAGTCAACATAGATTGAACAGCTCCAGAAATGATGGAACCAAACCTAAGTGTCATCAACATCAGTATTCATTCATTCAACTGATGATAGATAGATAGATAGATAGTCTTGGAAGAAAAAAAAAAATAAAAAGTTAAAAACCACTGTCTATTACCACAAAGATGAGAGAAGTAACCATGTAGGTTCTTTTTCAACCTTAGCAAACACACTGTTTCGGCTAGCTTCTGATAGCATTTTTCTAGCTACATCAAGCATTGTTCTGGGAAATCTTTACCAAAATAAATAAAAAGTTAAAAACCATTTTCTATTACCACTTCAGCATCATAATTATGAGAAAGTTCAAACTGTTACCTGGCTGGATAACCAAGAGGCAGCTTTGGGGAGACAGATGCAAGTGCAGCCAAAATTGTAGCTTGTCCACTTAAGGACTAAAGCTCAACCTTGAGATTGTTTCCCTGTATTACATTTTCATAAAACAATATATATAAACAAGTGAAGTAACTAAATTTCAAATTCCTTTTAAAAGAAAACTAGGTCTTTGAAAAGAATCAAGAGTTTGCTGCTTCTATTAATAAGTCTAACATTTTGGGCATGCAGGGGCATAATGGGAAAAGTAGTGTGATTCCGAGTGGAAAAGAGGAAAGAGAGGAAAAGGGCATGGGTAGCATGGATATACAAAAGCAAATTATTGCTGGTAATTACTGGTGATGAATTTCTACATTAAAAATTATAAGTTTCTATCAAAAGTATCCAAACTTTCACATAATGATAGCTTTAAATATTCACCAAATGTCTTAAATACCCTTTGATAATGATGCAAAAAAAAAGGCTTATAATTCTCAGACTTGGAATTTATAGGAAATGTACCTCATAAATAGTCATTTCTTTGCAAAAAGAGGCTACTGATCTTTTGGAATTGTCATCAGCTACCAACTCTTCGTTACTAATGACGATTTTACCCCTATCAGAAATGCTAGTGTATATAAGTGGTCGTTAGAGTCATTGCTGGAAGATTCTGAAATTTTCCCTACACCAGTAAAAAGAGGGTTAAGTGATTAGAAATAAATCTTTATACTATTAAAAAATAACATGTGAACAAACCTACACATATCAATTATCTGTTCCAGGATTAATAAGTGAAATTACCTGTCTTGACCCTCTCCAGCTGCTGCTGCAAAAGACTCAACCCTGTCATTGTACAAGCTTTTATTCCCACATGCTAATATCATATCAAAAAACAAATATATTTATTTACTACGCTACGCATAAAAAATAAATACCATCATAAACAGGATATAAATTTACTAAAATTATTTGGCATTTCCCCATGGTCTATAGCAGCAACACCACCTTGTTGATTTTCTGCGGCTACACGTATCATCATGTTGAAAAGCAAACCACCTGCATGAAAATTGTACACTTGACTCTCTTTCAGGCGTCCCATTGTTGAAAGCAAACCACATGCATGAAAATCAAGAAATGAGACTTTCTTTCCCTAACTTTTTACGAATTTGCCCTTACTTGACAAATTGTGCAGAAACTAAGTTCTTGATCAGCAGATGAAACAACTTCCAACTTAGAAGACATAAATACCCTTGTTTACAAATAACCTGAAATAAAATCCTCTGATAACCTTGATCCAGCATTCCCAATCTGCTCACCTAATGCAAGAAGCTCCTGCATATACACAAAAGGTCAATTTCGTAATTTGACTAAAAAAGAAGCCAATCTTTGTATACTCATAAGACATATGATAAATATCCATACGTATATCTCTATGATGATCAACTCTTCATCCATAATTAGAAATATCAAGCATTGCAACACCCTGTTATTAGAAAAAAAAATTAATAAAAGGAATTTCATTTTCTTGCATGATTTGATTATGAAGAGAGTAATATTTAATAATAATAATTAACATCTTCAGGAAGAACTCTTAAATGTGGAAAGTCATGTGGTCTTTCCAAGCTCGGTTAAAAGAGGGGTTTATGTAGAAGCTAGTGTTTATAAAAATCCACAGTTCCATTGAAGGAAAAAAGTTAGAGCATCAATAGAGATGAAGATTGAAACCTGCTTGAGATCTGGTCGAGATAAATTGGACACGACAAAGAAATTCAACGCACTGTTCTTCAATGTCAAATAAATTGAGAAGATGGTCTGATTCACCTGTCGTTCAATGAAATGATTCAAACAGAAGCCCTAATTTTAAAAGACGATAGCTATACTAAAAAAAGAGAGTCAACATGAGAAGTATCAAGAGGTTCACATTACCTTGGAGACGACTTGAGAAGTATTAATCAAAAGTTTCAAGATCTCTCTGCTACAATGGTTCAATCCCACATTTTGATTTCGCCACAACCACCACAATGGTTTTGACTAGCGATTTAGTATAGGGAATAAACCATACAAAAGCTATCAAATAACCCTTGGAGTAAAATTAAAGAAACGGTGAAGATTTTAGTGGATAGATGAAGAGAAATTTTAGTGAAGAGATGAAGAGCTGGGGAGGGGATGAAATCGATTTCTAACTGAAAAGAAAAATCTAATTGAATAGATAAACCTATTAAGGTGGCGGTCAGGGATGTGAGACGGGACGCAATCACAGGTGTAGTGGAAGAGTCACATTCGTAGTCATCAGTGCGATGGAGGAGTCGCACACCTAACTGAGAGTGAAACCATTCAGTTATAAATATTAGCTTATCGTTGGTCGATTTGTAATGTGGAAGGCCTGATGTCGCTGGAGGAGAAGTGGCGAAGCAAGGTGAATCATCCATTATTTCAGAGCTAAGAGAGATGCGAGATTGTTTTCATTCTTGAAAAAAACCCTAGCTAAAATGGTCACAACGATTTTGTGGAATTTAGTATTTGGTGATGTTTTGGGATTTTGTTGTGCGAGAAAAGACGAGTGGTTATGATATTAGGGTTTTTTTGGGTATTGATCAGTGAGGAGAGGGAAGAACGATGGAAATAATGCAGAGGATGAACGAGATGTTTGATGATAATGAAGATTAAGGTGAGGGACCTAGGGCTTTTTCTTGCTAAGTAGAAGAGGCGGGGGGATTAATTTTTAGGGTTCAATAGGCGGGGGTAATTTTCATCGATTTCATTTCCCGCCTAAAACGCGTGTTTCACTTAAAAATTATAAAGCAACACCTTTAAATGACGCACATTTTATGAAAGGCGCCCTCCGCATTTCTTTTTTTTTTTTTTTCTTTTCTGACACTAATTTTAGGGCGCGCACAAATGCTTGCCCTCTATCTTTCAAATTTTGCAAAACTGACATTATCTTTTAGGGCACTTGCAAATGCGCGTTGTCTATCAGCGAGTGTCATTGTTTGCGCGTCATTAAAGGGCTATTTTCTTGTAGTGGATGAACCGGAAAAGGCAATCCATTCGGAAGTAACAGCAGCAGACAACAAGGTAGATAATCTGAAGAAAGTTATAGACGAAGCTGCCAAATCATTAGAAACCGAAACACCTACTCCTAAACCATCACCTAGCACTTCAAACTCTGATTCATCGTTCCAGGGGGAGGACGATAACACTTTCCAACCATATGGAGTTTCTGTCGAGGGGGAGAATTACCATTCTGCCACATCTGATACTCAAACAACTGAACCAAAATTAACAAGTGTAACTCCAATCGAGGGGGAGACTCCTACTGCTGATTCTATTGAAGACATAGGCTACACTTCGCCAGTCGAGGGGGAGAAGGTGAGAACAAGTGATTGTTCAACTGACGAAGGTGAAGGGGATAAGTCAGATGTTGAAATTGAAGTTGAAGCAGAATTAAATCCAGAATATGATCCAAGCTATCCTTCGCTAGTAAAATGGACAAAAAACCATCCCAAAGAGCAAATTATTGGTGAATCGTTTGAAAATGTTCTTACTAGATCTCAACTAAAGCCAAAACAAACAACATTATTCTTTAAAGTGGAATTTTGTATGTTTAACTCTTTTATCTCCAAAATAGAGCCGAAAACAGTAAATGCTGCACTCGATCATTCTGATTGGGTTCAAGCAATGCAGGATGAGCTCAATGAATTTGAAAGAAACAGAGTTTGGAGATTGATTCCTACACCGAAAGATGCCTCTGTTGTTGGATTGAAATGGGTATTTAGAAATAAGCTGGATAAAGAAGGAAATGTCATTCGTAACAAGGGTCGGTTGGTTGTAAAAGGCTACTGTCAAGAAGAAGGAATTGATTTTGAAGAAACGTTTGCTCCTGTGGCACGGTTAGAGTCTGTTCGAATTTTCCTAGCATATGCTGCTCACAAGAACTTCGAAGTTTTCCAAATGGATGTCAAATGTGCATTCTTGAATGGAGAATTAGAAGAAACTGTCTATGTTGAGCAACCACCAGGTTTTGTGAATGAAAGGTACCCGGATCATTGCTACGTACTAGATAAAGTTGTCTATGGGCTAAAGCAAGCACCAAGAGCCTGGTATGAAACTCTTACTCGCTTTCTAAAAATATCAAAGTTTAAACAAGGTTCGGTTGACCCAACCTTCTTTCGAAAGAAGGAAGGAGAACATGTAATGATTGTTCAGATTTATGTCGATGATATCATCTTCGGCTCTACGAATCCTAGCTTAACCGCTGAATTCAGAAAGTTGATGGAGACTAAATTTGAAATGAGTACAATGGGTCCGATTAACTTTTTCCTTGGTTTGAATATTAGACAGGGACCAGAGGGCATCTTTATAAACCAGGAAGCATACACCAAAAATCTGCTGACTAAGTTTGGAATGAAGGGTGATTCAAAAGTAAAGGTTCCAATGGCATTCGGTACCAAGCTGACCCCATCTCTGGAGAAACCAGCTGTAGACATAACTCTTTATCGACAAATGATAGGATCCCTTATGTATCTAACAGCTAGTAGACCATATATCATGTTCTCTGTCTGTTATTGTGCCAGATTTCAAGCTAATCCAAGAGAACCCCACATGACTGCTGTAAAGAATATTTTCCGATATCTGAAGAAGACATCAACTCTCGGTCTCTGGTATCCCGCAAGATCTGGATTCTTCATACAAGCCTTTTTAGATGCTGATCTTGGAGGATGTGGATTGGACAGGAAAAGCACTACCGGAGGATATCAATTCCTTGACGGAAAACTTGTCAGTTGGCAATCAAAGAAGCAAACCTGTGTTTCCCTATCCACAACAGAAGCAGAATACATCGCTGCCGCATCTTGTACCTCTCAGGTTGTTTGGATTCAAAGTCAGTTGAGAGATTATGGGATGAGTATGAAAAAGATCCCTCTCTACTGTGACTCTGAAAGTGCAATCAGGATTTGTCATAATCCAGTGCAACATTCGAAAACTAAGCACATAGCACTAAGGTATCATTTCATCAAGGATTACGTAAAAGACGGGAACGTAGAAGTACATTTTGTTTGTTCTGCTGATCAACTGGCCGACATCTTTACTAAAGCCTTACTAGAAACAACCTTCAATAAAATCTTACAAGGCTTGGGTATGATGGAAGGAGAGTCGGTACCGAATCTTCAATTTTCTCCTTACAATAAGGACGACAGAGATAGACAGAGCGCTCGGTCTATCTCTGCTCTAGTCTTTTCGAATTAAACAGAACGCTCTGTATATCTCGTCTCCGTGAATCTCGGCTTCGCTACGTCTGCTCTCACTAATAAGACAAGGTTTCGGTTATATATATTTTATCTTTCTGTTTTTATTTTTTTTTTCAGAAAATATCCAAAAATCCAAAAATATTTTATCTTTCTGTTTTTATTTTTTTTCAAAAAATATCCAAAAATCCAAAAATATTTTATCTTTCTGTTTTTAATTTTAGAAAATATCCCAAAAATCCAAAAATATATATATTTTTTTCTTTTTGTTGCTTGTTTGTTTTGTTATTAATAGGTACGACACAAGAATAACCGTTGAAAATTCTCAAAGCAGGTATGGTTTAACTTTTATACAAACTAGTTAAGTGTCCCTAGAAGCATGCTGCTGTATGTTGTCATAAAGCCTCTATGATCTCGAGTAAGCCTTAATGATTCGATTGATACCCACCGTTTCTTCCAAATCAGGCTATTTTAACTCACTCGGTCTAGAGCTACCTTACTCTTCTCATTTGAGTAAAGAGTTTCTCTGCTATGTCACGCTTATCTAGCAGAAGGTACATTCGGTTCCTTAACCACCTACTTATATTCTCCATCTACCTTCGGTTCACTTATGTAACTCTTGAGACTCTCGGTCTTTACCACTGAGGTTTATGGTTACACAAAATCTGTGTTAATGATCTTAGATACGATTACCACATTCTAAGTGAAACCCAAAATTCAACACCAATAATGAATTGACGGTGAGTGAAATACTCAAGCTTTAACTGGTTACCTAAGGAAATCCTTTTTTATTTTGCGTGATCTTTTACGAAATCGTCTACAGCTAAGACATTTCTTCCCAAAGAGATCCAGTTTATTTTTTTTTAGATTTCTGCTTCCTATAAGTCATAAACATAATATATCCCACCTACCTGTTCAATAGATCACATCGGTCTCACAGGTACCTCTACCAACGATCGGTTTTATGTTAAAACTTGATGTTTGGTTGGAGGAAAGCCACCCAATGCATATGATCAAAAGAAGCCTTTCATTGTTTATTGACAAACAGTTCATCGTATTTTCGGGAAACCGCACAAGCACTTCAAGTCTCTCTTGACTTTGAAGGAAGTGATTCTTGCCCGAAATCCTCTGCTTTCTGTTCTCTAAAAGGACATCACTCACACCCAATAAATACTTGTTTTATTTCTTTATCTTTCACACTCTTATGCACGAAAATTAATATTTTCCAACATTCTAATTACTGATTGGTATAAGTTTTGGTTATCCGTTGTAACCAAACACGAGGTAACAAGGAATTTCAAACGGTTTGAAGATAAGATTTGGGCGCGTGAATTTGATCCGTTTCAACCCATGCGTGCTAACGTTTTCCTGGGATTAACCACCCTGTCAAATCGCGCTTTTTCAGGCGACGTTTTAGCAACCTCATGATCACGATTTCTCTCTCCAGGCAACCGTATAAATAGGGATGATCGTTTTCTTTGTCATTTACCAAGTTACAGATTATCTCTCTCATACAATGATTAAACTGTTCATCTTCTTCTTTGTTCAACAATGGCGACCTCATCCTCCGCGCATGATCAAACTGCTACGTCCTCCTTGCTGAAAATACGACCCAACCAAAATCTGATAATCGAACTGAGTCCATTCGCATATGACTCATATATGTTGCATGTGGTGGAGTGTCTGAAGTATTCCCCACTGGTAATGGCCCTAACCCTAGTCGAAGCAGTTCCGATGTCGCTACTTTCTCAAGTGTACTCATCAGCGACGTATGACAAGAATAAGGATCGCATCTACTTCAGTATTCACGATAAAAAATCCTCGATTTCAAAGACGAAGTTTTGTTCTCTTTTAGGGCTTGCAGTTGATTCATCCATCATCTCTCCAGACTTCATCACTATAACCCAAATTTTCACAATGCTATATGAAATGGGGTACACCGACGTCCTTACAACGGTGGCGAAGGTCAAAAAGTCCTGCTTACCATTGCAGTGGAATGGGTTGCTGACCCTGTTCATCAAGGGTTTAGCGGAAAGAAATGGTGGTTCTGATACCACAAGAAAAGGCTTTCTCACCATGCTTTATGGTCTATATAACAAGATTAATCTGGATTTTGGCACAATAATCTAGTCCCAAGTGGTGCAGAGTTTGAATACCACAACCCGTCACTCCGAAATTTCATGTGGCCGATTCTGGAATGTGATTACAAGGAAAGCTATGGATACTTTGGAGATTCCGGTTATGACAGACGCTCTTCTTGCCTCTATCGCTACATATCACACCACGAAGATTATTCTCTCTGATCCACGTAAGTTTCCTCATTACGGATAAATTCCTAAATCGATGTACATGTGTGTTACAACACAAAGCACGGTGATGGACGATTATCGAAAATTGTCTCCAGTTGGTCCAAGGGTCTTGTCTGCAGAACAACAAGCTGCCCTAGATGCCTTGGAACAACCTACACCCAGAGGCAAGCGGGTGGTGAAAACAGAGAAAGAAGAAGTAAAAGAGAAAAAGCCGAAAATTTCTAAGCGAAAGGCTGGTGAGGAAGCTTCTTCTCAAACAAAGCAGAAGAAGATTAAAAAGATGGCTAAAAGGCCTAAGAGAAATTTGTCTCCTGAACCTGACACCGTTGAAGATCAAGCAGCAGAAACTGAGAATCCTCCAGTGTTCACCAGAGAGCCTACACCACCGAGATCTCAAACCCCACCTCCATCTCCTCAACCCACAAAAATTTCCACTCCAACCCAATCACCAAAACAGAAAGCTCCACTTTCTGTTCCCACAGATATACCAACCCTTCCTGTTGAAACTTCTTCTCTACCAACTTCAACTACCTATACCTCTGTTCCTATCTCCACTAAACCTATCTCAACTCCTCTTGCAACAGAATCCATCACCACTACCATTCCCCAAATCCCAGTTGAAGTCAATGTATCTGATACAGGGGCTACTCCTGTGGTTGATCCACCTGTTTCTAAACCACCATCTCCCACCCCATCTTCTAATTCTGGTGCCACTTTGGGAGGAGATGACGAAGAGTATGATTCATTATACTTTAGTCCTTATCGGCCTCCAACTGATACAGATGCTGATGCTCCTGCCAATAATCAACAGCTTCAATACATTAATGACAAGCTTGACCGACTGCTTGCAGACAGCAAAGCTTATAGTGGGGTTGTCATGAAAGCTTTTGTGGAAACTGCTGTTCAGCAATATACTGAAGCCATTGACCAATCTACTGCTGCAGTAAACAAGTCCACAGCTTCATGTTCCGAGGCCACCGAGAAGGTTACTGAGGTTGTTCATACAACTCAGATTTTCCTTGATTCACTCAAAGCTCATGCTGATACTAATGCAGCAAAGTACCAAGCTTCTGTTGACTCCTTTTCTCACACTCTTCAAGAAGAGACTGCTAAGTTCGATGCCCTTCGTGCTGATCTCAAAACAGAATCCACCTCTTTTCTTCAATCCTTGGATTCTCGTTTTGCTACTTTAACTGTAGAAAGCACCTTGAAGGAAGACTTGATAAAACACCAGGCAACAATTGATCTACAGAAAGTACAACTGGCCCAGAATGAAAAAGTGATCTCTCTGCTCAAGACTCAAAGGGCTGTTTTTCAAAGTTGTGCTGGTGATGTGAAGAATATGTTGACTACTCTTCTCGAAGCCCATGATCCGATTCTGACTTTAACTATTCGGAAGCATCTCCAAACTAAACTTCTTCCTGCCATTTCTCTTCTTAGTGAAATGAAAGGTGTCTCGGAGAAAGTCTTTCTTCTAACACAAGGGGGAGAGGAGAGTAAAGTCAAAACAGAACCGAAGGTTAATGTAGCTTCGGTTTCTGGAAAGCAAATTATAGACGACAGTGACTCTGATCCTGAAGAGACGATTGTCGAAGCTCTCAAGCGAAAGAAACGAGACAGAGAGCTTGATGAGACTATGAAGGTGGCAAGAGAGGCTGAAGAGAAGGAGAAAAAGACTAAAGAGGCAGAGGAGATCTTACAATGCAAAAAGACTCTGTTTCCCGAGTGGGACAGAGATACTCTTATCACCGAAGCGATTGAGTTTCCTTCCATGTATTGGTTGGAACTAATTGCTTCTTTTGAATGTGAAAACTCAAAGGACTCGCAGTTTGACATGCCAATCACTAAAAGAGCATTTACTTATCATTGCTTTGAGGTCACTTCTGAGGTTCCTTTTCCCAACTTGAAGGTTGACAGGGAGCTAGTTGATTTTTACTTGAAAAATGGTGAATCGAAGTACTTGACTTGGAGTGCACAGAAGATTACAAGAGTGAAGGTACTGAACTCATCACTTGCTGGTAGATTTATGAATGTACATTTCAAGATTAACCGTGGTACTGCAAACACGGAATATTTCATATCTCTGGCAGATCTTCCCAATCTTAATCCTCATGATTGGATCTTGCTATACAACATTCTGCACTCAAATCAACGAGAGTATGAGCCGATTTTTAAACATCTTAAAAGGATGTTGGCCTCCTATATCCATGAGCCTGCCACAATGGATCAGGAGATAGCAAGGGTGATGAATAAGAAGCCGACAGTCAAGCCAACATCTAAGCCCGATGATGTAAATAAAATGAAGTTGGGGCAGATAGATTCAACTAACTTGACTGTCATGTTCACTAAGGGTGACAGGGTTAAGTTTCTGTTTGCATTGGTTGACAAGCATCTGTTTTCAACAGATTGTTTGGAGCATATTATCAATATCATTCATCGATCCAGGCAGAACTCAACATCAGACAAGAAGAATTTTACAGATATGCTTCGGTGGTATATAACATTTAGACAACATGTTCTGGCCATTATACCGAGGATATTTGAAACGGTTTAGAAGCCCACTGGTGTGAAAAGAGAATAGAGTTTTTGCTCCAAAGACGCAAAGGGGGAGATTGTTGAATATTTTAAGTGTTGCGTCTTGGGTTATTTGTTTTGTAATCGGATTGGGCTTATCCATCCGTAGTTATCTAGAATAGTTTCCTTTATCTAGATAAGTTGTTAGGGTTTTATTATAAATATATGCATGCATGTATGCGTATATAAGAGATTAGTCGTTCACGTTGATTCTTGTAACCCTAATTTTTACCTCTACAGATTGAAGTTCTTAATCGAGCTCTTCTAGGGTATTTTGCATTAATCATTCGACATCTTCATTGCAATACTTGTGTTCTTATTTACGCTCTTATTAATATTTTTCTTAGAATCATACGATCCTGATAGAACTTTGTTCTAACATCATCAAAGACTTAACACTTTGCTCAACATGTTACAAAGTGTTTTGATAGTTAGAAGTTGTTAACTAATTCTTAATCTTTCTGCACTGTTTTAGAAAAATCATAGAAAAATCATAGAAAAATCATACGAAGTCGAAAAACTAGATCCGTAAATTCTGAGAGTTCACAAAATGTGTCTAGTTTACTCATAATTTTTATCACGGTTTTTAATGACCTCAAACTTGGGTGAATAAGTCCAAAATCACAGACTGGTCCGGATTGTTGTTTGAAATGATAGGCAGTTTTGTAAAAATCACCATAAATTGTAGAAAAATTGTATGGAGATGTGCACATAGTCATTTTAAAGATAAGAACTTGAACTATTTGCACCTTGTACAGTTTTGAAAACAAAAATGTTTAAAATGCCCAAAACAGTCCGTGAATGGAGTTAAGAATTTCTGATGAAGGCTGTTAGAATAATTTAGTTATGTTCTTGGTGTTTTAACTTGTATTCCCCCCTGAAAACTTGAGAAAACATGAAAATGTAGGGGTATGAACTCACCTTGAGTGATTTCAGTAGATAAGTGTTGAAGAAGAGAAGTGTTCAACCCAAGAACACTTGAAGAATCACTTGAAGATTCGAAGATCTAACACAAATATGATGGAGTTTGTGTAAGATATCTTTGATTTGTGTTGAAGGAAATGAAATAATCATATGGAGGACGGATTATACTTACCAAATATGGAGGAAAAATTCAAGATCAGCCCTTGAATCTCGAATTTTGTAGAAAAAAAAGTTTGAGAGAAAAGTGGTGTTTGATTCTTGGTGAAATGAGAGCAAATGAGAGAAATGAGGAGATAGGATGTTTTGATCCAGCTCTAAAAATGTGGGAATGGGTGGAAATTGAGTGTAAGGGACATTGAAGTGACCTAGGTAAGGTGGGGAGGTGTGGCTGGTCATAGAGTGGGTGTGGGGTGGTTGCTTGTGACATAAGTTAAGGCAAGGTCAACACTCCACCTTAAATAAATCACCCATTAGATTTTTAGTATTTAAATAATGATTTTCATGAAAATATGTTTAAATTGTTAATATTTAGGGTTTATTATATTAAAATATAATTTCTGGAGAAAATCCCACTTTAAAATCACAAAAAATGGGCTTAACATGTTAAAAATATCAAAAATGGGCTAAAAGTGACAAAATTCCGAAATCTGGCCGAGTTTCGGTCTTCTGATGTTGGAACCGAGAGGAGAGAGGGTAGAAACCGAGAGGGGAGAAGAGAGAGAGCAGAAACTGAGAGGGGAGAAGAGAGGGAGCAGAGACCGAGAGGTGGGAGAAGAGAGAGAGCAGAAACCGAGAAGGGAAGAGAAACCGAGAGAAGGGAAGAGAGGGAGCAAAGACCGAGAGCAGGGAAGAGAGAACAGAGAGACGCGAAGAGACAGAGAGGAGAGAAGGAGACAGAGACCGAGAGAAGAGAAGAGAGAGCAAAGAGGCGGCAGGAACAGAGAGGGAAGAAGGAACCGAGAGGCGAGTAGAGAGACAGAGACCGAGAGCAGGGCAAGGGAACCGAGAGACGGAGCAGGGAACCGAGAGGGGAGACCCAGAGCAGAGGCTCGGTCCTCGCGAGTTTCGGCCCGAGAGAACTCTCTTCTTGGTTTCGATTCCTAAGAAGGGTTTCGGTTCCTAAAGCCTATTTTACTCGTTTTCACTCCGTTTTGAGCCGTTTTTGACCTGGTTAAGGGTCGGAATGACCCGAATGATTCTAAAAAGTTACGGGAACTTTTGAGAGAGATTTGGGAGAGATTTCACATACTTGGAGAGATTTGGGAGAGATTTGACATTCTTGGAGAGATTTCTCATACAAAGAGATATTTGCGAGAGATTTCGCATACTTGGAGAGATTTGGGAGAGATTTGACATTCTTGGAGAGATTTCTCATACAGAGAGATATTTCACATACTTGGAGAGATTTGGGAGGGATTTGACATTCTTGGAGAGATTTCTCATACAGAGAGATATTTGAGAGAGATTTCACATACTTGGAGAGATTTGGGAGAGATTTGACATATAGAGAGATAGAGTGAAAACGATTGAGAGAGGTTCCATGTGGGACAATTGTGAGTGTCCGGCTTCACAATACAAGGTTTGTAAACCCTGTTAAGCCTTGTTTAAGGATCTTACACACTCCCGATGAGTATGCAACATTGTTTTATCGGTTTGGCTTGCCACTTACCACAATTTTAGGTTAAGGAGATCTAGTTGTACGTACTTTTTGATTTATGATTTCTCATCAGAATAGTGAGTTGTTTAGTAAATACATAACGTAAGACCTAGTACACAAGGGTTAGTTGAGTTGACCGGTTTGACTTGTTGACTTTATTTGACTTTGAATTGACCAAAATTTGACGGTTGTCACAATATCCTTAATCTAGTCCTTACTAAAAAGGTTGCTGAAACACCTTATGAGTTGTGGACTGGGAAAGTTCCCACTTTGGACCACATCTTGATTTGGGGTTGCAAGGCTTTCATGAGGCGCGAGACTCACGATAAGCTCGAACCTCGAAGTGAGCGGTGTATTTTCATCGGCTACCCACAAAAATCCTTTGGTTACCTCTTCTATAGACCCAATGAGAATGTGGTCTTTTTGGCAAGGAGTGGGGTCTCTTGCGAGAGAGAATTTATAAGCCAAGGAAACAGTGGGAGGCAAATTGACTTTGAAGAAATTCAAGAGTCAAGTGGTGAAGGAACCTCATACACTAGCAACCAACCTGAGGAGGAAACTCCTGTTGAGCCAATTGACAAGTTTGTACCTCCAAGGCTTTCCGCTAGGGTTAGGGAATGCACCTGAGTTTTGTTAAGGATTCCATGTTACTATGGATGGTGATACATTTATCAGTGATAGTACACTACTAAATTTGGATGAACCTAACAACTATAGGGAAGCCATGGCAGGCCCGGAGAGTTCTAAGTGGAAGGAGGCTATGGACAACGAGATTCTGTCCATGTATGACAATCAAGTTTGGAACTTGGGTGACAATGTTCCGGGCCGTAAGATAGTTGGGTGCTAATGGATATTCAAGAAGAAGACTGACATGGATGGAAAGGTGCACACTTATAAGGCGCAACTGGTTGTGAAGGGCTTCACTCAAACTCAAGGATTTGATTATGATGAAACCATCTCACCAGTAGTGAAGATTAAGTCTATTAGGATTATGCTAGCGATTGCTGCATTTCATGATTATGAAATATGGAAAATGGATGTCAAAACCGCTTTCCATAATAGAAAGTTGGCTGAGGATGTTTACATGAGTCATCCAGAGGGTTTTGTCGATGCAAAGTACCCTAATAGGGTGTGCAAGCTTGAGAAATCCATTTATGGATTGAAACAAGCATCTCACAGTTGGAATCTTTGTTTTGATGAGAAAGTCAAAGAGTTTGGGTTTTCGAGAAGCGAAGATGAGTCCTGCGTATATGTCAGAGCTAGTGGGGGTATAGTTAGCTTTTTGGTAATGTATGTGGATAACATACTACTCATAGGAAATGACATCCCAACTTTGCAGGAGGTTAAGTCGTGGCTTGGGAAGTGTTTTGCTATGAAAGACCTTGGGGAAGTTGCATATATCCTAGGGATAAGGATATTAAGAGACAGGAGTAAAAGACTAATTAGATTTAGTCAGAGTACTTACTTGAACAAGGTATTGAAGAGGTTCAACATGCAAAATTCCTAGAAAGGAGAATTACCGATCCAAAGCAATGTGAAACTGAGTAAGACTCAGAGTTTGAGTATAGAGGCTGAGATAGCTAAGATGAGTCGATTAGCATATGCTTCCGCTATTGGCTCGATCATGTATGCTATGACTTGTACCCGCCATGATCTGGCATTTTCTTTGAGCATGGTTAGTAGATATCAAGGAAACCCTAGCATGGCTCACTGGACTGCGATAAGGAACATTCTCAAGTATCTGGGGAGGACTTAGGATTGGATCCTTACCCTTTGGTGGGAGTGATGACATGAGAGTAGTGGGGTATAGTGATGCTAGATTTCAGACTGATAGGGATAATTTCCGCTCTCACTCAGGCTGGGTCTTTACCCTAAATAGAGGGGCAATCACTTGGAAAAGTTCCAAGCAGGAGACAGTAGCTGATTCGACGTGTGAATCAGAGTACATAGCAGCGAGTGAAGCAGCGAAGGAGGTGATATGGCTGAAGAACTTCATCGGAGACCTTGGAGTTGTACCATCTACAAAGGAGCCTATGGAGATTTTCTGTGACAGCAATAGTGCGGTTGCCTTAGCCAAGGAACCAAGAGATCATGGCATATCCCGATACATTGACAGAAAATATCACTTCATAAGACACAAGATAGAAGAAGGACTCCTCGTGGCAAAGAGGGTATCGTCAGAAGAGAATCCTGCAGATCCCCTCATGAAGGGACTGATGAGGGTTAGGCATTTGCAGCATGCGAGGTGCATCAGACTGAAGGACGATATTAGTTTATAGATTAGATAGCTATTTCTGAAAATTGTAAAATGTAATCGAAATTTGATGATGAATAAAAGTTGTTGCTTATTTATGAGTAAAGTGTTACTATCTTTTTTCAATTATTTACTATTGTTTCAGCTTTGCATGTTTTGACTTCCAGAATAATTACTTTATTCAAACTCTCCACAGTCGGTTATACGTCGGAAGTAGGTATGAATTAAGACTGTCATGAATTGGGCTTGTAGATGGCTAAAGGTGTTTAGACATAACAATGGTTGCTGAAATATTCACGAGTGCTCATACGTTCTGAGTATTGGATTAAACCCACGCTAACTTGTATCACTTCATGGAATTTATCTCGAGTGATCTTGAGACGGTAATATCATATAAGTCTTCAAACCTAGAGATGTGAGTTGTTGACTATGATTTGGTCGTACATTGATTGTACGAAAATGCATAAGTAACTTGATGTTATAAAACATACTTTTTTGTATGATTCAACAAGTAGTTAGTACAAGTATATGAGTCGAAGTTTATCTATTCCTTTTAGTCCTTGGAGGATTTGAAGCAATATCCGGGTCCCTCGATGATTTTGTTTTGACCTATGTACCGGGCCTGGTGAGAACCTAATAGATGTGTTCAATTGAGTTCTATATCAAACAAATCGGAAATCGGGAAACGAACTGCTGGAAAATAAGTACGACGTTGTTCCATGTATTTGTCCGGCTGATATCTTAAGAACAGAGGATTATATGATCACTTATCTAAAATGGCGCTTCATAGTTCAACAACGTTTTAAGAGCTACGATTGCTGGTTGGTTCCTGAAGTCATACATTCAAATATAGTTATCGGACTTATCCAAGTGGGAGACTATGATAAGGTGTCTAAGTCCATAACTATATTTGGTATATACTTGACCCGACCCGACATGGTCCATTTGGGTTGCACTTCACCTAAACAATTTGTATGGATAATCTTTTGAGAATAGTATGTTTATGATTTATTAATATATTATAAGTTATAATATATTAATATGAAATCATATTATTTAATTAGTATTGATCTAGAATTAATTTAGAATTAATTTGGTGATAAAAAAGGTGACTAATTAAATATGGGCTCTTGTATATATATATAGAGTGGGCTAATGCTTATTTGGAATGGACTAGGCTTGCATGGAAGTCCATGTAGCTTTTAAACCATGGATCTTATGGAAAGGAAGAGTCATGGATATTAGGGTTTACATGGATGTAACCCTAATCCACCACACTATATAAAAGAGTCTTTGGCACATGAAATGACACTAGTGTGTGTGAGAAATAAAGGTGGCCGATTTCTAGTGTGCACATACTCTCTCAAGATTTTCAAATTTGGTTTGGTGATTTGTGACTTCCATTTGAGGCGTCTACATTATTGGTGCTAGGCTCTCAAACTCCAAGCAATCAATCACTACTAAAAGGTATGTCATTCTACTAGTATTTTATGATTCAAGTTCCCCATGCCATGCTAGTTAGGATGTAAAACTTGGAAAATTATTATTGCATGTATCTTAGAGAAAAACATAAATCCAAGGTTTCTAGGGTTGCATGTACACCCTAGGAGTGTTAGAATGCTCAAAATCCATCAGTGGTGCGCCAGACTTTCACGGGGTGAAGGACCCCATTGCTTCCAGGAGATGGATCGCAGACATTGAGTCTGCGCAGTTGACGAGCTTCTGCCTGAAGGGGTCGAAGGTCTACTTTGCTGCGGGTTTCTTTTGAGGAGTAGAGCTAGAGATTGGTGAGAGTCATTAGGTGACTCACTGGGAGCCCCAACCATCAAGGCTATGACTTTGTCAGATTTCATGACCAGGTTCAGGGTTGAGTTTGCCCCAACTATGGAGCTTTAGCAGCTGGCCAGGGAGTTTTTTGACATGAGACAGACTACCGAGATAGTGGCGGAGATCACCGCCCAGTTTAGGGAGAGGGCCTTGTTGGTACCTCAGTATACGGGTGATGAGGATATGCGGAAGACCCTCTATCATGATATGTTGAGGGCTAATATCCGGGAGCATGTTAGCTATTCAACTTGCCCAACCCTGGAGTCCATGATTGCAAGGGCGCATGAGAGGGAGATTGATTTGAAGCACCTCAGGAAGAGGAAGGCAGAGACTGAGCAGGTCACAGGGGTTTCGGGGAAGAAACCGAAGGGATCCGACATTAGGTCGAAGGGCTAGCCGGGCTAGAGCCACTGTAGGAAATGCGGCAGGCCGCATGAGGGAGCTTGTAGAGCGAGATCATCGGGCTGCTACAAGTGCAACAAGACGGGGCACTTTGGCAGGGATTGTACTGCCCCTGCCCCCACAACTCAGACATCAGACCTGATTTGCTTCCATTGCAATCAGAGAAGCCATAAAAAGGCCAACTGACCTAGGTTGTCAGTGTAACGCCTATGTTTCTGGGCTTTCCATTTTTAGCAATGTAATAGTCTAGGTTAACCTTTGTAGCCCGTTTTGAAATAATAGAAGTGTATTATTTGAGTATTATGTGTTTTGTGCTTAACTGCTTAATTATGTGGGTTGATTAATTAAGAATACAAATAAGCGTCAAAATTTAAGTGTAAAATAAACTTGATATCTTTAGATAATGTTGTATTAGTTGAAACAAGGTTTCCGAAGATATAAAGAATGCCGAAATCCGAGTTATAACGAGGAAGTTATGACCTGTCGAAGTTTCGTGACAGAACCGGCAACACTAATTAACGTAAAAAGTGAAATTTATGTTAGAGAGATATTTAGCCTTAGTGATCTAAACAAGAAGCGAAGATCTCGTTGTTAGTATCAAAGCGATAAAAAGTTAGGCGAGAACGGACGTCAAACGAAGAAGTTATGAATTTATAACGAAATTTTCTGTCTCGGTCTATTAAAAATAAATAATAAAAATAAAGTCAAAATTAGCCAATGGAGTCTAAACGAAAGTTGTAGAGCTTAGTCTCACCTTCACGTGGTATAAATAACGTCGAAAACGGAGTTCATATGAAGAAGATATGAATTTCCGAAGCTTATTAAATAATTTGTATTTAATTTTAATTGGAAAATCCGGCCTTATCCGAAGGCGAGTCACCGGACTCATCCGGAGTACGCCCCGCGTACTCGAGTACGCCCCACTTATAGCGAAGATGTCGACACTCGCACTCAAGGACTTCGGATGACGAACGCAGTGACGATTTCGGACCAGTACGCCCCGCGTACTGGCGTACCCGCGTACTCCGAGGCTCCAGCCTCCTATAAATAGGATGCGAGGCTGCCGAGTTTCTTTGCTATTTTTCTCCATTCTCTCTCCCGTTTTGCCTCGATTTGCATGCCATAAATACCCCGAAGCCCCGATAATATTCCCGAGTCCCGAAGCAAGTCCCGAGATCCCGAAGATCCAGAGAAGTGCGGTTTCCAAACCGAAGCTCTGCCCACGAGAAGTTCGATTTTTGTAGAGATCTTCCAGATCTGCTTAGGATTTCTACTTTTGCAAGTCGTAGTGCTGTCCGATCATCTTCTGATCAAGTGAGTGTATACTACCTTTCATAAACGCAATAATAATACAAGTATGGTTTGAGTGTATTAAGTATATTGTTGTTTATATGTGTGAGTGTGTTGTTACTTTCTCATAACGTATGATTATGAAGTATTTTATACGAGATACATGTTATGTGTATATTTTGTTGTTATGTGTGTGAATGTATATTCACTTTCTTCTATCTTACACATCTGATTATTTCTATATGAAATACGTGTTATGTGTGTGTGCCTCATCTGTTATATGGAAAATGTATTGATCAAGCATGCTATACAGGTTTTGAAAATATGTATAAAAATGTATGTTTTTATCTACTAACATGTTGGGTAGAACATGGGTAGATAGTTGGTGTGTAATAAACAGATGAGAGGCCTCGTTGTTGTTTTATTCCAGTCATCTAGCGGAATTTAGATGACGACCACAGACTTTTCTAGACAGTCTAGTGGAACGCTAGCAGGTTCATAACCTGTAGGTGTTAATGAACTTGGGTGTTCATTCGCTGTATTCCATCCCCCTCATGGTTGCCTTATTTGACTTATAATGCTGAGGAACCCCCGCAGCATGTGTTGTCACCCTGATGAAAATATTCTTAGATTAGATCCCTTGTGTTAGTTATTTTAGGGATGTAAAGTGAGAATAACGGGAATGGGTAACTAGGTTATTGTTGATTGATAATAATTAGTTTAATTATTTATTGTGGGTTGAAAACCCTATATGCTCACCAGGCTCCCAAGCCTGACCCACTCAGTTTTATTTGTATTACAGGAAGTGGCGCAAGGGCGTAAGATGGATGAACCATCAAGTTGTTTTGTTTACAAGTCTGTATATATAAATATTTGTTGAATGACTTGTAATGTTATCGTTTATGCTTATTGGTCTGTATCGGAACGTGACACCCCGAGTTTTGATTATATAATGAAAATACATTTCTTTTATGAAATGCTTTGTTAAACATTGTTTTATCATGTTTTGTTTTTGGGAACAAATTCCGCAACTCTTTCAAATCAAAAGGATTTACTCTGAATTTATTTTAAAAGCATAAATGAAAATCGGTCTTTTCTGGCCGAGATTTTGGGGATGTCACAGTTGGTATCAGAGCATTAGTTTAAGCGAACTAGGTTTTTTTTAGGATTTCTAGACTTAAACTTAGAATGCTAAGTGAAATTTTGAGATGTATGTTTGTTACATTTTAGACACAAGCACTAGTTTATTTTAGGAAAGTTGCCTAAAATGCTTTATGTGCTAAATGTTATATGTTGCCATATATGATATTATTTTTTCGGATCTATGGTCTGTTGCCGACCGGATCTAGAAACTTTATGTGTGTAGGATTCTAAGCGTACGTCTACGACATTAGAACTAGCATGTAAACGTTTTGGAGTGATAAGGATGATTTGAATATCTATCGTGAATGAGGATCTAATTTCACCTTATTCGGTGTGTAGATCAAAAATGGTGAGAACAAGAAGTGGAGTTGGAAATGCTGATGAAAACAGGAATCAACCACCAGTGATTGAACAAAGACCTATCGTAGCAGCAGCACCTGAGCCAATAACCACAGATGGTGTGCAAATGATGATTCAAACAATGTTGGATCGTCAGATGGATGAAACTAGATGGTTGCTTCAACAGAATCGTGAAGAACTATCAATTCGTGTGGAAGAGCCTAAATTAAATGAAGGGCACTCGGAAGGTGGAAACTTCAGTGGATCAGTTGGTCAAGCCAACCCACCGATAGTTAGGCGAGGCAACCATGATGGAAGGAATGATGGAATGGGATGCAAGTACAAGGACTTTCTAACTTGCAAACCATCGATCTTCAATGGAAAGGAGGATCCGATAGGAGTGATGGATTGGATCTCTGAAATGGAGTTAGCCTTCATGACTTGTGGCTGCAGAGGCAAGTTGCAGACTATCTATGCAGTGCGTTAACTCCGAGGTGGAGCCGTTCGTTGGTGGAACACTCTAGGGAAGACTTTAAGCCCAAATGAGCCACTACAATTTTCATGCGCAAAGTTCTTGGTGCAGTTCAAGCGCAAGTTCTGCTCGGCTCAAAATCTATTAGAGCTAGAGAACACGTTTCTGACACTAACGAAAGGCAACATGTTAGTTGATGAATACACCAATAACTTCACCGATAAAATGGAGTTTGCCTTGCGTATCGTTCCAGACGAGCTGAAAAAGGTGGACCGGTATGCGAAGGGACTCCCATGGGAGTACGAGGTGCCAGTACGTCAGGCACATACTCTAGAGGCAGCTATCTGGGTTGCCAAGTCTGTTGAGAACATGATAAAGGGGAGAACCACCAACAAGTTTGAGGTTGGTGAGAAGAGGAAGTTTGAGGGAACATCTGGTTCCGGTAAGAAAAGCAAATTTTCGAAATCTGATTCGAAAAGGTTTGGTGGGGGAAAAGGAAGAGAAGCGAAGTGGTGTGATAAGTGTAAGAAAAATCACTTTGGGAAATGTAGCGAGGATGTAACCTGCTACAAGTGTGGAAAGGTTGGACATTTTGCCAATGAATGTATGAACAACAAAAGGATGTGTTTTGGTTGTAATGAAGAGGGGCACATTTTGAAAGACTGTCTGAAGAAGAAGGAGGCAGCTAAGCCCAACATTCCACCAAAGCCAAAGGTGAGAGCATTCCAGATGACACTGGAAGCTGCTAAGGATGAAGCTGATGTCGCTTCAGGTACCTTTCTCGCTAACAAATTGCCTGCCCAAATTTTATTTGATTATGGAGCCAACTACTCCTTTATATCGCATGAATTTGGTAGAAAACTAGCTTTGCCTGTTGATAGACTAAATAATGCTTTATTAGTCGAAGTTGCTAGTGGCAAGTTTGTACCTGTTAGCCATCGTATGAAAAACATCTTAATCGACTTGAATGGGAATAAGTTCCGGGAGGAATTATTGCCTATCGAACTTAACGGTTTCGACATCGTGTTGGGAATGGATTGGCTTAGCGCCAATGATGCCGAAATTTTATGCAAGAAGAATACAGTTAAAGTAAACCCGCCTGGAAAAGATTCGTTTATGGTGTATGGAGATAAACGTAGAGTAAATTCTGGAATCATTTCTCTAATGAAGGCCAGAAAGTGCTTGACCAAGGGATGTACATCATATTTAGCATTCGTGATTGATGCTAAGAAGGAGAAGAAGGTGATGCAGAGTATTCCTGTGGTATGTGATTATCCGGAACTATTTCCCAAAGATCTTCCTGGATTACCGCCTGATAGACAAGTGGAGTTCAGAATTGACTTGTTACCAGGAACCACACCAATAGCAAAAGCACCTTATCGATTAGCACCGACGGAGATGAATGAGCTA
Organism: Lactuca saligna; assembly: GCF_052625555.1. NCBI lineage: Eukaryota > Viridiplantae > Streptophyta > Magnoliopsida > Asterales > Asteraceae > Lactuca > Lactuca saligna. Next base: position 122,080,181 of record NC_136421.1, on the reverse strand, counting down.
ATGATGCAACTTCAGGAGTTATTGGACAAAGGTTTCATTAGACCTAGTTCATCACCCTGGGGAGCTGTGGTGTTATTCGTGAAGAAGAAAGATGGAAGTATGAGAATGTGCATTGATTACAGAGAGCTGAACAAGGCAACAATAAAGAATAGATATCCGTTGCCGAGGATTGATGACCTATTTGATCAATTTCAAGGTTCGAGCTATTTCTCGAAGATCGATCTTAGGTCAGGATATCATCAGCTGAAAGTAAGAGAGCAGGATATAGAGAAGACTGCATTCAGAACTAGATATGGACACTACGAGTTCTTGGTTATGTTGTTTGGACTAACCAATGCCCTGGCAGCATTCATGGATTTAATGAATAGGGTTTGTAATCTGTTCCTTGATAAATCTGTGATAGTGTTCATAGGCGACATTCTAATTTACTCAAAAAGCCAGGAGGACCATGGCAGACACTTGCGAGAAGTGTTGGAAGTCTTAAAGAAGGAGAAGCTACATGCTAAGTTCTGCAAATGTGATTTTTGGATTCGTGAAGTCCAATTCTTGGGTCACGTGGTCAACCAAGAAGGGATAATGGTTGATCCAGCAAAGATTGAAGCCGTAATGAAGTGGGAACAACCGAAAAGTCCCACGGAGATCCGAAGCTTTTTAGGATTAGCTGGATATTACCGAAGGTTTATCCAAGGCTTTTCTTCGATTGCTACTCCATTGACAGCTTTGACCCACAAAGGAGCTACTTATGCTTGGAGTGATAAGCATTCGAGAAGCTAAAGAAGAAGCTATGCGAGGCATCGATACTTTCTCTACCCGATGGAGTTGAAGACTTCGCTGTTTATAGCGATGCGTCTGGTGTTGGATTGGGTTGTGTTTTAACCCAAAGAGAAAAGGTGATAGCATATGCGTCTAGACAACTGAAGGAGCATGAAAAGAATTACCCGACTCATGATTTGGAGTTGGCAGTGGTAGTTTTCGCTCTGAAAATATGGAGGCATTACCTCTATGGCACGAAGTGCAAACTTTTCATTGATCATAAGAGTCTCCAATATCTCTTGAATTAGAAAGAATTGAATATAAGGCAACGATGCTGGCTGAAATTACTTATAGACTACGACTGTGAGATACTTTACCATCTTGGTAAAGCGAATGTTGTCGCTGATGCTCTCAGTCGGAAAGTCAATCTTGAAAGGAGAAGGCCAAGAGCGTTGAGAATTGAAGTTGTCTCGACTATTTTGGAAATTATAAAGAAAGCTCAAGAGGAAGCTTCTGAAAAGAATGACCGAAAAGAAGAACGTTTGGGCAAAACGTTGGTGTTCGGTGTAAACAGTCATGGACTGAAGGTGTTCCAAGATCGGATTTGGATACCTAAGACAGGAGGAGTCAGAGATCTTCTGATGGAAGAAGCTCACAAGACCATGTACTCGATTCATCCTGGTAGCACTAAAATGTATAGGGACCTGAAACCCTACTACTGGTGGCCGACGATGAAGCTTGATGTTGCAAAGTATGTGGCCGAGTGTGTGACTTGTGCGAGAGTCAAGACACAACATCAGAAACCGTATGGGAGTTTAGAACCTTTACCTGTGCCTATAGGTAAGTGGGAAGACATTGCTATGGATTTTGTCACTAAACTACCTAGAACAAAGAATGGTCACGACATGATTTGGGTGGTCGTCGATCGATTCACTAAGATTGTGCATTTCATAGCAGCCAAGGAGAAATGGTCTATGGAAAAGCTTGCGAATTCTTATGTGAAGGAAATTGTGAGACTTCACGGTGTTCCGCTAACAATTGTGTCGGATCGTGATAGTCGTTTCACCTCAAGGTTTTGGAAAAGTCTACAAGAGGAAATGGGTACCAAATTGTGTTTAAGTACAGCTTACCATCCGCAGACTGATGGTCAGAGTGAAAGAACGATACAAACACTTGAAGATATGCTGAGAGCATGTACCTTGGAATTCCTAGGTAATTGGGATGAACATTTACCGTTAGTAGAATTTTCCTATAACAATAGTTTTCACTCGAGCATTAAGATGGCACCTTACCAAGCTTTGTATGGACAAAAGTGTCGTACGCCGTCTTGTTGGCTTGAGGCTGGGGAAAAACAGTTTATGGGACCGGAGTTGGTTCATCAAACTGCTGAAAAGTTGAAAATAATTAGGGAAAGAATGTTAGCAGCTCAGGATCATCAAAAGAGCTATGCTAACAAAAAGTGAAAACCGATGAATTTTGAAGTTGGGGATTCGGTTTTACTTAAAGTCTCGTCGTGGAAGGGGCTTATAAGATTTGCAAAAAGGGGAAAATTAAGTCCAAGGTTTATTGGACCGTTTAAAGTTCTTCAGAGGATTGGGAACCAAGCTTACAAGCTCGAACTACCAGAAGAACTGAATGGAATTCATAACACTTTTCATGTGTGTTACTTACGAAAGTTCACGGGGGAAGTTCCCGACATGATTCCACTTTCGGAGTTGAGAATCGATGAGAACAAAAGGTTGATTGAAGAACAAGAGGCAATTGTTGACCGAAAGACTAAGAAGTTGCGACACAAGATGGTCGATTTAGAGCTTGTCCGATGGAAACACACGAATGGGCCGAATCTCACCTGGGAGACAGAGAGTGACATGATGAGTCACTATCCGCATTTGTTTGTTGAGGTGTGATTCCGGGGACGGAATCATTCTAAGGTGGGGAGAATTGAAACGCCTATGTTTCTAGGCTTGCCATTTTTAGCAATGTAATAGTCTAGGTTAACCTTTGTAGCCCGTTTTGAAATAATAGAAGTGTATTATTTGAGTATTATGTGTTTTGTGCTTAATTGCTTAATTATGTGGGTTGATTAATTAAGAATAAAAATAAGCGTCAAAATTTAAGTGTAAAGTAAACTTGATATCTTTAGATAATGTTGTAGTAGTTGAAACAAGGTTTCCGAAGAATAAAGAATGCCGAAATCCGAGTTATAACGAGGAAGTTATGACCTGTCAAAGTTTCGCGGCAGAACCGGCAACGCTGATTAACGTAAAAAGTGAAATTTACGTTAGAGCGATATTTAGCCTTAGTGATCTAAACGAGAATCGAAGATCTCTTTGTTAGTATCAAAGCGATAAAAAGTTAGGCGAGAACGGACGTCAAACGAAGAAGTTATGAATTTATAACGAATTTTTCTGTCCCGGCCTATTAAAAATAAATAATAAAAATAAATTCAAAATTAGCCAATGGAGTCTAAACGAAAGTTGTAGAGCGTAGTCTCACCTTCGCGTGGATATAAAGAACGTCGAAAACGGAGTTCGTATGAAGAAGATATGAATTTCCGAAGTTTATTAAATAATTTGTATTTAATTTTAATTGGAAAATCCGGCCTTATCCGAAGGCGAGTCACCGGACTCATCCGGAGTACGCCCCGCGTACTCGAGTACGCCCCACTTATAGCGAAGATGTCGACACTCGCACTCAAGGACTTCGGATGACGAACGCAGTGACGATTTCGGACCAGTACGCCCCGCGTACTGGCGTACCCGCGTACTCCGAGGCTCCAGCCTCCTATAAATAGGATGCGAGGCTGCCGAGTTTCTTTTCTATTTTTCTCCATTCTCTCTCCCGTTTTGCCTCGATTTGCATGCCATAAATACCCCGAAGCCCCGATAATATTCCCGAGTCCCGAAGCAAGTCCCGAGATCCCGAAGATCCAGAGAAGTGCGGTTTCCAAACCGAAGCTCTGCCCACGAGAAGTTCGATTTTTGTAGAGATCTTCCAGATCTGCTTAGGATTTCTACTTTTGCAAGTCGTAGTGCTGTCCGATCATCTTCTGATCAAGTGAGTGTATACTACCTTTCATAAACGTAATAATAATACAAGTATGGTTTGAGTGTATTAAGTATATTGTTGTTTATATGTGTGAGTGTGTTGTTACTTTCTCATAACGTATAATTATGAAGTATTTTATACGAGATACGTGTTATGTGTATATTTTGTTGTTATGTGTGTGAATGTATATTCACTTTCTTCTATCTTACACATCTGATTATTTCTATATGAAATACGTGTTATGTGTGTGTGCATCTATTATATGGAAAATGAATTGATCAAGCATGCTATACAGGTTTTGAAAATATGTATAAAAATGTATGTTTTTATCTACTAATATGTTGGGTAGAACATGGGTAGATAGTTGGCGAGTAATAAACAGATGAGAGGCCTCGTTGTTGTTTTGATCCAGTCATCTAGCGGAATTTAGATGACGACCACGGACTTTTCTAGACAGTCTAGTGGAATGCTAGCAGGTTCATAACCTGTAGGTGTTAATGAACTTGGGTGTTCATTCGCTGTATTCCATCCCCTTCATGGTTGCCTTATTTGACTTATATTGCTGAGGAACCCCCACAGCATGTGTTGTCACCCTGATGAAAATATTCTTAGATTAGGTCCCTTGTGTTAGTTATTTTAAGGACGTAAAGTGAGAATAACGGGAATGGGTAACTGGGTTATTGTTGGTTGATAATAATTAATTTAATTATTTATTGTGGGTTGAAATCCCTATATGCTCACCAGACTCCCAAGCCTGACCCACTCAGTTTTATTTGTATTACATGAAGTGGCGCAAGGGCGTAAGATGGATGAACCATCAAGTTGTTTTGTTTACAAGTCTGTATTTGTAAATATTTGTTGAATGACTTGTAATGTTATCGTTTATGCTTATTGGTCTGTATCGGAACGTGACACCCTGAGTTTTGATTATATAATGAAAATACATTTCTTTTATGAAATGCTTTGGTAAACATTGTTTTATCATGTTTTGTTTTTGGGAACAAATTCCGCAACTCTTTCAAATCAAAAGGATTTACTCTAAATTTATTTTAAAAACATAAATGAAAATTGGTCTTTTCTGGCCGAGATTTTGGGGACGTCACAGTCAGCAGCATCAGCAACAATGCCAGTGGCACCGACTCCAGCAACAGGATGGGTCGCGGATGGCCGGTAGGTCAAGACAGAGGCTCAAGTGGTGCAGAGCCGAGCATTTTAGTTGACAGCCGAGGAGGCATGCACCGCACCCGATGTAGTTACGAGTATGATTTATTCTCGTAAACTTTTATATTATGTCACTTGTGATATTGATATGCCATGTTATATGTCTATTTAGGATCATTCCATGTGAACGGTATCCCAGTTCAGGTGTTGTTTGACTCGGGTGCTACCTAATCATTTGTCTCTCTTGCAATTAGCAAGAGGTTTCCTGAGTCTTTGGGCATGTTGGATTGCTCTCTACAGGCCAAGATTGCGGATGACCAGTCAGTGCGAGAATCACAGGTTTTCAAGGATTGTGTTTTGAGATTGTTCAAGGAGCGCTACCTGGTAAACTTGGTTCCCATACCTTTGTGGGGGAACAAGGTTATTATAGGCATGGATTGGCTAAGCCCCAATGGGGCCGTGATCGACTATGTGCAACAGTTGGTGTGGATTAGGACCCAAAGTGGGGGAGAGATCGTGATTCTGGCAAGAGGCCACAACGCGGACCCGCTCAATGCTCAGCGGCGAGGGCTAGGCGCTACCTCCAGCAGGGTTGCGCAGGGTATGTCGCTTATGCTATTGACACCCGGGAGGCGGGTAGGGAGACGGTGGGTGATGTGCCAGTGGTACGAGAGTACGTGGATGTATTCCCTGAGGAGCTGCTTGGGATACCACCAAAGAGACAGGTAGATTTCATGATTGACCTAGTCCCTAGTGTGGTTCCGATAGCCAAGGCAGCGTATCGGTTGGTTCCTTCTGAGATGCAGGAGTTATCTACACAGCTATAGGAGCTGTTAGACAAGGGATTTATCAGACCGAACAGTTCACCTTGGGGAGCCCCGATTTTATTTGTGAAGAAGAAAGACGGGTCGCATCGGATGTGTATAGATTACCGGGAGTTGAACAAGGTAACGGTGAAGAACCGTTACCCACTTCTGAGGATTGATGATTTATTTGACCAGCTTCAGGGAGCATGTTGGTTCTCCAAGATTGATTTACATTCAGGTTATCATCAGATGAGGGTCAGGGAGGAGGATGTGCAAAAAACTGCTATTCAGACACGATATGGTTACTATGAGTTCGTGGTGATGCCTTTTAGGCTCACCAATGCTCCTGCCGCGTTCATGGATCTCATGAACTGCTTGTGCCGACCAATGTTGGATCGGTCTGTGATAGTTTTCATTGATGACATCTTTTATTTCAAGACACAGGAGCAACATATGGAGCACTTGCGAGAGGTTTTGAATACTTTGAGGAGGGAGAACTTGTATGCTAAGTTCTCCAAATGTGAGTTCTGGTTGCGCGAGGTGCAGTTTCTTGGGCACCTTTTCAACCAGAACGGGATTTCGGTCGACCAGGCCAAGGTGGAGGCCGTGATGAGATGGGAGGTTCCGAGGTCTCCATCTAAGTTTCAGAGCTTTCTGGGACTGCCAGGATATTATCGGAGATTCATTCAAGACTTCTCCAAGATAGTCGTACCCTTGACCCGATTGACAAGGAAAGTCGTGGTCTTTCGCTGGGGGCCTGAAGAGCAAGTTGCATTTGAGAAATTAAGATAGAGATTGTGCGAGGCGCCAATCTTAGCCCTGCCAGAGGGAATGGAGGATTTTGTAGTATATTGCGATGCATGTATCTTGGGTTTGGGTGCAATATTGATGCAGAAAGGTCATGTTATCGCCTACACTTCGAGGCAGCTGAAGCCTCATGAGGTGAACTACACCGATGCATGACTTGGAGCTAGGGGCAGTTGTTTTTGTCCTCAAGATTTGGCGTCATTACCTCTTTGGGGTCCGTTGTACCATTTACATGGACCTTAAGAGCCTGAGGTATCTCATAGATCAGCCAAATCTAAATATGAGACAACATCGGTAGCTTGATGTGGTAAAGGATTGTGATTATGAGATCCTCTACCACTTGGGGAAGGCCAATGTCTTGGCCGACGCGCTTAGCCGCAAGGTAGTGCCGATCAGGGATATTTGTATGAGGATGACCATTGTGACTCCGCTGTTGGAGTGGATTCGGGAGGCCCAGCAGGAGGATGTGAAGGAGGAACATCGTAAGAGTGAGCTTATTGTGGGTCAGGTTTCCTCCTTCGATTATGACAGTCGTGGGATGTTGACTCTACACTGGAGGGTGTGGGTCCTATATCATGGAGGTCTACGCCAAGTATTGATGGAAGAGGCGCATAAATCTAGGTTTTCTATTCATCTCGGGGCGACAAAGATGTACAGGGATCTTCATCTTGACTATTGATGGCCCTGCATGAAGAGGGATGTAGCTTGGTTTGTGGAGAGATGCCCGACCTACAAGAAGGTCAAGGCCGAGCACCAAAGGCCTAATGACAAGATCCAACAATTGGATATCCCGCTTTGGAAATGGGAGGATATCACTATGGATTTCATCACAAAGCTTCCCAGGACCGCGCGGGGAGTGGATTCGATTTGGGTCATCGTGGATCGATTGACCAAGAGTGCCCATTTAATTCCGATTCAGGAGAACATTTTGGCCGAAAAATTGGCCGACATCTATATCAGGGGGTAGTGGCTCGGCATGAGGTGCCAGTCTTGGTGATTTTCGATAGCGATATGTTGTTCACTTCCAGGTTCTGGAAGAAGTTTCATGACGAGCTGGGTACTCGTCTGCACTTTAGCACCTCTTTTCACCCACAGATGGATGGTCAGAGTGAGCGAACCATCCAGACTCTGGAAGATATGCTGCGGGCATGTGTTAGATTTCGGAGGTAGTTGGGATACTTACCTTTCTATGGCGGAGTTTTCTTATAATAACAACTATCATGCGAGTATCGAACATCCTCTCTTTGAGATGTTGTATGGGTGGAAGTGCATGACCCCGATATGCTGGGGTGAGGTTGGTTAGAGGGTCATGGGGAGCACCGAAGTGGTACTCAAGACTACATAGAGGATCCAGCAAGTTTGGAGCAGGCTTTAGACTGGTCAGAGTTGGTAGAAAAGTTATGCCGACAACCTGGAGTTCCGGGTCGGGGATATGGTACTCCTGAAAGTGTCTCCTTGGAAGGGTGTCATTTGATTTCGGAAGCGGGGCATGCTGGGCCCTAGGTACATTATACCTTTCAGGGTTGTAGCATGGGTGGGCAAGGTGGCATATAGGCTGGACCTGCCAGCCAAACTCAGTCAGATTCATAGCACTTTTTACGTCTCCCAGTTACGAAAGTCTCTGGTGGACGATTCGGCAGTGGTTCCTTTGGAGGATATTGAGGTGTATGACAGCCTGAACTACATCGAGCGGCAAGTGGCAATCCTCGATAGGAAGTCGAAGGATCTGAGGAAAAAGAGGGTGGAGCTGGTAAAGCTGCAGTGGTAGCACCGCAAGGGCTCGGAATAGATCTGGGAGCTGGAGGACGAGATGAGGGAGCACTACCCCGAGCTCTTTCAGGACTCAGCAGCAGACTTCGAGGACGAAGTCTAAGATAAGTGGGGGAGATTTGTAACACCCGATTCCTGGTACGTATTTAATTCAAGAAAAAAAATCATGTTTTACTCTGGGACTCAACGAGTTGGAGGCCCAACTCGTCGAGTAGACTCATCATTCATCGGGGGTTTAAGTGACCTACTCGACGAGTTGGGAGATCGACTCGGTGAGTAGGAGCTGTCTGAGTGAAACCCTAAATTTGAGGGTTTGTACCCTATTTAAACACTTTATGAGAACTCCACCCCAGCCTCCATCACCGTCAAACCCTATTCACAAAACCCTAGTCAACTTTTGAGTGTTCTTGAGCTATCTTGTGCCATTTGTAGTGATTTGAAGTTTGGAGAAGGAAGGAAATACTTGGAGATTCAAGAGGAAGCCAATAGATCTAGTGATTTGGTTGCATTTCCATCTTGTTTGAGGTAAAAAGATCCTACCTTGACTTCTTACTTGTTAGATCTACTTTAGGGCTTGGATTTTGACACCTTTGGGGCATTTCTAATCCATTTTCGGGTTCTAGAGTGCAATGTAGAATAAGGGATTCAGATCTTGAACCTTGGAGGGCTCTCATGGCATAAAGGTGCCAACTTTATGGACATGAGAGCCCCATGCATCTTGTAGACCTCATTTTTGGGTCTTTTGAGCTTATAGACCGATGCATGGACGTAAAGTTTGTGACTTTACGTGTAATATCGAACCTAGGCGGTCAGATCTACCCTTTGGATAAGATGAGCTCAACAGAAATCGAGTTTATGGACATGAACTTTAGGGGACTCGGCGAGTCGTTCATGGGACTCGGCAAGTTGGGTATTGATTCCCCAACCTTTTCTGTTTCTGAGCAATCTGGTTGAGTCTAGAAGGGGACTCAACAAATATGGACGTGATTATGGACCTGAAAATCATGGGACTCGGCGAGTCCAAGGCAATCATCCAACCCATGAAGACGGACTCGATGAGTTATTCATATAACTCGGCAAGTGATCGACTAGACACATTCATATGATGAAGATGAGCTCGACGAGTTCAAGGACGAACTCAATGAGTCGGTTGAAGATAGGCTAAAGTGTTGTTGAAGGTGAACTTGTCGATCCCTTGCTAGACTTAACGAGTAGGGACGGGATTGTAGTATTCTGTAGACGTGGGGACTCGACGAGTTGGTAGACCAACTAGGCGAGTCTATTCAACCAAAGAGTTGACTTGACCAGGGTTTGACTTTGACTTTGACCTAGACTTGAGTGACCCTTGTGACAGTTATGAGTACGGAATTGATAACTTAGAAGATTTTTCGTGTAGGGGTTGAGGATTCGAGGAGAGTCGATTTTCACATCGAGGACACTACAGACACTACGCGACATTGAGGTGAGTTACCTTCCAATAGAAGTGGGTCTAAGGCACCAAGGTCGGCCCACTAGTAGTTGTTTTAGCTGAAACAATTGTCTTTGTGATAATTGTATGGTTTGCTACTACCTGGTATGTTTATATGCTAGTGTGATGTGTTATATGTGATAGTAGTAGTAGGAGGGGACTAGCCCCCCGATTTGGTCGCTAGGACCGAAGGGTAGGTCGGACACCCCAGATATGTCTGATAGCATGATTATGATATGATATTATATGCTAGTGGTAGGGGGTGAAATAGTCCCCGTGTCCGGTTGAGATAGGCTGGAGGGTAGGTCGGTACCTCAGAATGGCCTGACATGGGTAGGTCAGCCCCCATAACAGCTTGACATGGGTAGGTTAGCACCCCAGAAAGGCTTGCCATGGGTAGGTCGGGCACCCCATAACTGGCCGACAATATGTATGTTGTTTGGTATGTGGTATGATAGGGGAACTCACTAAGATTTATGCTTACAATTTCAGTTTTGGTTTCAGGTACCTTTTCATCCAAGTGGAAGGAGCCGGTGGTGTAGTAGCGCATCACACACACATACATGATTTCTGCGTTGAGATTTCTAGGATTGTACTGTGATGCTTTATCACTTAATTATATGGTGTTCGAGACTTGCAATCTGTGAATTTGTGTTGAAACAATTTTCCTTATGTTTTCTGTGAATTATTTCTGACCTAGTTGTCGATTTTGGGATGTTACACAAACAAATACCGGGTCCACAACCTCCTGGTTAGATTACCCCTAGCCCATAACCTTACAGTTGGAATTCCCAAGCCCATAACCTTACGGTTTGAATGCCCCAGTCTGTTGACTTACAGCACAAAGCATCACAGTCTCAACCTTACCATACCATTTCAACATGCACATAACAAATAACATATATCCATCAACAGTTAATCATAAAACCAATTAACAGATTAGCAGGCAGATCTACAAAGTACTGTTGTATAGTAATATTTCTAGATACCATGATACATAACCAAAGGGGCCAACAATGGTACCTTCGACCCACAAGAACAATGAGGAAACTCACCTCACTAACTGACGAATAGCTAAACAATACACTGCTCCAAATACCGGCTCTATAGGGAACCTATTCAACAAATAGAGACTAAGGCTTAACTATAGCTCAAAATACCCTTAAGTAAAACTTGGTCAACCCTAGTTAAATTCAAATTCAAAGTCAATGGGTCAAGCAGTCAACTTGGTCCACTCAACCAAGTACACGGGGCATACTCGACTCCTGTGTTGGGCATACTTAGCTCCTACATTAGGCGTACTCAAGCTTTCACCGGAGTCGGCAGGTTAGATACATACGCGCGACGTACGCTGAGGTACGCACGACGTACACTCTGAACCTCATTTCCTCAATAAGAGCTTACTGCATTAAGCTCTCACATCCAACTTTTAGATCCAATTCCAAAATACCACTAAGAGTCCTAAAGTTTCCAACTTTATGACTTTGCATGTCCAATATGTGCTTAATACACATAACCTAAGCATCTTAATGTATTAAGACATTCTATAGTATGCATGGAGAAAAACTAATCATCAAAACCACTTTTTTATAACTCAAGACCCCTCATAAGGTCTGAAAGGACGACTTATTTGTCTAAGAGCATGTCATGCTCAAGAATCACCATTTTTTGTATCAAAAGTGTCCTAAATGAAGAACTGAGTAGATCTACAAGATAGGGTGATGAAGTTATGAAAATTTTACCTCAGGGGAGGTTGCTAGCAAGGAGATAATCTCATATCCAAGTTGCTTCTGAGCTCCAAGTTCTTCTCGCCAACTTCTTCTTCTTCAAGAATACCACAAAACACAAGGATAAGCTCAAGATGCACTCTTCTCACTTAGGGTTAGCTAGAGGGCCGTCTTCTCAGATGGAAGCTGATCAGGGAATGAGAAATAAGAGACAATGATGCTTATATATGGACAAAACCCTAAAAATTAGGTTTTGAGAATTTACCATGTACGCCCTGCGTATACGGTGTATGCCTAACATACTAGGGTCCGCCCTAGTACACCTAGCGTGCACAACATACACTCAATGTACTAAACTCCTAGCTAAAATTACCAAAATGGCACTATGGGCCATTCTTATAATCTTTCTCAAATCCAATGGTCAAAATGCAATATTCTTTCATACTTAGGTTTAAAAATAAAAATACATCATCGTCAAGATGCTACAATACTAACTAACACAAAGTCAATGATAATAAATAAAATCAAAACATGAAAATTAACATAATAAATATGACTAAAGTTACAACTAAGTTGATCACTACTATAGAAACAAAAGGTTCGTCTAAATCCAAAACTTATGTTAGATAAATTTTTATAAATGGTTCTTATGATTTTCCAAAATATCAAATTAAGTTTTAAATTTTTTTTCGGTCGAAAGATTTATATAATCTCGATTTTTATCATTGTTGGTCTACCACCCATATAAAAAAATTGTTTACCCTTTTTAGTTTCTTATTTTTGGATAACTAAAATTTATATTAATTATTAGAAAAGTATTTAAATAGAAAATATATATCTTACCGGCACCGTTCCATAATAAAACCACATGTGTTCAAAAATTGGTTTTAACCAATTTAAAAAAGTAGATTTTTAACATTTTTGAGCACGAACTTGAAACCCCAAATATAATAAAAATGTACAAAGATTATATGTTCCTGTTCTCCTTTGTGATACCTTCGTTTTGATATATCACACATATCAAATGGATTAAAGATGAATGAGAAAATACATGTCAAAATGAGGTAGTTGAATTAAATTAATAAAGGAGTTAAAGTGGGTTTTATTCCACCTCACAATGGTGGGAGTAAGCAAAAAACAGAGTTTATAGCTACACGGGCTTCTTAGCATTGTAAGTCTCAGGGCGCAAAGGCTCCGAGGGGTGCAAATATGAGCCATATTGGTTTGGGTTCATTGAACTTGTATGCAAGCTCGTGCGTTCTGCGGGTATGAATACATCACCTGTCGACCAAAAGAGTTCAAGGACCTATTTACAATTATTTTCTTTTTCATAGCTGGAATAGTATCAGCTATAAACCTGAACTAAAAGCCATTAATCATAGATTTTAGTTTTGATTTCTTAATTAACTGTGTTTTTTTTTTAATTTAACAGTTACATTTTGCTACTTAAGACATCAGTTACATTTTTCAGTATAAATACAACATCTATGTGAATGATTAAGTAACGCTAGATGAATTAATCATCTCTTCATCTCTTCAGATTCTACTTCTGCTTCATCTTATTGGTACAACCAAAGTATTATCCGACCAAGTGAAGGAGCGAGTTATTTTGAAGAATCAATTTATGTTTTTTTTATCTTAGGAAGCAAACACCCATATATATATATATATATATATATATATATATATATATATATATATATATATATATATATATCAAATTTGTTTTAAGGATATTGTAACGCCCCATCTCTAGTAAGTGATTTGAATATAGAATTTTCCTTCCTTAAGAGGAACTCGACGAGTAAGTAGCCCGACTCGTCGAGTAGAGACGGGATTTGTTCGCGTTTTAGTTTGTGACTCGACGAGTCCATGTTTCAGACTCGGCGAGTCCGCCAGTTTGGATGAAACCCTAAATCCCAGGGTTTGTACCCTATTTAAACGTCATTATAGCCCCCATTCCAGTCTCCAACACCTCCAAAGCATTTTATCTGCAAACCCTAATTCTCCACTTGCTAAGTTGAGTATTTGGTGCCATTTTTGGAGTTTTAGAAGAGAAGGAAAGAGGGAAGATCCAAAGGAGAAGAAGGAGATCCAGATCCTAGAGATCATTTACTTCCTATACTGGTATTAAGCTTTCTCCTAGGTGTTTTTTCACTTTGATCTTCTCATATGCTAGTATAGGCTACTTTTAGGACATTATATGATCCAAACTCGAGATTGGGGATATCCTGGGGAGATGAACCATAGATCTGATTATATTTGAGTTGTAGGAGCTCAAGATAGCTACCTTTATGCACCTAAAGTCTAGTTCTAAACCATAGAATCCCATTCTTAGCTTATTTTGGTGTTCTATCCTCCTTTCCTTGTGCATGCACGTAAAGTTGGCAACTTTACGTGTTATATTAGCCCTAGAAGCTCAGATCTATGATTTGGATGCACTGGAATCGATCAGAATAAACTATATAGTAATGTTATGCAAGAGACTCGAGGAGTTGTTCATCAAACTTGACGAGTCGAGTCGCGAATCCCCGATTTTTCCCCGTTTGAGAGTTAAGGAGTGGAATCAGTGAGAGGGAAGTGGACTCGGTGAGCTGAGAAACAGATCTAGTAATGGACATTATATGATCTAAATACTTTACTCATATCGTTATGGTCCTTAAAAAGAAAAACAAATAAACGCTACTATTCAACCACCACCAAATATTACTGGTTATAAATTAAAAAACTACGATTATATGCTAGACAATATACAAGAACAAATGAAAAAACTACACATTAATACCATAAATAAAGACTCGGATGATGAGTCAGACATAGATGATGCCCAAATAAATAAAATTAATAATTACGATAGTAAATTTGCTAGAAAGCCTGTCCAAAGATTATATTATTATCCAAGACCAAGTCCCCAAGATGTCCTACACGAGGAACAAGAATATGAAATTAATAATAGTTACAGTGGTAAAAATGTTTATGAATGGAATCTAGATGGATATACTGAAACACAAATATATAATATGATTCATAGAATGTTAATGTATAGCACAATTGCTAAAAATACAGGAAATAGTGATAAACAAGTAGCTAACATGCTAATTGCCGGATTCACTGGCCAATTAAAAGGCTGGTGGGACAATTATGTTGATGAAAAAACTCAACAAGCTATTCTTAATACAGTAAAAACAGAAAATGGAATAACTACTCCCAATGTGGTATACACTCTTACTTGTACCATAATAGAACATTTTACAGGAAGATGGTCAGATAATTCTGAAAACATTCGTACCTTATTAAATGGATTATTTTGTAAAACTCTTACGTCCTTTCGATGGTATAAGGATACTTTTCTAAGTAGAGTTATGGAGCTTAACGATTGTAATAGTGTTTATTGGAAATCAAAATTCATAGATGGTTTGCCAAATCTTTTTGCTAAAAGAGTTAAAAACCAAGTAAGAATAGATAATACAATTCCTTACGAAGATTACACATACGGAAAATTAATAGGAACTTGTATCCAGGAAGGTTTGGCCCTATGTAGTGAAATAAAACTCAACCATCAAATAAAAACCCAACATCTTAATGAAAAAAGACAATTAGGAGAATTTTGTGATCAGTTCGGAATAGAAACCAGTAAAAATAAGAAGAAACAGAGAAAAGAATTCCAACAGAAAAAAAGATTTTATAAGAGAAAACATAACGATTTTAATAGAAAAGATAAACACATAAAAAAGAAATTTATTAAAAAGGAAAATAAAAAACCTCCTACTTGCTTTTCATGTGGAAAAACTGGTCATTATGCTAATAAATGCAGAAATAAAAAAATAAAGAAACAAATTAATAATATGGATATAAGTGAGGACATAAAACTTCAATTAATAAATTTAATAGATAATTCGTCAGATGGCGAGGAAATCTCAGACAATAATTCTGATATCAACATAACAGATTATGATTCTAATTATGATTCAGATTCTGAAGAAATTGAATGTAATTGTGATAATCTAGAACAATGTTCATGTAACATGGATCATCAATTATATCTAATCCAATCTCAATTTAAAGAAGATTTAACCATAAATGTAATTAGTAATGATATTGCAGACTTATTAAAAGAAGTTAATGATCCAGAAATAAGGCAAAAGATACTAGAAAATTTAACTATCAAGGAACATAATATAAAAGAAGAAGGAATTTATTCAATGAAAAATGTACATAATATGTTAAGAGAAAGAAGAAATAAAAATTCTACTAATATACCTACAGTACAGGACTTACAAGATGAAATTCAATCTCTAAAACAGGATATATCCAAAATAAAAAAGGATCAATTAATAAATAATCAAAGAATTGATAAATTAGAAAAATTACAAAATAACCAGGATGCTGGTGCTAGCAATAATACTGATAATAATTTTCTTCAATCAATGGAACTAGTAATATCTAGAAAATGGCATGTTACAATTAATCTATTTATTACTTACAACTATCAAAGGAATTTTGTTGCCCTAATAGACAGCGGAGCAGATCTAAATTGCATAAGAAAAGGATTAATACCTACAAAATATTTTCAAAAATCGACGCATACGTTAAGAGAAGTATCAGGTTCCAAATTAGATATTAGATATAAACTAACAGACGCAAAAATTTGTACAGAAAATGTCTGCATACCTATTAATTTCACTATAATTAAAAATATGACTAGTAATACAATGATTCTAGGAAATCCCTTTTTGGAAATGATATTACCTCTAACTATTGATAAAAATAAAATTGTAGGATCCTATAAGAATAAACCTGTTATATTAAATTTTGTCCCTGACCCTTACTCTATCTGGGTCAATGAGTTAAATTTAAAGAAAAACCAAATAAACTTTCTTAAAGAAGAAATTAGAACGGTTCAAATAGATGAGCAGTTAGAACAACCTAAATTACAGGAAAAAATTAAACTTTTAACAAACCAATTTTCCTTAAACATTTGTAATGACCATCCTAATGCTTTTTGGGAAAGAAAAAAACATATAGTTATGCTTCCATATGAGGAAGGTTTCAATGAAAAACAAATTCCTACCAAGGCAAGACCATGTCAAATGAATTTTGAATATTTGAATATATGTAAAAAAGAAATAACTTCCTTATTAGATAAAAATTTAATACAACCTTCTAAATCTCCATGGTCGTGTACCGCGTTTTATGTTAACAAACATTCAGAACAAGAAAGGGGAGTACCAAGACTTGTTATCAATTATAAGCCACTTAATAAGGTCTTCAAATGGATTAGGTATCCTATTCCCAATAAGAAGGATTTATTAGATCGTTTACATGACTCTTTAATATTCTCAAAGTTTGACTTAAAATCAGGGTATTGGCAAATTCAAATTGATACCAAGGATAGATATAAAACTGCCTTTAATGTTCCTTTTGGACAATACGAATGGAATGTTATGCCATTCGGCCTAAAAAATGCCCATTCGGAATTTCAAAATATAATGAATGATATATTTAATCCTTATAGCAATTTTATTATTGTTTATATAGATGATATTCTAGTATTCTCAAAAAATATCCAAGAACATTTTGATCATCTGCATACTTTTGAAAAAATAATAATAAATAATGGTCTGGTAATATCACAATCTAAAATGTCTTTATTTCAAA
Source organism: Lactuca saligna (assembly GCF_052625555.1). Taxonomy (NCBI): domain Eukaryota; kingdom Viridiplantae; phylum Streptophyta; class Magnoliopsida; order Asterales; family Asteraceae; genus Lactuca; species Lactuca saligna. The sequence continues at coordinate 122,062,983 of NC_136421.1, read as the reverse complement.
CAAAGGTAAGATTTTTGGGTCATAATATTGAAAAGGGACAAGTCATCCCTATACAAAGAAGTATAGATTTTGCTGCAAAATTCCCAGATGAAATAAAAGATAAGACTCAGCTACAAAGATTTTTAGGTAGCCTGAATTATATATCACCTTTTTATAAAGATTTATCAACCAATAGTGCAATTCTTTATGACAGGTTGAAAAAGAACCCTGGTGCTTGGACTAGTAATCATACCCAAGCGGTTAAAAGAATAAAAGACAAAGTAAAAAATCTACCATGCTTATCTTTGGCTAATCCTAATTGGGAAAAGATAGTTGAAACAGATGCCTCTGAAATAGGGTTTGGAGGAATTTTAAAACAAATTCACCCTAACAATAAGCATGAATTTTTAGTCAGGTTTCATTCTGGAAAGTGGACTCCTAGTCAAAAGAATTATTCTACTACTGCTAAAGAAATTTTAGCATTAGTAAAATGTATTCTTAAATTTCAAGATGATTTATATAATCAACATTTCATTATAAAAACAGATTGTCAGGCAACTAAATTCATGTTTAATAAAGACTTCAAACATGATGTTTCTAAACAAATGTTTACCAGATGGCAAGCTACATTAGCATGTTTTGATTTTGAAATTCAATATAAAAAAGGAAGTGATAATAGTCTTCCCGATTTTTTAACTAGAGAATTCCTGAATGAGTTATAGCCAACTAAGACAGTTATCTTATGATATCATTAATACAAAAAATTTAATTAATAAAGCGGAAATTGAATTAACCAACTTAACAAATGAACCATATTTCAGGAAAACAGTAATAAATTTAAGATTAATTGGTTTAAGAATTCAGCACAAAAATCTTGAGAACAAACTTATATTACTCTCAAATTGACATTTTCAGGTAAATTTCTTATGGGTGACTCAAGATTACAAGTAAAGAATAATCTTCATTGTAAACATATCAAGGTCTTAGAATCGTTTATCAAACGAAGTAAAAAAGATAAAGATAGACCAATAACAAGAACTGACATGAAACGATATAACATTATGTTCAAATATCTTCATAAGAAAATCTCAGAAACCACATGCTAATTTGCAGGATGAATTCCAATCGTGGAAGAGGCCATCCTTCATACAGGGGTGGTTATGGTAGAGGCCGAGGAAATCCTGTGGCTTCAAGCAGTTCTTATAGAACTGGAAATTCGTCACAAGCAGATAATCAGTCTCTTCCAATTCCTGGAAGCCCATTATATGAGGAGTTTAAAGCATTTTTAGAATCAAAAAAGGAAAATATTCCTAGCTTCGCCCAAATGATCACAGATGGTGAAACCACCAACGATAATTTTGAATATAAGGAATCATCTCATAGAGATACTATTATTATCTTAGAACATAAAGATATAATGCTTTATTTTGAAAATAATGATGATCCATGGTTTTTAATGACAAGATACTTGGATACAACAACATACGCTGGATATTCTTATAAACAAAGATTATATTATGAGAATATTTTGAAAATAACTGGATCAGTTGAATTTTCTCATTTTACATCCGGAGGTAATACCAGTGTTTACAATTTTAGCAAAGCCATTATCAAAAAGATCATATCACCTAAGGAATGGGGATTAAGTACCCTTAAAGAAAAAGAGTTTATTCTCCCTCCTTCGAAGATACCAATGAAATTTACATACTGGGATTATATTGAAAGCTTTCATAAAGCCTTCCTATATGAGAACCCTCAAAGAAAACATACTTGGTTCTTTAAAGTATGTGAAAAGGTTTATAACCAAAGTATAGATATACCATATTGGTTCAGTAATTGGTGGATCTCATATGGCCCAAGTATAGATATTCTCCCTGAGGAACCATTTAGGAAATTATATGGGGAATGGTTACCCGTCTCTCTTAGATACCAAAACCAAGCCATTCCTTTGAAATCAGAAGGGCTGGAAGCAATATCTTCCATGCATTTTTTCATGGAATTTTCTATTCCGTGGGTTTGGAAATGGTCCCCACATGTGGATTATACTCCCTCCAAATTTCCTTCTCTACAAAGGTCATATTTTACCAAATTCTGGCCTAAAATTCTTCATAAAAATCCAGAAAAAAAAATTCTTAATGCACAGGAAACAATTGATCATATCAATCAGCAAATTAAGAAATACCAAGACCAGAAAAAATTCTCGGAAATAGCCTCCTCGACAGAAGCAGCCCCCTCAACTTCTCAAAAGGTCAATCTAACTAAAGAAGAAATAATCAAGTCATTCAGGTTATACTGTTCTGAATTAAAAGAAAACCTTAAAAGGTTTACAAAACATGAAAATGCAAAAGATGAAGGTTCAAGTGAAGATATTTCAGATAACATGTCAGTTGATAACGACATCCAAACACAGTTTTTAGTGGGAGAATCCCAACCAGATGATGAAGGATTTCCAGAAGAAGACCTCCCCATTGATTGCATGATTGAGGAATCAATCACTCAAAGAAAGAATCTTTCCAAGACAAAAAGGACAACACCACAATAGACTCAACGTGACAGGTGGATGGACCAAAATAAAAGAGGATGATATTCTTCAAAAAGTTTTTGATAAGCTGAAAATTTTATGGTAACATTGTTATTTGTAATTGTAAAAGGGATTTGAGGTGGAAATATGCTTGTTATTATCTTATCTCCTGATAGAGTATAATCTCTTTCTATGTTGTGAATATCATGTAGAAAAGTATAAGTAAACCAAGGAATAAAATGTATAATCTGATTTATAGAGGATAAATGTTCATAAAATTTATTTTGTATCTCTTGTAACTCCTCTTTAGAATAATTTTTAAATAACCAATCTTTAAAAAATGTCCATTTAGTTGAATAAAATTCTTCTGAAATAATTTTTCTTGCCTGAGAACCAGGGCTAAAATCTATTTTTTCGTCTAAATCCATTAAACTGTAAAATTCATTTCAGAAGGAGTAAATGCCTCCGCCTCATACACAATATCATCATGTATATTTAGATTATTTATTTTTCTGTTATCAACAGAAGCATGAGTAGAGGGGACTTCTACATTATAATCTAGTGGTGATATGTATAAATGTGAAGATCTTGCCGATCTTGTTCGTTTTATTAAGTCGTGTTCATATTCTATTTCCTTGTTAAATTCTATAGTAACGGCCCCATCAGAAGTTTGTATAATACTTTCTATATTATTATTTATTAAAGGCGTGGGTGGTGTATTATCTTCTAAAATCCAGTGTTGGGGAAATTTTATTTCATCCCATTTTATGGCTTTTCTAGTTGTAATTTTTGACATATCGAAATTACTTTCTATTAAAATTGTTTCATTTATAGGTTTATTTACTTTCTTACATTTAGGATTCATCGTTTTTAATGGTTTAAAATATATACGATAACATATACATATTACTTCCGATCCTGGTAAATAATTATAACCATGAGTTTTGACATTTAATGTTAAAGCTTGAAAAATATTCTTATCAGACAAAGAAAGTTGTAAATTTGGGTAAACATTAAAATATACCGGTCCATGAGACAAACTAGATTCTATTATACCCATTAAAGATTGTTTCCAGTTTTTATTTCTAGCGTCCCTAAGAACTGCTAAAAAACTTTCAGGTAATCCTTGTAATGTTAATGGTTTAAAAGCAATTTGCACTAAACCAATATGCAAGTAATTATAAATATGTTTATATCTATTAATATCTTGTGGAGTTATTAACTGAACTGTCATGTCATCTTCATTCATAGTTAAATTCTCTTCTGTAGTTTTAACAGTTTGGATAAAACCTAATTCTTCAAAAGTTCCTAATTCATAAATGAATTTAGGTTTGATACTAGGAATAGTACATTAATTAAGAAGGTCTAAATTTTTTGGTATTTCATATTCTTCTATTAACTGGTTCTTAATCAATTGTTTATTACTGTTTTTAAATCTATTGAATATACTCATGGAAAATCGAGGTAATATCACATAGTATTCCATGGCTCTGATACCATGATTCAGGACCATAACGATATGAGTAAAGTATTTAGACCAAACAAAATAAAAGAAAATAAGAAAATTTTAAAATATTTAGAAGAGTCAGGCGACCATAACGATATGAGTAAAGTATTTAGACCAAACAAAATAAAAGAAAATAAGAAAATTTTAAAATATTTAGAAGAGTCAGGCGGGCTAGGCGAGTCAATGAGTAAAATGCCCTAAAACAACACTGTGGTTATAAAAGCAGGGCTAAAACACGACTTTGCCTTTTTCTCCGGACTCTTTTTTTTTTTTTACTCATATCTGATTATGATTTGATGATCATAATACTGCTTCCATGAGGATACTATGTGATATTAACGAATTAGCCTTGCATTAGGCTTACAAGTAAAATAAAGTATAAGGAAGTAGACTAACCAGAAAGGTGAATCCAAGATTGTCTTGTAGTAAAACTCTGATACTCCAAATTTATTTAAAACTATTTATTGCAGAAGGATTTTTTACAAGAGTAGATTACAAGCGAGAAATATAGAAATGGCTCCAGGCCTGTCTCAAACATAAGAGAGAGACTACTTAAATAGATGAGGAGGCCACAGAAAACAAACAAAACCTAAATTATTACATTTAGCATTGGCAAACAGCTTTTAGAAAAGTAGAAATGACTCTTTGTTTGATTCCCTTGCTTTAATAATATCTGACGAATATTGTTCTTTGTCTTCAATAATTTTTGAAGAATATCATTGTTGGGCTGGAGATCATTTTTGAAGATTGCGTCTTTTGGGCTCGTTTAGCATAAGGCTTTTTGTATTCCGGTTTGGGCCTGTCCAACCGTGAACCTTTTATGTTTTGTATATAAGTTTACGCTTGCATGCATATTAGGTTAAGGTTTTTAGAGATCCGAGAATAGCGATACATCTAGACGATATCAGGTTTCTTTGATCGTTCTTGTAACCTTCCAATCCTCTACAGTTGATGTTCTTAATCGAGCTCTTCTGAGGATTTTGTTTAATCATTCGACACGTTTGATTCCATCTTGTCTTGTTCTTATTATTGTGTTTATATCGCTTTTGTTTACTTACTTGTTCAAGATCTAATCGATCTTTATAGATTAAAGCTTAGTTGAATCTCATCAATTGGTATCAGAGCAGGAGGCTGTGTAATTGATACACATCTTTTCTGTGAAAAAGATTTACATTAGGGTTTTTCCGCAATTACCAATATTTATTGAGCCGTCATCTCTTTATTGACGTATCTTAATATTTATTATTTTGCCCTAATCTGCTTTATTACAAGTCTGATCTTTGAACAGGTTTTTACGATCATAATGGACGCGACACAATCAAACCTTATTAATATTTCCAACAGCATTGGTTTGACGATAAAGATTCCAATCTTATACACCCATGACTATGAAGTATGGGCGCATCACTTCGAAGACTACGTTATTGGATCGGAGGATAATGGGTATCTCATTTGGGAAGCCATCACCAATGGACCGTTTTCTCATTCTGCAACGTCCAGAATCATCAAGACACAAAAGGAGTACAATGATCTGCTAAAGGACGTGAAGGATATTGCACAAGATGAAAAGGATAAATTCCAATGCAATATCAAGGCATTAAGGTTGATTAGATTCGCCCTTCAGTCCGACACATTCAGGTTGGTCAGCTCATGCACGACGGCAAAGGAAGTTTGGGATAGACTTCGTGAACTGTACTCTACAGACGAGGATCTTGAACATTCTATTCAGACTTTGCTTTTATCTGAGTTTGGAGAATTCAGGCAAGGAGTCGAAGAAACCGTGACCCAGACATTTGATCGCTTCAATCATCTTCTCAGCAAGATGATCAAACACGATATTGAAAGGAAGCTTATTGAACAGAAGGTTACTTTCCTGAATGGTCTGAGGTCTGAATGGAGAGCAGTGGTTTCCACAGTTAAAGCCCATGAGCAGTTTAAATCATACTCTTTGGCGAAACTGGTGGGTATTCTCAAGTCCCAAGAGAAGATTGTGGTGCAAGAAAAGAATGTTGCTACTAGTCTTGGTTCGTTGGCCCTCCTATCTAAAAGTAAAGCTGTGATGGAGGATGAAGACCTCAACCTGGAGGAATATGATCTCACATCAGAGGATTATGCCATGATGGTGTCCAATCCCAAGAGGTTCATAAAGAAGAGATTCCCCAGCAACAAAAACCGAAACTGGCAGGGGAGTTACAGCTCTGAAAAGGTGAACAATGAACCGAAGGCTGAGGAGCACAAGAAGGAACCGAAGGTGGATGGCGATTCCGGAGTAAGCTGTTTCTACTGTGGTGGGAAAAACCACTATGCTAAGGACTGCATCCTTAAGAAGATGGCTGAAAAAGATGATGGGAATGACGAGGAAGCTGTGTTGCAGAAAAGACTGGACGAGTTGAGAAAGAAAAAGTCTACCGCTAACCCTTCTATTAATGCTCTTATTGTGCAGGGTTTGGTTAAAGGTGATGAGTTCGGTAGCACGGAAGTTTGGTCTACCGACTCAGAAGACGAGGAAGTGAGGAAGCCTACCCATGGAAAGGCTTATGTGGCTAAGGAGGAAAGCAGTGGTGGAAGATGCTTCATGGTAACTGACGTATCTCAAATGAGGGGATATAACACCGATGGAGGAAGTGATGGACCGAAGGTACAGGAGGATATGTGTTTTGCGGCCAAACCACTTAGTCAACAGTTCAGTGAGCTCGATGAACTGATAAAGAAGGTACAATCTGTTTTTATTTCATGCAAAGTACCCTCATCCTCATATGAGAAAGAACTAAAAAACGTTAATACAAGAATTTCTCATCTAGATAGTAGCTTAACTCAAACTCGAGTCACCAATTCTAACCTAACTGATCAATTGAGCAGGGCGGCGTCGAAGAGTGAGGAGCGGAGAATGTGGATAGAGTTAAAAGAGTCGAAATTAGTTAAAGTTAAAGATGAAAACATTTATTTGCAAAGAGACAATTTAAAATTGTTAAAACAGCGGAATGTTTTTTTGTTTAATTGCTAAACATCTGTATTCTAATATTACTCAGCTTCACTTGGATTGTGAAATAGGCCAAAAGATCCACCGCATGATTTTGCCCTTCCTAGAGTTTAAGGAAGATGAAATCGATGCCGAAGCCTACAATTGTGAGAGTGTGATATCGTCTGATGATGTCAATCCGACCTACATGTATGGACTGGACAAAATTGAGTCCTTCATTAAATCCAAAGACCACAAGGACATGCTTAAAAATCTTTTGGATGAAAATGACAGACTTAAACTGAGAATCGAAACCATGCAAAAATTTGACTCTTTAAACGCCAACGTAAGCTCAGAAAACAAAATTGATGTTGAAAATGCATCTGAGCTTAACGAGGACGAAAACATGAGCGAAATTTCTGTAGAGGACACGGTTGACTGCTCAGAATTTATTAAAACCGAACCTGAAAACCACAAGAATCTTATTTCTGAAAATTCAGTGGAGTTCGCTCGGTTGTCCCATCAAAAGTCCCCAAAATTAGTTGAGAAAGTTGTTGTGTATCAAAAGGTCAGGACCACTCCGAATCAAGTATACAAGGTAACAGGAGTTACCGAACATCAAACAGCTGAACTTGTAGCCATTGTAAACGAAGACAATGTTGATGGTTGCAATGAGTACTTCTGGGAAGCTCCAATTGATAATGCAGACGAAACCATTGGTTTATCTGAAAGAACTTTCTGGAAGAGCAAAGGAAGATACATACCTGAACCCTTGAATAAGCCGAACAACTTCGATGAGCCAAGCACCAGTGGTACAAAAGATATTCCTCAGAAGAATGATCACTCGGCAAAAGAAGACATTCCCTCAGCTCCTTCGGCTCAAAGTAAAACTCCTGTAGTTCAAAAGGAACCGGCCAAGGAGACACTGAAAACGAAAGCAAATGTTCATCATCAACCTGCACAGATGAGGAATAGGAAGAGAGAAAGGAACAATAGATACAGGAAGAACCTTTCTGAAAGGAAACAATTCTGGCATTCCCAGAATGCATATTTCTCTCATCAAGACAAGAATCTGAAGTATGATAACAATCCTGTAGGAAAGCTTGAAAGTCACAAAAACCGAAAGCCAAGGTTCGGTTCACAAGGAGATATCAACCGAAAGCCAAGGTTCGGTTCTGAAAAAGATATCAACCGAAAGCCAAGGTTCGGTTCTGAAAAAGACTTCAACCAAAACCAAAGGTTTGGTTCCAAAAACAGCTCCAACCGAACGCAAAGGTTCGGTTCCGAAGTCAAAAGAGAACAAAACTCTAAGGTCAGTCCCTTCAACGATCAAAAGCAAAAGGGTCACCTAGAGTCTCCAGCCAGAAAATCCTCTCAATCCAAACCCTCTCGTTCAAATTCTTCTCGTTCTTCTAATTCTTCTTCTCGTTCTTCTAGTTCTTCTACTCCCACCGATTCGTCTCCGTCTTACTCTGAAGCTGATTCCTCTTGCTTTCAAAAATCTCATTCGTCAGCTGAGCAAAAGGGGAAGCAGAAGGTCAATGAATCCAAACCAGAGTCCAAACCTAACTCACCCAATCCTAACAAAATAAAAGTTTTTACCATTAAAAGGAAAGATGAAACAACTCTTATAAAACGAACTTATCTTGTTGATGTCTCTCTTATTGTTCCCGTTCCCATGAAAAGCTCACGTGGACCCAAGAAACTTTGGGTTCCTAAATCTGTCTAATTTTTGCAGGTTATAAGTAACGAGCAGTTCGACGAAGAATGGTACATCGATAGTGGCTGCTCACGTCACATGACAGGGAGGAAAGAGGAGCTTAGGGAATACAGATCTCTTGCAAATGGTGGCAACGTCAAGTTTGGAAATAATTCTTTCGGCACCATAAAGGGATACGGGATGATAAAAAATGGGGACTTTACTATAAGGAAGGTGGCTTATGTGGAAGGACTCCAACACAACCTAATTAGTGTATCTCAGCTTGTTGGAGGTACAGGTCTCAAAGTCTCGTTCGATGATGAAGGTTCTGAAATCATAGAGAAAAAGTCAAAGAAAGTGATTCTCAAGTCAGAGCGAAAGGGTGAAATGTTTCCCTTAAACCTCAAACCCATCAAAGGAAACCCAGCTATATGCTTGTTGTCAAAAGCTCAATCCGACGAAAGCTGGTTGTGGCACCGAAGATTATCTCATCTCAATTTTAAAGATATCAACCGACTTGTCACTGGAGGTCATGTTAGGGGTCTTCCATTGCTCAAGTTCGACAGAGATCATTTATGTGCTGCATGCGAAATGGGGAAGCAGAGTCGTCAAAGTCACCCATCTATAATCAACACAAAAGTTGTTGAACCACTCGAATTACTTCATATCGATTTGTGTGGTCCTTCATCTATCGAAAGCATCGGTGGTAGCAAGTATATTCTTGTTATTGTTGATGACTTTTCACGATTTACATGGGTGTTCTTTCTAAAGCTCAAATATGAAGCGACTCAAAAGCTGAAAGTGTTTATCAAGCAAATGGAAGTACAGCTCAAGAAGGTTGTTCGCAACATCAGAAGCGATAATGGTCTCGAATTCAAGAACAGGGAGTTTGAAGAGTTTCTTGCAGAAAAGGGAATAAGTCACAATTTCTCAGCTCCCTACACACCGCAACAGAACGGAATAGTCAAAAGACGAAACCGATCTTTGTGTGAAGCTGCCCGAACTATGCTAAGTTTCGCTTCCTTACCTCTTTATTTTTGGGCTGACGCTATTTCGGCTGCTTGTTTTACACAGAACATGTCCCATCTCAACAAGAGGTTCGCACTCACTCCATATGAGATACTGAACAAGAGAAAGCCAAATGTGAAATTTTTCCATGTGTTCGGCTCAAGGTGTTTCATCTTTAATTCTAAAGAACACCGCAACAAGTTTGATGTCAAAGCCGACGAGGGAATATTTCTGGGTTACTCGCTCACATCCAAGGCATACAGGGTCCTAAACAAGCATTCGAGAAAGATTGAAGAGACATACTATGTGACCTTTGACGATAACTATGTCAAGAAGCTACACGCTAAAGAAGACACCGCTGGGGAAATCTTTCCTCTAACTGGCCAGGTCACAGTCTCGGTCGCCAACTTATATGACACATTTCTGGAGCTCTTTGATGAACCGGAGAACGCTTCACTCTCCGAAGTAGGTGCAGCAGACAACAAAGTTGATCACATGAAGCAGATTGTCGAAGATGCTGCAAGAAGAGTGCATGAAGGAGATTCAACCACTAACGACTCTCCATCCAACAACACTCAAGTCGAGGGGGAGCCAAGCGCACAAGTCGAAGGGGAGCCAAGCTCACAAGTTGAGGGGGAGCCAAACTTACAGGTCCAGGGGGAGCCACATTCTACAACTTCAACCAAAGGTCCTTCATCAACCGAAGAGGCCTCAACACCAGGAAGCTCAGAACCACAAGAAACACCTGAACCTCATGTCTCTCAAAGCTCATCAATTGAGAACTAACATGATGATCTGACACTTGATTACGATAGCCAATCTGAGTCAGACGAAATAATTAATGCTGAACTAGATCCAACCTTTAATCCGAATTACCCTCCTTTTATCAAATGGACCAGAGATCACCTGTCTCTCAAGTAGTTGGCGATGTTTCTGAAAAGGTTCTGACCCGATCACAACTGAAGGCAAAACAGACTTCCTTATTTTCAAAGGTTGAGTTTTGTATGTTTAACTCATTCGTATCAAAAGTTGAACCGAAGACAGTTAACTCTGCCCTAGATCACTCTGATTGGGTTCAAGCTATGCAAGATGAACTGAACGAATTTGAAAGGAACAAAGTCTGGCGCCTCATTCCAACTCCTCTAGATGCTTCGGTTGTTGGTCTCAAATGGGTTTTTAGGAACAAATTGGACAAGGAAGGTAATGTTATAAGAAACAAGGCTCGTCTGGTGGTAAAGGGATACTGTCAGAAGGAAGGGATAGACTATGAAGAGACTTTCGCTCCAGTAGCTAGGCTAGAATCTGTTAGAATATTTCTGGCTTATGCTGCTCACAAGAACTTTGAGGTTTTCCAAATGGACGTCAAGTGTGCATTTCTCAATGGAGAACTCGAAGAAACTGTGTACGTGGAGCAACCTCCTGGGTTTGTGAATGAGAAGCATCCAAATCATTGCTATATTCTGGATAAAGCTGTGTACGGCCTCAAGCAAGCTCCAAGGGCCTGGTATGAAACGCTTACAAAATTTTTAAAGATGTCTAAATTCAAACAAGGTTCGGTTGACCCAACCTTCTTTCGCAAAAAGGAAGGTAACCACCTTATGATAGTTCAAATTTATGTCGATGACATCATCTTTGGCTCCACGAATCCCAGCTTAACAGCTGAATTCAGTAAGCTGATGGAGACTAAGTTTGAAATGAGCTCAATGGGTCCAATTAACTTTTTCCTTGGTTTAAACATAAGACAGGGACCCGAAGGCATCTTTATTAATCAGGAAGCTTACACGAAGACTCTCCTAGCAAAGTTCGGTATGATGGGAGACTCAAAAGTCAAAGTCCCAATGGCATTCGGCACCAAGCTTACCCCATCCCTAGACGAACCGGCTGTCGATATCACGCTCTATCGTCAAATGATTGGCTCATTAATGTATCTAACTGCTAGCAGACCTGATATCATGTTCTCTGTGTGTTATTATGCTCGATTTCAGGCAAACCCACGCGAACCACACATGCTTGTAGTGAAGAACATCTTACGCTACCTCAAGCGAACCACCTCCTTAGGTCTATGGTATCCATCCAACTCAGGCTTCTTTGTTCAAGCCTATTCTGATGCTGACCTTGGAGGATGTGGACTCGACCGTAAAAGCACAACTGGTGGTTGTCAATTTCTTGATGGGAAGTTAGTCAGCTGGCAATCCAAGAAACAAACGTGCGTGTCGCTATCTACTGCAGAAGCGGAATACATTGCAGCTGCATCCTGCACATCACAAGTGATTTGGATCCAAAGTCAACTTTGAGACTATGGACTCAATATAAAGAAGATCCCACTATATTGTGACTGTGAAAGTGCAATTAGGATCTGTCATAACCCAGTGCCACACTCCAAAACCAAACACATAGCACTGCGGTATCACTTCATCAAAGATCACGTGGAAGATGGAAACATCGAAGTTCACTTCGTAAGAACCACTGATCAACTGGCTGACGTCTTTACAAAAGCTCTTCCTGAAGCATCATTCAATAAAATATTGCAAGGACTAGGTATGATGGAATCAGAGTCAGTACCTCACACTATCTCTCAAACTCAAACGTAAGAACCGAAACCAACCGAACGTTCGGGTTTGGTTCAACTATCTGACTCACTCGTTACTTCAAAGGTAGTTTTTCTATGTTGTATATTTCTTGTACAATTCTGTTTTTCCTCGTGTTAAAAAAAAAAAAAAAAAAAATTCTTTTCCTTGTTTGCTTAAATTTCCCGGTTTCTCAAAATTTTATTGAACCGAAACCAACCGAAGGTTCGGGTTCGGTTTTTCAAAATTTTCTAGAACCGAAACCAACCGAAGGTTCGGGTTCGGTTTTTCAAAATTTTCAACAACCGAAACCAACTGAATGTTCGGGTTCGGTTTTTCATTTGTCAAATTTTCAAGTTGTTTAAAGTTTTTTTATGTCTAATTTTTTTTATGTCTTATTTTTTTCAAATCTCAAAATCTCCAAAAAAAATTTCATTTCTTGTGTGTTCGTGTTCGTTTATGGGGATAAATTTGATGAAATACCTAAGTGTCCCTAGAAGCATGCTGCTGTATGTGTCTCAAGCCTCATAAGATTTTGAATAATGGCCCTCATGACCTGGTATACACAAACCTTGTCTTCCCAATAAGGCCAACTCATTTATTCTAATCGTGAGCTACCTCACTCTTTTCTCACATGAGTTAAGAGTTTCCTGCTTGGTCCTTCTTTTAGCAGCAGAGGTACTTCGCTCTCTTACACCATCTCCACATTAGTTCTCCACTACACTCATTCCATCATATTAACCCTTGAGACTCTCAGAAATTACCACTGAGGTTTATGGTTACACAACATCTGTGTTTATGATCTTAGTATTGTGTCACTACGAACTAAGTGAAACCCAAAATTCAACACCTAATGAATTGACGGTGAACAATTAAATTGCTCAAGTTTTTCACTATAGAATTGACGAAAGTACCCTATTAAAATCTCCAATTTTATGTGATTCCTATGAAATTGTTTAAACCCAAAACATTTCTTCCCTTGGGATCGTGTTCTTATTTTTCTTTCTGAGATTTTATTTCTTTTCAAGCCACTCTTATTTAGCCTAATTAAAAGAAGCCTCTCAACATTTCTTAATAAATGGTTGATCGTAATTTAACGGGAATCCTCTTTTAAACCTTAAGTTATCTCTTGTCCTGTGGCATTAAATGCGCGTGTGGAAACAGTAACGACTTGTCCCTATGAAACGGCGCTTGTTGGACGGCGTGATCCTAGGAACCTGACACTCTCTCTCCTACGTGATCATCGCACGCCCCAACTGTCATCCATAAGAGATTTGAAACGATTTTTCTCTCTCCTATCACCCACTATAAATAGCCCACTACACCACCTTTTACCTCTTTACAACCTTCAAAATTTCCAGAACGCAAATACTCCCAAACAGTTTCCTGTTCATCATCTTCTTCATACCTACAACAATGGCTGATTCCTCTTCAGTTCATGCTACCTCACAGATCCTTCCCATTCGCCCACAACAATGTCTGGTCATTGATCTTAACCCACTGGCGTACGACTCCTATATGTCGCCGGTCATAGAGTGCTTGAAGTATTCCCAACTTGTTCCGGCTCTTACCAGAATCGAATCGGTGCCGATGGTGGCCCTATCGCAGGTCTACGCGACTGCATATTACGACAAGGCTGTCGACCGGGTGTTTTTCGAGATTGGAGAACACAAAACCTCCGTCTCTCATCCATGTTTCTGCACCTTGCTAGGGTTTGCTGATGACCCTTCAAGAGTTCATCCGGAGTTGATACAGATTGGTCATCTGTATAACATGTTTTACAACATGGGATACACAGAAGTTCTCACCTCTGTCGCAAGATTCAAAAAGTCATGCTTGCCGCCACAATGGAACGGTCTATTTATAGTCCTTTTCAAGGGCTTGTCGAAGAGAAGTTCAGGATCAGATGGCGCAAGTCGTCTCTTCCTCACCATCATGTACGGGGTTTACAATGGGATTAACCTGGATTATAGGTTTGTCCTATGGCAACAACTTATTCAAAGCCTCTCCTCTTCATTCCGACACTCTGAGGTCTTATTGGCCCGATTCTGGATCCTGATCACAAAATGGGCCATGGACAGATTTGATGTTCCCACTGCTGAAGGTGCATCGATGTCTTCTGTTGGTACTTTCCATACCAAGAAGATCATCGTCTCAGATGCATCAAAATTCTCCTTTTTTGGCTCTATCCCGGAGTCAATGTATGGTGATGTGCCTTCTGATAGCAGGTTGATTCGGAAGCTCAAGGAGCTACGGCCATCTGGTCCAAGGGATCTGACCTCGGAAATGCTCAGGTCAATTCACGATGCAGACAAACCGGTGAGCAGGGGCAAAAAAGCAGACAAAGGGAAGCAAACATCCAAAGCTCCAAAGGGGCCTTCTCCTAAAAAGAGGAAACAACCGAAAGCTGCACAATCCCCACCACCGAAGAAGAGGAAGACCCAACCGAAGCGAAAGCTTGTAATACCCTCTTCTTCGAGTGACTCTGAGGGTGAGAGTTCGGGTTCTGACGACTCTCAAGGGGACGCATCTCCTCAACGAGGCACCACACCACCTCGGTCCCCTACCCCAGAGATGGAACTACCAATTTCCCCAATTCCTTCCCCTCCACCAATCTTTACAACTACAACCGAATCACCACATGTAACCGAACCTCCTCAACCCAAAACCCAAACAACCGAAACTACCCATACTCAACCACCAACCAAAATTATACCATCACCCACTCAACCTGATCCAACCAAACCCACAACACCCCCAACCTCTCCACCCCCTTCATCTCCTGAAAATGCATCTGAGGGCGAAAACCCTTATCTTGCGGGAGAAAACATGATCTTTGATTCGGTCTACTATAGTCCGTTTCAAGTTCAAAGTGACGAGGAGGATGATGCTCCAGTAACCAAGAAGCATCTCAAAGAGCTCAATGAGAAGATTGACCTACTTCTCACCTCCTCTTCCAACCAGCAGTCCTCTCTGTCTGAAGCTGCCCTTCAGAAGATTGTTGATGCCTTCTCCAGGGCTCAACATGATTCAGCGGCCTCAGCAACTGCTGTAATTGAAGCATCTACCAGGACATATGAGGTAGCGACCGAAAAAGTTGATAAACTATTTTCTGATGCCTCTACCCTGCTGCAGTCCCTGCAGGAAAGTGCAGATGCCATAAAGACATCTTTGGAACCAATTGTCCAACAATTGGCCAACTTTGTCTCATCGGAGTTGCCTTCGTTCGCTACTCTACGCCAAACCATAAGCGACGACAACTCGGCCTTTCGTGCCTCCATTGATGCTCGCCTCAACAAACTACAAGAGGATCTTGCAACCGAGCGTTCATTAATGGACGATCTGGCAACCAAAACAACCGCACTTGAGGTCAAGACAACTCAACTCTCTCAATCCCAACAACAACTGGAAGATCTTCGATCTGAACGGGAGGTGGTCAAGACGTGTGTTTCGGATGTTCACGCTGTTATCTCCAACATTCTGGAAGCACACGATCCCATCTTAAACTTTTCGGTGAGGCGTTCCCTTGCTGAAAAGCTCTCTCCAGCCATCGATCTTCTTAACAAAGTAGAAGGGCTCCCAAGTTTCGTGTCCATTCCGAAACAAGGGGGAGATGAGAAGACAGGATCAAAACCACCTCCTTCCTCCAAAGCTACTCACACGACCGAACCATCTCCGACTGGTCATGCTTTAGGCTCGGGTGTGAAGGACAAAGGCAAAAACATAGCTGAGGACGAAGATGAAGAAGGCGACAAGGAGACCATTGCTGACATTTTAAAATGAAAGAACAGTTGCAAGGTTGATGAAGATGCCAGTCGTGTGGCGCGAGAGGCTGCTGAAGCCGAACGCAAACATAAAGAAGCCCACGATCTCCTTGAGAGCCGAAAGACTCTCTTCCCTGCCTGGACCAGGGAACGTTTAATCAAAGAGGCCATTGAAACTCCTAGCATCTTATGGCTCGAGCCGGTTATATCGTTCGACTGCAACAACACTGTCGATTCGCAGTTCGATATGCCGCTGACTCGAAAGGCGTTCATCTTCCACGTCTTCTCAAACATCTTTGAAGTCCCTCACCCGAACGCTGAGCTTGACAGGGAGCTCATTGACTTCTATCTGGCGGCTGGTCGTCCACAATTCCTTACTTGGAGCGCCCAGAAGATTGTAAACGTTCGGGTGTTGAAACCTTATACTGAGGGACGTTTTATAAATGTTCGGTTCAAGTTGATTTGGGGATCTGCAAGAACTGCTCATCTTATCTCCCTGGTAGATCTACCAAATCTAAATCCTCATGATTGGATTGTCCTGTATAATATCCTTTTAACTAATGAAGCTGAATATGGTCCCATTCTAGACCATGTCAAAAGGATGTTAGTCTGCTACATCATGGAGGTTGCCCTAATGGATCAGGAGGTCGCCACAGTCTTCAAGAAGAAACCCAAAATTGCTCCTGTGGGATCGGCCAGTGATCTCAATCAAATGCTACTGGGCAGGATCGACCCGAGACGCAACTCGGTTATGTTCACTAGAGCGGAAGGACAGAAATGTCTCTTCGCTTTAGCTGACAAGCATCTTTACACCACAACCTGTTTGGAGCATGTGCTGTTCATTGTCAAACGGTGTAAAGAGAACTCGGCTGATGATGTCAAGTATTTTGAAGATATGATTAACTGGTACATCCGGTTTAGACAGACCATTCTTTCCATCACCAAATGTTTGTTGAGTACCGTGAAGAAGAAGGTACCTGCTTCAGCTGCTGGCCCCAGTAACTAGTGAAGGTCTCGCTCCAAATTGACGCAAAGGGGGAGATTGTTGGGCTAGAGATCATTTTTGAAGATTGCGTCTTTTGGGCTCGTTTAGCATAAGGCTTTTTGTATTCCGGTTTGGGCCTGTCCAACCGTGAACCTTTTATGTTTTGTATATAAGTTTACGCTTGCATGCATATTAGGTTAAGGTTTTTAGAGATCCGAGAATAGCAATACATCTAGACGATATCAGGTTTCTTTGATCGTTCTTGTAACCTTCCAATCCTCTACAGTTGATGTTCTTAATCGAGCTCTTCTGAAGATTTTGTTTAATCATTCGACATGTTTGATTCCATCTTGTCTTGTTCTTATTATTGTGTTTATATCGCTTTTGTTTACTTACTTGTTCAAGATCTAATCGATCTTTATAGATTAAAGCTTAGTTGAATCTCATCAATCCTCTTTTATTTTGGTCCATCCACCTGTCACCTTGAGTCTATTGTGGTGCTGTCCTTTTTGTCTTGGAAAGATTCTTTCTTTGAGTGATTGATTCCTCAATCATGTCAATCATGCAATCAATGGGGAGGTCTTCTTCTGGAAATCCTTCATCATCTGGTTATGGATATTTTTTAAAGATTGGTTATTTAAAAATTATTCTAAAGAGGAGTTACAAGAGATACAAAATAAATTTTATGAACATTTATCCTCTATAAATCAGATTATACATTTTATTCTTTGGTTTACTTATACTTTTCTACATGATATTCACAACATAGAAAGAGATTATACTCTATCAGGAGATAAGATAATAACAAGCATATTTCCACCTCAAATCCCTTTTACAATTACAAATAACAATGTTACCATAAAATTTTCAGCTTATCAAAAACTTTTTGAAGAAAAGACTCTTACTGTAGATATAAATCATATTAATAGTATGATCCAACAATTAAATTTCCATAATTTATATTCTATAATAATAGGAGAACAACTAATTAATGGATTTACATAAAAAAAATAGAAAAAATAAATAGTCAGAAAGAGATAATAATAAAAAGAAAAGAGAAAGAAAAACAAATAAACGCTACTATTCAACCACCACCAAATATTACTAGTTATAAATTAAAAAACTACGATTATATGCTAGACATTATACAAGAACAAATGAAAAAACTACACATTAATACCATAAATAAAGACTCGGATGATGAGTCAGACATAGATGATGCCCAAATAAATAAAATTAATAATTACGACAGTAAATTTGCTAGAAAGCCTGTCCAAAGATTATATTATTATCCAAGACCAAGTCCCCAAGATGTCCTACACGAGGAACAAGAATATGAAATTAATAATAGTTACAGTGGTAAAAATGTTTATGAATGGAATCTAGATGGATATACTGAAAGACAAATATATAATATGATTCATAGAATGTTAATGTATAGCACAATTGCTAAAAATACAGGAAATAGTGATAAACAAGTAGCTAACATGCTAATTGCCGGATTCACTGGCCAATTAAAAGGCTGGTGGGACAATTATGTTGATGAAAAAACTCAACAAGCTATTCTTAATACAGTAAAAACAGAAAATGGAATAACTACTCCCAATGTGGTATACACTCTTACTTGTACCATAATAGAACATTTTACAGGAAGATGATCAGATAATTCTGAAAACATGCGTACCTTATTAAATGGATTATTTTGTAAAACTCTTACGTCCTTTCGATGGTATAAGGATACTTTTCTAAGTAGAGTTATGGAGCTTAATGATTGTAATAGTGTTTATTGGAAATGAAAATTCATAGATGGTTTGCCAAATCTTTTTGCTGAAAGAGTTAAAAACCAACTAAGAATAGATAATACAATTCCTTACGAAGATTACACATACGGAAAATTAATAGGAACTTGTATCCAGGAAGGTTTGGCCCTATGTAGTGAAATAAAACTCAACCATCAAATAAAAACCCAACATCTTAATGAAAAAAGACAATTAGGAGAATTTTGTGATCAGATCGGAATAGAAACCAGTAAAAATAAGAAGAAACAGAGAAAAGAATTCCAACAGAAAAAAAGATTTTATAAAAGAAAACATAACGATTTTAATAGAAAAGATAAACACATAAAAAAGAAATTTATTAAAAAGGAAAATAAAAAACCTCCTACTTGCTTTTCATGTGGAAAAACTGGTCATTATGCTTATAAATGCAGAAATAAAAAAATAAAGAAACAAATTAATAATATGGATATAAGTGAGGACATAAAACTTCAATTAATAAATTTAATAGATAATTCGTCAGACGGCGAGGAAATCTCAGACAATAATTCTGATATCAACATAACAGATTATGATTCTAATTATGATTCAGATTCTGAAGAAATTGAATGTAATTGTGATAATCTAGAACAATGTTCATGTAACATGGATCATCAATTATATCTAATCCAATCTCAATTTAAAGAAGATTTAACCATAAATGTAATTAGTAATGATATTGCAGACTTATTAAAAGAAGTTAATGATCCAGAAATAAGGCAAAAGATACTAGAAAATTTAACTATCAAGGAACATAATATAAAAGAAGAAGGAATTTATTCAATGAAAAATGTACATAATATGTTAAGAGAAAGAAGAAATAAAAATTCTACTAATATACCTACAGTACAGGACTTACAAGATGAAATTCAATCTCTAAAACAGGATATATCCAAAATAAAAAAGGATCAATTAATAAATAATCAAAGAATTGATAAATTAGAAAAATTACAAAATAACCAGGATGCTGGTGCTAGCAATAATACTGATAATAATTTTCTTCAATCAATGGAACTAGTAATATCTAGAAAATGGCATGTTACAATTAATCTATTTATTACTTACAACTATCAAAGGAATTTTGTTGCCCTAATAGACAGCGGAGCAGATCTAAATTGCATAAGAGAAGGATTAATACCTACAAAATATTTTCAAAAATCGACGCATACGTTAAGAGAAGTATCAGGTTCCAAATTAGATATTAGATATAAACTAACAGACACAAAAATTTGTACAGAAAATGTCTGCATACCTATTAATTTCACTATAATTAAAAATATGACTAGTAATACAATGATTCTAGGAAATCCCTTTTTGGAAATGATATTACCTCTAACTATTGATAAAAATAAAATTGTAGGATCCTATAAGAATAAACCTGTTATATTAAATTTTGTCCCTGACCCTTACTCTATCTGGGTCAATGAGTTAAATTTAAAGAAAAACCAAATAAACTTTCTTAAAGAAGAAATTAGAACGGTTCAAATAGATGAGCAGTTAGAACAACCTAAATTACAGGAAAAAATTAAACTTTTAACAAACCAATTTTCCTTAAACATTTGTAATGACCATCCTAATGCTTTTTGGGAAAGAAAAAAACATATAGTTATGCTTCCATATGAGGAAGGTTTCAATGAAAAACAAATTCCTACCAAGGCAAGACCATGTCAAATGAATTTTGAATATTTGAATATATGTAAAAAAGAAATAACTTCCTTATTAGATAAAAATTTAATACAACCTTCTAAATCTCCATGGTCGTGTACCGCGTTTTATGTTAACAAACATTCAGAACAAGAAAGGGGAGTACCAAGACTTGTTATCAATTATAAGCCACTTAATAAGGTCTTCAAATGGATTAGGTATCCTATTCCCAATAAGAAGGATTTATTAGATCGTTTACATGACTCTTTAATATTCTCAAAGTTTGACTTAAAATCAGGGTATTGGCAAATTCAAATTGATACCAAGGATAGATATAAAACTGCCTTTAATGTTCCTTTTGGACAATACGAATGGAATGTTATGCCATTCGGCCTAAAAAATGCCCATTCGGAATTTCAAAATATAATGAATGATATATTTAATCCTTATAGCAATTTTATTATTGTTTATATAGATGATATTCTAGTATTCTCAAAAAATATCCAAGAACATTTTGATCATCTGCATACTTTTGAAAAAATAATAATAAATAATGGTCTGGTAATATCACAATCTAAAATGTCTTTATTTCAAACAAAGGTAAGATTTTTGGGTCATAATATTGAAAAGAGACAAGTCATCCCTATACAAAGAAGTATAGATTTTGCTGCAAAATTCCCAGATGAAATAAAAGATAAGACTCAGCTACAAAGATTTTTAGGTAGCCTGAATTATATATCACCTTTTTATAAAGATTTATCAACCGATAGTGCAATTCTTTATGACAGGTTGAAAAAGAACCCTGGTGCTTGGACTAGTAATCATACCCAAGCGGTTAAAAGAATAAAAGACAAAGTAAAAAATCTACCATGCTTATCTTTGGCTAATCCTAATTGGGAAAAGATAGTTGAAACAGATGCCTCTGAAATAGGGTTTGGAGGAATTTTAAAACAAATTCACCCTAACAATAAGCATGAATTTTTAGTCAGGTTTCATTCTGGAAAGTGGACTCCTAGTCAAAAGAATTATTCTACTACTGCTAAAGAAATTTTAGCATTAGTAAAATGTATTCTTAAATTTCAAGATGATTTATATAATCAACATTTCATTATAAAAACAGATTGTTAGGCAACTAAATTCATGTTTAATAAAGACTTCAAACATGATGTTTCTAAACAAATGTTTACCAGATGGCAAGCTACATTAGCATGTTTTGATTTTGAAATTCAATATAAAAAAGGAAGTGATAATAGTCTTCCCGATTTTTTAACTAGAGAATTCCTGAATGAGTTATAGCCAACTAAGACAGTTATCTTATGATATCATTAATACAAAAAATTTAATCAATAAAGCGGAAATTGAATTAACCAACTTAACAAATGAACCATATTTCAGGAAAACAGTAATAAATTTAAGATTAATTGGTTTAAGAATTCAGCACAAAAATCTTGAGAACAAACTTATATTACTCTCAAATTGACATTTTCAGGTAAATTTCTTATGGGTGACTCAAGATTACAAGTAAAGAATAATCTTTATTGTAAACATATCAAGGTCTTAGAATCGTTTATCAAACGAAGTAAAAAAGATAAAGATAGACCAATAACAAGAACTGACATGAAACGATATAACATTCTGTTCAAATATCTTCATAAGAAAATCTCAGAAACCACATGCTAATTTGCAGGATGAATTCCAATCGTGGAAGAGGCCATCCTTCATACATGGGTGGTTATGGTAGAGGCCGAGGAAATCCTGCGACTTCAAGCAGTTCTTATAGAACTGGAAATTCGTCACAAGCAGATAATCAGTCTCTTCCAATTCCTGGAAGCCCATTATATGAGGAGTTTAAAGCATTTTTAGAATCAAAAAAGGAAAATATTCCTAGCTTCGCCCAAATGATCACAGATGGTGAAACCATCAACGATAATTTTGAATATAAGGAATCATCTCATAGAGATACTATTATTATCTTAGAACATAAAGATATAATGCTTTATTTTGAAAATAATGATGATCCATGGTTTTTAATGACAAGATACTTGGATACAGCAACATACGCTGGATATTCTTATAAACAAAGATTATATTATGAGAATATTTTGAAAATAAATGGATCAGTTGAATTTTCTCATTTTACATCCGGAGGTAATACCAGTGTTTACAATTTTAGCAAAGCCATTATCAAAAAGATCATATCACCTGAGGAATGGGGATTAAGTACCCTTAAAGAAAAAGAGTTTATACTCCCTCCTTCGAAGATACCAATGAAATTTACATACTGGGATTATATTGAAAGCTTTCATAAAGCCTTCCTATATGAGAACCCTCCAAGAAAACATACTTGGTTCTTTAAAGTATGTGAAAAGGTTTATAACCAAAGTAAAGATATACCAAATTGGTTCAGTAATTGGTGGATCTCATATGGCCCAAGTATAGATATTCTCCCTGAGGAACCATTTAGGAAATTATATGGGGAATGGTTACCCGTCTCTCCTAGATACCAAAACCACGCCATTCCTTTGAAATCAGAAGG